>NC_088998.1:7333646-8005646 GCF_963932015.1 Anas acuta | reverse complement strand
TTTATCTTCCGAGCTTTATCCTACAACTGGAGCAGCCCAGGGTCCTGCGAGCAGCCAGGCACCCTGGTGCTGCAGTGGCTGGTAACCCCAGTGCTGTCATTAAAGCCTTGTACCCTTCTGGTGCCACTAGGAGCACTAGATGTACACTCTGCAGTGGTTTTGCTTTTTTTTTTTTTTTTTTTTTAAATCAGAAGAAAAAAATAAATCAAAACCCAACATATAGCATTTTTCCTGTTCAGGCTTACAAGCAATTAATTATACATAAATGCAGATATGGACTTCAGCTTGCCAAATGTATCTAATGGCCTCTGAAAAATAAAATAAAAAACATTTCTACTTCTGATGTACTCAACTTCTTGGGAAGGGAGCTTTTTATATAATACTGTTCTAACAGTTTTCGCTCTAAGATCATTAGAGGAACTGTGCCACAGCACACAAAAATCTCATTAGCCTCCAGAGAACAGCACCATCATTCTACTCGGAGAAAAAAGATGAACTTGTTGCTTTGAAGGCATTTCACAGCTTCTGCTCATGTCCGTAGGTAAAACAGTGTTCACAAAAAATCTAGTGGGATATAAACTTACTCAGAGGCCAGACACAATTAAGCAAATCACTGCTATAAGACAAGCTTTGCAAAAATATCCCGGGGATTGCGTAGCAAATTAAAGCTTGAGATCCTCAATCTATTAGGTGCACTGTAAAATTCAGACAGAACTTTTGAAGGAGGTAAATCACCGCTTTCTCCGTCATCTCATCCCAGTTTGGCATTAAAACTTTTGTAGGTATAAGCATTTGAAGGGATTTTAAACAATAAGCATGAAGACGAGATGAAGAAGGAAGTGACAAACACACACGAGGTTCCATACAATACTTTACAGGCTTTTCATGCTATGCTTAGAACCTTTCATTTTTTTCTTTTCTTAACTGTACAGTGTTCCTTCCATTTCGTCAAAACATCCTTCCACTACAATGGAGCTAAAAATATGCAGCATGCTCCATATATCACCAAGAGATAATGTCATAACAGGAACTCCCAGATCCGTAACAAATTCATTCTATCTGCTGCTGGAGCCTTCAGAAGCCAATTCTGCCCAGGTTCACTTAGCAGTCACCACAGCTCACCCTTGCAATGTGACCTCTGTGTTATTAGAAAGGGGACATGGAAAAGCAGCATATTTATAGCTGCATTAGAAACACAAGGCTAACGAGCGTTCCCAGCTATATCCAGCCAGTTTCCATTGATATTACTGGGAGCTGCACACGCTTTGGTGAGGGCAGAAAGCAATCCTGCTTGCACAGTTGCCAGTTCCCTAACTAAGCCTGAACAACTGGCCGTTTTGCTAGGGGCATGAGGCAGAACTTTGTCATATTTAAGCTGCAGAAAATAATTAAATTATTCCATATATTGTTCTGGTTCTCAACAACATTTAATGAAATAGAGGCCCTGAAAAAATACAGTTTGCCAGACTCCTGCTAGCACCTACAGAGCTGGCTGTAGAAAAGAAGCCTGTTGCTAGCTGCCTGCACCTCCACAGTTACAGCCTGACTATGGAACTACGTCCTGACCTACTGTAGGTAGGTTTGTGTACTACACAATCTTGATCAGCGGTTCACAGATGCCACAGGAATCCTTCCAAAGGTCTGTGTTTGTCATAAACCTACCTGAAGCTAAAAATGGATTATCAGAAAGCTCAGAGATACCCACACGAAGTGCAAGGCTGTGCCTTTTTTTTTTTTTTCTCCCCCTTCTTAAAACAATAATGTCTTTCCATCGGCTGGTAAGGTTTTCCTGACAGCAAAAAGAAGTTGCAGAACTTGCAGGTTCTCACACCCTTTCAGCTAGAGCTGACTCACATTTGGTACACAAGGTAAAGCACTAGAATTGGTGCTTTCTCTGTAATTATTTTCTTTCTGACCAATACATCTTCTATACTAGTTGTGGCTGTTCCATTTAAAGCCCTGGTTTCTGAAGTTAGCAAAAAAAGAACTTCCATTTACCTCTCCACTTCTTTAGCAACTCTGTATGTGATAGCTGGACAAAAAGAGTGAAAATAAAACCAGAGTACCAATAAAGAGCTAAGAACTCCAGATGCATCACTGCCTTTTGTCAGAACCCTAGGCTCTGAGCTCATACATTTCAAGTTTGGTGATACTGTACTTTGTTTATGATTACCAGATCCTGGAGATCTCCTCCCAGCTGGGAAACACATGTCTGTGTGGGCTCGGAGTTTCACACAAAGCTTTTCCTGCTCAGCAGGCTCTTGGTTTTGCTCACCATTGTACTAGTTCTATTATCACCAGCTGTCCTTGCATTCAACTTTCCTGGAATCTGACCTCATTTACAAAGCTGACTACAGCTCAGATCTAGTGACTTTCCTATCCAAAAATGCTCAGGTTCAAAAAAGGTGAGCAAAGGAGAAACCCTTCAATTTGGACTTTCAAAGAAAAATAAACTGTTCTGACAATAGTCTAAGAACTGAAACTTCTTTCTTACAATTTTAAGGGGTGAGATAGGTAAGGTCTGCTATAAGAGTCTACATTACTGGCCAAAGCAGTACATGATCTGGAAATGCGGAAGGCACAGCTTTTAAATCGCTACTGTCTGCACCTACAGACACCCTTATAAAGTGGCAGGACCCACATCTTGGAAAAGGCAGGAGCAAGCATGCCACTTCTATTAGAATCAAGAAGGTTAGAAACCTCTGTTCCAGAGCTCTGCTCCAGAAGTTTAAAGTCCTAAATGATATTTTAAGAAAAGAAGAAACATTTATGGATAATCTGTTTTCAGACAGAATACGCTAAACCCTTTGTAATTGTTCAGATGTAACAATTTTGGTTAAATCCATTTTTGTTAGCATGGTGTTTTCAGGAGAACCCTTGGTTTTCAATGCTCAAAATACCTTTTTCTAATGTCATACTTGTGCACGTAAGCCAGCAGTCTGACTTACTTCTGTGCGAGAGAGACCAAGTTGAGCACAAGATTCAGTAGTGGCGGTGAAGCTGGTTCCAATACCTAGCTTAAGTGGTTTGTGAGTTTCTCTCAGACTGTGCTTGAACATCAGAGCAGAACATAGGCCTAAGAATGAATCTCTCCTCAACACAATCTTCACCGTACAGCACCAGAACTGTACCCCAAAAAGGGTGTATTGTTCAAACACGGGAATCTGTTCCCCAGCTTCCCCTTCTCCTACCCCAAAACAGTAACTTTCAGATTCCTTGGTTTCCCATGCTGCTCTCTGTGAGAGCAACTGCTGAGCAAAAAGTAGGGGATTCATTTCAAAACCTCAGCCTCAGGCTTATGCTGCCAATTAACTGCAGTCTCCAGGCTCTGGGCACTGAATAGCTTAGAAAAGATTCCAGTGAAAAAGACGTATGGGAATTTCAAACAGCCAGCAAGACACATGCTGTTTGTATTTGAAGCACTAATGTGATCCATGAGAAGGGCTGAAAGAGCAGGCAGAGACTTCATTTACAAAGAGAGCAGATCATTCTGAAAAGAAAATAGGAAACACATTCACCCTTGTGCTAACCGTACATCAGCAAGCTCAGCCCAACTCTTCATCGGCCTTCATCAGGAAGGCTTGTTTTTACTCCTACAATGACGTTCAGAAATCAAGACTTGTGAGAGCTCATTTACAGATTGCTAGCAAGCCTCAATTCTTCAAATAAACAATTTAAAATAGAAATTTTGCCAGAGTTGTTGCAATAATTTATGTAGCCATTACTTTAAATAATTTCATTATTTTAAGAGTAACAAGATGACATTCCTGCAACAGTCCATTTTCTATTAGATATAGAACCCATCTGAATAAGAACCAGTGATACTTCAAATGATGTCCATCATTTTCCTTATTCTAGACCGAAGCCTTTTTTCAATAACAGTATTTCAAAAAATCATTATCCTATCAAAAGGAAAGAATACTCCTAACAGAAAAAAAGTGTGGCATTTCCAGATGGTAAGAAGTCTTAGGAGAAAATCTACCTCAGACAAAGCAGTCTGGGACAAAAGCCTACCATTTGTTGTAGTTCTATGACTATAAAGCCCTCACACTGTGGTTTGGACCCAGGATTTGAATCTCCATATACAAAGCGATCAGTACTACTGACAGCAATTAACAATCCAAGCAATATAACACTTACGTTCTTGTGATCAATTGATTCTGCAGCTTTTGTAATTTCATCCAGACACTTTCCAATGATAGGGATCACTTGGCGGTCGACGTCTGCGAAAGTTTTCATGGATTCACCTATCCTCACAATTCTTCTTTCCTCCATCTCTTGTATTTTCTAAAACATTAGATTTCATTCAGATCAAATATCAAGAGTAGCTTCACAGTTTCAACCAATTTTTCTCCCCAGCAAACACTGGCTGCTTTAAAAATGTATGGTTTAACTATGTTTTTAAGAACAGACAAACCAGGACAGCTGTTCTCATGAAGGCAGCAAGTGGTATCATTCCCTCAAACATCTAAATCCCACTCTAAGAGCAATCTGTTACTATTACTGAGAATTTTTCAATTAACTTTTTATGTTGAAAAATGCTGATTTGTCAAAATCCCAGCTTTAGATGTTTGTAAGAATGGTTCTTAAGGCTGTTAATATAATTTCCGGAACAACAAGTTCTCTTCCATTTTCCGCAACATGTTGTGAAAGCGCCCATCTTCATTCCACTGGAGAATCCAAGGGAACAAAAAAAAAGTTTTGATTTCCCTCCTTCCCCCTAAGAAGATAATTTTTGGTTTATGGGCATCACACATTGTTTACATGAGTGTTTCTCAACATGTGCTCCCCGTTACTTGGTGGATTCAATGCCACGGCCTCCAGCACCTATTCCACGGATCTCTGATTTAGAACAGAGGCTAGGGGGATGTAGTATAACACTGTTAAAACAGATTATAAAACAGGATACAGAAGGGCATGAACAAGAACTGCCTGTTTCACATTAGACTGCAGGAATCTTCCTGAGTATTGATAACTTAGAAATCCCCGTTACCTTGACTAACACACAAGCAACAAAAGGAAAAATTGAACAGTTAAAAGTTGTGCTGTAAAGAATTTCTGTTCTTTCCCTTATTTCACCATCTACGAGAAAGTGATAAAGCTTCCTAGAGCACTGGTAGTGAAAAGGAAACTTCTGCACAACTTTAAGCATGCTCGCCTACAAATCAGAGCACTTCCCAGATTTAGGGTTAAATACAAATATACTGGAAGAATTTAAAATATGATGCCATGGAAAATTTATCTCAAAATACTGGCTTGAAATACAGTGAACAAAAGAGAAGGTGTCCATTTGGCTGAGAAGCTACAGTTATGGATAAGAAAATGCTTGCTTGCTATGCAAGTATCCGTTATTTCTGATCAGATGCTAAGCATGTGACATTTTCTCCCTTAAAGAGGTTGTCTTTTCCACTTCTTGACTCTCATGACCCATTACAATGGAACAGTCATTTAGAACTTCTGTTCTATGACATTAATCTCTTTGTTCAGCCAAGCACATACTCAGATCTTCAGTCAGAACAAAAAAAGCTATCCAATTTGTACTTTCTCTACAGTCTTTCTTTAGGCATGGTAAGACATACTCAGCAAGCGTGCTTAAACCCTGTGACATTCACTATTGAGTTTAACTCCCCAATAATTCTGCAAACATCTGTGAAATCTGATTTCAAAACAGGTTATAAAGACTGTGAGGCTTTACAGATGTAAGGGTGCCCAGCTGCCTCCTGCTCCAACAATGCAAATAATGCTCTCATTCCCCAGCTGCATGGACACAAGAGTTTGATACAGAAAATTGTGACAATACCAAGGACGACCGTAATCTGTCATGACAATTCAGTGTTGCCTTCCTCCTAAGAGAAAGGAACACTTTTATGTAGCCAAGCTCTCCATCACTTGGGTTAGCAGACTGTGTACAAAATTTGCTAACAACGACAAAATAGCCAAAGAATGAAACAGGATTGTAGAATCAGGACAACATGCAATCCATCCCTTTATTTTTTACACAAGTGTATGAGCTACTCTAGATCAGTGCCAGCAAGTCTTACCTGGAAGATGTTTGGTATGTGTGTGTAGTAATGATCATGCTGCTCACTGTTGAACTTCTGTAGAGTGGAACAATATTCTGCTTTGCTGTCTTCTGCCATTTGATGTCGCAGCTGGGCTTGCTGTCTCGCCTAAAGAAATGCCAAAAGTAGTTTATAACTTCCACTACATGGAAATAAATTACACTGCATTACTCCTCATCTTACCATCCTTACCAGTAGGCAAGCACAAACATTAGCATATGGATCTCCGAACACTTACACTTATTGTTTACTCCTATACACAGATGTGTGTGAAACATTTCATCTACTTCAAACACAGGTCTGCAGTGTGCACCCCAGGAATTCAGTCCTCTTTCTTCTGTTAAATGTAGCAAAGCCTCGCCCTCTGTTGAATTTATATATTCCTGCCTGTTCCTATTCGGAATTTTCAGTTAAATTGGTCAAAATCTGGCGTATGAAAGACTTGTGCTCCTAGTTTGCCTAAGAAATGATAGCTCTCACAGCTCAGCTGTGTCCTCAGAATGAACATCTCTAGTCGTTTGCCATCTTCATAGAACAAACCTGCTGCCACAGATCTAGCAGAAGGCAGTGCCTGCTTCCTCCAGCTAGTGCGTGTCCCTTTGTGCTTGGAGCTGCTACCCTGTTTTTGTGTTACAATATGTTAGTTCCATCAATCATTTTGCATTCCATAAACCGTCTCCCTTCATACTACATGAAGATACAACCTATGACTAAACACCACAACAAGTTTGCCCCTCTAGTAGCCCCCTTAGGGGCAGAGGCTTTCTGAAGACACTTCAGGACACTTCTTCATCCCCTGTATGCCCTACTGGCTGGCACCTGCTTTCCTCTACTGAGCTACCTACCTGTTGGCTAGCAGTATCTTTTAGAGAAAGGGGAGGGACAAATGATTTGTCCGATTTCACACCCTCCAGCCAACATAGTCATGACAAAACATCTCAATTCGTGTCCCCACTGTACTCTCTGCAAAGTCCTTTATGTGCACTTCCTTGAATAGAGCTGGCACGCGGTGTGCAAGGAAAGGGGAGCCTAAGGAGCAGCTGAAACACAATTACCTTCCTATTTTTACCCACAGATCATTTGCTTTGCTACCCAGCATAGCTGAGCACTGGGCAACTACCCTCACTTCTTGCCTTAGAACAATCTGTCCCTGATTGACCCTCCCGTACTTTCAGATTACTCTCCTTACAGTTCTGCTTCCCAAGGCCTTCTGTTGTCTGTTTCAGTGCCCAATATTATTCCCTTGCTGTCTATCCCATCTGTTTAATTTAGCTGCCTTTTCCTTCCTTGCTGCTGGCCTTCATACAGAAACTCTTCCTTCCTTTCCCTTCCCACATGGCTCCCTGCACCTACCTGCCTTCACTCCCTGCCCATTGGTCACTTGCTGAGACTCTCCTCTCGTGCTCATTCACAATTTGCATCCAACCATCCAGAGCCGTTTTCATTCAGCTCCCACACAGCCCCTCACACTGCCACCTGCCCCAGCAGAGCCTGCTCCATGGCTGTGGACCAATCCTTGCTCCAGTGAAGCCAGCAAGAGCCTTGCCTCTTGGCGTTGTATATCTAATCCATCCTGTTTGTGCTTATTTTTCAGGCACTTGAAGCCTCCTCACCCTCTGCTGTCTACCTAGCCCTGGAACAAACAGTCCTGCAAGTATTCAGCAAATATTAGGTTTTGATCGCTCCCTCAAAGTTCAAAATAGCCCCTTTAAGAAAGGAGAGAGAAAGACTGCTTAAAAAATTAGTTAAGAGTATTTTTGGATGTTTCAGGGAAAACAGTACAACAAATAATTTTAATACATTCTAAGAAGTGGGCTCCCACTGAAAACAGTTCAGAGAGGGGTTAGCCTTTGAACTGTTCCAAGCAGACAATAGTTTCCTGACAATAAATCCATGAAATACCAAATCATGGAACATTTTAGTAATCATAACTGGAAGCTAACAAGTTCTGCCAAAAGGTTTCAAATCTCAATTTGAAAAGAAATAGGCTTCCCTTCCACTTGTCCAGCTCACACCTCTCACCTAATAATTTATTTTGCCTCAATTCAGCTATTTCTTTTGCAAGTGCAGTCAACTGAAGGAGTTTCCTAGATCTCCTTTCACATTCTTTCTACAAAAACAGTAATTCAAGCATAATGAAAAAATGCTGGGCACTAAGTGCATAACAGGAGATGAAAGAGGAGCATCAAATAGAAAAAGATTGTGACTATGACCAAATAAATAAATCCAGTATAAAAACTCACATCTTTGCCTGTTCCCCAAGAGTTTTAATTGTCTACTCCCTCTTGCAAAGGAAGCAGCATCGGGAACTCTACCTGGTGCAATGAAATTCCAGCAGCCATATCAACCATTTTTCTACCCAAGTGCTCGATATGATTTATTGAACCTTATCATCCACGCACTCATCTATAGCTATGTTAAACCCGAGTGGAAAACAATATCGCCTTGTACTACAAACACAAACACACGAGCAAAACAAAGTCAGCCATGGAAAGCTGACAGCTGGAAGAGTAACGTGCGGTTGTCTCCCAGCCCCTTCCTCAAGTCCCAGCTGCCAGAGATCAATATTCATTTGTGAGGCCCATTCTCCTCAGCTACCTAAGAGCAGCCCATTGTTTGAGCTGACTTCTATGAAAGGCCCAGTCCCTCTTAGCTTTTTTTTTTTTTTTTAATGTAGTGCAACTCAGGAATTTGTCCCTTGACTCTATTTTTGAAACAGAAAAGCAAGAAATTCACTATTACACATTTCCAGTCAGAGCCAGCAAACATTAAGCCTCCAGAGTTCATTCTCATGAGCAAGCTCACTGGTGGGGTATGATAACTCTGAGCTGAATGTATACAAGAGTAGATGCTCTGTTTCCAAAACTATCTTACTGGCCCCAAATAAGAGGAGGCAGCAGATGAATAAAATTGGGTACATTCCAAAACCAAAAGTTTTTGTATGAGAGCCCCAGTGATGTTTTGTTTCTCCTGGCCATTTAATGCATTTGGCAAACTTCAAACTTTAAATATTTTCCAATGAGGTATGTTTCTTAAAATAAAAACATGAAAGAGTCTACATTTTTTTATTACTTCATTTGAGTATGTCACTTACTCTAACATCATCACTTCTAGTATTAGCAGAATTACATTTTATAACTAGGCTCCTGCACTCTGCTGAAGCGTACAATGATAAAAATGAGTCGACGACGTTAAGTGTCACATTCAGAGCAATGGATGCAGTGGCCTGAAGCTGCACAGTCACAAGAGCTATTTCGGGAGTAATTTACAGTTGAGCTTCACAGAAAATTTATTTTTATCTTCTGCACTGCTCATTTCTGCACGCAAACAGCTTCAGAGAAGATACTTCTCAGGCTCTTAGAATTAATGTTAAAATATTTGTTCTGAACAGCATTGTCAGGAGAGAAGGCTTTGGAATACCCAGTTTCTGGAAAACCAAACCATGCCTTCAGATACGGGGTGATGCAGCTTTCAGCCAGCTCACGCTCTCCTTTTAACTGTGCAGGGATGATCAAGCAGGAGCTTGGATTTCTAGCACCACATGTGAAACCACAATCCAGATCAACAGACTGCCAGGTCACTCTTGGTTAAAACAGAAGTCAGGACTAGGTACTTGTAACACTACAAAAAAAAAAAAAAAGGACAAAAAAACTCCCTTTGAAAGGAAAAATGAGTGAGGTCACTTTCAGCCTCATGAAAAAGCAGAAAAGGGCATTTAAGGGATTTGGGGGAAAGAAAAACGTTTTGCTTTTCTTTGCAAAAGATACTCAGATCTTGCATGCACTTGTTAAAGAAATTCACACCCACCCCCAGAGCACACCTTTGTAACCTCTTTTAGTCCCCAGATAAACACGTGCGGTGCATATACACACAACCTCCCCTCCAAAGTCTATTTTTGTTAAGGCAATTCTTCTGTGAACTCGTGTGGCAGCAATAAAACCAGAAGGTCATAAATGCTACTGTACTTCTCATCAAGAAAAGCGCTCCCAAGAGCGAAGGACAGCCCAGTATCTGCAGCACCATCAGCCCTGCAGCAAGTATATTGGTAAGCTTAGAGCTTCCACTGCCATGGCAATTGAGATCTGAACACAATCACACCAAAGCACTATTTTCTGTAACTAACTTAGAGAAAGATATAGGTGAAGGAAGCAAAGGAGAAAGAAAAAACACACTTTCTGCCACTTCAGTCTTCACTACAGAAAAGAATGAAGGGTATTTTGCTGAGAACAATTTCTAAGACACATTCCAGAAACAGCCAGAGACTCAATGGACACACTGTCTTCTGGGTTTACACAGACAAAAAATGCAGCCCCTCCGGGCTGTTATGGTGGGAGTGATATGAATAACTGAAAAGGGCAGAAAAAAGCTTTGGCTGCTATTAAGCTGATCTGCACGGAGTGGAACAGTTCAGCTTCTCAGCCGTTGCTCATGTCCAGAATGGCAGAGTTTCCAGTCAAAACTCTGGTGTAACTTGCTTTCTTCTGCCCCCTCTTTTCAAAAACACCAACAAACCCAGACAGTATGTGAGATGCATCACTGCCAGGCCGCCGCCTGCCAAAACAGATCTGTCTTTGGTAAATCCAAGATCAGACTGAAACGCAAACACAAAAATCCCCCCCTCACCCCTCGTCGACCGTCCAATCCCTTCAAAATAAGTTAATGATAAAGGCAGACTCAGAAACACTTCACCAATGTCAGGAATGCTTTCAATTGCTCACAGATTTTTCAGCTGCGGGCTCTGACCCTCCCCACCCAGCCAGGCTCACATTGCTGCTCTCTGTTGCGAGCAGGCACTATCACTAACAGCAGTGGGGTGTCTCTTGGTAGCAGCAACACTGGCAGCATTTGCAGAAGCATTAATAACAGTGGGAACTCTGCCACGGACTTCAAAACAGGGCCAGGATTTCAGGCTTTGATTTACATAGCCTCCAAGTCAAGCTCCATTGTTTACTATTTTACAATAACCAGTTTGGTCTCTCTGAACTGGCACGCAAAAAAGTTTCAGAATTTGCTTCCCTGAAAGCAAGAAGGCAGAACGGGACGTGCGAAGTAACAGATAGGAAAGGAAGAAGAAAAATCCTTACTTTTAATATTAAAAGGATATAAAAAAAATAATCTTCATCACAACCTGCGAATCCTTGAAATCATTTGGTCAAATAAAACACGCAAACAAGCAAAGAGGCGATGGGATAAAAAATCTTCATGGTCAGATCTCAGGAACAGTTATCTGGTGACCCCGTATTCCACCTCACTCTGCCAGGTGACCGAAGTGTACGCTGATAAGAGAGGTACTAAAGCAACAAACCACCAAAACTCTAAGGAGAAGGGTGGGCCACATCTAGCAGAGCTGAGAGCGCAACACTAAGCACCCTGCACAAGGCTCTTGCACAGCTTTTTTGTTAATCTGGACTGGTCTCAGCTGCACTACTAAAAAAAATTAAATAGCAACGAGGACTCACCTAGCTGTGTCAGTCAGCTTTATACTCATGCCACCAGTCCTGCAACTGCTCCAAGGCCCTAGCAAAAAGACCCGTGCCCCAAATCCAAAATTTTGTCTCCTTCCACAGCCACTCTCACATCACAAACACCAAATATTCAAACTTCCTGGGTGACCAAAGAGTCAAACGGGCAAGAGGGTCAGAGGGACAAATCACTAGCAGCCTGCCACACAGCTTGGAGAAAGCCAGTCCCATGAGGATGCTTTAAAAAGTCTGCTTGATTACAAAAGAACGAGGTGTTTGCACGATAGGTAGAAGAATATTTGGAATTGAGGGAGGAGGTTACCAGAGAGGTGTCTGGAGCAGCGGCTGACTTTAAATGATTTCTGGAGACCTGTTCAGTTGTACTAACGTAAGCAATTAAGTTCTGCAGTGTATAAATGTGAGTATGGAATATAAATAATGGAACTTATTTCAGGACTGTATAATACATTGCTTAGATCATACTTTGAATACTGGGCATGGTTCTAGTAATCTCTCTCCAACAAAGGTTTTATAAACACTGCCAATGCAGGATGAATAGTCAGGGCTGAAGACAGTTACCATATGATTCTGCTAGCCTTAACGCCTCACTTTATGGGTACCACACATTCACTTAAACTGAACAGCTCACAAACTTAACAGCCAAATTCTGAGGTCTCTGCTACATTTTCCCTTAGTTCTGACACAGCTGAAAAGCTCTGTCAAAATATTTTTGACAGAATAACTACAGACAAGCTTTCTAACCACATAGCATAAACTAATTGCTCTGCACTAGCTAAGAATGCCTACGCCTTGATTCAAAGGGTGGTTGATCCTTAATTCAGGAGTTGTTCTTAAACCTCCCCTTCACAACCCCCTTTTTACCTCAGTGACTTGTTTGCTCCACTCAGCAATCCGCCGCCCAGTAGGGCTGCATTGTTATGAAACTGTCAAATTGCTATGTAGGGCATTATTGCAGACGGGTACCGCTAAGAGGGAACACATTCAGATGGATTTCCTAATCCTATACTAAAACTAAAACTGGTATTTTTGCTTCTTGACCTCTTAACACCAAATACAGTGTCTGTATGGGATACATAAGGGTATTTATAGTTTCCCAGATGATGCTTCTAGGGTCATTAACTCTTCATAGACTAGAAATCAGAGCTCATAAATTAGTCATGAGTTCAAAAGGGAAACAGCTGCTGTATCATCTCAGCGTTGCTGATAGCAGGTTGTAAACAAGGCTTATTCTACCAGAAACGCAAATGACCATCCTGAGGGACTTCCTACATGCTACAATGCCCATTAGGAAGAAGCAGTTCAAAAAGGAGATTGGGATCTGCATAAACTAGAGAAAATATGTTAGTGTGTGAATCTAATGGCTTTAAATCACGTTACCGAGAAAGGACTGCCCTTGAATTTATGGGAAATTTGACTCGCATCAGAACTGAAGACACACAAGGGTTCGGTCAGTTCCATCAGCAGAGCAACAGAAACACAACTGCCCAGTAAACATAAGGAAAACTCAGCACCACGCAGAGAACGTGGGGAAGCCTTATGCAGCGTGTAGCTAAGTAAGAAATGCACAGGGCTCTCCGGAACTGTGTCTGGGACTGAGCCTCACCCACCTCACCTGTGTTAACGACACAAACACTGTCGAGGTTTTCCAGCTTCTACCATCGCCCTCGCACGGCACTACATTTTCCAACCGCTGACAAGTTCAGTATGGCAGTAGGTGCCTCAAGTCGGATGAGCCAGGGAAAGAATACAACAAGCCTAATTGTCACAGCACAGATGACTCAGCAGGTCCTGAAAAACTGGGCTCATTAAGTAGTCATGGTGTGCAGAAGGAGGGCACCCACAGTCTCTGGCTATGCTGCAGAGTTTACTGCCGACAGCCTTAATTGACTAAAACCTCAGTGACGCACTTCGCAACAATCCAGCACCGAGCTGGAGATGTTCCTTTGTGGCTTGCATGCAGGGTTCCAGCGATGCTCGCTCTATCCTGCTCCGTTGTGACTTGATGCTCCTCTGACGAAGCATGCTGCAGTGTATGGATATGCTGAAGCATAGCTGAGAGATTTCTCTGGGGCCTAACTAAGAATAGTTTAGTTCATCCTTCATTGTAAGGATGTGTAAATTCTTAATGAAGAGATTTGCGTCCTGCAGCGCAGCAGCCTGGCTGCTGGAAAAGCAGTTTAACACTTGCCGGTATAACTGCATTCGCAAAGGCAGGAAGATCAGCTTATTCCAAGAATCTTTCTAAGTAGCAGTATTTCTTCATCTATGTTCCGTACGACTCTGCCAGTGCTTCAGCTCATGACTTTCCAGTGCAATGTAGATGGACGTCTGCTGTGGTAAGGGGGGCGACACAGGCTCCTTACATTGCATTAAAATTGACTGGGTAAGCAGTAAGCGTGTAAGAAAGCATATTCACCCAGCCTTTCTTAGTGTAGGTTGAAGATATACTGAATTAAGTCAGTCAAAACCTCCAGAGCAAAACAAACATCCCACCTCAAGTACGAGCAACGTTAGGACCTTTTTGATTTGTGAGAGTTCATGTCAAATTGGCACTTTTAGTCTCTCACTACTTTCAAAACCTACAAGACGTTTACATCAATCATAAAACCACTTAAGGTGGAACACACCAAACACAACTGGAACAAAAAATAAACCAGCACGATTAGCCCTGACTTCAGGACAGCAGTCTGGGAACTCACTCCCAGCTCATTTTTTGGGGCTCACAGCTGAAGTTGTTTTCTGGCAGAATTATCACCTAGGACCCCCACACACGACCGTGCTACTCTTCAGCAAAGGGACAGGTCCTGCCTGACTCAGGCTACCTCAAGCTGCTGCCCTCTCCCTCAACTTCTGTGCTAATCAAGATGCAAAAAGCATTCATCCCCTTGTACGGTTGGCCCCAAACCACTTCCTCCTTAAAAACAAATTCTGAAAAATCCACGTTGAAAATGAACCTTTAGAGAAGCCAGCTGTTTTTCTTTTTTTTTTTTTTTTTATTGCAAGAAGTCTGCAAAGGCACCACTGGGTACCACATTATCCCATAAAGATGTCAGCTTTTTAGTGATTGCAGCTCTAAAGAGAAGGAAGAAACAATAGAGCACTTCCTTATAAGTACACTGCCTCTGCGCTGGTGACAGAGACCATTTCCCCAAATGGTCAAAAAATTGAAGCAACTCCACTGTGGTTTTTTTTTGAAAAAGAACTGCTTTGAAAGCTCACATCCCAGTGCGATCCAAGCAAAGCTAAAGCTCACAGTGATACCTACAAGCCTGCCCAGTGTTTTCATCAGCACGTTCCACCATTTATTTATTTTATAAGGATATTTTCACAGTGCAGTTGCTCGCAACACAGTAACTCTGACTTTGCTAAGTGGAGCAGACAAAAGCTTTGAGCATAATACGCTTTGCATTCACACCAATGTTCCCCCTACAAATGCTGGCGGCTTGCACTTCAGAGACTCCGTGCAAACCCAGGGAGGGGAACTCGAGTGCTGGAGCCCACTCCCCTGCAAAGCCTGCGACCCTTGCCGAAACCTAAGCACAGCCCTTCGCTCCACAGTACTAACACCAAAAAAGGAGACAGGAGGAAGCAAAGCTAAACACCCAGCTCTCTCAGCTCAACCCCTGCCTGGCTGGCTGCACCCATGAAGAGAACCACGCTGGATATCGGAGCAGCACAGATGGCATTGCCCTCTGCAATCAGGAGCGGTTTGGGTTTCCATGAAAGATGTCCATGCACACCCAGCCCTGCCTCGAAGCACACACCTGAGGCCCTTTGTTCTTTTGCCAAGCAGTCCTGGAGAAATGAGGAGGAAAGTAACTCCTAATTAGCTTCTCTGCCACTATTCTGGTTACTTAATCGTAGCACACTGTAATGCCAAGAGCTCTCCTTTCAGCAAGGCCACGTTAAGTGCTGGTAGCTGGCAGCGCTAGCACCGAATTTCTTGCTGCAGTCGTCAAAGGCTACGACTATTTAAAGACTGACAGATGAGAGCACGTCAGATCCTCATACAGTAGAGCATGAGGTGCATCAGGCAGTTGCACATTCTTTTGATTGCATGTGTCACTGTGATCACTGCAGAATTTTAATTCCGTTACCCTGCAATTCACAATGCAAAATATAACTCTACTGTCTGCTTATATTTGCAGGTAGAAGCTGAAGTAGCCAAAGTGTCAATCTCAAGCCCAAGAAATGAGGACAAATGATCCCACTGCTCGAAGAGCACCTTGTTCCGCCAAAGCGAATAGCACTGGCTCCGAACACAGCCAAATCGTCTGCTTTCCTGGCCAGACAGATTTTTGGGAGCAAGAGCGCAGCTGCCAAGCTGTAAGGGGCAAGTGAAATCAGAACTCCTGCAATAGGAGGAGGAGGGAAAAGTCATCATAGTGCTCCAACTGAAACCCCGGGGTTTCTGCATCTCTCCCTGGAGCAGGTCTGCAAGAGCTGCCCGGCAGCAGCGCGGGGCGAACAATATCCTATTTTCACTGGAGCCTTATGTAAGGCAGAGCCAGTCACGTGGGCCAAGGGAAGCAAAGAAAGGGCATTATTCAGAGCCCGGCATGGATGAACCCAGTTTAACACATGCACTTAGAAAACACTGTTCTCTCTGTTCAGTAATATTATTTCACATTCCACTCGTTTTGATAACCTTTTCCTTCTCCATCTACTCCACTGGCTGGCTGGAAAGCCGACTAATGCCTTCTCCAGAGATTAGCCAGCACGCAGAGCTGCAGCAGAGTTTTGTCTTTCAAGATGCCACTGAGCCTCATTTTGCAATGAGTAATTTACAAATAGACACGCTAAAGAACTAGAAAAATTTAGCTGAGAAGCCCCTCTGCTCCACTTTACAGGGAAAGAGCAGCAGAGGAAGGATTGCTTCCCAGAATGTACCTAAATCTACAGCATACATTGCCAACATGCATCCTTCCATGCTGACCAAAAAAGGCCAGCATTAGGAACTGATGTAGGACTAACGAGTTCCAGCTCCCTATCTGAAACAGTGAGCCATCTCTCTATCCCCTTTGACATGACCTCAGCTTTGAAAAAAAAAATCTCGGGTAAGTCTTAATTTCATCTGCGAAAAAACGTATTTTAAAATCATTTAATACAGATAAAGCAGAGATGATCCTTGTCTGCCCGAAAAAAATTGTGTGTGGCCTTACATCTTTGACAACCCTGTGCACTCATTCATCTGTAAAGTGCGCTGCCAAATCCAGGTGACAGATAATCAAATCTGCAGGGTGAATTTACAGCTAACAGCCAAGCAATTGACAAGACCACAAAGCTGTTTGTTCCTTTTAATATTCAGTAACACTTTGGGAAATTTTCCTGAGCTGTCTTTTCATTTACTGTTGTCAATTCTAATAGCAATTTGGATACTATGATGCTCAGCATACTAGAAACTTCTTAAGATCCCACAAATGTAGAGCAAATTTGTATTTGATAGCTTCCTAGAATTGAATTAACTGAGTAGAGAATGAAGCAGACTTCTTGAAGAGCAAAACTTACTTTTTTTTTTTTCCTTACAGGGACAATCTTGGACTATAAAAGATTCACTTCACACTTCTGCAACAAAGTATTTGATATATATACACTTCAGCTCTTTTTTTTTTTTTTTAAGAAACAAACCTGTTCAAGTATTCTGACTATTTTGTTCCTGTGTCAATCAAACTTTTCAGCGAATACTATCCTTATATATTACATTATTGAATTATCTGAGCAGATGTCTAACATCAAAAAGAGAAGCAAGCTAAAGACACCTTTTCCCTCTCCCTTGGTTTCTTAAGATACAGGTACTTCACTTGACTGCGACATTTAAACTTAAAGCATCCTTCTGTACATCCAATTTTGAATTAAATTAAAGAAAAAGTATTTCAAGATGGATATGCTGAAACACGAATCTATGTTTAAAATTAGACATCAGTTCAAAAGCTTCACAAAATCAATGTACAAAAGCCACGTGCAACTGCAACCAGACAGCAACTTACAAATAAAAGCTATGTGCTATCTGTGACAGGCAGGGATTTCAGGGTACTCCATAACATTAAAAGCTGTCCTGCTGTTAATCTAGGTCTCTGAACAACAATCCTGATATTATGTCACTGCAGCCAATGGCATCAGGACATTTTTGAGGTGTTGCTCAAGAAGGCAGGAAGTTTGTCCACCTGAATCAAAGTTTGGGTAACTGCAAACATTCAGATGCAGGGAGCCCTAACAAGATTGACTGTACAAAAACTCTGGGGTGTTAGTTAAAACTGATTTTGCATAAATGTATTTAGAGCCATGTCAGCTATGTTAAATTCTGACACCATCTTTCTGAAGAAATCTAACTCTGTGTGTTTATAATTTTTATGCAAATACAGCTCCCTGCAGAGCTCTCCCTTTTTTAATTAACACATTGACTGGCCAGTGAGGCAGTAAGCCTCAGAAGATTTATACTACCAGTGGGACTGAGCACTTGAACCTATTCATTCATGTTTACAAACAGCCTCTCCACCCACTGGCTTACCTTTTCAACATCTGCTTTTGTAACATTGATGTCAGCATCCATTTTCTCAAAATACTGCTGTGCTCGATCAGCTTCTTTGCAGTCACGTTCAAACCGCCTTTTACTCTGAAAAGGAAAAAAAAAAAAGAAAAAGAAGAATCTTTCAGCATGGGAAAGAAACACAAATTAAAACTCTACCTAAAATCAATAACTGACCCTAAGCTGATCTGCTGTAACAACTGTCAGGAGATTCTAGGACTAGCTTGTTTACATTGCAATACATTTCCACATTAAAGAACTTAATAACAGTTACCATAAACACATCTTTTTTCTTCCATTCTTCAGACTGCTTCACTCTACCAATTTCACTGCTATTTGTAAGTAGGATTTGTCATTTACCTTTATCCCCTTTTGTTATCGTCTCCTCCACCTAAAATTTCTCACTGGTTCATGTGATGAATGCTGAGCACAAATTCCAGTGTATTTGCTTCTGAGAAGCAGCACCTTACTAAAGAGATGGTCACATTTGATTTATTCATGCAGGGTGAAACTATTCAGCTTATGGAGGAATATCTGAATAGCATCCTTAGGGACTATGCATTTCAAGCAACTCTTGGCACACTTTTCAAGTTGTATCAAATGAAACACTACTCACACTACACATAGATCCCATGGAAAGCCAAATGTACTATTTAAACAGACCTTTTTCATACCTACCAGTGCATTTAAAACAGCAAAGTTCTAAAAATCACATTTCTTCAGCTTTTATCCACACACCTTTCATATTCTAAATACAAAGTTTGGAACCATCTCTATGAAAAACGGTATAAAAATGATTTAAGTGTCACATCTGAGGAAATTTCCACTTACGGCTTCAAGTTGTTTCCAGCAAGTTTCAATGTGCTGTTGTGCCTTTCTGCCATCGTGGAAGTGCTGTTTAGAAAAGGATAAAAGGCAATATTTTGAACAACAAAAGAACAAATAGCCAATTATGTTCAAGGAGCTCTTTTCCAGATACGAAGAATAGAATAGAATTTTCCAGAATAAAACAGAAATGATTGTGACAGCTGTGTTCTGCAGCTCTGCTAAATTGAGCAGGTGTATGACGACTATCTAATGTCTCAGCAGGCTACAGATGTATATTTGCATCAATTATAGTGGTTAGTTAGTCTAAGTCTAATTAATCCCTTTAGCAATTCTACCTTGTATTATTCACTGTATCTCATAATTATTGGTTTCCCATAGTATGAAATCTGAAGCACTTTCAGCTGAATAGGATCTTTTTGATTACTGACAGTACATTAGCTCTAAATTAAAATTTCTCTCTGCATGGAATTTACCAATATGCCCTTGATTGACACATTCTAACAACTGATGTTCATCCTGATTTTCATTCAGACTCACCAGACAAACCTCTTCTAGTTTCTGACTGTGCTTGTGAAGCCAGCTGCTTATGTCTCTGGGGAGGTATTCAGAACTTTGGGTCCCTCCACAAACCCTTCTCTCCCACACACTGTGTGTGTGCACACATTATGGTATTACAAAAGTTCCAAAATATGAGCTGTCAGCTACACGCTAAGTGACAAGGAACATCTCCTGACATGCCTTTTGGGGCAAGACTCTTAATTACATTAATTACAGCCTGTTTAAATAACAGTTCTTAGCCTTTACACAATGCCCTTCATCAGAATCCAATATGCTTTAGGTATTACCCCCCATGCCTTGCTTTTCCTCAGGACAAGCAATTTGCTGAAGACCATTGCACAAGCCCATGACACAGCTGTAGAGACTGGGGATTTGAACGCAGAGCCCAGCTGGCTGCTGGAACAGGCTGTTCTCCTTACAAGCCACCTTGCAAAATAAATAACACAGCAATCTACTAATATGAAGAGATGCCTTTCCACTGTATTATTTTTTGGGAAGGAGGATGTTTTACTCAAACACAGGTATGGCTTCAAACTGCAAAAATAAAGGGCTGGTATTGCCAGGTAACCCTACAGCACCTCACCAGAAGCCACACGTTCTGTCCCACGTGGAATCAGACATTAGATTTAACTTAACGCAGTGGCAGCAGCCTGTTAGAAGAGCTCCGATCTCAGAAGAGCAGCCTGCCACAAACCACCAAGGTCAGGAAGAATCTGCTTACAAGCAGCGCTGCTTGGTTTTCTGCATCTTGCACTAAACCAACCAGTGTTTTCCTCTGTCAGAGCAGCAGGTCTCTGAAGCAAGTGCAGCAAGGAAGTGTCGTAGCACCTTTCTGCCTCCACCAGACAAGCCAGACCTTACTCAAGAGAAGCAAAAAGGCCCCAAATTGCAATTCTCTCGAAGAGAATGGTGGCACGACATTTCACCGGGGGCACAGGCAGTGCTCAGCTCTGCCACCACGCTCCTACCTATCGTGGCCAGCAAGCGTGAAGCACCAGGCCAGCAGGGCAGTGCAGCTGAAGGCCAGGACAGCCACCTCCTGCCATTAGCTCTGACAACATTCACGAGATCAGACCTCTGCCATCCATGCTAGGCTTCTCCAAAACCTCAGTCACCGCACTGTGACATTTAAAAACAAACACGTTTGTGAAACTGCTGGGTGGCAGGGGGAGATTCCATGTGGATTTCGGTTCCTTTTGTACATTCCCATTTCCCTTAAACTCTCCGTGTGACCGAGACGCTGCATCTTCCTTGCTAGAGGCTTGAAATGTTCCTGATTTCAAGCTCGCTTTTGTAATTAAGAGTTTAAGAAAACAGTCCCAAGGAACAACTGCAATTTAACACTACATTTTTAAACATTTTGCTAATGAGCAAGGAATATGTGGAAATTTTTAACAGTGAAGCTGCAAGTAGAATTACTTGGCTGTCTTCACACTGCACTTCCTGCCTGCAGCCTCCCTCATCCTCTGGTTGTGTGCTTCCCTCTGCTCTGCCTCTGATTTCACTGGAAGGGACTGGATCTGGGAACAGCTGGCCTGCTTGAAACCTAATACTGGCAGTGACCCATAACCCTAGGAAAGCAACACACCAGGTTAATTTAACATAACACAGGTGGATGTGGGGGCTGAAGGATGAACCCGAAATCTAAAGCATATCAGATAAAAGTAACTCCAGCTCAAGTTTTTAAACCACTTTGCAGTTAATCAACAGCGTAATTTTAATTTTTGCAGGAGCCATCCATCTTCCTTCCAAATTTGTCTTCCCTGTAAAATAAACCTCAAGCTGGCCAAAGTACATACGAGAGCAGTAAGCATGAGCAGGAAGACCTCATGCTGCTCGTACCTTGCTATGTTCTTGTGAAGCTCATTTACAGGAACGAGCAATGAGATGTACAACGGGCATTACTGAGGACTACTACACAGCAAAACCAAGGAACTGATGTTGTGTGACAGTCTGATGAACACAGGTTCATTGTGTTTTGCAGATCTCACTTGTAACAATTTTCTAAATATATTTGCAACCCCTCAGTTCTCGCTGTGTTGTCACATACATATATTTGCTAGTGGAGAGAGCTGTACGTGATGAAAAGATTCAGTATTTATCCAGAGCACTTCTGGTTTTGCACATCATTTGCACTCAAAGGATGATTTCTGCCTTCCAAAACCTCATTTTTACACAAAGCAACAAAGAAAGGTAGCAAACTCCACCACAACTACCTACATGCCATTATTATCCCCACTTTAAGGTTAAAAAAATTGACAGTTCGGTTAAGTGATCTGCTCGAAGTCATACAGGAAGCGTGCAGTTTCCTCAAACCCTGTACTATCTTCAACTTCCGCAAACTCGTTTCCTTTAACAGACTTTAAAATCTTCTGATACAGCAAATGCCTTCCAGCTTTTTTTTTTTAATTTAGTTAAAATAAAAAAAGATCAATTTGTCCTTGACAAGGTTTCGAGATACACGTTCTAATTTAAAGATTTTTTTTCCTAATCAAATGAAATAATGATTGGTTATTCTACACTTGGAGATTCAGCAAATAGGAATTTGACAAGTGATTCAGCAAATCGTACGGAAAGCTACTATTCCTTATTAGTCACACACATTTCAGTAATAAATTTGACAACAGATTCTTTTTTTCCCCCACACACACACTGAACATCCAAACTAATGCACTCTAATCAGACTTTCCATTTAAAATCTCACACACTCCAAGCAAGATACTGAGTTAATGAATCACGCTCCAAGCATGCCAGTACGACATTTGCAATGGTGGCGTTGGTTAAGTGCCACGATTTCCTCCAGACTCCTTTCTGCTATATCCACAGCACTGGAAACACCCAAGAAAGAGCAGTTCCAGAGAAATCAAGCGTTCTTAACTACATGGCTGGTTTAATAAAATCAGTGCAATGGATTACAAAACCCCAACAGAAGAAATTTAAGGTAACAAGGAAAAGTGTTCTTCGTAAATTAAAAAAAAAAAAGTGGCTAAGATTTGATAGATTTTCAGCACAGCATTAAATCGCCGATGCTAGGACTGTGGATTCGATCAATTTTTAAGAAGAGTACACATTACATTCAAAGAACTCCTATTTCAGAGAATATTTGGAATAGTAAAGGAAGCAATGTAGGAAGAGCAGGAAATCCACGTGAAGACACACTGCATGCATGAGTTCTTCATTCCCAAATCAAGCCATACCAGTCCGTGTGCTCTCCTCACCACACTGTATTTGTAACAGCCATGGAGAAATCCTGGCTGCTGCGCAATCAATGACAAAACTCTCATTGACTTGTTGGGCTCAGATTTCATCCCTGTTGATCAAAACACTGGGAGCAGCTCGCGAGTCACCTCCAGTACAGCACCTGCTTCTGCCAGCACCGTTACAATAAGTAGCAGGGGGATATTTCTGCAAAACCTTCTTGGTAGACAAAAGGGTTTACATGGCCACATGACTCAGAGCAAGAAACAAGAGCTTGGTAGAAGATGACTTCGCTTCTTTCTGACCCTTTAAGAGCATTGTAATAAAAGCAAGACATATTCAGAAATACCTTATGAAGAACAACACAATCCAGCAAAAGTTTGCTGAGGCAGTTTTAAATGAAAGGATCGCTCCAGACATTTAGAGCAGCATGACAGCAGGGGTGTTCATGCTGTATCAAAACCTGATCATGGGGAATATTTTACTTATGAAAGGCTTAAAAAAAATTAAAATGCCTTGTTTTTCTTAGCAAATGATTGCATGGTTAAATTTAAGATCTGCACATTACAGTCTGTTTAAATTACAAAAATACAGATTATTAAATATGTCTATAATACATAAAAATAAACTCTGAAAAATATTCTGGTTAATTTATAAGCATAGCATTCGGTTCATTTGGCAAGAATTTTCAAAAGATATCGTACACGTACACATTTCCTTTTCTGTTTTCTTTGTTCAAGCTAGATAACGTATTGAAAAAACAGTTACCTTTGACTTTTGTAACTTGCATCCTCGGCTCACATTGATAGACAATGCAAAGTCAGTCCTAGCAATGTAGTTTTATTGATAAAAGGAAGCACTATCAACGCTTTTATCACAAATGATTCCTAAAGTAATTACCAGTGTCTAAAGCATAAATAGAGATGGAAGTCAGTGAACATTTTTTTCTCAATTTTCCCAGCTTAATTCGCAAAAAGCCTTGTCAAATGCTTTTCCTTTCCTCGCAAAAGACAGGAAATAGCCTGAGAAGAGATCTTTGTTTCCAAGAATAACAACACGCTCTTGAGGCCTTATCACTCCCATTTGTAATAGCAGTAGTAGAAGACAGCCCTGTGAATGACATGAAATACGTGCCTATCTTTGCACACTTTCATCACTGCTACTTCGTAATAGTGTGGCACAGCCCTGTTCTCCTGTGCAATCCTCAAGGTGAACATTGTTATTCTTAACGTGGAACTCCCCTGAGACATGGGTGAATGGGAATCTAGCCAAAGCTGGTGTGAATCTGACTGGAATCGTCTCCTGGAGTGGTGTGCGCCAAAGGAATCAGTTACAGAGCACTAAAACCCAAGCGTCTCAGACAAAGGCTAGATCAGCTGCACAAGACAAACAAGCAGCAGATCAGGATCACGCCTGCCTGGCGATGTGCCAGCAGGGACAATAAGGAGAGGAAGAGCAGAAAGCTAGAAGACACTTTGTGACAGCGATGTCTGTGGATGTTTTGTGCTGTTTCATGCTACAGAGCCTCATAGTCTTCCTTACACCCAAGTCTGGCTGGGGCTTTGTAAGGCAGAAGCAAGCAACCTGTTGGACATGGAGATGGCTCCGTGGCGTGCTGATCCTCATGGCAGAGCAGTGCTGCGTGGCTGATCATGTCCTTAAAAGCCCAGTTGTGCTAAAGTGCCCTGCAAGAGGAAATCTTGGGGCTTCTCCACAGGAGATCCAACGTTAGTACCGAACACCAAGGTACAAAGAAAAGAGCTGCTTACTGCTACTGATCAGCATCTCTGGCCCTCAGGCATTTCAGAGTTCTGCACAGAGCAGGGAGAGTGACTGCTGTTAGGAGACATCTCATCTCCCCCCTGTAACAGGCTGTTCCTCTGAAGCACAATGCTCTGGCAAATGCATAGAAAACAAGACTGCATTTGCTTGCAGCTATATTGTTTGGCAGCATCCTTCACGGAGTAAACAGGAGTCAGTTTATTCACATTTTTATTTCATACTTCACTGTATCCATTCAAAACTGGGTAGTGCAAGACACCAAGTCCAGTGGTCTAAACTTTAACCCCACTAAAACTAACATTCACAGTACACCTTTCAGCTGAACTGGGTATTGTTGTTAGTTTCCCACCCGCAAATGTTTTGGAAACTTGGGTAAGCACTTGCTTTCTCCCATTCCAGAACCATCTTTGACAGCAGGATTAGATGATACATCCAAATATTTAGCACAATTTCATTATATTTGCGCTATAGTTTGGGGAAAAAAGAAACAAGGGCTCATTAAGCATATACAAAGTTTATTACGATCTTCCCTAAGCAGTTTTCTGCATTCCCTCATTTCTCATAGCTGCTGCCTAACACTGACACAATTTAGTTTCATGAAATACAGCTGCACTGCCTTGCAAGAGAGGATGAGTATGTGGAAGGGGATTGTTGTGCAGCATACTGAGCACAACAGAATCTCCCATAAATGCCCAGAGTTTTCTTTCTGTTCATAAGCAGCTCCTGCAGGCTTCTAGCTGCCAACCTAACCATTCATTTTTAGTTTTTAGACCTCTAGGCTTAGGCCAAACCTAAATCCCTCTAACTGCATTTGTTGGGGCAGTACACTGAGTAAGTGGATAAGTCACAGATGAGCTGGAGTAAGCTCAGTTTGAATCTAATCAACCCAAATCTGAAGTATGGCAAAGCCTTTCCTTCCACTGTGTCCCTTTTCCTGCTGTCTGCGTTGCCTCTTTAGTTTCTGGAAGGCATCAGCGTGTCTCCGTACCTCTGCAGCACAAAGCACAGCTGTGCTCCAAACCTGGAGGCACACCCAGAATGCCACACGGAAAATCCATTGTGCACTTGACAGGGCTGTATTCTGCCACCCTGCCTCACGCCTGCACGGTGCAACTCCATGAGAAATCCTGTCGAAAACCACAGGACTATTTGCAGAACAGGGCACTATTCAGAATGAACGAACGTGGCAGAATTCCTCCAATTATTTACTTTTCATCAACACCTGAGAGCCTCTGAGAAACAGAAAGTTCTCTGAAATGCACACCCCCAGTATGAATACACACAGGGAGGGCGCACATGCTCCACCATGAAGAACCAGACCATTTTTACCCTTGCAGTACCCATAAGGATGCATTCATTCCCTGCTCTGCTTCTATCCTGGCACAAAATGGAACGTATTGACATCAGGTAAATTCTCTCCCAACCACAGAATCCCAGTGCTGCACCAGTTCAGTCTGCAGCAGGGCTCTTGGCTTGTGCTTGACTTTCATGCTTGATTGTATGGAGCCAGCCGATCCCCGTGGGGAGGTGGAGGTAGAGGTGAAAGCAGAAGCAGTAACAAGAGGGATAGTTCATGACTCCCAAACACTTTTTTTTAGCAAAGCTGATGCCAGAGCAGTGGCTACGCAGAAACACAGAGCAGCTGCTGCCAGAGGAGGCCTTGAGTCAGACCTGGGTTGTGAACAGGGACCCGAAGTGAGGATTGTCACAGGAATTAATTTGTGAGTTTCTATCCAGACAAGTGACAGCACTGAGGGTCTTCCTCAGCCAAAGTTGAGAAAATGTCTAAATCATCTCTCTTGAGAAGCTTTAAGGAATTAAAAAATAAATAAATAAAAGGAAATCCTCAGTGCTTGGACTGCATTGGCTACATTTGCTCAGAAGTCCAAGCACTGGTGTCACCAAAAAAGAAGGTAGCAAAAAATAGCCGGTGTCTAAATTTATATATATTCTTAATAGAATAAAACGTGCTGAGTAACTCCGTAGGCACAGCAACGTGGAGGAGACTCCCTCACCTATGCAACCAAAATGCTGGTGATCATTCTCCCACAATGAGAACAAGTGGTCTGCTTAGGAGCTGCTGTCACAACCAGCAGCAGTCACGCTGGGTGGGAGTAGAAGTCTTGAGTACATCTCCAACCTGTTAATGCTTGTGAAATAAAGGAGCCTCAAAGGAGCCTCTCCTGACGTTACCGGGAGCACCTCCTTTTCTTTCATCACAGATGAGCAAGATTAAGACCCAGTTTCACAGAGTGCCGGGCTCAAACTTGACAGCTTCCACAGTTACCTCAAAACACAGTCCTTGTGAAATTGGGACTGCAGAAAGAATGCCTGTAGAAGTTCTTTCCCTGAATCATGCTGGCGATCCCCCACTCGTTGGTGTGGTTTGGTGACAGACGTCTTCCTACAGTGAAGGGGAACTCAGGCACAACCCCAAAAGGAAGACGGATGGTTTATGACCTTCACATGCAGCATAGGAACTGACATTTCAGCTTGGAAGTAGTTATCAAGGTCAGTTGAAAAAGAGAATTACTCACATGAGAGCACAGACACACTGAGATCAAGAGAGCACAAAAAGAAGTGAAAGTGAGGAACTGTACTGTACGAGTTTCACTTCACTGGAGAGCTGGGAAGAACCAAAACAGGGCAAGGAGTTCTCCCTCTTACACACACAAGCTGTATGGGAAAAGCAGGCAGGGTGTATGTGCAACTCCTGTGCTGCAAGGGCAGAACACAACATCAGCTGGTACAGTATTAACGTCAGTGTGGGCTATGGAAGAGGAATGCACAACACAATGAAACTGAACACACCGACCTGTGTCGCTGAAGATAACTGAGTTTCACAGAAAGATTCTTTGCCTGATTTCTTTCTCTAGTGAGCAAAAACCATCATACATGTCATTGGTAAAAACAAAAGGTAACCCAGGACTCTCCCCAGACTTCAAACCAGGCCAGGAGAAACAGGAGTTATCTGTCTTTTGAACAACAGCACCAAGCCACTGTGAATTTGCAAGTCATTCTGCTTGTTTTCAATTAGCTTCTTGCCATATTTTCACCATTAGCAACTATCATACATGGAAAACTTTACAAAGGCATGTATAAAGCACACCTTTTTTCACAGCAGTACAACAAACGCACTTAAAAATTGCACGCAAACTGAGTTTTATCCAACAGGAAACTAGTGTAAGGCTTTATATATTATCAGGTTATGTGCTGCTTACTTACAGGCTATGGGCTCGTAGCTGTCACGGAGGAAAACAAAGAAGTGCGATTTACTTCTGTGCAACCAATCGCCTGCTGCTGCAATTCCACTTTAATCAATAGAGCTAAATGAGCATGAAAACAGAGTAATGTAGGCATACATAAGACCCTATGCATTTAAACATCAGCAGCCTCATCGCTCATGTCTGCTAAATGCACAATTCCTACTGCGTTTCGAAGGGATTCCCTTTAGAAATAGAAGCTCTCAAGCCTGGTGCATTTGTCTGACCACTTTGCTGTATCTGAGTACCCCTTTTACACACTTATGCTTATGATGCATCTGTGTATCATTCCCCTCTTCCACAGAGAAAAATTATGACAATAAAAGAAAGGGTGCTTATGTAACTCAATCATACTGAAACCACTGGAAGTTTGTTCCATTTTACAAGTATTTAGGCTCTCGTATCATTTGGATTAAGTCGTTCAAGACTCTAGACAAGAGGGCCCCCCCCAGTTCCTATTTGTGGATTATTCCTAGACTCAGGAATGATCACCTTTTCCTATAGCTTGCAGCAACTCCTAGCACAACGGCTGATCACGCATCAAGCAGTAAGCACAAGAACTCTGCCAGCAACATTACTGGAAATCCCAAACTGTTCATCAATTCGTATCACAAGAGGTTTTGCCAGAGCATCAGACCTCTGTGATATTTACACAACAATCACCTTACCCTGGAGATCCCAGCATGATTGATGAAATTGTGTTTTATGGTATGTAATGAGACTATGTATGAAAAATGCCTGAAGGCAGAAGCTATTCCCTTTTCAACACCACTTGCTCATAAACGAAAAATCCAAAGGAATCAGACAAGGATTCATAATTCACAACGTTTGTACTCATGTTACGAGAACAAAACAAGCACCCATGACTGACAGCTATCTTCTGTTAAAAGCTACAAGTTATCACCAGCAGCACATAAACACACTGTCAGTTCCTTTTTTTTTGCTGTTCCTATGCTGTATTGCTGGACTGACATTAAAATAATGTGCTTGTCATTTACCCATCAGATACTTCTGAGCCAAGCTTACTATAAAACTCTACAAGCATAAGAAAAAAGCAATAGTTACTGCTCGCATTCTTTACAAGATACCAAGCCCTTCATTATTTTACTTAAGATGTCCAAGAGATATTCCAATCACTTCATAAGTCCCTATAATTTAGAAATCAGGTAAAAATTGGAAATGACAACAAAACACCATACAGAACACTTTTTTTTTTTGGACTTTGCCTATTGTACAGAGTTCATATGGAATAAAAGGTCACAGAAGCAGCCGAGATAACTTTCCCATCCCAACTATATGCAAAACACATTTCCAAGCTGCTGGTCAAATACTGTGTTTCTGAAAGATTACACACCATTCTGCAAATGAAAGGTGTGTCCGTATGTTCATATCCGCTGTTGACAGGCTTACTATTCTCATACCACACTTCGGAAAACACAGTAATATTCAGGAGTCTGGTCTTGCAAAGCACTTTAACACAGGCTTAACGTTTAGTAGGGCTATTTATAAATGCTTAAGTTTTGCTGGACTAACAAGAGCACTTTGCACTTTCCATAATGGACCAATTGGCTACCATCTGGAAGTGAAGTATGTGGCCTGATGCTCCCTTGCCCTGTTGCACTTTGCTTAGCCGTTTCATACATGGTTTATGAATATTTTCAACAATAATCCTTAGGAACGGTATTTTATGCCCACGCATTCCAGGGATAAAAGATTTCAAG
The DNA here is from genome assembly GCF_963932015.1 of Anas acuta. Taxonomy (NCBI): domain Eukaryota; kingdom Metazoa; phylum Chordata; class Aves; order Anseriformes; family Anatidae; genus Anas; species Anas acuta. Next base: position 7,976,225 of record NC_088998.1, on the reverse strand, counting down.
GCAGGGGAAGGAAACAAACACATCTCAGCTATACGCCTTTCACAGTTGGTGACATGCAAATTAATCAGCTTTCAACTTTTGCTGTAGTTGAGGAACCTGCGTGCCTGCTACCAGTTAAAATACAGTATTAACAAAATCCTAATTTTAGTGATCTTGAAAGACAACAGGTTGAAAAAAGAGTCATCAACATCACCAAACAAAGCAGACCCCGCACTTCTCGTTATAAATCTTTTTTGAAAGTCTTGTTGACTAGATCTGGCTGAGAAGCAGGAAAACGTGAATCAAGTTCATAATAATAATTCTTTATGAAAGTTTCAGTAATACAGCTTCTCTGTTTATTTCATCTTTATGTGGTGCCTGGACTCTTCCCTAAACAAGCTTTTGGCTAACAGAGCCTTGAGCACAGATGGGTTTCTGACCTTATTTAGCAGGCATTCTCCTGAAGGCATAGCTGTCTGATTTTATAACATTTGATTCAAACGGTTCAGTGCCTTGGCCAGGGCATGTAACCCACTTTTTTAATGCTTGGTTCATTAGCAAAGCTTGTGTTTATTAACTGCATGTTAATTTTGCTTAACATTGAACTCCACTACCACTAATTATCTGTCTTAATTAGCAATTAATTGTGAATAATAAAAAACATTCAGTTACCGATTTCCTCTCTTGTTTCAGCTCCTGCACATAGCGTGTTAACTCTCCAGTGATAAGAGAGGTCATGTTCTCTGAAATGACCTCATGCTGTCCGGCATAGTCATTCATTTCATTTAAAGTGGCTAGGAAGGCTTTAGTTGATGTGTACCTGCAGAGGACAAAAATGCATTTGGCTTTTAGTCCCTTTGTTTTCAGACATCCACACTGCAAAGGGAGGTTGTACCCTTCTGAAGTATTTACTATCGTTGCACGAGACTGAGTACAAATTAGCACAGGTTCACTTGAAAATGCCCTCAGAAGGAAACTGATCCCACACACTGACGGTCTGATAAATTTATCTGCATTTCGACAGTTTGACATTGGCTTTTAGAACACAACACTTTGAGAAAGCCAAGTGTTTTTATCAGTACTGCTCTGGGACTTCACTGCTCTAATCTTTACTCAAACATTTTCGAGTTACCCTCTTTCAAGTCCTACAATTCAGTGCACAGAGTCAGTGAACTCTACACCTGGCAAAATCCAACCAACCTTTGGCTAGCACTGTGCAGAAAAGAAAACTTTTCAAAATGTTAGTTGGATTTAGATTAGCTATAACTTACAAAGTTTTCCAAAAGACAGTGAATTTACTAACCAGGTGTTCATTGTCAAACCACATATTTTGGTCCCTTCCATTGCAAGGTTTACTTTTCATATTACTCTCCAATACAACATTCCACATGTTATTAAAAGGAAGAAGTGAACATCTGTGCACACAATTTCAAAAACAGCAGGTGATGTCACCAGCATATTCAGCACTGAGCCAACAGAGTTGCATTTAAATTCCCCTGCTTGTTGTACTGGTCAGCTGGAAGAACGCTGCTTTGAAGCGCTGCACTTGCGCACGCTAGGAAAACTATTAATATTAAATGGTAGCAGTTTGCACAAATAACATCACCTTCAGGCAAAAATCCAAAGCAAAGGGGAGAGATTCAGAGGAAATAAAGCGGAGTGGTATGAAAGGGGATGAAAGGAGTTGGAGAAAAAACGGAGGGGGGGGAAAGAAGAGACCCAAACCATTAAAAGCAACCACAGTCACAGTCAAGCTGCAATACCTCAAGAGACATCCCAGCTGCAAAAGCCAGGGGATCCAACTACAGACTGATGATAAACTTGAAAATGCATCATTTTTAGACAGGCTGTTTCAATGCAGCGTCCAAGGCATCCAAAGGTCACATGACAACTCCCCAGACGTTAGAGACATGGGGACACTCCATTTAAAAGGGCAAAGGATACACAGAGTCTTCTGTGTCACATTGCATGAGCTACTTAGCTCCAATATCCTTTTCCAGCAAAGGAAGATGTGTCCAAAAGGTTGTTGTAAACTAAAAATACCAGTTTATGGTACAGCTACCCAAAGACACATTTCTTCCTAATCCCAGGTACAGACCAACACAGCCAGTGTGCTGGTAATATGAGCTTCCTTGTGTAAATATCAATGTTTCAGGAAACAATGGCATCAATAAATGATTCCCAAATAGCGTTACTAAAAATCAATCAAAAACAGAATGAAAAGGCTGTTATCTTGGTTGATACAAACCAGCAGGGTAGCTGTACAAGCCAGCTGGGGAGGGGGGTGCTGACCCAAGAATTTAAATCAGTATAATAGTACAGTTGGACCTGAATCCAAACTCCTTTGAAGCGTTTCAAGTTTCAAGGTCAATGGTTCAACTCTGAAGCAGAGCAGCCTCCTGCAATTTAAGGCTGCAGGGTCAGAATCTTTTACAGTGCCTTTGCTCAAAGCTGATGCATTACAAAACAATGAAGTTAAGGAATTTTAGAAAAAGTCAGAGTGCTCCATAGAAAAGGTTACAACTCTGGCTTATAGCTTGCCCATTGGAAGGCTTCTCCTCTAGAAAGCTCTCTTTAATAATATCTTTGATCTCAGCAAGGGCAGGAATGTGTTGTGGTCTTTTTTTTTTTTTTTGACATGGTTTACAGCCTTCCATATGCATTTTCAGTGTCACTGAGTGGAGGACCTGTGCTTTGAGACTGCAGTCACTATCTGCAAACACTACGTTAGTCCCCTGACACCAGGGAGACAGTCTGAGTATCTAAATAAACAGCAGGCACCTGAGGCAACGTAACATCCTTCAACAGCAGCAAGTCGTGTGTCGATCCACTCCAGGACACTGCCTGTTACAAGCTACATCTCTCTACCTTACTCTTCAAGAGACCCTGATTTCTCCTGTGGAGCTACAACACGATCTCTTTAATAACATACTAGACTGCCTCGTCAGTCCATTAGAGTAATTTAATACTTGCATGGACTGCTCAAGTTTCATGCTAAAATTAACAACTGCTTCTGTTCCTGCTGAAGGTAATTAGAGTTTGGTCATTCACTTCAAAGAACCAGCACTGTATAGTCTGGCTTGAAGATTTTAAAGTACATTAAAAAAAGACACAAAAGAAAAAAAAAAAAAAAGGCATCTAGTACCCAGAACACATATAAGCCTGCTTCTGAATACATGATCTCTCTCTTCTCTAGAGTTCAATGCAAATTTTTGGTTTAGAAGCCAAATCCTCGTAGGTAACCTAACTATAGCTCCCCTTCCTCTGTCAATGAATGCTTACCCAGCAGTAGATCATGAACGTACCTGTACTCTTCCTCTTCTTTGGAGTTCTTTTTGGGTTGATATTTCTTCGAAAGGTTTCTAAAATTAAAAGCATATACAAAGTTAAATTTTAAATACCCTTTAAAATAAGTGGATGGTCTTTGCACGCACACAGTAGCGCTTCAGTTTTTATTTGCACTGGCTAGGTATCTACCTTATCAGAAGTATGATCACAAAAGAAGGGGCCCCATTGTGCTTCCATCTGCGTAACTGCAATGAATTAACAGGCTCTGAACCCAAGAAGTTCATAATTTAAAATCATAATGTCAATACACAATGCACTTGAGTTCTGGTTCTGCTGATGCACATCCCCTTTGCCCAAAAGAAACTTTTATAACCCTTTTCCTGTCCCTCAGACACACAGAGAAGCTGTAAGAAGTCCCCCCAGTAGAAGGTGCTATTCCACACACAAAGGCAGGCAGCTCACGGAAGTGCGATTTGCTGCAGGAGATGATTCTGACCCAGCAAGTTTGCCTGTCTTTTGTGGGATGCTTCCAAGGAAGAGAAACAATCCTGGTAAAGCTCTGGGAAGCTGCACTGAGATGATACAAATGGGATAATTCTGTGATCGTTAACTGATGCTGGCAGAAATGTGAAATTTGATTATTCCAATTAGCACAGACGATTACATCTCATTACTACATATGCACCTAATGATTTCATTTGAAAATATTGATATCCTTCTCCAGTGATCTTATCTCGAGCAAGGAAGTTGAACCTATCTTGGTTAGCACATCTGACTTGTTCTATAGCTTTCATTTTTCCCGAAAAAGATGACTGCAAACCCCTAGCCAGCAGCAAATCTAGGATTTACAGAACACATGCTGTCCACCACTCAGCGCACCTTGCTGATGCTTAAAACCCAGCATGATGATGCATATTTGGACTGTAGCGCAATGTAACACCATACATGATGCAAACCAGGGAGCTGCCACATCTTGCTTAGCAATTAAAGCCTTTTCAGGGCTGCAGCACTGAGATGTCCTGCATTTTAAACTCAGCCTTGTTACTCTATGCCTTCCTGCAGCCTCTGTTACCCTACAGTTAAATAGAAACCACTTGGGTTAACTTTACAGATTGTTTTTCACTGATTCCAAGTAACATTTCAGTGGTACTGATGCAATCGCTGACAGACGAACTACTAAAATTCATTGGCCTATCTATGCTATTTTTTTTTTGAGAATTCCCAGAATTAAGTCTTTTCTTTCTGAAAAAGCAGTTTCTTTTCAAGTAGGTGTAACCCAATCCTTGCTGCATGCTGTTTTTACTGCTAACTGGGAGACAGCAGAGCCTCTTGCCTCACTTTTCTTACTCATTTTATTTTCCCTTAGGAATTAAGTAGCATCAGCACCAACAGAGTTCTAGCCAGAGCCCTGGCAGACTTGGACAGTTCCTCAAAATGTAAGTATCCCTCCTGGGCGGCCCCCAGATAAGCATCTCCATTCCAGCCTCTGCCTTCTCTGAAAAGAGGATGCTCTGCAACAATGAACTTTTCTCTAGTTCTGCACACAGCAGTTTCAACCAAATATCAGCACAGCAACAATTCTGCAAACTGTTCTGCCTGATTACGTGTGGATAGGAATGCCTCCACACACCTGCTTGAAGAAGAAAGAAAAAAAAAAAACAGAAGGAAACACATTGAAGACTAAACTAATAAGGTATTTTCATACTCAGGATGGACATCTCCCTACTATCATGCTGCCCAAGTAATTCTGGCATACAAGGCTACAGTCTACTGAACCTCTAGAGGTACAGAAATGCTACTGGGTCAGGGTAAAACAACAGCGGACAGTATGCTTGCACAGAAAAAGGATTTAGAAAATATATAATATGGAACATAGAAAATAATAAAATGGTTAACCCAGTTGCTAATCCCTATAATGCACTTATAAAAATGTACATGTATATCATATTTAACAGGGTTTTTTGATTTCTGTCTCCTCTTTGTTAATCAAAAAAGTATATAGGGTTTTAACCATGACGCCCACAAAAAAAAACAGAAGTGATACAGAATCCAGAAGTGATACTTCATCCAGTAAGAGCCAATCTGACTCTCACATGTTGAAATTCAGCACCCAATTATGCAGTGTCAGGAACAAAATATTGGCACTTCTCAGGTTCAAGCTTGAAAAGCAATGACACCTGCAAATCTAACAGCGATTAAAGCAGCAACTAACGCATAAAAACAAAAGATCAGCAATAAAATAGCAATTCTAAAAAGATTCTGTGCTAGCCTGTGCACCTGCCTCTGATTCACATTTGTTTGCCTTTCCCTCTGCATCACTTTTATGCCTTTCTAGCTTGTTTCTGTGCTCCCTCATTTTCACTTCTGACACCTCATTCTTTCACACAATTATCCATCAGAGGCTCGTGATTCTCAGAGTAATAGCTTTGGATAGCCTTCTCTCTGACCATCTCCCACTTTCCTTTAACATTTTGTTTGCTTATTTATTTTCATGATTATGCTCTTCATGCCTAAAATTCATCACCCTTAGAAATTCAGTGGGTCAAGGGTGTGATTCTTTGTAAGACAGACTTGCTCACACAGGTAATCTGCTGGGGTTTCCCAGTCTACTCATGCTCTCTTCCACCTCACTCTGCCTCTGTAACTCAATCTCTTCTCATCTCCATAGGATGTGAGCAATTTGTTCCTGCACAACTTATATTTTCTATTTCCTGCTCGTCTATATAGCAGAAACTCTGGGAAATCCTTGTGGCATTCCCCTGAGAAAGCACATAACCGTGAAGGCAGGGCTTTATCAGGTACCAGCCTCTAGCAAATAATAAGCTATTGCCCATCTCAAAAGCCATTCAAACTAAAGCATCAAGAGTTCTGAGCTAGCTTTTTTTTTTTTTCTTTTTCTTTTTAATAGACATTTTGCTTTAGGTATATACAGATCAACTAGAAGCGCAGATCTCAATCTCTATAAATACCAGGAAGACGGGAGGAGATTCTAATATGTATTATAATCATGCAGGGGGAAAAAAGGGATGGATTTACTGGAGGGGTTGGGAAGCATTAGTCCTGTACTCCCCCTCCCAGTTAGCTTCCATCCCCTTCACCCCTTCCACTTAATTACCCTGGGCACTAGTGGCTGCCAACTACATTGCATCATAGCCTCTCTCCGCAACAGCTGGGCTGTGCTGTGCTCCCCACTAACCCTTGTTCACTTCTCTTCTGCCCTTCTGGGGAAAAGGGTAAGAGCTACCCATTGTGGGGTGGTTCTTCACGCCCCTTCCCTCCTCCCTCTTCTCCATTCACAGTGGGTCTGACCTCAAGGAATTGGTTTTCAGGGTCTGGTTCGCTTATACTCATATCCTTACGTACAACCTGGCGGTCAACCCAGAAAACACCCAGAAAGAATTTCCAGTAATTTAGCTACTTCAGATAAATTCCAAGGACCTCAGCTCTGTTCGAGACACAGTGCAAGAACATTGGCAAGACTCTAAAAGTGTCAAAATTCAAATCTTAGGCTGCAATATGACTGTAGACTAAATTTCCACGTGCCGAGACTGACTTTCTGACCTGCAGTTTCTTCAACGCCAGTTCAACAAGAGGTTGAAGTGTTCTTTTCTTATGAAAAGAAACCCTAAACTTTGTCCTGTAACAAATTATTATTGTGCTGAATTCTTAAAACCTTCAGAATTCCTGTGCAGTCCTAATTTCATGGAAAACATTACAACGCTACCCCAAAGCCTGAGCCATTAACCATGAGTAAATCACGAGTAAGCCCTAGTGTGCTATTCAGTCACCTAAATACCCTTACTTTTACAAAGCATATGATGTTTAGCAGAGATAAAAACCAGCATGTTAAATTAATTTTAGCTTTCCATTCTTTAAACTAAAGCTATCCTCCATCTAAAAGCAATCATTATAAGCTATACCAATTACCACCACTGTAACATGAACTTACAGATGATTACAGGCGCTGAACAGATGCAACTCCAAGTCCAGAACTTTGCATATCAACTTACCTAAGCTGCTTTGCATAGCTGAGTTCAATCTCTGTTCTTTCTTTTACAAACTTGATGTATTTTTCCAGAACATCAATACCCCATTGCGTGTGTTTTTCTAAATTGTCAAACTGGTCCTGCAATGAAGCAAAAAAAAAAAAGTTTAGTCTCATTGAACATAGAAATAACTAAAAATAATTTCCAAAGTACATATCGCTACAAAGTGGTATTAATATTTTCCATTGCCACAGTTAGACATTTTTATAGCAACGCAGGTTTTTTAAATCAACAGAAATCTATATTTTAACATGAGGCCAAGTCAGTAATGCTCTTCGTTCTTCATTTCTGAATCACTTCCATTTCATAAAATTCTGGCAATTTAACTGAACACAATTTTCTAATATCAAGACATACGATAAGAAATGGATCCTCTTGTCAGAATTTTATTGCACTCTAAGAGTTAACAGGAGTTCCATGAATTTGAGGCCTACTCCTAATTAATAATTCTAATATTAGTCTAAAAAATAATTTGAATTCAGCCTTTGTCAATGCTAAGAATTTAAAATATCTCTTAGAAAAGCTAAGGCTTTCTACAGAATAGGACTTACTTCCCCCTACAGCCTCATGATTTGTTCAAAAATAGAAGACATGCTAGCAAATGATGCCACAAAATTACATTAGCTATGTTTACAGCAATTCTTCTTGTCTATCTACTTTTATATACAGATGCGACTTTGTTCTTCAAATATCACTGCCCTCAAAAACACAGTCACACATGTTTTCACTAAAGTCTTTTTCAATCAAGAACATTCCACAAGTCAGTTTGGGATTTGCAAATGCCAAGAGAAATTAAGCAACTCTAAATCCAAATTAATTATCCAAGCCAACTTATCACTATATAGAGTTAACCTCAAATTACTTTTAATATTTTTTTTTTCAAATATAGTTACTTTAACCATACTCATATTCCATAGTCATCCATTCCATGTAGCATTTCAAAAGTCACTGTTTCTACGACGCTTTTAAATTATGTTTTAAGCAAACTTGGTATCTTGATATACTGCATACTTAACCCTACCGAAATGCAATGTAAACAAGCTATTTAATATCAGCCTGAATGACTTGGCATCAGGTTCCATTCTGTATTATGTGGAAAGCAAAGAATAGATTTTGTACATCTGTGGTACAGAAGTTAGATTTGCAATGTTTTCCAAAAATATCTATACACTCAGAGATTTAGGTCAAATGCTTAGCTGCCATAATTAAAGCTTCTGACAGAAGCGATGCTGCTTTCTATCTGTCTTGTGATTACCAGTTTGTAGGGCTATCATCAAGCATTATCAAGGTGCTATAAACCCACTTCCTTAGATGCACAAAGCGAAAAAAATAACAAGCCTACTACAGAGCCTCGTGTCTGACTCTGCTGCTTTTAAGCAAATACCACTTTGTGTGCTGCAGCGTTTCCGGTTCGGACAGAAAATGAGATCGTATCAGGAGAGATTCTTCCAGTGCTGAGCAAGACAACTGCACACAGAAGCTGCTGCTTGCTAATGAAAGTGTATTAAATGCGTTTTGAAGGAAAGAAATCAGAAATGCCTTACAGGAAGAAAACTATCAAGAAACCAGTTAAAACAGCAGGTAACATGCACGGGGCTGGACACATCGGCTCTGGGTAGCTGCACGGTTGCTCTGCTTTAGCATAAGGGACTACTTTAAATCCATCAGCCAGAGCAGACTAGGCTTCAGTTTAAACAATGTTAGTTTTAGACAACAAAAGAGTCACAGGGCAGGGGGAAACAGCAAAGGGCAATCGTGTACAAGTACCAAAATAGCAAAGAACTCCTATGATGCCCTAAGACCCGTGCTCCAGAAGCCATGGAAAAAATGGTTAAAGGCAACTAAAAAGAAGGACTCAGACTGCACAGAATAAAACTCTGATATCCAGCAAAGTAAGTCACCCTTAAAGCAAAGTCATGTCATGCACTCAAAAAGAGGATGTCTGTATTCTGCAGAAGGCAGAGGCATGTACTGTGCCGGCAGGTATTTGCATACAGACCGCACAGCCAGGGAGAGCACAGCGATGCCGGGGTAACACACACACACACACCTTTCCTCGGCCCGCAGGGCTCCCAGCAGTGCCTGAGGACCACAAGAGGCAGCTCCTGCTCGGTTCCCAATATACAGCCCCTAAATCTCACAGACTACGCTGGTGTCGAGAAAGTGCTGCAAACGTGGCCTTCGTAAGGGTTCTGAAAGAGGCCGCCTAGCTATCCCACGCTCTGCTCTTCCACAATTTACATTATTTAACATAAACACATGCATATAAAATAAATACCCGGCAAGGCAGTCCAGTACCCACAAGTTTACATATATTCACACACACTCCCAGCTTTGAAAAGGGAAGTCTTAGGTAGGGAAATCCAAGTGCTAACCCCCTGTAAGCAAATCAGACCACTCTTCTCAGATGTTCTGTACTGCTAGCAAGAAACTAACTTGCATCTTACTGTAACCCTACCCAAGAGGAAAGGTCACAGCTTCCCATTAGGGAAGAATGCCCTTTGAGGAGGATCGTGCCCTTTGAGAGAATTCAAACTGTGCTAAGTGCACGGAAAGACACCCTGAAAAAGCAATCTTGGTAGTGGCTTGTTATTTTCTGAACAAAAATCACCAGCAGTACAAGCCTCTTCCACCACCACCTCCCCCCCTCCCACCTCAGGCTCTGTTCTCAGAGCATCCTTTAAAGTAGGAAAAAAACCTGCAGATGACTCCAAGAAGCTAACACGGTCTGCTCTGTGGTCCTTAGGATCAATCTGGTGGGCTGTTTCAGTGGCCTCACTATGTCACGTCTGGAGAAAGAGAACTCCATGCTGTGCAGAGGCGAACACAGCGTGCTGCTGCTGTCTGATACACCGTGAGAAGATGCTAACTTTCTATTTATAAAGCGAGGAAAGAAACTTGTGTCCCACAACTAGTGGTAACTAGAAGAACCTTGACCAGATGAAACGATGAGCACTAACCTCTGCTATCCGGCAAGGTGAAATATAGCTCCTTTCTGCAGACTTTGCTAAAGATAGAGTTTCTGTCCTTTTCCGGGCATTGAACAGTTTTGGCCTGAGTGTCATTTCACTGAACTGCCAACGCCCTGCAATGATGTGTTATACTGGGGTCATGTGCCCCGTACCTTCAGTTCTTCTCTGTGCTCCTTAAGGACGAAATAAAATCAGTAAAAATGAGAGCATGAGATTTGAAAGGAAAGAATGCAGCCAGAGGGGCCTACACCATGCATGCCCTCCTCGTGTCCCGCATCTGCTCAGCAAGCTGAGGGTAGGGGGAGGCTCTACATTAAAGCTAATGAAATCTAATGACAAATGAGGGTACACAGAACGCTTTGGTCATCAATTTAATTTACAGAATTCCCAAATCGCCAGTATGTGCAACCAGTACAAAACCACAGTCTCTAAAAGGAGATTGACAGTAATCATCAACAATAACATGCCTTTAAGAAATTAACAATTTTAAAAAGATTTAAAAGGCATTTGTTATTTCCAAAGGTCACCACAAAAATACATTAATACTTGGAATCCGAAAAGTTAAAAAACCTCTTCTGTTCTGTAGAAAGTTTGGTCTAGTTTCAGTATCATGAACAATGAAGTCTTCACCCTTCTCCATAACAGACTGCTTCCCATAAGAAGATTTCCCATAAGTAGGTTGGGAAGGGAAAAAATTGAATAAATTTCTTCAAAAGACTCCCAGTACTTCAGTACTACATTTCATCTCAGTTTTCACTGAACTCCAGAATCATTATATTGCATAAAACAAGCACTTAAAACAAGTAATTCCAGTAAAAATGGTATCATGAAGAGGGCAGAGCCAGCAGTAGGTCAGCTAGCACTTGGGCTAACCTAAGCACTTGTAGCACCAGGTGTAAGCGGCTTCTTGTACTCCAAGAGCAAAACTTGGCGAGGGTTTCCAAGCCCGGAGCTCAATAAAAGGTATCAAGGTCCCACTGAAAGCCTGCGAGAAGTATCTACTTTACAAAAAGGAGCAAGAGTGGAGGGTGTGAGGATTCCCATGGTGTTTGCACAACCAGGAGCAGCCTGATGGCAGCAGCACGGGCACAGAGCTGGGTGCACAGGAGCAGGTTACACGCGCTGCTACGGCTCGACGGGGGTGCTCAGCTGCTGGAAGCTGGCTCGGATCCCTTGATGAGCTGCTGCTTCAGCTCTTCATTCCAACCTGCACATCTCTGTTTCTTTTCTGCAGTCTTCTAGCCCTCCCACTCAGAGGGCGTTAGAAAACAATACATTCCAGGAGGCCTTTAGCACTCTTTGAGAAAAGTGAGAAAACAAGATGAGAAGCTTGGCGAGGTGCTCAGCTCCCACCAGACCACAGGGTGGGGAGACAGAAGGGCACTTTGTGCCTATTTTCTGTAAACCCAAATGTTTTCTAGAACAGTTTGCTACTTTCCTCTGACTCAGAGGCCTGTTTGCATACAGAAACACTCCTGAGCAAAACACAGTAGTGACAAACGAGGTGTGTGGCCGCAGCCCCCACGTTACCATCTGTCCTTTGGCCTTCCAGTGGGCCAAATCGCATCCTCCTCCATTTCCGAATCCCTGTGCTTCCTCCCTGTGGTACCAAGAGCTCGCTAAAGGAGACAAAGAGTCCTGAAGGGTGCTCAGGAAGCGCACATCATGAGAATGCTCACACAGCTGGGACTTGCTCCTCCGTTGGACCCCAGCAGCTCCCACCAGCAGTGCCACTTGCCAACACAAACACCGAGCCTCCGCCGAGCGCCGGGGAGCCGAGCACACGAGCTGAGCCACCCGGCTCCACGTGGGTGGACAGCACAGCCTCTGGCTGCGAGCTGCCGCAAGCAAGCTGCGTCTCCGCGTCTCTTCAGTGCTCAGCATCTTCTCGAGCAGCTAGATAAAAATGTAAACTCCAAGGAGGAAAGAGCTTCGTAGCTAAGCTGAATGGGAACTGGGCATCCAAATACCCAGTGGGCTTTGAAAATTTCATTCCTAAGGCAAAAGTGTTTCTGACTTTGTTTCTGTTTCCATTAATTCCCTCCCAGTATTTTTACCCAAATAACCTCATGCTCACGCATACTTTCTGAAACTCAGCTGCAGCCTTTTTACACTGACAATGCTTAAAATGGAAATGGTCCTGCTATTTGCTTTTCCTTGTTTTAGCTGCTACTTTAAGCTGTCAAATTCCCTCACTTCTCAAGTATTCTCCTGAAGTCACATTCATCAACATAGCAAAGTATTTTGGGAAGAAGAAAGTTAGCCATTAAAAAAACCCTCCCTCCATTCCTAAGCCACAAAACATGGAGTACAACCAGTTATTGAGCAATAACGTTATTCATGTGGTCTTCAGGGATCAGGTCAGTAAGATATTCCTAATTCTTTCAAGAGCACTTTCATCTATTGTGAAATCATTCAGCTCAGGGCTCATTCAAATCCAGGGATGGACGAGACCTTCATTTTCACCAACAAACCCAGAGGGGGCTGCGGGAGAGCTGGGGAGGGACTCTTTGTCACGGGGTGTGGTAATAGGACAAGGGGGATGGCTTTGAGCTAAAAGACTGTACATTTAGATAGGTTTAGATATAAGGAGGAGAATCTTTACTCCGAGGGCAGTGAGGCCCTGGCCCAGGCTGCCCTGAGGAGCTGGGGGTGCCCCATCCCTGGCAGCGCCCAGGGCCAGGTTGGATGGGGCTGGGGGCAAAGGGCTGGAACTGGGTGGGCTTGGAGGTCCCTTCCAACCCAAACCATTCAGTGATTCTATGATTCTGGGAGACTTTGCCAGTAAATTCTGCAGTTTTAATCATTATGTCATCTGTTCAAACCTGCTCAGGTTAGGGTTAGGTGTAGATGTAACCAAGCCTAGCTGCCATTCCTCCTGCTGCTTCCACAGGTGACAGCACAGGAGCTAGGAGTTAGGAACACCAAAACAAAGCCAAGTGGGAAATTTGAATGCTGCAAATTCAGATGCTAGTAACAGAGAAACAAAGCCTTTGTATTTAGCATAATCCTCCTATATTACTAAATCCTGCAACATAATAAGAAAACCATGATTATTAAATGTTAAAAACATTTAAGACTTTCTACTCTCTCACTCTCTGGGGAATTCCATTCCATCTCCTCCAGAATCCACTCTCCTAAAAATGTGTATTAGAATAGGGGAATTGAATGTTTTTTTTTTTCCCCTTTGGTTCATACCTACCCCTCCCCCACTGATTTAAAAAGAGGAAATGTCCGTTTCTATAGAAAAAAGGAATTAAAAATCAAGAACATTAAAGTAAATTAGTATTTGAATACTGTAAGTATATTTCAAAAACTTCAAATTAGATTAAAAAAAGGCTGATGAACCCTGCACAAGCTCAGTTAGGTCCCGTATGGCACGATGCAGTGCTAGCAGAACACGACAGGGTTCAGATGCACAGGTTCTCGGAGACCTACAATAAAGCTACATGCAAACGTAGCAGTCTTCAGGCAAACTAATAATGCAAAACCAAAAAAAAACAAACATGAAGTACAAACTACCAGTGCAAGAGCCTTCAAGAGAGCAGAGGGGAGCAGAAAACGAGAAAGCACTTCAGCATTTGTTGGCTCAGCCACTGCTGGCGAGAGACCACGTCCCACACAGAACTTGTCGGCTCTCGGCAGCGAAATCCTCAGCTAACGACAACTGAACAAACATCTGTGGTGATCCACACCAGGCATTTAAAACAGTACTGGACACTGACCTTTGGCTTCGAGCAGCACAAATAAGGAGGACTAAGAGCACCAGAGAAGACAGACCGACGAGAAGGGGAGAACATCTCTTTTTGGTTTACACTGAAGTGGTGCTGTGGCTTTACCGGCTGCTTTACGTGGGTCGTGAAAGGATTACAATAGTATATCCGGTCCTCACTGATAAAAACATTTACAATCACATTTTTCCTTCTGATTTCCTATTGATCCACACTTAGTTTCATTTTAACCTTTAAGTATTAAATTCTTCCTGACCTTCCACCTTAAACAAGCATATTTCCACCTAAAATATGTGGTAAGTGGCCCAGAAAAATCCAATCGGCTCTCCCCACCTCCATTTCCTCCTAATCTCCATCCTTAACTCATTTCCCATAAAGACCAAAAGTTTTTTTTTTATTCTTTTCCCTCTTCTGATGCTCCTCTGAACTTGATCTAGACATGAAAAATGCAAACAAGATTCCGCACTGCATTGTTAGACAACTGAGTGCGCTTCAAACTTGTGGGGAAAAAAATCCCACAGATCAGGAGTGGAAACAGATTATGGTTTATGTTGAAATATCCTATATGTTGCTAGATGAATTCACCTCCAATTGTCCAATATTAACATTAGGAATTAAGCAGCCTGCCTTCCAGCCTTGAGACACTTTCAATTTTCAGCACTTTTGTGCCAGATTTAATTTAGGGTTTAAAAATCATCTTGCCCCAGTACAAGAGCAGGGCCCTGTGCAAAGGGTGGCGATGGGGCATCCCTCTAAATTGCTGCTGAGACCAACCACACCATCCCCACCCCAAAAAACACCTTCCACAAACTCAAGAGTGACCCCTCCTGCCAATTAAGCAGAAGTGCCGTCTCACGTGCAGGTTTTGGCCATCCCCTAACAGAAATCTGACTGAAGGCAAACAGGAGGTACTTCAGAAAAAGCTTCTGAGCCCACAGCACAGGGGCCAGCACCGGAGAACACAAAGAAAATCACAGTCCCACTGAGCCTGGCCTGGTCCAGGAGCACAACAAGACCTTCAGGGTGTGCAGGGAGCAGGTTGAGCTGTGCCATCTGCCAACCAGACCCACCTGCAGGAAAGCTGTGCGGGTACATCCCCACCCACCGCCACGTGGAGCTCGTCGCTGTACCAGCAGAGCTTTCAACTGGCTTTTAGAGGAAGTGATTCACAACACCAGAGCACCGCAGCAGGGAACAGGGACCATGACAGCCAGCCCCAGTGCCAAACAAGACCTGGCAAAGCCTGCAAGCAGCGAGGGTGGCTCACAGAGAGGCAGCCCAGGGTGTCAGATGGGCAACAAGACACCTGCTTGGCCGCTCACTGGAGCTCAGCCCGACCCTTCGCATCATGACCCACTTTGACACTTCTTCTGGGAGCCCTGGAGGACCTGGCACACGGGCACAGGAGGCAGCCTCCCTGCATGAGTACGGCCGCTGCTGTGGCTGCCAGGTGCCCGTGCTGAACGGCAGAGCACTGAGCTGCCAGCACGAAGCTGGGGGCACTCCTTGGGCCAAGCCACGCAGCCACAGGCAGCCCTGCCTCATTCATCCAAGCCTGTCCTGGTTCCCAGGGCTGCTACAGACTGCCTTCCCCAGCACAACCCATAGAGGACAACCCCAAAGCTTGCACCTCCACCATCCTGGTATCAAACTAAAGCCTTCTGCTCCCCCCAGCCCAACGTATCCTGCAAAGGATGTGGTAGCGCAGAGCTTGCGGTGCTGCTCGAGCAGCAGGGCAAGTAACAGGAAGGAAGGTGTGAGAGGATGTGCCATCGGAGAGAGGATGTGGTCGCTGCTGCAGCTCACAGAAGGTGCTGCCAGAGGGGTGACAGCAGAGAGCAGTGATTAATTCTGGGGAGCGGGGCAGGACGGGAACAGCTGAAGCAGGGTGGGACAGACCCGATGAGCAACAGGCGACTCAAACAGCAACTGAGTCAAGGATACCGGGCCTGGGACAGTAAGGCTGTCCTTCTGCAGGCAAGCAAAGAACAGGAAGTCTGACTTCCTTAGAACGGAGATTTTTGAGGTGAAATTATGTAGGTTACATGCCCTGGCTGGCACGTGCAGATGACCGTAAGTCCATCCAGTGTTATCTGGCATTATCCAGGCAGCGTTTCAGTTTTATTCAAATGATTACCTAAAAAGGCTGCACCGAGGCATTACAGACTCGACACAAGTTGTCTGCTGTTACCAGAGGGAAGATGTTTCAAAGAAAAGTTGCGCAGTTCCTCTTTTAAGAGCTGTGTGCATCTCAGAGGTGTCATAATGTCCCATTCTTGAAAAATGAATGCTACACTTTTCTTCAAATACAGAAAAGGTACGGCTCAGAAAGCCCTGCTTGCCATGTCCAAGGATACTTTTCACAGATGACCACGCTGCAGCAGCAATTCATTTCCCTCAAATAAGTTTATACATTTTGAGGTTTGAGGCACCGCACGAGCTTGCCACAATGAGAACCATCTGTCACAGGCAGACTGCTCAGCAATGAACACTTCTGCGAGCACACAGTTCTGCTTACAACACACATAGAAGAAATCCCAGAATGGGACAGAGTTTTGTTTCAAAATATAGCATAATGTGCAAATTACAACCCAGGATATAAGAAAGCTCTTAAAGATCAAAATAATAAGACCTCAACTAATGCCAGAAGTAAGGTCAGAAATACCAGTGTTTTAGTGAAGGGCTGCATTTCAACCCTTTTTCTGTACATCTTCAGTCACTTAAACTGAAGCCAAATGTGCACATGCTGCTTCTCCTTTTGGTGGTACTAGTGCAATTCATCTGATTTATGCGGACTTAATCCCAATAGACACGGGGGCAAACAGCAGAACTGGGACCTTAAAAATCCAGATAAATTTCCTCAGACTCATTAGCTAAGCAAAGCCTAAGTAGAGGCTGGTAACTACTAAAATCTTCTGGGGCCCAGAGAAATGCTGCATCTCTATCATTAGCATTAATGATACCCATGAAACTCGTTTGAAAAACAAAGAACCAAAACAAACAATGCTAACCTCTTCCTTCTGCTCATCCTGGGGGAGGAGGAATGGGACAAGGATTCAGTTTTGCTGACAGTATCCAGAGCTGCAGCCTGAAAGCTGCAATGGCCCACAGGGATTCGTCGTTCTGGTGCGTGCGCTATAAACAAGAGCTTTGAAAATGAGCAGACTCCAGCGTGTATCGCCCTGCCGCCGGGACGGCATAAATCAGGAGGAGCAGCACAGCTCCACATCGGAGCTGCCTCCCTCCGGAGCTGCAGCGTGGTAACAATGCTAAATACTTGTTGTTGTTGTTCCAGTAAGATCTTTCAGTTGACAATGTCGCAACTCCTCGCTGTTCCGCAGCACCATCCCACTTCCCTGATTTAGTACGCAGCCATTCTTTTATTCTGAAATTATTTCAACAAAAGCAGTTTTAGAACTAACTCCCAGTAAATCTGCTGGTGCCTGACTATGCCTCTGGATTAACTGTTGACTGATTTTCATCCTCTTTTTTTTCCACTGTGAATCTCTTCCTTAATAATACCAGCTGTTAAAACAAAGATCAACAAGATCTCCTGCCCACACAGTTTCCCCTTTGGGCAATTGTGTACTGATTATTAAGAGCGAACCATGCAGTGCTCCTGCTCATCACACGGGTAGCTACAATACAAAAACAAACAAGTGTGCTGATACACTTCAAAAAAAAAAAAGACACACACAAAGGCAATTTTGCCCTCTTACACAAAATCACACAAAGTTACAATACTATAATCTCAACCACAAGAACAGTACTTCAAGTTGTAGTAGTCTGTGGTAATGTATTCTGGGGAAAGAAATCAGCTTCTTTGTAAACCGACAGCATGCAGGATGCATCACATAATATGCAAGCAGCTCTGCGCATCCTCAAAGCGCATGATTTGGTTATCCAGCCTTTTCTGTTATAATCCCTGGTGTAAGCACAGAGCTGGAGCTCAGGACCAGGATCAATCCCCTTCTGTTCATTGTCTTCAAAACAGTTATATTCGGGTGGTGGTCTTATTTTTTTTATATAACCACTTAAAAAAACAAACAGTGACCATGAGCCATCCAGAGAGCCCTGGATCTCTTTGTCTAAAGGTGGCCCATATGGGCTACATTAAAAAGAAAGCAATGCCTGGTATTCTCAATAGCAAAACCTCTGATCTTCTAATCTGCATGAAATAAATCACCTGTCAGATGTAGAATTTCAAACTGAGCATTGCCTTGGGTCTCTTTTCTATACAGTTGTTAAGCCTAAAGATTTTTTTCCCCCCAAACAGAAGAGCCCTCACTCCTCTTTGCCACCGCCTCTGGCTGTGAAGCGCTCCGAGGGGAGACTACCAAGCTCCACTGCAGGCCTGGGCCTTCTGGGATGTTTACGCTGCTGTTTGGAAAAAGAGGATGTTGTAAAAGTCGCTGTAATTTTGTTCAGCAGGAGGCTGCTGCCTACAGTCATTAAATGTTTTCTACGTGTTTTCTTCTGTTTCAGCTGGAGCAATGGCGTTATCGACAGTGAAAAAACAGCCCCCCTTAAGTGTCTGCAGCCCTTCCCTGAAGTTCAAATTAACAGTGAAAATCTCTTAAGCTAACTGTTCCCTCCTCTCTTTTCCAAATTAAATGGAACTAGCAGCTGATAAAGACTGAAGTACTCCTTTGCAGATGGGGGTTCAAAAAAGCGCTTAATATCTGAAATACCGTGCCATTACAAATACAGCCCTAGATCTTTCAAGGACCACTTCAAACTCAGGACCAAATAACATTACTGCTTTGCCTTAAGCATTTCTATCTACCACTGCATTCCATTTATAACCCAGGAATTAGATCTGGCGCTTCTGCTCTGATTCAAGGAATATTCGGTTTCCAAATCAGGAGACACATACGTCTAAATCAGAGGTATATGGCAGTCAGGAAATCTAACGCAATGAAGAAAATGACTTTCCCTTTTCGTAACAAAGCGGTTCTGAGCACGCAGCAATTTAAATGCCTGCAAGCACAGGCATAAAGCCACCTTAAATTTTACACACAAAGTTGATCACTTCAAAGTTGAACAAAGTGTCCAAAAATGCATTTCATATTTCAGTACTATCCACTCCCACAGACAACAGTCAAGCAACAGTGGAAAATAATAGATGAATTCTGGAAGTAGACCAGAAACAGAGAAGTAAACGAGTTCAGGAGAAGGCTGTTTTCTTTGAATGCACCCACTGGAGTTTGCCACACTGTTCTTTAAACAAGCAAGAGCCAACATTTTCTACAGCTATGAAAACAGCAACCAAGCCATTTAGCTAACATCCTGATAAATATTTTCCTATTAACTATTAGGTTATCATCATCTAAAAAGTTGGGATGAGAAAACTCTTCAGAAAAGTGACTAACCCCTGCTGGATATGCAGGCACTGCAGAAGTTCACAGAGCGGGGCTTTTTGTCTTTGTTTGGACACTGACATTGTTCCAGACTGAGCCCACCTGCATCAAATACCTCAACCTCTAGCTGGACCTCGAGGTGACGCTTCTCCCCTGCAGAAGATGTGATCACTCACGCAGTCACAGACCTGTCCATGCAAACTCAGACATGGCCAAACCCACCCTAACATGCCAACTGTACCGCTGACATCTTACTTGGGATCACAAACACCCGTCTAGGTGTCAGGGTGTACATTGCTATCTGTAAATAAGGAGCCCTGACAACTCCAGTGACAGCATCTTCCCCTTTGGAGGGAGAGATCGTGTATTCATTCCTTCATTCTCACACACAGTTCTGTTCTTTTTCTACGAAGCTTGTCCTCAGGTACTGTAGTACGACTCACATTAATTATAATTTGAGCTCATGTTAAGTCAAAGATTAAATCTGAAGAAAAGTAATCACATTTCTCTTTGCCAAATAATCACTGTATGAAGCCTCTCTGAAACCACCCTGTCCTTCCCAATAGAAGCCTCTCTCAGTTCAGCAATAAGCTGAAAGCAAAGCTAAATGAATGCACCAAAGTAGGTGGAATAAAGAAGGGGAAACACTGTACAAAATGCTGACCCACCAAAAGCACACAAAGCATTTGTTCAGTAGGGAAAACGAATAATTGAATCGGAGGCAAATTACCAAACAAACATCAATTAAATTACATGCTACGATACAAAAGGAGGCTCTCCCACGCACATCTTGCCTTTGCAGAGTCAATAGCACAGCACGCACACAGCCAAGCTATAACCTTCTGTGCATTGTGGCTGAGCCATCGGAGATACTCAATCGAGGATGCTTGAGATTCTCCAAGAGGCACAAGTCAATTGCAAGCATCTAAAGAGGTAAATGCAACTCCATGGCACCAAAGAAACATTCATCCAAGCAGTACAGAGATCACGTCACCGAGCTTTGTAAAACAGGAAGAAATAAATGTTTCCTACCCTACAAGCTTGACATTCACAGAACACACAAAACTAGAGTCTTGTAACCCCATCATCTTTTCCATCCACATAGGAGAAGTTCCTGCCAACCTGCTCAGAGCATCTGAAACCGGTGGTAGCAGCAGCAAGGATCTGGGGGTGGCCCCATGCTAGCGCTGCCTGCACACACGGTGCTGACACCAGGCTCGGCAACACAGCAGCGGAAAGTGGGGAACCACAGCACAGCCGGTGTGACCAGGTGGTTTGCTGCCTGTCCCACAAAGCATCTCTAATAGGGCCACGCTGTGAGCCCCGGTGGAAAAAGTTCAAGCTCAGTTTGCTAGCTAAAAGGTAAACTAAAGTTACAGGCACTAGGAAGTAAGCAGGGCAGCAGTACTGAGTGAACAAACCTAGCCTGGCAAACGGGGGCAATTCAGCTCACTTGATCTTAGGTCCTTGGGTTCAGACAGAAGTGTGGGTATTTTATAACATGTGCTATACCGTGACAGCGACACCAGGGTATAGGTGTCGAGCCTTCAGAAGGCTTGAATAAGGGTGCATCATCACACCCCTAAATATTCTTTAGGAATGTAATTTCAATTATCTATTAATCGAGCTTTCAAGGCATAGAGAAGAAATAAAAACACTAGCCAAATTAAAACATTTAGAACTGCAGCGCAATGGAGCTTGGATGAAAAGCCACATGTCTGTCACACCAGTTCCCTCGCCCCATCTCCCAGGGCTACGTGTTTGCCTAAATCTATTATCACTGAAATAAGTGTCAGCACTAAATGTTTTGATTTGATTCAATTCTTGAACACGCAGCTGTGACAGCTTTATATTCAGTTCTGAACAGTCAATTGCTACGAGCTCACGCTCCTCAGACAGAAGTATGGCTGCAGCAGGTAACAAAATGATGCTTCACCCATCTAGGTAACTCACTGAAATGATTGGGTTAAACAGATGCTTTGATTTAGAGATTGAAAAGCTTAAAAGTAGACTTTCAAAAAAAAAAGTTTAAGACTCTACAAATCTGTTCACATCCTTCCCGTCCAAGAAGTGCCAGACAGAATAATGTTTTTGAGGGAGAAAGGGGTATTGGTATACTACACATACTGGTTCTACTCTGCCATTTAAGCATCAACTTACAAGCCTGAAATGGTGCCACGGGAAGTACCCATAAAAACATCAGGTTGATTGCACCCAGTCTCATTAAAGCCACATTATTTTAGTTTACCTAAACGTAAAGACAACCACTTTGTCAACATAAATCCTAAGACTGTCTATTGAGATTAAATGCTTATTAAAATGTGCAATAATGTATCCATGGGCATTATATAAAAGCATTAATGAGCCTCATATAATAATAAACTATACAATAAAACCTAGAGCACAAGGAAACTCCGAAACCATTAATACTACTAGGAAAAGGTTCTTACTAACCTTGCTAAGCACAACATTTTTCAAATATAGATCTTGAAATTCTTTATAAAGCTGGTAAGGCTACAGCAAGTAGACAAGAATTTAAAACTCTCTTTTAAGGAGTTTAGAACCAACAAAGCTCCCGGTATTTTAGTGACACTGCAGGCTCTTGTAACACTGAAGGCATTTACAAGTGCTAGCAAATTAACATGCTGCACCAACTCATTTGGTGAACAATCTCATTCAGATCTTAAGCTGCTTGTCCTGTGTTCTGAATGTGTTAGCAGGCTGAAAAAATCTGAGGCGCCAAAGATATTTTCTGAAAGGGTGCTACAGTTTTTCAAGCATAAAGCAGCTTGCTGTACTTTGGACTGATTACTGGGACAGCGATAAAAAGCATTCCTTCCTGAAGACAAACGAAAACAAAGACCACCACATGAATAGTGACGTTATTCGTTACAGGACTAACACAAACTAGGGTTCAGTGTTATTAAAATTTTCATAATGAAAGTAATGGGAGAGCTGCTGGTCCAGTTCTGAGCCAGCAGCACAGCACACCATATCCTACAGGAGCATTTCTTAGTGAATTATTTCCCTAAGACTGTCACAAAAAAAAGCATGCTATGCACAGAGCACGTGTGGTGAAATCTTGCGAATAGAAGTACACCACCACACGATGCTGGTTTCCGCTCTTCACATGTTCTTGGAAGAGCAAGTAGAGGACTATCACAACAGAAAAATAAACAGAGGGGATGCTTACATTATAACGTGCTGGCTGTGTTGTCCTGCCATAGCAATAACAAACTAAGAAGCATCAAAAAGGACGGCAAGCGCAGCGCTGCTCTTTCTACCACTGCCGTGGGAGGAAATGAACAACTCTTTGCTCTGGTTCCAAAGTAATGGATTCCCCAACTCTGAAGTCCATCTGGCACAAACAGCACCCACAAGCTGTATACAAATCTCTTAAAGTTCGCTTCCCCATACGCCCACCATTCAAAATAAGCGGCTGATAACACAGCAATGACGCCAAATTCCAGCAGTTCGTGCATAAAAATGCCGCAGACAGCTCAAGAGTAGGCTGGCGTCTTGCAAGAGAACCAGAAATTTAGGCCAGCTTGTAGCTACGCTCTGCCAGCAGCAGCAGAAACAACGTGATGTGCAGAATACCACGTCAGTCACTTGGGTCGCTCTCTCTTCCAGCCAGAAGAAAACTGCAGCCCACTTCCAACGCGACTTCTGCACGGTTGGTTCTACAGCAGGAGCCTGCATGCTGGAAGGTGGCAACCAGCTCACCCCATGCGGCTGCATGGGAGGCAGAAGCCGCCTTTGGAATGGCCAAGTGGGTATTGCAACATGCAACAGCCTGCAAGGAGGGATAAGTGCTTCTTACAGCCCGTTATTTTTGAGCAGGGTCATCTAGGCATCTTGCAATTACTCCTTTAAGGAGTAATTAATGCCGTAAGTGAAAACATTCTGCCCTCTCTCCATCACCCCTATGCAACTTGACAAGCCTAGATGAGGAGGCTTAAGCAGATGTCATTAAATATTGATGTTATTTATTTTCATGCCTATTTATTTGAAGGGAATTAATTACTGTATCGGAAAAATAATTATTTGAAATGCAGCTATGACACATGCAGACTTCTTAGAGCATTCAATGAACACAGCCATTCTAGCAAAGTGAATCCATTTTGGGAATCTATCAGCATATTCTATTGATTTTCAATATAAAAAGATACAGAGTAAATAACCTATTTTTAATGTGTAACTTTGGCTCAGTACAGTAACTATTTACTAATTTACAACATGGTAACACATGAAAACTTTCATAATACAGGTGCAAGAAAGATTATTTTTTCCCCAAGCCAGGAGAGTCACGAGGTTGGAAAGGTTTGAGCCCTGTGTACCAGGTTCTATGTCCTTAAGTGACACGGGCTGCTTCCTCCCCATCTTCCTCGTCTTTAATTCATGTCACACAATCTGCAAGATAGGGCCCACTAAAATTGCTGCATGTTTGTGATTTCTTGTTTGCAAGGAATTAAGGAGTTGTTAGAAGTATGCAATAAAACAAAAGCCTCTACTGTTCCTGCATGAAGTCTCCCCAGAATGATCCCACAGGATACAGAGGCAAGTTGCTCCTGGCAAGTCTCTTTCCAGTGCTCTGGAGTCTTACATTCAAAGTCAATTATTTCTATTGCTGTGATGGTTGATATATTCCATCCATCTGTATGAGGCCTTCCTTCATCCGACATGACACTTTCTGACTCAGAACTCAAGTCTGCAAGGTTATCACACCATGCTTCTGTTGACATTTCTGGAAACAGATTGCAAATTCTAAAGTACATGGTGACTTGAGCTAATCTTAAAGAGTAATGCAAAAGGAGAGACAGAAAAATAGTATATTTTGGTATAAATAATCTACTCCTTGAAAGGAAGGGATGTGGGAAGACAATGGAAGATAATGGGATAGTAACAAAACAACTAGTACTGCTGCAGAACATCAGAAAAGTGAATTTTTACCAGAGCTCAAGACTGAAATGTAATGCAGAATCTGCATGTAAAAGCAGAAAAGAATTGTAAGTGAGGATAGGAAACACACAAAGCTTTAGAAAAACATGCCTGAAATGAGACCTAAGGTTTTGAACATTGCTTTGCCTTGCAAAGACATTGATGCAAACAGCGACAGATGTTCAGAGAGCAGAGTCAGCATTACTAAACTAAGCATGATGATCTAAATTTCTTATTAACCTCAAAAAAAAGCAAAGACCCATAAAGCAAACAGACACAACGGGTACATAAACAAAAAGATCAGGCCTTTAGCTCTTATCTACACTCAAGTAATTGAAATTACTCACATGAGTAAGGGCTGAAGAATATGGTCCAGTCTCTTATGTGACTTAGTTTATCAAGACAACCTGAGTAATGCTCTACACAAGCACAAACATAATGCAAAATGAAGCTTCTCATAAGGGCTTCATATTAGAGTGACAGTAGTAGCAAAGTAAAACTAAATCCCATGAGTTTATCCTCTCCCTGAAATTAAAAGGCTGTAACTTAAGGAAAAATAATAAATTTCACAACAGATAAACCCCCCAAAAGGTATATATACTGTTCATGTCTTTGCTTTATTGCCACCCTTATCACTTCTATTCAATTGCACTTTTCTGTCTGTCCTGAAGAAAATCACATGCCTTATCAACTTTAAAAACAGTTGTCTGAAAACACGTATCTTAATGTAGTTTAGTACTTATACAACAGTAGTTAACATTATCTTGGGACAGGAAGATCAGAAAAATATTTGTTTGTTTTTCTTATTGTGAAGACAAAATGTAGAATAAACATCTAAACATCTTCCAAATCTGGACTTAAACACAAAGATCAGTTACTTACTGCATTTTAAGAACAATTTTTAAATTGATTGTTTAGTTGAAGTGGAATTGTTAGGTAAACTGAGTTACCTATCTTAGAAAAAAGACAGAAATCTAGCCTCGATACAGAGGTGTTCTGTGACAGGAGGTCTACCAGTCCTGCAGTAATCTGTATCACCTCCCACTGTTAAAAACAAACACAAACACGTGCCTGCCTTCCTCCTCTTCCCCTTTCACCCACTACATTGTGTTGCCACTTCACTGGACTGAAAAGCACACGAGCACAGAAGAAACGCACACAACAGGAACCTCCTGCCCAACTTTTGCCATGTGTGGTTTAGACCTACTGATCTCCACACAGCAACTGGAGCTGCTGGGCACAGCTCCCTGAATGTCCCATGACCCCCCAACTATTTTATAACACAGGGACAGACGATTCGCTTGATGAACAGTTGAATCATCTAAAAATATGAGAGAGGATATTGACTTGAACCTACTAGATGTTTATCTGCCAAGCAGGGGAAGAAAGCTTGGCCTCTGAACCAGGGGAGGAGGGAGAGGAAGAGAAAGACAAATGCATGCTTACCTCTTACACAGAGGATGAGAGTAAGAAAGGGAATTTCTCACAATTTGCCAAGAACATCCCCTCCCTCAACAAGGACACTGAGGTCATGGAGACAGCACCTTCCACTTAACAGAGTTCAGAAGCCAGAGCTTTGGTCCAAGGGTTCACTTGAAACCGTTACTGCCCTTAGCCAAAAGACAGGAAGTGAGGAGCTTTTTTTCCCACAAATCCTAAAGTTTAAACCCATTTCCCAAATACTGGAGTTTTGGCTGATAAATACAAATGGGCGGGCCATGAACCAGAAGGACCTGGGAAGTTTACGTTACGGTAGGATACCTTGGCAGAGCATCTCTGAAGCCCAAGCTCAGTGGAACACAAGAGGAAGAGAGCATCCACCAGCTTCCATGGGGACTTGCCCCATATCTTCACAGGCACAATTAACAAAGAGTCACTCTAAAACTGCCCAACCTTTATGAAGTCCTCAGGCCTTTTGGATGTATTTGTTCTTTTATGGAAAGGACCCCAATATCCTGTAAGATGGGAAGCTACTGCTTACCTGGTTTGGTGTGCAGACTGCAGTAAAATGAGACAAAGTGGCCAAGAAAAGAAGACAGAAGCAGTATCATATGCTCTACCCCCCCTTTTTTTTTTTTGATTACTCATGTATACAAGTGACATTCATAATTATGAGTGTGTGTATTCAGCAAGGTTACTCACACATTACAGTTAATTCTTGCTTACGAGCACTTAATATACAGAACAAAACTCAGTCATACGATTCCATTCCTCATCCAAGTTAATGATAGGATTTCCAGAAAAGCTGAATGCAACCATGACATTTTTATCCTCAAGAGACTCGTGTAATTGTAGACTCTGTAAATACACACAAGTAAACACAATCTTGAAATGCTGCAACATTAAAATGTAATACAATATGCAAAGGTACCCACATTTTCTCTGTAGTGACTCGTAAAAAAGAAAGGTGTATTTCCCGGCTTTCAGATGCTTAATTCTACTAATTTAATATGTGACCATACCTATTTTTGGAATGATGATGGAACACAAACACAAAGGAGAGAAAACAAATTATTAATGCAATACCGTGAATAGAGCTATGTAGTTCATGTATTTTTTTTTTCCTTTTGTACCCTCAGAGAATCTGAGCGTTAAGCACTGTACCACACAAAGAGAGTGTATTAGTCTTCTTCTTTGAGGGTGATTTGTGCCTGCAGCTTTTCTTCTTTTTGTTTGGGGCTCATTTTCTGTTTATTTTCAAAATTCTCCTCATCCCAGAAAGCCTCTTGAAGTGCATTAGGGCTTACACATTAGTCCCAGACTGTTTAATTTAGCCCTAATACCTTGAGGAAGCTTCAGGATGGATTGTTGCTATTCTGATTATATTCTGATTAAGGAATCAATCTCACCCCCTGCTGCGAAGGTTGAATGAATGCCTTGCCCCCAGAGGGAAATCAGCATTGCTCCACTGGCCAGCAGCTTCCAAACATTGCATACTCCAATGCATTATGATGACAGAAAAACACGATTCTTTCATTCTGATTTTATATAGGGTTCTGAATTTCCACTATTTTGACACTTAAATGAAAGAGATTGACTCTTGAAGAAGTATGGATTCTAGCTTTTTACTACCCCACCAGTGTTCCTGATTTTTTTTGTTCCCAGAGGTTAACCCACAACCAAACCACAAAAGATAACCGTACCAAGCCAACAACACATTCAACACTCAAGTTAACGTAAACATTTATACTTATATGCCTGAAAACCATACATATTGAAGAAAGCTTTCTGACCCTGTGTGAGTGGAGTGTGCAACTTTGTCATGTTGTTAATAGCTGCAACTATTAAGTGTTGCAAATCAACTGCTAATAACCAAGAGAAATATTTATATTTGTATTGTTTAGCCCAGAAAATGTTTTTCTTAGCCGGAACAATTCAACACATTCCCACAAACAATATTGCCACTATTACACACCAACTTTATAGTCAAGACCAAGTATTTTCAAAGAGCAACCAAGGGTGCAGATGGAGTCTCCAAAGATCCCTAAATTAGGTGCATGTGTTTCCCAACAGCACATCTCTTGCAAAAGTCGTCTGCTTTCAACAATTATAGCTTTCCTATTTCAAGATAATTTCATGCCAATCACGCTGGAGCTCTGGAAAAGGAGCTTTCAGCAATTTTGTACATAATACTGGTATTAAGATGACAGATGAGAATCAGAGCAGAAGCCACAATGGGAAAGGAGAACAGCCCACAGTCACGCAGAAGAGGAGGTGCAGAGGCGCTCAGAGCTCATATCGTGCTACACCAGGAACAGATGCATGCTTCCAGGCTGCTCCGTTGGGCTACTTCACTGCACCTCAGAAGGCTGTACACAGCCACAGAAACGTTATTTTGCCTTTAAATAGCTAGGATTCAACCCTATCTCCCCCCACCTTCCAAAAATAAGGCTGTAAATCCCCAAGGCACTGATTTAAATAGGAAGCGAGTCACACATATCATGTGATACGCATTCTGATTACCTAAAGGATAGATAGGCTGGTGCATCTGCCCAGCTTGCAGTTTGGGTTTTCGGGTAAAAAGCACACAACGGTGATCTTCAAGCACGCCTCGATGACTGGTGGTGGGCTGTCCTCGAGGAGGATCCCATGCAGCCTTTGGGATCATCTGATGACAGTGACATTGAGAAAAGCAGCACTGAAATTACTAACCCAGACGTGCACTTCTGAAACGCTCAGGGGTTGTGCACTCCACAGTCTGAAGGACAGCTTTGCTACACAGTCCTTCAGCTTTTACACGTTCAGAACATACACCAGAAAGCATCCTCTGTACAAGGATGTTTCACATTTCAGAGCTGTAAGGAAACACAAGCTCTTGACCAGCACACCCAAGTCTTTCCTTTTGCCCTTCTGGCTACACTTCTCCTGTAACAACACAAGCGAAATCATCTCAGACACTCAGACGGGAGAGGTGAAAAGACATTTATGTGGTGCTCTACCACAGCTCTCTCACTTTGTCCATTGCCGGCTTTCCTTTCACTAGAGCAGGATCTTACTGACACATTCTTAATGAATACCACTCCTATACGCTCCACATTTGAGAGATCAACAGCCCTCGTGAGGGCAAGAAATATTTCCCTTCCTCATTTAACTTCTGAGAAAACACACTTTCATTCACTCACTGCTACGTGCCGATCTTTTTTTTCTTTTTGCAAATACAGGGTAAGTGACTTAAAGCAAAAAAAAATGAACTGCTTTAACAGAAAACATGATGCAGAGTGAAAAACATTGTCTACGTGTATTTTAAAGCTATTTGCTAGACAGTTCCTCAGACCCTTCTACACAGAAAGAGTGCAGAAAATGAAAAAATGAGTGCAGGGTGAAAAAACAGCGTGCGTGCTTCTGGATAAAGCTCTCACTTGGGGATGCAGTCAAATATTCTCTCACAGTGAGTAAAGATGCAAAACGCAACCACAGAAGGCAATGTGCATACATTTAAACCAGTAAGTCAACTCTACTTAAATATTACATGGAAAAAGCCACACAAAAATTGCAACGCTACAAAGCCAAACATGCAAAAGACAGCTGCTAGGCCCCTTCACTGCTCGTCTTCCCTACGTCTCATCTAATCTTCATCCTTTGCCCCACACTTCTTCCTTTCCATTACTCTTTCTCCCGATCCCATCGCATTCTTGGCTTGTGACTGCTAATGCACTGCTCTGTAATTGTGTGCACGATCTCACCTCGCTCTCCCAGCCCTACCAACCCTACTGTCCTCACATGCCCCTTTATCTAAGTTGTCTCCCTGTTCCTGGTTCCCAGGCCTCCTGGTTTAAAGGCCCTATCTCCTCCTGCTGTTCCGTTTGTCCAGTTAGCTCTGGTTGTCTCAAGCTCCCAGGCTGGCAATCAGAACCTCACACGCTGCCAGTTCCAATCACCTCTCCTTCATTCCCACTCCCACTACCCTGACATATCACTGCAATACCAGGCAAGGTTCCCAGGCAAGCAGCTCCACATTTCTGCACCCAGTTCCTACCCCGAGCTCTCCTCCCCCTTCCCCAGCACTGCAGGCTCAAGCCCGTTGCTTCCTCTCTGCCCACAGCATCTCCTCCCCCTCAGAGGAAGGTGGCAGAAGAACCACTGCCATTTTGCTGAGCCCTCATATTGCTCCCTTGCTGCCTACCATCTAGGGCGTGTGAGCAGCCAAGGGACATTTGCCGTGGGTTGGCACAGCCTCAGATCCTCCTTGCAACCACACAAAGCCCTCCGAGGCCGAAGCACCTCGCTCCCACTGCGACTGCTGAAGCCTTCAGGACTATTTCCACTGAGTACTCACAGAGTGAGATTTTTCCAAAGACTTGCAAGCTTGCCTAATTTGGGCAGATTTTCTCTCAAGACCAGCAGAAGGCATATCCCTGTTCAAGAGCTATTGTTTGCCAAACTTCAAATCCTTTCTCCAGTGAACGCGAGCACTGCAGCTTTCTAAAACCAAAGAGGCAGTGCACTTAGCACATGCGAGACACTGGCCCTGGTAACAAATGAATAACCCTGACTAATCTAAATAAAAAAAAAAAAGAGGCAGGCACATAGAAAATGACACTGAACATGCCAAGGTGGAAACAATTTTAAGCCACAGAACATAGAAGATCCTAACAGAAAGTGTTAAATCACCTTCATGAGAAGAGCCACCAGTCTAGAACATAAGCTAAGGGAGAAAACTGTCCCAGGCAGCCCATAAGCAACTTCTCCGAGTTAACAGAATTGAGCAGTCTCCAAGAATTCAGTTGGTAAAAAAGAGTAATCGCAATATCTCTGCAAGACAAACATTCTCCTTTCACATAGATAATACTCCTTTATCTGCATATCCACAGACTCAGTGCAATGCAAGTAAAACTTTTGAACTATAAAACAAATAATTGGTGAGAAGAAGTGTACCTGCTGTTCACAGGGAATAAGTGTAAACTCTGCAAACTTCCCTGCCCTTCAGATACAGAGCTACCAGCAGCACCCGCCTCAGCACAAGGGTAGAATTCAAAGATTTCTTTTATTATTTTTTTTTTAAAGTACCAAGCAAAAGCACTTAAATACTGAACAAGAGACAGCCAAACGACATGTATTTGAGATAAGAAGCCTACATTATTTCCCCTACAACAACAACCACCACCACCCCCTATGGCTTTCTTTATGATTACTGGCCGTGGGGATGCCTAGGTAGCTCACTGGGGACCACCCTTCTAAACCAGACATGAATTCCAGGGTGACTCCATTTCAGAAGTTTCATTCCTTCACTTGGATTTTGAAGGTGGCTGGGGGATTCCTGCTGTTCTTTTGGTTGTATTTCCAGTTAGATCGAGTCTTCCCCACATAAATAAGGGACAGCATTGCAATAGGACTGCTTCTCTGCAAGCTTTACAACACACCCGGTTACTGTAGTAATCAGCAAGGAACCCTGAATAATCAGCACTTCAATTCCTGCACTTTGCACTGCTCTATACTGCAGGTAATCTAGAAACCCCATCCAGACTTTTTTTTCCTCCCATTTTTAGATGCAAGGAGAAACATTTCACTAAGTCTATCCAGACAACAGAGGCAAAGCAATCATGTAAAAATTCCAAAGGGATCCAAATCACCCCCATCACATCTGCTTGAGAAGATGAAAACTGTCACATCCTATACATAGATGTGTGTACATAAAACACATACAGGATGGGAAAAAGTAGTGGATTTTAGAGCCAAAACTATTGCTTGCAAAGGAGAACTAAGACTTCAATATGTCAACAGACAACAGTGTTTTTCCTCTCACCAATGTAACTAGCTCATTGTTTAAACAAAGTGTGAAAAAGAAAAGTGGAATTTCCATGCGTGGAAGGAAGAGGAGATGTTTCATCTGAAAAACGTAAGGTTATGTTGAAGGGGGAAGTTATTTTAAAATATTTATATGAATGCTAAGGAAAATCAACAGAGCATTGGATTTGGGTGGCTGGATTAGATTCAATGCATAACCAATGTCAGCAGCACTATTTCAAACAGGATGAAAATGAGTTTCCAAAAATTCATTAGCAGGTTACCTTTCAGCAATCAACAACAAAGGCACTCATGTAAAGTGCATTATTAAGTTACAGTCCAGCAGCGGCTCCTGCTCTTCATGTGGAGCATGGCTTTTGAAATTCTGCTTTAGCAGAATGTTTCACAACATGAGTAACACTAATGAGCTGCAAGGAGTCCAGAAAAACATTGTCTCATGTTTGACTGCTTTCCCACATGGTTCAAGAAAGCGGGGGATCTCGGGCAGCCGCAATACAGATGGGACAATTCTGTGACTAGGAGGGAAAAAAAGAGAGATTCTACAGTCTTGACTCATGCTGAAAGATCGTAAATCCCCCGACAGTTAACAAATAGGTAGAAAATATAAGAATAGGCCAGGGACGGAATTATAGAAGTCCTTTCTTAAAGCAAAGCAGAATTGTAAATGAAATTACTCAGACACACATTCAAG
Organism: Anas acuta; assembly: GCF_963932015.1. Taxonomy (NCBI): domain Eukaryota; kingdom Metazoa; phylum Chordata; class Aves; order Anseriformes; family Anatidae; genus Anas; species Anas acuta. Next base: position 7,943,972 of record NC_088998.1, on the reverse strand, counting down.
ACCTAGCGACCTCTTTAGAAACCAGAACGGAATCTTTCTACTCAGTGTGCCTGGAAGCACCACGGCTGTGCGCGGAAGCCCTGCAGCACAACCCGCTTCGCTTAGACTTCTGAGAGCAGCAAGAGACTTTCCCTCGACACATCATCCTCCCCAACTACTTTTAAGATAAGGAAAAAGACTGCAGTAGCATTAATTGTAAAGAACACATACAGGCTGCAGGAGCCTGAACTACCATCCTGTGCTAGGCAAATGCACAGAGGTGTGTATTGCAGAATTAAGATACTCTCTAATGACTCAACATCTCTATAAACAATTTCTTACTCAGTAATCTACATACACAGACTGACCACTTAAAACAGACAGTGATCCACTGTGAAATAAGAGGGAGATATTCCTGTCAGACATTTTTGCTGCTTCACAGTTGTCCAAATAACTATGCAGAATACTGAGCTAATGAAAAATGTACTCTGCTTTGAAGTGCCCATCTCCAGCATTCTGTACACAGCTTTTACAAAGGGCCTTGGAATCAACAAGCCAAAGTTATAAATATGATGCATTTACTCCTGACCTCAATTTTTTCATGGTGGTGTGGTTTTCTTTTCCTCCTCCTTTCTTCTTCAGACTCTCACTATTTACTTTTAAAAGGTGCCTTACTCTGGGTCACTCTGCCTTACATATTTTTGTAGGTCAAGTTCCACCATCCTCTTTGAAATGTAAGAAAGTTTTAATGTTATTAAATGAAAACTAAATTTCTACTAAATTGCAGAGGCAAAGGGGGGCAGGGACACAGTTCTGCCTCTAGGAGTTGTCTGAATGCTGTTAAATAAGTTGTAACAACTCGACCAATTTACAATAAAACTCACTTTTCATAAAAGCACTTGCCATTACAAACTTTCTATCTTGCAAGCAATCCATCCAACCACCTTTGAAGGTTAGACCCGTTACCTTACATTAAGGAATCTCTAATAATGAATACAGAGAGAGTTAATTAGAAGTAGTTTTGCTTGCTAAATCAAGAATCTGTGCCCTTGTCCCATCAGAGATCAACGGCTTTTCCTTTCACAGAGATTGAAAGTTAACACCCCAAACCAAGAGCAATTGGGTGTGGGTGTGTGAGGGACCATGAGGGCAGAAGGATTTATATTTTATGCACTCAGAGAAACAAGATTTGGCAAATAAAATTAATAATCCAGTGCCTCCAACCTAGATCCAGCTCTGTAGATCCTCTTACAAGGGAGCACACTGACAAGAACAGAGTCTTCATTTAAGATCACATTTGACTCCAGTCCCCAGGAAACAGCACTTTGTAATGGCATCAAGGTCAAAGCCACCTAGATTCTTCAGACAGATTCAGAAGGTGACTCACCACTAAATGCAGCACCTATACATTATAAATACTGTTAAAGAACAATACTGCATTCAAGAAAGTTGAAGAAATTGAAGACTACAGCTGTTTAAACACTACTTCTGCTGATGAATTAGATATGCAGGTACTGAAGGAGGAAACAATTTATCAGTTACAGGTAGGAAGCAGGCTTTAAGTTCTCAGAGGCACACCTACGTTTTGCTTTCTGGCTACAAGGAATAATTAGCAGAACATGGTCTACAAGAATCCACTTGTCTTCATTCTGTGAATTAAGAAATTATTATTGCCAGAAAAATCATTTCCTAAATCATAAAAATGTTAGAGACGATTCACATTTATAAGCAGAATGAACTCTATACAACTAAAATAACTCCTGACGAGATGTATTTATTTCATACTGAAGCACACTGAACACTGCAAACAAAAGGCCCAGTCCCCAAAGTATCAGTCATGTGAGGAGTTGGCCAACAGAGCCCGTTGCATAAAGGCAGCAAATTAAGTCCTTTGCAAATAGACTGCTCACCTTCTTGCAGGTTGAAAGGACATTGACAGCTGTTAGCAGACACCCAGCCACACAAAGGTCAACAAAAACTTGGATTAAATCACATTCTCACCACTTAATCTTTTTTTTTTTTTTTGAACTTTACATTGGGGGGGGGGTGGAATCAAACCCAGGGTGTCTGCACCTCTGAAACACTCAGAGCAAATAGATGGATCTTCCCACACTGAATCCCTTTGCTGCCTGCACTTGCCACGCTGTGAGACAGTGTTTGGAAACACCAGAGGTTTTCCTGGACCACTTAACCACAAATTTACACGTAGCTCCCCCAAACTACACACTGTACCGAAACTTATCATCAAGAGAGTTCATTCCCTTCAATACACCAAGCGCGCAGCCACAGCCTTTCCCACTCAAAAGACAAGGACCGAAGGGCTGAGGTCGGTTTTAGTGCTGTTTGCTGTGTAATTCCTACCACTTGCTTCCAGGACTCCATCCCACAGCAAAGGCCGCTGGTGGGAAGTCGCTGAGAACACAGCAGCATTTCACTAGCTGAGGCAGAGCAGCTGGACACGACACACTGGTAAGCATGTTCTTCCTCATTACCCAAGAGAGGGGAAGGATGAGACATCTCAGTGTGCTTTACAGCCTATCTCCCTCAAAGCCTAGTTAACCAAAGTCACACATTGGGTCTCTGCGCTGGTACACAATCTCTAATTACCACTTAATGCTAGCGTAAGTATTTAGAAAACAGTGGGAATGTGAAAGACCAAACACAAAGCAAGTTCTGTGATCTCCTACCTGCCAGCCCTACCAGCTACTCTTGAACCAGAGTGGAAAACAAAATGTTTCGGTGACGACAACGTTGCCCTTCACCCACCACTTCCCCCTGACTCCCACTGTTTGGGGTGCAGACAGACTTCTGCACTGAGAGCACGGCACAGCCACTGCCACCCCACAGGGCACCCCACACACGGGGACCTCCATCAGATACATGAGGCCTTCAGGTTTTGCTCCGTCACACCGGATTGCTCAGAGGCCCCAGCTGATCTCATTATCCCGAGTGTTTAACCTCACAGTGGATGCAGACGATGCCCTACTACCTTTAGTAGCTCTGCTCTGCTGGCTTTGGGTCCCTGTATGCTCACAGGGCCAAGCCTAAAATGAAACCAGAAGTCTAGATTTGACTGAAATAGCCACAGAACTTTGCAATAGGATTTGCAGCCTAGAGGAACCAGACACCCTCCCAAAGTGCAAGGCTAAAAATCTGTCTTGGGAATGACGTCCGTGTTGCTGAAGGGGTTTTATTGCTTCTGAGGCACACGGCTTTCTGCAAGCAGCTTTTTCCCCCCAGGAACACAGAGAAATCCTACCAAATCCATGCACATTAACATGCTACTTGCTCTTAAGAGTGACCTTGATTTTGCTTCTCCTTTGTTACATGAAAGGGGTAAACCCTGAACACGTGCCCACTCTGGTAGTTCTGCTCATCTGAGATATAAACTGCAAGCAACCACCACTGGTCTTCCAGCAGATTTTCATTTTCTAAACTCCAATTGGAAACACTTCTTACCTCCTCAGCTTCCAGTCCATCAAATGGTTGCAGCAAACCATATCCCAGTCACACCCTAAAGCAGGCATTTGACATTTACAGCACCTGTTTGTATGCCCATTCCCCGACTACCTAAAACAAATACTAAGTTTTAAGGTAAACAGAAATTTAATTTTGTTTGAAAACCACCGGGCTCAACAAAGGCAGCGGTGTGTATTGAATACAGGTTGGTTGTAAGGTTCCTTTCCCAGTGAAAGATGGATATGGCGAGGGTAATCAGTGTTTTGGCATAGATACCCAGAGCACTGGAAACCGGTGAGTTTTCAAAGCCCTGCCTAGTTGAAAACACAGCAAGTCCTGCCAACCCAAGTACCAAGAATCATTTAATCTGGTTGCTCAATTATTTTCCTCAGTAAACCACTACACTTCTCAAAGCACATCGAAGACATGGAAAATAACACTTTGATGCTGCTAAAGACAGAATTTCACCCACAAAATTTTGGGAAAAAGAAGCTGTTACAAAGACATGCCTGCATACACACCTGCAAAGATTACCATGAACAGAAAGGACTATTTATAAGCACTTCTCTGCTTGTTCACATACAGAAACCTCTCGGTATCGCTTGCACTCTTTAAGAATACAAGAATAGCTTCTAAATCCATCTTGAAAACTCAAAATTTATTTTTCTGTGTCAAAATTGTTACGCTGGCTCATTACTTTAATTCCATTCAAACTGTTTAATCTCCCCCAAAGCATCCAAGATGCAGAAGGCAACTGCAGGTTTTCCCATCAACGTGCCCATGCAGCAGAGCTGTTTAAATACTGATCAATCACAGTAGCATCGTTCCAGCATTTCATCGGTACACATCACCTCTTACTCCGGAATACACAAGCATACCACAGCCACCCCTCAGCGAGCATTTGCCCCCTAATTTATTATCTAGATCTAATCTGATCTAGCTGTATCATGACCACAATGTCACGGCAAGATGAGATGCTCACCGAACAGAGCAGTAACGCATCCCGGAAGGATGGCATTCAGCACGTATAAAAGAACCATTCCTCCACGGAGATGGTTTTAAAGCTTTGATGTGCTTACATCTGAACTTACACCGATTGCCAGGCACAAGGAGACGAACACAGGAGCGAAACGCTGCAGCGCCCTGCAATCCAGATGACGCCCCAGCACTCATTTATGACTCCTTGTTGCAAACAGCGTTCCCGTGCCCCCCAAGAAGCCCACCCCAAGGAGCCTCCAGAGCCTGGAGGGCTGCTCACACGCCTGCTGCCCACCGCCACGGCCCTCGCTACCAGGTTTTGCTCCCGGCTCCCCCCTCACGCTGCCAAACATGGCTGCATCGCCTCCTCTTTGTGGCTGGCTCTGCCTTTCCCCTTCGCCTTCTCAAACTTCTCCTACCTGCCTCCCCTGGTGTTCTCCGAGCGGGGCCTGATGAAGATCCCCACTGGCCTTCTACTCGCCTTTACCAGCTCCACTTTTCCCAGCGGGGGCTCGGCGTGAACCAGAGGCGTTACGCTTCCCACTTCTTCAACCAAGGAGCCTCTGAGCCCCAGCCGTGCCTGCTCACACCCCTGAGGCAACCCCTACAGCCCCCATAGCCCCCCTCATCCCCTATACACCCCCTCACCCCCACCCCACAACCCCCTCCCCACACCAGCCCCTCAGCTACCACCCCCTCCCCAGCCCCCCTCTCACCATACCCCTCACAAACCTCTACCTGAGATCCCCCCTACCCCAAATACCGCATTCTGGTGAGGGCTGCAGCTGCTTTTTCACTCATTTTTCCACACGGTCCTCACCCCACGGGGATCCCCCCACACGAGAAAAGTTTCCACGAAGGGGTGCGGGGAGGGAAAACGAGCCCCCCACCACAACCCCCTTCATCCCCTTACCCCTCACCACAACCCTTTTTATCCCCTTACCCCTCACCCTTATCTTTTTACACCCCTCACCCCTCAGAAGAGCCCCGGGGGCCGCATTTTCCCCTCAGCACGGACCGTTACAGCCCCCCCCTCACTCACCCACAGCTCCGTGCCCCAGCTCATGGCTCCGCTGAGGTAAAAGGGGGGCCGCCGGGGGTCTCGGCGCCCGCTTCTTTAGGCTGCCTCCCTCCTGCCTTTTCCCTCTCTGTCCCCCCTCAGGGCTCTCGGTGCCCTCGGCGGAGGCGAGGAGCGGGCAGGGCCGGGCGCTGCTTCACCACCGCTCCCGCCTCATCGCGCCGCAAAATGGCCCGGGCGGAGCGGGGCGGGGAGGGGAGGGGGGGGGCGGAGGAGGGAGGGAGGGAGGCGGGAGGGGGGCGCTTGACAGCTCGGCCGCACTGCGCAGGCGCGGCCGGGTGGGTGTGTGGGGAGGGGGGGGAGATGCGCGCACTGCGCAGGCGCACAGGCTGCGCGCCCCCGTGCCTGAGGGGGGCGGCGGGAACGCGCTCCCACCCCCCCCTTCCTCAAGTGCCTCAGCGCCTCTTTCCTCACTCCCCCACTCGTGTTATTTTTATTATTTAGGCGTTAGTTCTGTTTATGTGATTGGGATGCGGGCATCCCCCCCCCCCCACGTCAAGTAAAGCAGCCCCTTCAGGCAGGTTCTGCCCAAATCCAGCCCCACGCCCCAAACCGACCCAAATCCACAAATATTAAGCCCGCCATCTGCCACCAGTGTGCTCAGCCTGCGAGCACAAAAATAATCAAATTATCTGCTTTCGCATAAACGCGGGTTGTTGTAGCAATTATGCTGGCCTTGCAGAAAACGGCTCATTTCCTCGCCGGAGAAATAAGATTTATTTTGTGCTCGTCTTCCTTTGTAACAACATTTGTTTGAGCTGTGCCACACATAATCGGATTTTACATTTTTTGCTGTTCAGCTACGAGAGATGTAAACAGAGCTTTAGATTGCTGTTTTATATTTATTGCCGCATCCGTTCATCAAAGATTTCCAGAGTGGGTACAGAAGGGAAGCACGTCTGTTCACCTGAGAGGTGTCTGCTTCCAGAGGGCCGGGATCTTTTGATGAAGGAGATAAAAATTGACCAGCTGCTGCAGGTTTTATCTCCTTTAGATCAGCGCACTTCTCCTTTCACTAGCTGGCACTCGGATATTAACTGACATCAGAAAGAATAAGAAAATAATTTAAGTGATTCCAACGTTTAGAGCAACAATGAAGACAAGTTTTATGCATATAATGGAACTGCATTTATATTTTTCCCTGGTTAGTTCAATTGGTTTGAACTTAAAAGTAGACTGCTGCTCCTCACACATCTGTCTTTGAAGGGATGCAGAGAGCAGGCATCACTTTTATTCATCATTAAAAGTTATTACTTTTAAGAACTGACTTCATAACAACTGAGAGACACACTCTTCAACTCATTTTACAGAGTAATTCTTCCTGCTATTGCCAACATATTTAAATATTTGTGTCTGCCATGCTGCCTAAAGCACAACAGCCTTCTTCCAAGGGCTTGTCCTTCCACGGACTCTCAGAAAAGGGGTGCCAAAGCCTGCTGTCCTTCCTTAGGCTTATGTCCACCCAGAACACATCACAAAACCAGACTCACGACTTTGGGAGAGCTTAATCTATAAATACTTGAACAAAAAGAATGTACTGAGTCCAAACGCAGAGCAGCACTAGTATCATCTGAGGCAAATTTGCTGTGGAATTTCCTTTTGCACAAAGACCTGGGAGGGGAACAAGGCAAACCTGTTACACCAGCACGGGCAGGGAAACCTGTCCACGCTGAAAGAAGATAAAAAATGCTTAACTGGTTATAGAAAGATACAGGCCAGAAATGCAAGTTTTTATTTATGACGGAACATTAGAATCAACAATACCAAAATGTATGAAAATTTATTAAAATGTGTGGACAGAAGCTCAAGACAAAAACTAAATAAAAATGAATTCCAGATATTTCTGGAAGGAGACTCTCCCCTGTCTTTATTATTTAGTCTGAAACTCTCCAAGACAGGGACTGCCACTTACATTATTACTTTCATTTGTACAGAGCCCAAAACAGCAGGGCCTGCAGCATGATTGGTCCCTAATTGCTAATGTAATTAACAATGATGGGAGCATTACGAGCCCTTTACGTTACAGCTTGATGCTGGAAGGCTCAGCAGGTCCCAGGCTCAAAAGAATAGTTCAAAATAACACTTAGAAAATGGATTTTCTCTCTTCATTTCTGATTTACACAACCCAAATCAGAGCAGTACAGAACCTAGTGGGGGCTTTCCTCTCAGCTTCAGTGAGAATAAGACCGTTCAGAGCTGTTGTCTAGATACAGGCCTATTTCTGTAAATTCTGTGCTTACCCCTCCTGTTATGATATAGCACAGTCTCTGAACTGGATCCTAAGCAGAAGCAATTTCCTTTCTAAAACAGAACTTTATCTAAGAGACTCTAACCTTAATCGAAAGCAGCTAGATTAAATACCTTCTAAATCATTTAGCAGCCAAGCAATGTAAAACAAATCCCTAAACTGTAGTTCAATTTAAATCCCTGCTCCCTGGGTCTAATCATGCAAAGCAAGAAAAATCACAGCTTGCAAAGTAGAAGCATTTCCAGCTTCCAGGACATAAGAGGAAAAGGACCCACCTTTCCCCCTTGGAGTCATCACCCCTGCAGCTGCTTCCCTTTTATTTTTTTATAATTCTGGCCGTATCAACCACATCCAAGACAAGTAATGTAGATGTTACTTGTAACCTCTCATACACTGGGACCAAAACAGCACCCGGAAAGGAAGAGGACACACCTTTCCCTAAGGCCACCAGCATTACAGCTGTTTCCTTTCTGCTGTTGCAACACTATCCAGCTCATTCAGACACACAGCAGGGGACCTTGGTTCTCTTTACATCTCCTATCAGGGCCCGGAGGGGCCTGATTAGTACCTGATTAATGCCTGATAAACCTTAATGGTCATTCTCACCTGTGGCCTCCACCTCACACCCTCCACCCATAGAGGCAGGAGCCCTATTTAAGCTTTAGCCTGAGGCATTGTTCTCTGTTTGAGTTGGGTTATAGGGGTACTTGTTTTATGTTTGACTAAAGCTGTGTATGTGCTTGGCTATAAACCATGTTGTTGTGGACACCTGACTCCCCTGAAGCATTGATCTCAGACCTGCCTGATCACTACAAACTTATCCAGGTATTGCTAGACTGTGTCTGACCTTAGTTACCATCACCTGAAATACTAATTTCTGAATTCACTATCTGAACTATAGGTTAACGTCTCAATCCAGTTTTATCTATGCCTCATTGTTACAAGCTTTTTTGATGACCTGAGCTCTCAGCTGCTGTCCCTAGGCTTGTCTTGCTTGAGAACTGAGGGACTGCACACAGCATGGTGAGGCCCTTGCCCTGTTGGCTGCGTTATTGTGGTCTTGAGGGAGCAGTGAGCCCTTGCTGCTGCATCCCCCTTATCTTCAAGAGGGGTTTGGATAATGCCCTCAGTAGTGTTTTAACTTTTGGCTGGACCTGAAGCAGTCAGGCAGTTGTGACCTACAAAGGTAGAGTCCTTCCAACTGATCTATCCCATTCGTTTTATGACAAGGGTATATTGATAGGGATGTAAATGTAAGTATAGAATCTTATAACATATATTCTTTTAAAAACGCCTAGCCAGAGAAAGTAAACATCACAAATTCCACCTTGCAGTTCACTTAGTCTAAGTTAGCTGCAACTTAGCCACTACAATATTCCGATAGCTTGTAGAGAGTTACAAGGAAAACAAATCAAACTTCTGATAATTTCCAGTCTGTGGCATAAAAATCCCTGCTTGTTCTTAGGAAGCACCTTTGGACTAGAAGAGGCTCCTCAGCAGAGCAAGGCATAAAGTCTCTGCTGCTGTTGCAAGCAACCATTTCTCATGAGTCTGTCTCTGGGTTTCCCAGGGTGGTCTGTGCACAGAAACTATGATTACGTTATTAAAACATTCCGAGAAAATATCTGGACCAGAACTATCTTTTTGAAATAAACTCTGACCATGGTCACGTAGGCTTCCTACAGGGCTGTGGGCTCCGAGGCCTGGTGCTGAGGGGACATCTAGTGGCACGGCCCGGGGACTAGCTAGAGAAAGAATCCTCCTGAAAAACACAGGGGGTGTGTGTATATATCTGTGTGCTGTTCATGCTTCCAGGTGTTTTCTGGTATTTTTCTGGTATCCGTCCAGGTTTCTTTGGTTGATGTCGAGGTTTCTGTGTTTATTCTATTACCTAAGAGTATCCAAGAAAACAGGGGAAACGAAACCGTAAGAAATAACCTGTACAGTAAGACCTGAATCACGTCTGACCAAGGATGAGCCATCCAACCCAACGTTGCTGTTGTAAAGGTGGGGATTTTTCTCGACCTATTCACCTCAGGCTTTGCTGCTCACCTGTCCCAGCCCAGCTGTTTGCCTGGCTCTGGGTGACGGGTGTCGTGCAGCTCCTGCCTCATACACTAAACAGGAAAATGAAAACGTGCGAGTTATGAGGTAGCAGAACACTGAAAAATTACATTTATTTGCATTGATGGCTTCCATAATGTAGATATATTGCGTAGCCTTTTAAAAAGGGGTTTGGCAGTGGGTTAGCCACTTAAATCACCCCTATTTATGTTGTGTTACTCTGAACAAGAGACGTTTATGTTGTGTTATGCTTCTTGTGCTGCCCTGGCGAGGGAAGTCACAGAAGCCATGCCCCAGCCGTGCGAAATTTTATTTTCAAGTGGAACTACGATTCTAAACGGCTTTCAAACCACCTCAGTATGAAAGCCGAAAGCCCCGTGTTTTATTTTAGGGCCGTTTTGCTGAGATATTCAGCCAAAACTCCAACGCATCGCTTAACAAACCGGGCAGGGCACCTCTGAGGCGGGGGGGGGGCGGGAAAACGTGAGGCGAGCGGGTGGGGCCGGGCCCTGACAGAGAGGGGGCGTGGCCATGGTGGAGGGGGCGTGGCTTTGGCGGGGAGGGGGCGTGGTCCCGCGCTGCCCCCGGAAGCGGCGCTGAGGAGGATGCTGACGCTGGCCTGAAGATGGCGGCCCGCGGCGGCGGGGCCGCGCCGGGCTGGGCCGCGTTGGGGCTGCGGCTGGGGCTGGCGCTGCTCTGCGCGGGCCCGGCGGCTGCCCGCGTCCATCACCTCACCCTCAGGGTAAGGCCCGTGCCGCCTGAGGGGAGCGGGAAGGGGCCGGGAGCTGGCGGGGAGCCCCCGGGCCTAGTCCCGGGGCCTGCCCCTCGTCCCCTCAGGGCCGCTGCCGCCCCTCGGGCTGAGGGGAGCCCGGGGCTGGGAGGGGGCTGAGGGGGCGCTGCGGGGTCGGGGGCTTCGCAGCGTGGGGCTGGGGGTTGGTTTCAGTGCCAGTTTTGCACAACAGAGCGAACGGCGTCGGGTTTTGCCTATAAAAACATCTAGAGGAGTTAATAAAGTGTAAAAAGAGCGGGATCGGCACTGCTGCAGCAGGGGAGGGGGAGTGCCAAGGCCTTGCAGGAGTTCCCCTTCAGCTGCTGGGATGTGGGGATGCTTTCCTGTCCCAGCTGTAGGGGGTTTCCAGTCCATACAGCTGTCTGATACGCAACCGAGTGAACGTTGTTCTGCCCCAGGAAAAGCTAACCTTTCTCAGAAACAACTAACTAGGAAATTTTGCTGGTTACTTTATCGTTTTGAAGAATTTTTGACCAACACTTGAATGCTGGAAGAGTTTCTCCCAGGGTGGCGCTTTCTATCCTTACATTGTAAACTTTCGGTCTGGCTTCAAGCAAATGTCCTCAGCACCCAACACCACAGTTCTCAGATCCTTTCACAGCATTTCTGAAGTCCCAAAGTGTTCGCGCCCTTCTTACAATCAAAGCGGCGTGTGGCTTCAGTTTTGTAGGTATTCTGCATGGGTTGCAGCACTGAGCTGCCACGCACTGCGGGAAGCAGATGTCCTGTGGTGCCTTCACACACCTGTATAAACAGGAGCTTCATTGTTAGAGTGCAGCCTCTTCACCTGCTGCTTTACAGCGTTTATGTAAACACCAGGTTCCGACAGCGGTACCCTTTCATAATGAACCCCCCCTTCTGGTGTCACTGCCGCTGGCTCCTTGCTGGTGGCAGTGTGTGCTTTGAGGCTGTGCCAAACTGAAGGCTGTGGCTCTGAGCAAGTGCCTGGGTACAAGGCCTCTGCAAACAGCCTGTTGTTGCTTACGTTGGAAAAGCCTCGTTCTGTCTTCGTAGTTAACGTCCGGAAGTGAAACTTCTGATGTCAGAAAAGCGAGTCACAATCAGCATGTCTTGCAGCTATGAAAAGAGCTTTTTCCCTTTATAGAAACAAAATGAGGATTTTTTTCTGAGGTAGAAAATGGATTTGTTTGACCCATACTATTAGAATAACCTCATCTAATGAAGGCTCTTCCTTGCTAGCACTTATCGGCTTCATTAAAATAACATGGTATGTTAAAAACAAACAAACAAAAAATGCTTTTTTCAAGCATAAGAGGACTGATGGAAACAATTTTCAGAGGTTTCCAAAAGTGGGTGGCAATTAGCATGTTTCTGTTTACCAAAAACATGGTAAGCAGGGCATGTGCTGTGGGTTTGGGGTTTTTTGGTCTTAACATTTGAATACCGTAATACCGACTGCTTCAGAGAATGAGGAAGTTTGTCCAGATGAGACCTTTGTCAGGTACACAACTAAGTTTAATGCTGGCGAGTAGCTGGAATTAGGGGTTTCCAGTAAATTATCAAGAGGAACCATCCAACTGAGGATGCTGTGTAGCAGTTTGTCGTGTTACTTTATTAAAGTGAGATTGCTCTGTAATGCGCTGGCTTCCAAAAGGGAAGTAGAACCCCTCCTGTTTTATGACAGTGTCAAGATTGTGATGTCATGTTATTTTTTTATTTGGAAGACGTTATTTTTCAGTGGTTGTTTCTGTCCGTAAATCCCTCTGGCCTTTTTATGTTGGTTGAGTCTCGGATTTCAATTGCACAAGTTGGAAAGCCCTTTCAAAGCAACTCATACTGATAGCATCATCCCAGTTAGATTTGGGGTAAAATGTCAAAAATATCTTTACCCATTCTGTAGGATCTTGCATGCCACTTTTCCTGAGTTGTACTCAAATGGTGCATGTTCAACTCTTCATCTGAGAGGGAAAGATTTTTATGGAAAGCAGCTGACAACTTAATCTGTTGGTACAACTGTTACTAATAAGGCCCAGGTCATCCCCTCTTGAAGGGGCATGTTTAGGTGTTGAAGGCATCCTATATGAATTAAAATCCCGTGCATGCTAACAGCTCAGATGCTTAAGTATTCATTTGTGCTGGTTCACACCTTTGTTCTAAACACACAATCAAATATTTCTGCAGTTGAGTGGATATAAGTAAAAGCCAGATATATCCAACCCGTTAAACCTCTCGTGAGAGGTGAGATGACTGTCAGTTAGCCAGCATCTTCGAGCTGTTGATACGCCGAGCAATAGATGCTCATGGGGAGTGTGCTGCTGCTTGCCAGGATCGTGTAAAGCTGAAGGATTTGTGAACTAAATCCGTAAACTCTAAGCACCCAAAGCTGATATAAAACCAGGGAGGAAAGTGTGTGGTATGTGTGCTCCCCATGTGGTTTGTTCATGGGGAGCACACTGGGGAACTGATGAAGCAAATGATGAAATTGAACTGAAATTGCGTAGTGTTTGCAGGAATTCTGAATGATGTCCCGTGTCTCTGCTTGTATTTACAACATACAGAATGCCTTGTGGCTGGGTGATGCTCTGTTTCTCTCCTTGCTGCCCACACAATTCTGTCCAGAAGTGCTAGTATTAATCCTCTATTCTGACTGAGAAATAACCTGTAAAGCATTGTTAAATGACCCACGTGGACTCTTGTTTCAAGTGTCCAAGTGCCTAGAATGCAAATATGGCACCACTGTAATACTCTGTTAAACAAAGCATCTGCTGTAAGCCATGTCACTAACTTTGTTTTTTCCTCTTCTGAGCATTAAGGGAACCATCTGGTTATTTGTCAGGTTAGCTTGATTCTATTAGGGTGATCTCTTAGTACGGCTAAATTACAGGTCAGCTGTGCCAGGCTTTGTGTCCTGCTCTTACAGTGGCATTTGTGTAAGGAATGTTTTATGCAGATAGCAAAATTGGGGATCAAGGGAAAGAGACGACTTATTTATTTGTTGAGTTCATAGCTCAGTCTTCCACTGCCTCGTCCAGAAGAGTCTGATTGCCTTTAACAGTTGACTTCTCTGCTTCAAGTATTCTGAAATCTGATTATCTTTTTCTAGGCATAGCAGGAGGAGGAAATAACTTATTTTTAGTGATCACTTGTGCTTTAAACTAGGTTTTAAATGTGCTTTTTAATTTTTGTTGCTCTGTTCTTATTTTTCTTCCAGTTAACGATCCTGTAGGATTGAGGGTCCCGTTGCGTACAAGGCTGGATGGGGCTTTGAGCAACCTGACCTAGTGGAGGTGCCCCAGCCCATGGCAGGGGGTTGGAATTGGATGATTTTTAAGGTCCCTTCCAACCCAACCCATTGTGTGTTTCTCTACCTACTTATTGATCTCAGAATGCAAAGTACCAGGATTGTGACCTTTCCTTGTCTGATGTGGCAGCTGCATGTAATTTTTACCTCTTTTCAGATTAGGTCCTTCAAGCCTCCTAAAAAAAAAAAAAAAAAAAAAAAAAAAAGAAAGAAAAAGCCAAGTGTACTTGAACTTTAATAAGCTGGGCAAGGCATGAACAGGTATGAATTTCTAGTTTCCTTGCCAGTTTGAGAGGAGGCAAATTATTCTGCAAGTAAGCCTGTGGGCAGGGGAGGGGATTAGAGATTGGGATTTCTGTTAGAGAAACTAACCCTAGTGGTTCTGTTGGACCCCACCTATCTATATTCAGTACTTACCCTACCTGTAAGACTCAAGGCCTTGAGTTTTACCAGGACCATTATTAAAAATCGTTTGGAAGAAGGAGGCTATATAAGAAATGTTCTCATCTGCGCCGTGCAGATAGCTTTGCAGTGTGTTAGGTGTTTGACTGCCAAGCGGTGACCCTGCCTAACACAGAAGGTCTGATAGGACGATAATGTGGTGTGATACTTGCTAAACACATGGCCCAAACCCAGCTCTCAGTTAGGTAAGAGTATTACAGTCGACTAATTCCTCTTCAGTCTGTTGCAATGACAGTAGCTAGGGTTCAAACAAGAGTTTGCTTCATTCATCTCCAGTCTTTTTTTTCTTTTTTGGTAGCAATAGTTTGTTTAATCGGTGATGCCAGCAATTTAATGTCCTCCAGACTTTTTTCTTGCAGCATTCTCAGGAGTAGAGTCAAATAATCAGCAATGACACATTTGTTTAAAGTTCAAGTTTAAGTTGCTGTAAGAGTTGATTGGTTGTATCTGAAGGTATCCTAAAGAGATTTGCTCTTGGTGTTATCAGACAGATGTTTTGCATGAATACTTAAATGTCAATCTTGGTCACCCTACTTCCTCTGTAATTGCTTGAGCAGGTGGCTGCGTGTTATGGTTTAACCCAGCCAAAACCAGGACCTGTGTATGGAGTTGGTAACCTGTCTTTTCTTTCTCGTAGGATGATGTGAGGCAGAAAGTGCACCTGAATACCTTTGGCTTCTTCAAGGATGGTTTCATGAAAGTCAATGTCAGCAACCTTTCGTTGAAGCCACCCATGAGTGCTGCTAAGGGCACAGAAGTAAGTCACTTTGAGTCCAATCACTGCCTTAAGCTTTCTGTCAAGTTGCCCCTGCACTGGATGTTTGAACTTGTGTGAAGTGTCAGACTGTAACTGGTGGTGCTGTTTGCTGTGCTCCCCATTGTGAGGATGTTATGTTAATGTTATGTTAATGAATTTAGTAGAGATACTGAAATACCTGGGTAGAAAACAGATGTGTTCTGACTTTACTGCATACTTCTACCTTATTACAAAAAGTATTAAATCTTTTCCTCATGCAAAATTATCTGGAAAAGTACTGTAGCAAGTTGAAAGGGAGCAATGCCAGAAGGCGCTCTCGTTTGAGTTCGAGTCAGTATATGTTACCTTCTTAGTAGGTATGGATGAAGCAGCAAGTCTATTATACTTGAATGATTTTCTGTCTAAACAGGTAATGAGAAAAATTCTGCCTTAAACATAGGTTAATTTGAGAGCAGTATTTTTGACTCATTTCATGGTGGCTTGGCTTCTCATCCTGGGGGGCTGAGCTGTTGTAATTTGACAGATTCTTCTTAATTGTCTTATAGGTGGGGTTCAGTTTGGATCGAACAAGGAACGATGGCTTCTCCACTTACCTGGTAAGAGATGTGGATGCTGGCCTAAAAATAGTAGCCTCTACATGGGAGAGAGCATACCCATTTCTTATAAACAGGAGGATGCTTCAAAAATGTTTTTGATTTCCTTTCCAGGATGAAGAATTGGATTACTGTATTCTGAGAAAGAAACCAGAGCAAGATGTGTCTATTGTAATCTTACTTCTGGACTTCACAAATGAAGTGTGAGTAAATGGTGTACTTTGCATTCTTGGGTTACTTCGATAGTTGAAGTCAATGTAACATTTGATACTTCTTGAAGGGCTTGGAAAGCTGCAGTGCATGTAGCTGTATTCTCAGTGGGTTACGTGAAAGTTGGGAGTGAAAGAAATTTTGAGGTATAAAGTGATTCAAGAATTCTTTCTGTGTGTTGAAGGGGTTAGGGGATGTGACTTGTTTCTTTGGTGTAGGTTTTTCTTGCATTTTAATAAGGTGATTGTCTTTTACTGGTCACGTGTAGACTATGCAAGCCACTTTAAGAATGTTGATTGGCTTTTCTTTTGTATAAAAATTTTATTTAGTGTGAAAGTACGGTTCTCTGCAGAAGCTTCTTCTCTGTTACCTAAAATTTCATTTGTGTCTGAGGAGAATGCTACTGCCACGATTACCAAGCCAACAAAAACATCAGAACAAAAGGCTGATTCTGGTACAGGTCTGGAGGAGACTGAACAAAATACAGATGGCAAAGGTAAGTCTGCTCAACCTGATCCATGTGTGCTGTCACTGCTAGTTTCTGATTGATGTGCACCCAGCAGGTGTGTTTTGGTCACATTCCAGGATCCCCTTGGGCTAGAATTTGACAGTTGTGTAAACCTGCCCATACTTTGGGCTATTCTTTGGACTGAAGTCTCTCCTGCTAAGTGATGAAGTCTCTCCTGCTAAGTGATGTGCATTATATCCCCTGGAGGCTTAGCGTGACTGTTAGAGACCTACAGTATCTGTGGGGAGGGGCTGGACTACCTTCACTAAAAGATTTTAAACATTTGTGTCCAGTGTGGTCCATTACTGACAGTAGGGCTGCTTTGATTCAGAAACTGCATTAAAGATGCCCACGTGTCCTTTCCAGACCTTATTTTTATGAGATGATGATCTTCCTCATCTGAGAGGTTAAAATCTAGTCTGTCACTTGGAAGTTAAGGGGATGGAGAGGCAACTATACCGGTAATCTTTCTGGCAGGGATACATCTTTGTCTGGCTTCCAGACCAGCAGATGAAACAACTTGACAATCTCTGCCCTTATGGAATTAGGTCTAAACAGTTTATCTCTTCCTGGAAGAGTTTCTAAATGTAGCAGACTGATCTGTAGTAGATGGAGTCTGTCTTGTTGTGTAGTGTGCATGATCTTTGATATAGGTGAAAATGGAGTATGCTGTCTTTATTTTGCACAGCTGTTTTAACAAGTCAAGAGCTAAAGCTGGATGGCACTGAAGATAATTTGTCTGACAGCTCTAGCTTTGCTTTTCCTGCAGTAGTGTTGTGAACATCGACAGTGTGCTGACACACGGAAGCCAAAAGCAAAGCTTAAGTCTTAAAACTTTTACTCTCTGGTAGGATGGAATGACTGTATGTCTGGAAAGCTTCATACAGGGTCTGTTGAAGTGAGTGGAGTGAAACTGTGAACTTCACATGCTGCTCTGTGGAAGCCTCCTGCCAGTTTAAATTTCTCCAGAACAGATCTTTACTTGGCAGGTTGCTTTTTTTTAAAAAATTGTGACCTTGCCTAATAAGGAGTTGAGAACCTTTTCCTTCCCTAAAACAAGTTACTTTTTTGTAAGTTTGTCAGGCCTAATGTGTACATTGAGGCTAATCAGTGATAATATTAAACTCACATAGTTGTAGAGTGTAGGAAACAAAGCTGTAGCCTGAATCCAGTATATGCCATCTGCCTCCTGCATCCCTGTAGCTGAAGGGGGTGGAAAGTTTCTTTGGGCAGGGTTTTGTGGAAGGTGTAGTAGTAGGGAAGCCTGCCTTAACATTTAAGGATGCATCCAGAATGAATTGTAGTGGAGGGAAGAGTCCTAGGCAAGTAAGGAGGGGCTGGGGAAGAATCTCTGATGATCATCTTGAAAACTGTCATGCAGATGAGTGTAGGAGTATTTGAGTAAGGTATTGGCAATGTGTAAAAGGTGGTAGTTTGTGAGGCTGTCTAAATGCAAACACTCTAAATGTACCATTAATACTTTTATCTCTAGATAAGAAGTCCCAACGAAGTACAACAACCTCTCAGGTAAGAATCTGCTGTTCTCATTCAGAAAAAAAAAAGGCAAAACATTACAATATAAATATAGCCAGAAAGTTGAAAGGAGTATTCTGTTGCTCTCAGCTTCCACTATAAATGTACAGGATGCAGTTCTGTTTGTCTGGGTGATGTAACCAGATGTAGTAGGTACCTGCCTAGAAATCCGTGTCTATTTTCCTTTTCCCAGAGCATAATAGAACAACAGCATCATGTTCGCAACGATGGAGGAACTTTCTCATTTCAGGTAGGGTTGGGTTTCTGCCATTGTCTAGTCTTAATGTGTATAGATGGTTCCTTTGACGCAGTACTTCGTGAAAAGTCTGCTGCTCCTTATTGTAGTGCCTGTTTCCTTGGTACAGAGCCTCTTTAGTAGCTTTGTAAGTTTGAGATGGACTCTTGTTGAAAGAAATGCCAGAAAGCTCATCTTTCATAAAGTGTGGGGACTGATTTTAAACTCCTTGCAGTTCACCTGAATATGATAGTCTGTGAGCCTTGGCATATCCAAGTATTTGGTCTGTTAAAGCCTTAGCATTTACAGGGATTTGGCTAGTGCATGCAGATTTCTAACAACAAATAGCTGTGACCTGTCTGATGATTCACTTAAGGGACAGCTGCTCTGCATGAAACCAGATGAATGCTTTGTTGCAGTACACTGATTCGTCATTGTTGGTTACTATAAAACAAGCATATTTTAGATCATAATGTGAAACAGAGCAAATTTGCATAGCTGTGAAAATTTGTGTGGTCGTGGTGAGAACAGAACAGCTTCTTATGCATTAAGGCAAGCATGATCAAAATTCTGTGCTTCACCATGTTAAATAGAGGACACTTCCTGTTATTTTTTGTGTTGAACTGACTTAAGCACTGATGCCCAAATGTCCTGGGTTTCTAGAGTGCACAGCAATAGTGATTCTGTATCTGGAATGCTGTTGAAACTTGCAGATACACAGGTACATGTATACTCAGAACAGTATGTTTGCAGAAAGGAACCAACTGAACCAAAATGACTTTTCTGGCCTCAGGAAAGATGGATTCTTAACAATGCAACCCTGTTGTGAATGAGAAGAATGCTGACTTTCCTATTCTTTGTTTTCAGTTTTTTTTTAACATCAGCTCTGATAACCAAGAAGGTCTCTACAGCCTGTATTTCCACAAATGCGTTGGCGAAAAGGGGCAGCCTAATAATGATAAGCAGCTATTTAGTCTTGATGTGAGTATAGCTTCTAAAGTATAATTAACTCATTCACTTAGAATTGAAAGCTGTATATTTTAGTCTAGCTTGTATACCAAGCACATGCGGTACGTGAGTGTCTGTCTGGGGTGGGAAGTGATTCAGAGCTGCGCATTTAATCTCTGTAGTGGTGTTTCTGAAGGCAGCAACTACAGTAAGAAGAATTAAAGTACTACTTTTAGAGAAATGTTTGAAAATCTGAAGACTGCATGTGGGATTGGTTGAGTGTACACAGTTGTGACTAGATGCTGTAATGAGCTAGAACAGCTGTTTGTGGTATGTTAGTCCCCAAAATCACATTTTTTTTTCTCTAAACAGTTACGGATATTAAGGCTGTTGCTGCAATCTAAATTGTTGGTATTTGTGAATTCATTGTTGTTTTGCTTTTAATGGCCTAAATCAGGATGCATTTTTACACTGTTAGGTGAACACCCTTAAGGGTAATATTTCATAGCACATGTCCTATTACTTCCTTTCTGAATAACGTTGCGTAATTGAAGCACAAGAAGGGACTGCCTGTCCTTTTCTGCTTTTCAAGGAAATTACAGGTGCAATTTGAAAAATATCTTGAGATGCTTGAAGATGAAGAGCTGATTATATATATATTTTTTTGTTGTCTCATAAGTTAGCACTTCAGAAAGGCTAATTTTAAATGAGTGTATCTGTTTGAGTTAGCAATTAAAGTTCACAATGCTTTAGCCAAATCTGTTTTCAATTGTACGCGTAACACACCTTTAATATTCAGATAGAAATTACGGAAAAGAATCCTGAAAGCTACCTCTCAGCGGGTGAGATTCCACTGCCAAAACTTTACATTTCCATGGCACTCTTCTTTTTCCTGTCTGGGACTGTGTGGATCCACATACTTCGTAAACGCAGGTAAGCAAGCTAATGCTCTGTCAGTGACAAATACGGACCTACCTTGTTTAATTTTATTCCTCCTCTTACTATGCCCAATTCAGATGTGATCACTTAGAATTCTAAATCCTGCTCAATGCTGTGTACCTAATACAGTTTCTAGATGCAACAGTTACTTTAATAGGTGATGTTGTAGGAGACCACTGTTTAAAAGTTACCAAGTCTTATGTTAGGTTATGCATGCAGTGTGCATATTTTAATATATTGTGGCAAAAAATACACAGGAAATTCCTGTAGTGGACAACAGAGAATACTATTTGGAAGTAACTCTATGTAACAAGAAATCTTTAATAATCATTTTCTTATGAGGAACAGCAGACGAGAGCCATAAACACTTTGATTATAGACCAAGTGGTGGGAATTCCTCACTATGTGCCATGCTTCTTAATCATTAAAACATAACATCAGAAGCCAGGAGCAGCTTGGACCCTAGGACTTGAATTGAAGTTCAGTAGGTGATGTGGTGATCTGGTAGTCTGAAGTTCAGTAGGTAATGTGATGATTTGGTAGTCTGAAGTTCAAGCTTGGTGGTGTAGTTTAGTGACTTTGAGGGGTGGGGCAGCAGTTGTGATACCATTGGAATTGTATTCAGTAATTTTCTAACAAACATCTTGTATGTATAGATCGTAGCTATGAACTACCATGTTAAACTAATTAAAAAGTAATAGCAGAACATGTCGTTAAAATGTTATTTAAGATGCTGCAGAAGTTTGGACTGCAGCATTAAAAAGAATCCCTTTACACTAATAGTCAGCTCCTCCTGGGAGTTACTCTGACGTTTAGGATAAAGAAAATATCCTTGCAGAAACAGATTTTTACTGCTGGCTTTTAACTGATAGGTCTTTTTCTCCACAGAAATGATGTTTTTAAGATTCACTGGCTAATGGCAGCCCTCCCTTTCACAAAATCTCTGTCCTTGGTCTTCCATGCGGTACGTATAACTTATTCGCTAAGCTGTTCAGCTGGGAATTAGAAATGTGGAATTCAGGGCATGATGTTAGAGGAATTTGCATTAAGGGGGGTGGGAAAGAGGAGCGAAGGGGGAGAGAAATGTCTTTCATATTGGAGTGTTGATACTGAACCACAGCTGTGTGGTGGAAGCGATTCAATTTTCATCAGCAAATTGTGACTTCAAATACAATTGAGATCGTGGCCTGAAAAGGGAAAGAAACAAGGATATACGGGAGGCTTGAATGAGTTCCGTGAATTCTAATGCTTCAGCCATCTGAGGCTGGCTTGGAAGCTCGAGTAATGGTACAGCTCCAGCTACATGTCTTAACAATAAATGTTAATGAATGGTTGGCCTTGATTGATGTCTGTAAAATTGAGGGCTGCTTCTTCAGCTGACGTAGTATGGCATACCATGACAGACCTAACACTACAAGCTTTAACACATTCAATACATGATGTCTGTATTGAATTGTATTGACTTTGCCTTTCCACTGAAAGATATCATTAACAAAGATAATGACAAACATTTAATCTTCCAGTGTTAGTGCCAGTCATGATCTCTGCCATCAAGCTCATAGAAGGATAATACCTACAAAAATTTTAGAGTCTACTGGTTTGAATCTTGTTTCCAAATGAAAGTAAAACTAGGGAGCCTCTAGTTTCCTATTGCAACTGAACTCGAGCAATGAATTAATAAGCTATATATGCAATTGTTTTAACTGTAGCTGTGTAGGAAGGATGTAGATTGTATAAAATGTATTCACTGATGCTTAGGAAATAGAGCAAATGGAGGTAACCTGATCAGTACTAAATAAAACTTGAACGTGTTGGGAGGAAGCATCCTCTAAATTATGGACGAGATGAATTTGTACACGCTGATGGAGAATAAAACTTGAAATGGCTGCAAGAGCAGACCCATTGTATAGGCGTGGGTGGGGTGCTGGTGAGAGGATTATGAAGTAACACGTTGTATTTTCTGCTTCCAGATCGACTATCACTACATTTCTTCTCAGGGTTTTCCTATTGAAGGCTGGGCTGTTGTCTATTACATCACTCACCTGTAAGTATATCAGAAGATTGTTTTGGTAGAATCAAACAATGAAACTGAATTCCTGGTGTAACCCTACCTTCAAAGAAAAACCCCCTCCCTTCAAAGAAAACTGGGAAATTGCTGATTCTTTTGTACTAAGGTCTGAGTGACAAGATAAGAGTCAGCCCCGTGTAAAGGGGAAAGCTCTACTTGCAGAGGGCAGCTGCAGAGAATTGGTACTTTGTGGGTAAAGGAGTAAAAGGAGAAATGCTTTGCTATTCTTTATTCATACTAATATTCAAGTATCTAATTTGTTCTTGGTATGAATAGTAAGAGGGTGCAGCTGCCAGTGTTTTCTCCTGTTCATGATGGTAAATGGATGACTCCCTCAGGAAAAGATTGCTTATATTGACAGTTGTGAATGAAGGGTAATGTTGCTGTGTGGTGCACAGTTGTAAGCAAATACATCTGCTTCACTCTTGTAGGATAAGCACTTGCCAGACTTACAAATAGCAAGGCATTTATTTGGGTTTGTGGCTTTGCTGTCTGTAGGAGAGAAGACCTGGGCAGAAGTACAAAATAATCTCCTTGCACTATCTGCTTTTCTTTCAGACTGAAAGGTGCTCTTCTGTTCATCACTATTGCCCTCATTGGAACCGGCTGGGCTTTCATTAAACACATCCTTTCAGATAAAGACAAAAAAATATTCATGATTGTCATCCCGCTTCAGGTGAGGACTGAACCGTGTTGATACTCACTATATTGTTAGAGAGCTGATTGTGAAAAATGTCACAGACTCTGAATCCTACACAGAATATCACAGTTACTTTTTGTATAAGTCTCTTGGTTACAATACAAGCTGAGTTTGAGAGTTTTGGAAGCTGTGAAAGGACCTGAAGTTATTTATGTAATTTTCCAATTTTTCTCCTCATATTGAGTATGAGATAATGGTTATCGAAAAGTGTCAGTAAGCATCAAGTAACTCTAATGTAGGTATAGTCATGCTGGGACAAAACTTCGGCTGCAAAACAGTACTAAATTACTCAGCAGAGATATGAAATGAAAGCTGTCACTTCTGAAATGCTTGCTGAATGGGTTTAAGGAAAGGGAAAAATTGTAGGCCCATTGCGTCTGAGGGAAATTTTCCCAGTATGTTCAAAGCAATCAGAGCTTATGTCCTACTCGAGCAGCTGAAGAATAAAGGAAGAGAGCAATTCTATTTGCTGTTGTAGGTAGAATAGTCTGCTTTCCAAGACAGAATCTGTTGCCCAGCTGCAAAATCAGAAGGATATACTTAGTGTCTGAGGTTCTTGTAGAGCAGTACAGAGTACAAAATGTTGTGAATGAGCAGTTTGAATTATTGACTTGATTTAGGATAATGTGGTTAGACTGTTTGCTATCTAAGTGTATGCAGACTCCTGTTTTGGTATTGTAAAAAAAATAAAGGAATTTTGTTCGTTTTTTTATCTCTACTGGTACAGTAGATTCAGCATATTATGTAGCAAAAAGGGTTACGTCCTGAATGTCAGCAGAAATTAATTCCAGTCAGTTATTTCTGTAAATCCTGTGAAGGTGCTTCTGAACGTTTTATTTTTGACATAGAGCTGCAGAAGAATAATTGACGTTACCAAATAGCCTCTTTCTGCAACTGTGGGACAGCTTTTACCGAGTTGGCAGCCCACATCTTCTCTCTCTTTGGAAAGCTTCTGAAGCCATTAAGCACCTTTTGTCCCATAGGTGCTGGCAAACGTGGCATACATTATCATAGAGTCGACAGAAGAGGGAACAACTGAATATGGGCTGTGGAAAGAAATCCTTTTCCTGGTAGACCTGCTGTGTTGTGGTGCCATCCTATTTCCAGTGGTATGGTGAGTCACTGGGCGTGATGTATGGTTTCTGAGCCCTGATGGCTTGGGCTGCTTCTCAGCTAGTGGTTATGGACTGCTAAAGGTTAAGATGCTACCAAAGCAAAGAAGTAAATGTCTGTCCTTTGTGAAGTCAAGTCTTCCGTTAATTAAACTGTGTTGGTCTTTAACACTTCAGGCCAATGTTGTGCAAGATGCTTGCTTGGGAAATATATTAAAAGGATAAATGAAAGTGGGGGGCATTTTAAAAGCATGGCCAGCACAGTGCAGACAGACTATAGGTGCCTTTGAAGCTTGCAACTTGTCAAAGTGCTGATTCCCTTATGTTGAAAAATAGGGTTTTGCTTTACTGCCTGAGGTTGGAAAGTAGGCCACTATATTCTAAAACAATAGTGCTGTCTGAGATCAGAGCTTCTTTCAGCCAGAGTAGCTGCATATTTACTTGACTGTTTAGAAGAAATAATCCCACAGGGAACGTTTCCCTGCCCTTCCTTCCACTCTACTTGGCAAGGAAAAATGTTGGTTATATAAAACCCAACCAAAACACAGATAATTCAGATAAATGCTATTGTTGCTGCTTGCCAGTTTGTCAGAACGTTTATGTTCTAAATTCATTTTAGTCTTAATTGGATAAACAGCTGGATTTAAAAGAGGATATGAAGGAGCTTCTGGCTCCTTGGTTAGTAAACACAATATTCTTGTTTTTCTCCAGTATCTCCAGTGTTTTTTTCTGAAACACAGAAGGAATGTGTCTGTCTAATAAACACATCCTCACTCTATAGTGTGCAATTCCTGAGCATTTTGGAGAAAACTGTTTCATGATGCATATGTGTATGTATAAACATACACGATGCTCGGTAGATGAGAGTAAGCTTCACCTTGGCTCACTAAGGTGGGTTTTGGCTTCCCAGTTCTCTGTGTAACGACCAAACCCAGTCTCAGTGGCCTTCTGCCAAGGCAGGGAAATGTCTTCCGAGAAATTTGCACTACCCACTTGACACTTCCCCCACTGGAAGGAGAGCATTTGGGTGGGGAGAGCATTTGGGTTGGGTAAATAAAACTACAGGAATAATAACCTTCATTGGAGAGAGATTCTGATCTCCTATGTAAAGGGAACTTTTACGGTCACAGCTTCAGCTGCATAATGTGCAGAATCTGTGTCCTGTGTAGCGATACGCTAAGACAAAGCTTGCTTTCCATAACAGAACCGTGTCTGAAGAACAGATGCATTTGTGTGAACTGTCCTGTAGCTGTTTATACAGTGTGCAACCAGTGCTCCTACATTGTCATGGTACCAACACAAACTGGCAGGGAAGCCTAGGACACAAAATCCTGCCCCTTTTCATCTGGACAGCCTCACTGCAGCTGGTGGGCTGAGTCATATGAGCAAGGTGACTAAGACTTGGCCCTTGAATTTCCATTCCTGCAGGGTAGCTTCTGTTACATAAGATGCCTATGTCGCCATGTAAGCTGTAATCAAGTCTTTAAATGAAAAGAGCTTAAAAGAGCAGTAAGATGCCAAATGCTTGGCAGTACTCTGAATAGTAGCTCAGCTCACTTGTACAAGTGGAAAGCGTTAAGCTGGAAAATGCCCCAGTTTCTCACTTTGCTCCTGCCATCCCTCAAAGCTTTCTGTAGGCTGAAGCAGGTTTTAGCAATTTAGCTTTCTTAATCACAAGGAGATGCAGATACTTGAACTAACTGCTTGAGATGGGGGTGAAATGTATGCAGTGCCAAACACGCTAAGGCACAGTTAATTATGGGCATAGCCTGGCCATAGAGAGCTAGCAAAACTGTTAGAGCTCTAGGGGGCTGCAGTGAAGAGGGAGTGTGAAAATTAAAGCTATTCTACTTTTTTTATTTTTTCAGGTCAATAAGACATTTACAGGAGGCTTCAGCAACAGATGGGAAAGGCAAGTAATCATAATTTTCTTGCTGTTCTATGCTACATGCCGTAAGATATTGCCAAAATTTCCAACATAATGTTGATTTTGAAAAACAAACTGAAGCTATAAGTCTACAATGTTACTGTTGCTTTGCTGCTTTTCCTTGATGGACTTTTAGGAATAACATCTGGAAAATGCCCTTTCTCATGCGTTGCTTTGACTGTCAGAACTCGCACGTGAGGCTTATTTGCTGGTTCTCGTTCAGCTCTGTGTGCAAGCTAGACATGGTACCTAGAACAAATCATCTGACAGCTTTGCCTTGTTCTCAGACTCAGGTGTTCAGAAGCAATCTAGAAAAGAATTCTGGAAATGGGGGTCCATTTTGACTAATGGTGAGCCTAATCTAATTTCTACAGAATTGTGTTCCTGCCTGGACAAAGGGAAATAAACCTCAGTAGGAAACAAACCATAAATTGGCATCGAGTGTAACACAGCTCTTGACTTGTCCATGTTTGTACAGCAATTTAAAGGGCTGCTTGTGTAAAGTCACGTTATGTTTATTGTAGCGGTGAGCGAGGCGATGGATGGAAAGTCAGCCCAAATATGGCTTTTGTGGTGTTTGCTTTTCCTGCCTTGTTCTCTCACTGCTTCCAGATTAGTTCCTCAGTTGGCTGCAGATTCACACATGGAACATAGCGCTGGCTTCCTAGGAAGCGGGCAGCCATTTCAGTAGCCTGTCATTTAGGGCTGACTCTTGAAAGCTGTATTTGGAGAAGGTCTTTTGTTGAAACATCCATTCAATCCAGTCCTATCCTCTAATTCTATTGTTTCTGGAGGGACTGTAAGATAAAAGGGATAAAAATATTATTTACCCCTAGAAACCAATGCAAAAAGTGAGCAGTAATCTACCATGAATGTTACTGCTAGTTTTCTTAGCAGCATTTAACCTTGTCCACTGAGCATATGTGGAGAGTTTATGCTCTCACTGTCGCAAATCTACTTGAATTTAGATGGTCCTTGAAGAGGTCTCTCTGTTAACTGAGGAGTTTGCATAAGTAAGGCCTGGTTCTTAGCTGAAGCTGTGCCTGCAGTGTGGGGTCAGTGTGTGTCACTAAGGCAGAAGACCTGCTGTACAGTAAGGGGGTCTCTGACTCTTCCATGCTGAGAACTTGGGGGCTACTGCACCTAACAGAGATGGAAAACCACTGGGTCTGTCCTAAGTTGGTTATTAGCTTGTGCTCACCTTGCACTTGGTGGTTTTTATCACAAGGTGGTGCTATGGAGTTTAACTTCAAAACATAGTGAAGGACAGAATTAAGGTGGACAGCATCAAGGATGTTCAACATAAAGGCTCCTGACCTGCCCGTCTGACACTGTGGTGGGTGGGATCCTGATCTGAGTAAAACCAAGCGTTGCTTTTGGCTTTTTATTCTGAAAGATGTGTTATAACGTCACATGGACAGTAAAAGAGGAGGTAAAAGGAAAAAAAAAATAAGGAAGTAAAAGAAAATGGTGATCTGAGAAGCACTGCTGCTGTTACCATGCTTAGCTGTGAAGATTCTCTAGGTTCAGTAATTGTTTAGGTAGCGTAGCATAAGGCAGCTGTGAGCCTAATGATAAAGGAATAGTTAAAGAAGAAATTTACCTTATTATAGTGCAACCAAATCATTCTTAGGCTTATAAATGAAATGTCTTGAGTGGAACCACATGCTCCTAACTCTGTAGGCTTCCCTTGGAGGTCCTGTTCTGCAGAAGTGCTGCTCAGTGTCTTGCCTTCTCACAAGAAAAATATGACCAGCACTAATGCTGAATTCCTCAGCCTTTTTTTTCCCCACAGATGAAGACTGTTTTCTCCTTAAGTGGTGAAAGCTTCTGGATCCTTTCAAGTGCAGTTTAGCTGCTGCACTGTCTATCCTGTGGTTAGGGTTGTCTTAATGTGTGGACAGAGTTCTGGTCAGCCTGCCTATTGCTGGCTAGGATTTATTGTCTAGTATTAGCAGCCCTCAAGGGCTGCTTTCACTGTTTCTCTTGCATAGGCTTCATTAAGTTACAGGGTATTTGGGGGAATTATATACTAAAAATTAAATAGCTGTTTTTCCTGGCACTGGGTCTTCTGGTGACCTTTTAGCCGGTGATGAAAATCTGAGGAAAACTGTTTTGGGTTCCTTTTGTCTACTAGAACTAACGACTCCAGGACTTTATGGCTCAGAATCCTGCTTGTGTTCCCTGCCTGTTTGTCTTGTCCTCTCCCAGCTACTTCACAACCTGTTTATTAGATAGCACTCCCTTGGGTCAAGTGCAGTCATGACTGCAGTCTGACTAGCATGGAAATGAAGTAGCAAGCTGGCCAGGCTATGAGTCTTCAATCTGTTATAGCTGTGCTTGCTGTAGGCCTTTGTATTAGCTGTCTACAATTACATAAAAGGCTTGTTAAAACTACTGCTAGTGATCTCGAGTCACTAGGTAACGTTCGTTTAAACTTGATTTGTCTTAAAATTATTTCCTAAAGTGGCAAGGCTGGAGGAATGGGTCTAAAGCTGTAACTTATCCAGGGTGACCTCACAAGCACAGATGCTGTGGTTTGCTGGTAAAGAGTAGGCATGGCACAGCGATACAGCTGGGTCTGGGCTGCCTGGTTGGTTGGTGATTTATTTATTTATTCCTTTGAAGGTGATCTCTAACTCTGAAGCTAAATACCTGACATACACAGGCTTGTCCTGCACTGAAATGGGTGTAGAAATTAGGATTTTAGGTGCTTCTTTTAAAAAAATCACCACCTTCAGATTTAAGCGAGTGCCTAGCTCTTCTGGTCTGTCACTGTATTTTTCAGAGGCAGTCTGCTCTCTGTCCACTTCTGGATCTGCATTGCAAATGTCTTGCTTGCAGATTTAAGGAAATGAGCCTAAATGAGCCAAACTAAGCTAAATCGTTTGGGCTGCTCAACTACCACTACCTTGTTCAGAGGCATTATGAGAAAAGGAGGAGGAGAACTATGATATAGTAAACTTATCTGAAACTCAGTTCTTGGTCCCTGGACCTCTGAAGTCTTACAACCCACTCTTACCTGTCACGTTATATGTTGTCTGAGGGAGGAACAGAGGGCTGGAAACACGGCTGCAGCTTTTGTTCTGCCTGGACCTCTGCGTGTGACGAGAGCTGTGAAGCTCAGTGCAGTCTGATCACGACCAGCCAGCTCTTTTCCCGAAGCACTGCAGCATGGCAGAGTTGGCAGCAGTGCTAGGGGAAATGCATTGCAACATATAGCTCCCAGGCAACATCCCCCGTGTGCCGTGCAGTGGGCAAATGATGATGAATGCTTTCACACTTGGCCCCCGTGTCAGGAAAAACCATTTGCTGTCTTCAGCGTCATCCTGCTTCTGTGCCACAAACGCTGGGAGCGAGGAGCCTGGTCCTGCGTGGTGCTCAGCCCCCTGGGCTCAGCTGAGCTCAGCAGATGCTGGAGGCGATGGTGTGCAGATCTGTGCTCCAACACCTCGGCAGCTCTCCGGCGAGGAGCAGGGAGTAATGCACGGGTAAACATGCTCCAGGCAGTACATGGACATCTCAAAGCCTTGAGATAAAGCTTCGTGATTTAAGTGTCGAGACCTCCATGGATAGCACAGGAGGGCTGGGAAATGTTGAGAAATGCAAGTTGAGAAACGAAATGGGCCTGTTATGTTCTAGTGTACTGCTTCCAGGTGCCCTGGATGTAGGTATCCAGGGCTGAAATGGCAGTTACGTGTGGGAGACACGCTGCTTATCCAGTACGTTGGAATTTCTTCTGACTGTGACGGGGACTTCTGTGCCAAACGGCTAATGTGCTTCAGAGTATTTGAGATTAACTAGTGCCACCTTCTAATGCGTGACATGGAGAGTTGCTGTATCTGTTTGCTTGACCCCATCTTCCTGGTATAGGAATGCTTTTAAGCAGAGTGCCATAGAGATTATAGGGCCGTATATCTCAGAGTTACTCCTGGAGCTGCTTTTTGAGGTCTAAATCCGCATGCTGCCTTCATTGCTGGGGAGTGGGGGGATACAAGACTTCCATTTACTATTCGGTAATGGCACAGATCGCACCTCAGATGTACACGTTTCTATAGCATGCAGTGCATCGTGGAAGTACTCCTAGCTGTACTTTGCTTGCTCTAGACACGTTATGGTTTGTCTTTGCATACTGTATTGTCTGAGTTTGAGCTACTTTTGCCCTTATCTGCAGTCCTTTTCTGTTATTACATACATATTCTGAAAAGTTCAGATTTACTCATCAGAAAGCTATTGTCTGATAGTGTGCAGGGCTGTCGCTGTCTGGCTTTTTTTTTCCATCTTACAGACTGCCTCAGCATTTGAAATTAGCACAGGGAGCAAAATGAAAAAGTGATTGATTTCCCAAATTCTGTGGCATGTTATGTTTTGATCAGTGCAGATCAGGCTGTTGCAAGCATAAGCTGTTAAAGTAAATGGTGATGAAGAGGGGAAACTGAGAAGCAGGTTATAGAAGTTATAAGTCTATCTTGGAGGGTGGCTTTCATCTTAATTAGTCTATGAAAGAGGCGGAATGCAGGTATGAATTAGTTTGTAAAACCTTTGGTAGAATCTCTTTTCTTGTTATGCTCTGCAGTTGGGCACTGTTCCTTGAACGGTTATCATGCTCAAAATGTAAAATTACCTAACCTTTACTGCATGCTGCCATTGCTGTTTTATCACAGTTTTACAGGCTGGGGCTGCAGGTGATTTAAGTTGTGACAGCTGCTGGCCTTCCCTCTTGGCAGCGTTGCTGTTGGTATCTGGGCTGCCAGGGTAGGTGAGCCTAAGTCTCAAAGTGTCCAGTATAGCAAGACTCAAGAATTAATGCTTGAAGCACCTTCAGCCTGTGAAAAAACAGTTCATGAGCTGCTGATGACAAGCAAGGATGACTTTGGACTTTCTTCAGAAGAGCGTGTGCTGTAACTTTGAGCTGTTTCGAAAAACTGGCAGGATTTTGCAACTGTGCATAAATACTGATTCTAGAATCTGACAGTGGAGAGGAGCATTCCTGAAGTCGAGTTAACTACTGGTGAGCACCTGGCTGTGATAACCAAGCAAGCCAGCTTCCAAAGGTGCCTCTGCAGACTTTTTATTTGGTTCTTCTTGTCTTTTTTTCCTCTTCCCTCACCCTTCTTTTCCATGCTTAGCCATTCCAGATATCTAGATGTAACACTATGACTCTGGTGTTGATGATCATGATGGGTAGGTGAGATCTTGAGCTGGGCTCTATCAGCTGAGAGAGAAGTGCATTGTGACGCTTGAGTTGGCAGCCAGATCTTTGGCTTCGCTATCCTTTCCTCCTCCTGTGCACTGCATGAATCCAACAGAAATGACTCCCCAGCTCACTCGGTTGTTGACTAAAACACTGATGGACTGGCAGTTTGAATCACAGCTGTTGAGTTGGTGTTCCTTCAACCACAAAGCCTGGGAATTCTCGTGGCCTGTCAGTGCACCAGTTGGTAGCAGTTCTTGGAGATGGATGCGTTGAGTTCAAAATAGATCTTTCTGTACAAACCGATACGTGGTGAATCACAAGATGTTCATGGTCACACTTAATGTAATTCTTTAAATAGGACAACACTGCCTCTCTGCTTCATGATTTAGTGAGTTTGTTCTGCGTACTTATGTTTTAATTTTTCTCTAACTGTATTATAGAAAACTTCTAACGTTAAGCTATCTGGTGGAGGAGGACTAGACCTATGAAAAAACATATGTTTTTGCTATTTAAATGTGGGAAACCAGCATTTGTGAGCAGGTAATGTCTCAGGGCTTATTTAGCTATCAAGGATTTAGTTCTAGCTGTTGCACATCTTGGCATCTGTTGCACAGGGAACAGAGAAGTGTTCTTTGTGCTTGACTGCAGCTATTCCTCAAAAGTGAGCCTGCAGCTTGGGCACTGTGTTCTGGAGTCCAGAACCCCTTGTTGCAGCATCAGTGCTATTCTATATTCAGTGTTTCATATGCAGTCCACAAGAAACCATCCTTCCAAAAGCAAGAGCCAGTGTTGCTCCTGACATACAGTTTGTGCCATAAGGTTGCCCCCACAAGGACACTGTCCTAAAGCCAATGTAACCTGTCTGGTGTTCAGATAAGTGTGTCATGGTATGAGTTTTAGCTGCAGGAAAGCAAATTTGGTGTTCCTTCCCAAGTAAAGTTTGCTTTTTTCTCCCTCTCTGTTTCTCCCTGTTTTCTCCCTCTCTTTTTTCTCCCTGTGGCTCTGCTTCCTCTTAACTGACATGCCACTGGGCAGTACTGAATCAAAACAACTTTTTGCTGAGTTTTATTCACCTGCCAGTCACCTTATGCTTTGAGGTAGTCAGTCAGGTGCTGTGGTGGTCTTGTGCCCTCTGGAGTAGGGTTTTTATCTGTCTCAAGGTGGCCATGGCTTACCTGTAATATTTCAGGGGATGTGCTGTAAGTTTTGGAAAGTGACTCTTGATTTCTAGATAAAATGAAGTAGGTTTGTAACAGAATGATTTGTCTGTACTGGAATTTATATACTGGGAACATCTGACATTACCTTTTTATTAAAAAAAATGTCACTGTTTTTGTCACAAAGTGAAGCATTTTGTTGTAGTTATTAGTCCTTCTCTTTGTGATGCGTAACACTGTATTTTGCATTGTTGTGAACCTTGGACAGATCTTATGTGCAAATGCACAGAGTGTTTTATAGATGTGATTTGTGCAGCAGGTGTTTTCTGTGAGGGAGCACAGGTAAACTTAAGCACCATGTGTTGTACCTCCATCTCCCTTAAACAGAAGGAGGGCTTGGAGGGAATACAAGTAAGAGAGTGGCAGTGTTTTCTAACCGGCGACATGTGTTCATTGGCTCTAAATTGCATCTCTGCATGCTGTCAACATATCTTGGACTCTTTGCCTCTCCTCTTGTCACAAAACCACCAGGAGTCCGTATCTGTTATCCTGCTGCACCTCTAAAACCTGACTCTTAAACCAGAGCTGACAGCTGCTCCATCTGGTGTTGACCTCTGCTCATTCACATGAATATGCGCCGTGTTCCTCAAGAGCTGATGTAATCTGTCCAATAAATGCAGCTTAGCCTGGGGCTGTGGCGCACAGGGTTTGGGATTGAAACACACTCATCTGCCATGCGAACTGGGTAGTGCGACTCCCCATCCCACTTGTAAATTATGACTGAGCAGTGAGGGATGGAGAATACAGCTTAGCTGTTGAACAGCAGCCGAGTATTTTAACAAGATGCAATGGTTCCTGGATGCAGGATTGCCTCCTAGAAAACCTTTGTCTTTTATCGGGTATTTCCTGACATGCTCTCTGCCTTTAGCTGATGTGAGCAGCTTTGAGGTAGTGTCAAGCAGCACGGCCCTTGTGGCAGCCCTAAGGCAACAGTAAGTGGTTGTGTATAGACAGATAAGCATTAGAGGAAGGTTCTACGCTGTAGGTAGTGTGTGTATATGTGAAACTTAATGTAAAGGTGATCTCAGCGAGTTGCCTTTTTAAGAGGTGGTTCTCCCCAGCCTAGGGATTGTCCAGTATATGTTCAAGCCAGACTAGCATTCCTCAGAGCACCCTGCAGGCTGTGGGGTGAATACTTCTAGTGTGGAATTACCCAAGTCATAGTTTTGATCATGGTCTTATCTTGTAGACAAACATCAGGAGAAACTCTCATTTTGATTAATTTTCTGATGAACTTTTGTTCTTTTGACAGCTGCCATTAACCTAGCAAAGCTGAAGCTCTTCAGACATTACTATGTTATGGTAAGTAAACAAACAAACAAAACAACAACAACAAAAAACCTTGTCCTCATGCATACAGAGCACTTCAAAGCCATTCAAGCCTTTTGATGGATTACTTCTTTGAAGCTACCATAGCTGATGAATGGGGTAGAGATGCTCCTAGATCTGTGGCAGTGCTGGACTTTGGCACCTTGGCCAACTGGGTTACAATCCTCAGAGCAACTTTCCTTCTTCTCCAAGCAGTTGCATCCCTCTATCTTTTAAATTGGCTCCAGCTATTTGTAATGCTTACTGATTTCCTCTGGAGACAGTTTGAGCTGCCAGTTGAATTGATGAGCTTGAATAACATACTATAAACTTGCTAAACTGAACGTGGGACCAAATGGTGCCTTGAGATGCATGCGTGTAGATTCTGATTAAGTCAGTGGGAGCCATGAGCATACCTCCCAAGAGAGCATAGCCTTCTTAATGATTTCCAGCAGTCTCATTTCAGACTCTTATGAGTGTTAAGAGTAATAAATTACAGTACTGATTCTTCAGTTCTACAAAATCCTGACACTTAAAGCATTTTCCTGATGTAACTTATATTTGTTAGTAACAGCTTGAGTCATTTGGATGTTCAACAAGCTGCAGAGCCCTCAGCCCATATCTTCCATGTTTATCGAAGGAGCATAATAGGGCTAATTTGACATAATGAGTTGTCTGGGAACTGCTTCAGCTATTTTTCTGGAAAAAGAGGTTCAGTCAGGATGATGCTATTGTTCACACACATGCTTTCTCCTTTTTCTTCCCACAGATTGTGTGTTACATTTACTTCACACGGATCATTGCAATTCTCATAAAGATTGCTGTTCCATTCCAGTGGAAGTGGCTTTACCAGGTATTTGTCTGCAAAGGAAAATACATTTATTCCTTGACTTTTTTTCTTATTAATCTTTAAATATGATTGCACCAAAAAAATACATAATGGGTTCTTCATGTTATGGTAGAACATATCAAAGCACAGTGCTTCACCCTGTTTTCTCCTGACTTTTATCACTGATTGCTCCTGGTGGCAGGAGTGTATTTTTAGTTTTATGTTTGCCCAGCAAGGCTGCCGGATTACACGTGAGATGTCTAAAAGTAATTGCATTATTGATCTTAGTCTTTAAAATTAAAAATATCTGAAGGAAATTAATCAAGAACGTACAAAAGAGGAAAAAAAAAATTAGTCAGGTTTACCCTGTGTAATTGAGGCCCCAGGGAGCCAGTGAAATAGGCTTTGGCTTTTCCACTTACAGGCTTTCTTTGCCTAGTGACTTTTTAAATACTTGGTTTCTTAACATATAATCCAAGTAACCGTGCAGGGAGTCTTTGGAATACATGAACTGTTGAAAATACCAAACAACTTTGGGATACGTATTTTTTCCAATTTAAAAGCCAAATTTTGCTGTAGTTATTTAAAAGTACTGGAGTGATATCTAGAATTGTAACTGTATTTAGAGTGACAGGGAAAGCTGGAAGAACAAAGAGCTTGACAGCTTTTTGCCTGGGATTAATGATAACAGGACAGGAATTGCTTTTTTATTTCTGCTATGGCACAGGCTTCTTGGCCATAAAATCTTGAACCTTATGAATGAGAAGTGTTTCATGACCGTGAAGGATTACAGGACTGAACTTAATCTTGTGTTTTTACTTACAGCTGCTGGATGAAATGGCCACACTTGTGTTCTTTGTCCTCACTGGGTACAAGTTCCGTCCAGCATCAGACAACCCATATCTACAGCTTTCTCAAGATGACGAGGATGATTTGCAGATGGAAGCTGTGTAAGAACCTACCTCTTTTACTTCTTAACTCGACCTGAGAAAACTAACATTTATAAACAGTTTGTTCTGATCTCTAAGTCTTTGTTTGAAAAAAAGATTAAGTTCTGTATGCATATTTAAAGATGAGGTGTCTATTTGGTATGTGTTTAACTACCAAAGAGGCTTGTGATATGCCTAGGAATCCCTGAGCTGCATATTGCAGTAGAGTAGAATAAGCTGGTAAAGCATTTCATGGGGCAGGAAGATGCCCAGGGAATTGCCAGGCTAAACAAATTAAACACAAAGTATGTTGCTGAACACCAACATGCCTTACAGATTGTCATTAACGCTGTATTTTCAGTGTCTGAAAATAAATCTTCGTAGTTCAAAAAGCAACCACCAAACAAATCATAAAAATCAACTAGCAGTCTACTGACTATAAATGAGCATGATGTAAGGTCCCTTCTACCCCAGAGGTCAGCCTGTAGCTTTGCAAAAACTTAAGTAACGCTGAGCTGAGGAGACGGGGGTTTTAACAGTCCTTTTCACAGTTCACTTCTTAGCTGTTAAACCATGAGGCACCACAATGCAGCAGGACCTAAGTTAGTCTGGAGCAACTATAAAGTGAGACTCAGCCTAATCCCTGTCATTTCCTTTGCAGTGATTTTCTGAGGACTTCGTTTCAGAAATGCCATTCGTTTTCTATGATAGAAACTGCTTTAAGATGTGCAGCATGCTGGAAGTGTTGAACGTGGTTATAATTGCTACACTCTGTGGCCTTGTAGGAGCAGAGCTACCCTAATCTCTTAGTAGTTATGCGTTTCATGCACAGCTGCAATTCATGTGCAGGCACAGAAGTCTATTCCTGACAGTTTCTTTCCAGTTCGGCAAATCTCCTTTACCTGATATTAAGTGAAATAAATCACTGCTCCTCCAATTTTTATTGCAGGGCCAAAAAAGTTGGAACATGTTTGCTGCCCTCATAGTTAGCTCAGGAAGAAATACAGCTTACTAGGGAATTGCTACAAGGATAGATGCATAAAGTGGAATCCAGCCTGAAATGTCATGCCAAGGACTTTAATTCTCAGAAATGTCTCCAGTAACAGATGTTCTTGCCAAATGCATAGTTATTTTTGCCTTGGGTTCATAAAAACCTCTTTGTTGAAAGATGAATTCAAGTGACCATAACATTACTTATCACTTAAAGGTGTTTCAATGGCTTATATAAGAAGCTGTTTTCAGTTTGGGTGCTGGTAAGCACACATCCTCATTAGGAAGGCAATATCTGAACTGGAAGATGTGGCAGGATTTGTGGTTGTTCAGAAATGAGCTCCTGCAAGATTACCTCTTAGACTGAAATTAACTTTGCATTGTGTACTTAATGAGTTTTTACTTGTTTGTGTTTCTGTTAGGCCTAATAATAAAGCATTTCTCACATGTAGTGATTTCACTGGACTGGAGAAGCTGCTCAATTTTAGAGGCTCTGCCAGGAAAAAGCCTTAAAGTTTAATGAACTAATCAAGTGATTTACATCTTGCAGCAGTGATACAGACATTGCTAGAAACTCGAGGATCAGAGTTCTTTGTGAGCCTCTTCCTAGTAAGGCATTTTGGTCCTTGCCTTGGGAGTTTCCATTGTTGTGCCTTGTGGGTTGTTCCCCTTAGCCTTGCTGGATTTTTTCTCGTCTGATTCACTATGAGTTTTATTCCATGTGGGCACTTGGCAGAGGATAATTTCTAAGCGTCTTGTTTTCTGTTCCCTAGCTGCATCAGGGAGGTTAAGCTTACACATTTCAGAAGCATGATATGTACACATTGTGTGATAGGTGAAGCACTACAATGCAAAGTTTCTTCTTGATTTGATCTTGTAGTCCTGTTTTTGCTTTTATAAATATTAAATGTTGTTTCTATAGGGAAAAATATCAAGGTTTATTCAAGCAAGTGACTAAGTGTCTGACAGCATCCTGACTAACCATTGTATGAGTGTTTTGTCTTTCATGTGATAAATATCCACTTGTCTTCAGATGCTGTGGCAGAAGAGTTGAAAGGTTGCAAAAATCATGGTGTTCTTCCATGTCTTATTTCCAGGCTTTAAGGTGGTTTTCCTTTCTAAAAGGG
The DNA here is from genome assembly GCF_963932015.1 of Anas acuta. Lineage (NCBI taxonomy): Eukaryota > Metazoa > Chordata > Aves > Anseriformes > Anatidae > Anas > Anas acuta. The sequence goes on along the minus strand of NC_088998.1, from coordinate 7,906,525 downwards.
TTTTTATTTATCCTTCTTAAAGGGAAAAAAAAATCTTGCTGCAAAAGCATTCAGTGTCTTTAGGCTCAACATTTCCTTGAGAGGGGAGAGCTGTATGATCAGCAAGTCTATTTTCCAGGCTTGCTTGTCTTCCAGCAAGAAAAATAGGATGCTTGAAGTGCAGCTCTCTAGTGTATGCCTGTTTTCTTGCAATGCAAACTATACAAATCTCTGTGTGGCAATAAATGTAAATATTGCTAAGGACAGTGTGGCAATCTGCAGAGCTTAAAGAAAAATCCAAAGTCTAGGTGTCTGACAGAAGCAACGTGAGGCACAAATCCTCCTTCTGTAGACTGTTGCAATTCTCAAAAAAAAGTATTCTCTGAATCACGAACAGTGAAGGTGACTTGTAATAAGCTTGTAAAGCTACCTTTTTTTTTCAGCAAACACACCCCTGCCTTGAGAGAAAGCATCCACAAATTTTTAAGACTGGTTTCAATTATACCGGACTCAATAGAAGTTGCCCTGGTGGAGAGGAGAGGATGACTAAACCTGAACTAAGGACCAGCCTGTTCTTTTTCAAGTAGGGTCAATAGCCATTCATCTTCAACAAAGTGGCTCTCTGTGCATTCTGTGCGGGGCAGCTTCTTTAGGCTGTTCTGTCAGTATGTGGGCCTGTTGCTGACAGTTTGTTAGATTAAAGTACTCTCTTTGAAAAGGTGCAGCCACACTTGGCAGAAAGAGCTGTCAGGCTTCCAGTCCTCATGCCATTTCTGGGGCACGAACACAAATGTAAACGGTGCATTAGATGAGGGGTGAGGAAGAGCAGAGGAAGCAGGTTTGTTTTTTTTTTTTTTTTACTCTTGCAGTAAGTTATTTCATTAGCTCAGTAAGCGTTGCTTTAGAGGAGCTCCTCTACAGATCTGGGTTGAAATCGTGCTCATAAATGCATGTGGGGTTAAGATACTTACGCGGGAGGAAGAATTTCAGGAAAAAACATTAACGGCTTTGTTCTTAACTCAGTAAATCTGTTTTACTGAATGCTTGGAGACTGATTTTGTGTTTACTTAACACCACAAACAACCTCAACATAGTGAACTGCTGTGGTAATGCTGACCTACCTTTGCTTATACCTCGGGATCTGGAGTTTCTTGCTGTGTCATGAGGCAGCCTATTCTGCGCTGAAAGTCCTGGCTGGCTGCTTTTCTCTGCTCTCTCTCTCTCAGGTTGTGCTTCACGGCAGGCTGATTCATGAGGCTCTTCATTGGAAGTGATTTTCTTTCTCTGTGACAGCTACAGAAGTCCTCTCTGGAGAGCTGGTTTAGTGTGAAGGATTTGTTGCATTTCAGCTACAACTGATCTGATCTAGAAATGCAGCTCAGCGTTTCAGTTCAGCTGAGGAATGTTTACTTGCAGTGTTGCAGGTCAGAGCTCAAGTTCAGAGACTGCCCAGGGCATTAGTCTGAGAATTGCAGTGTTCTTGATCTTGGTGCTGCTGCCCTTATTTTACTGGGCATTAAAACATGTTGACTGAAATAATGTTGAGAGGGAAGAGAATCTCCCATTGTACATGAACAGGCTGAGGAATGAGGCCTTAAGGGTTACGCTGATCACTTGAGACAAGAATAGCACTAATCAGACTGGCAGTCCTTAATTTTCGCTGAGGAATTTACCCCACCCACCTCCCAACATCTCTTGCAGTTCTGTGCTATCATTGCACGGGGGTGCAGGAAACAAATAGCAGGACTTTACCTGGCTGCAAAAAAAAAAAAATTCAGTATGTATCTGTTTGTCCTCTCCCCCCATGAACGTAGAAAATGGATCTTTCCCTTTGAGCTGTAACCTCTGATCATCTTTGTTATCTTCGTGATGTATAATGGGTTGTAATTGCATTCAAGTACTGTGCTAAAATCTAGACTCTGTGCCCGGTGGGATCTTCCTAGATGTGAGTCAAGTGTTAGCACTACTTTGGTGTCAAGCATGTGCAAAGCACCTATTTATATATCCTAGTGGGATCACCGTTGTATATATCCTTGTTGGATTGCTGTGGTAGTGCCTCTTTTTTTTTTTTTTTTTTTTTGGTTTGTAGTTCATTATAATTTTAAACTCATCCCTGAAGAATTGATACTCAGCTCCTTACTCTGTAGTTATGAAGTCAGTTATTTCTGAAGAGTAAACTTTATAGTTGTTTTCCTCCATTCTCCTATAATTTTCAGACCATTACTTCAATTTGCCAGAACCTTTCTGCATTCTAGTCCTGTTCTCAAATATGTAGCTCTTAGTGTCTTCTGCAGATTTAATAAGCAAGTTCTCTATTCCATTACCCAGGCAATTACTGAAGATATTGAGTAGAAGTGAACCCAGGACAGACCTCTCTGGAACCACACTCAATGTTCTTTCATTTTTGACAGGAAACCATTAAGTTCATCTCAATGCATGCTTTTCCAATTAGTTATGCATCTACACTGATAGATCCTTCTAGCTCATGTTTCCCCATTTTTTTTTTTTACTATGAGGCTGTGGGAAAACCACTGTCAACAGGGAGAACTTGAGATCTGTATGCTTTCTGTGATGAAAAGCTTGGTGTGATCTCTTCCAGGTGAACATTTACTAATTCTGTCTTTCTTGTTTAAGCCACCTGCTTGCTTAATCTCCCTGGTTTTTATTTCAATAGGGAATAAAGTTGGTAGTTGATCTGTGCTCTTCTGGCCCTTTCTATTCCCTTGAACACAGGATTATCTAGGCCCACTCTAAAGCATCTTAACCGCTGATGATCCCAATTCTGCCCCTGCTAGAGAATGCCAGAATGTACTAGTTTTTGTTTGGGTAAATTATTCTTAGAGAGTGCATGAACAGAAGCTGATATCTAATGTGGGACCAAGGGTGGTATCAGAGGAGTGTATCTGAAGATTACTTCTCTTGGGTGATACTGTGAAAATGCTGTTAGCAAGCCTGATCAAATATTCTTACATGGTAAACAGCACGGTGAAAGCAGACACAGACTGACAGCGGCGACATCGAACAGGATGGTTTTATGTGTGCTTCCAGGCATCCCTTGTGAATGCATTGAACCGTTGCTACTCTTACTTCCAGCATCTAAAATAACCTTTGCAGCACACTTGTAGGAAAAATTACCTGGGTGGAATCAGAATCATATCGTGCAAAAAAACAGAGCAAATGTCTGGTGCATGTGAATAGCCTGTGTTGTGTAGGGAGGGAGAAAGGTACAGGACTGAAGAGCTTGTTGGGAAGCCAAGGTGGTTGTAAGAGTAGTGGTGCTGTTGTATCTAGATAAACAGATCAGTCTGCCTAGTGTTTGAACAGCATTATGAGGCTTTGTAGTTCAGTGGTCAGATTGCCACGTCAAAGCCAGGCTTGGATTGGTATAAATGGGATGACCTCTCCTGTTTTGTTGCTGCTCATTGAGTAATTTTGCTATTACCAGGAGTGCATTAAGCTAATAATGTTCACTTGGGGCAGTATCCACAGCTTGTGCATTTGTATAAGACGTTGTACTTGTTAAAAGCACTGCAAATGCAGCAGCAAGTCTAATGGACAGAGTGAAGGGTGCTCAGCTATAGGGTGAAAAGTTTCTAAGCAAGCTGCTGAAACTTAATGTGGTACCAGCTGGTTATTTACTAAACAACCTCATACTTCTTCGAGTAGGAGCAAATATTATAATGCTTATTCCGTTGCAGTGCCTCTGATACTGTTTTGATACAGCTTTCCCTACATTAGAGAGGGAAACTAAATAATGTGGTTTCAGCTGAGTGCAGTTTAGACCTTGTCTATTACCAGTCCATCGTGATTTTATCTCCTCCACCACAAGAAGCAGCTTTAACTAAGGAGCTGCACTCATTTGTACTGATACAAGTGTCTTAAACGTTTGTTTCTGATGTTACATCCTGTTCTTGCTCTGATCCTTCTCTGCAGTCTGCTACTTTGGTTTTCTTTGATCTGTTGGGTTGGTTGAGGAATGCTCCTTCAGGAGGTAAAAGCAGTGTAGATGGGACTGTGGCATGGTTCCTGTTGGCACACAGATCCATAAGCATGAACCTTTTTTTTTTTCTAAAGCATGCTGTAGTTTATTTTGATCTGAATCCTGTAAAGCACAAATGGATAAACAATCTTTATGATAACACTGCAACTAAGTCAGCTGGCCTCAGTGGTAGTTCTTCCTGTCTAGACAGCTATAGCAGATCCTGGCACACCAAGGCTGTTGGGACTTCTGTGTTTCCCATTGCCAAGCACAAAGGATTGGCCCTCTCTCAATGCTGTGACACCTGGTCTGAACAGGAAACTGTGAGCCAGCCTACATATGTCTGTTCTAGTTTAGTGACAGATGAGGAGAGTCTTGAGGACAGCAGCGTTGCTCCCAACACCCATCAGTGGCGTGTTCAAGATGATACCTGGTCTGCAAAATGGTAGCAATAGGAAAGGCAGAACATCAAGACTGGTAAAGAGTCACTTGGGAGAAATGTTGTTTGATACATGCAGGAAGAGCATGGGCTGTTGGCAAAATGGGTGTTGGAGTTCAAATTCTGATGTTGTTTCCTTCTTTTCCAGGGTGACGACTTCTGGAGTGATGGAGGGCATGAAGAAGGTCAAGAAAGTGGTAAATGGTTCAGCAGAGCCACGGGGCGACTGGGAAAACATGGCATGATGGACTGGACTAAGGCAGCACTTTTGCAGAAACTTTTTTAATTTATTAATATTACTCAGTGGAAAGGGAGCAACTAGCACTTCCCAACACTGAAACTGCAGAGTGGGGTGTGTCTAGGGGGAGCAAAGCAGTGCAGAAATCTAACTATTCCTCTGATCATAAGAAAATGGGATCTCTTGGTACCTGCAAGGAGTGTGAAGCTTTCCTTGGGATTTTGGGTAGCTTATTCTTTTTTCCCCTTTCTGGATCAGTTAGGTATTCTGAATTGTTTGCGGTTGCGTTCTTCAGAATGTGTAATTTTAATGTGAAGAGAGACCTTTAGTGTGTATGTAAAGTATATATTTTATATAATGTGCATATATATATATATACACACGCTATGTAATGTATGCTGGGAAATGCAAAGTATCACAGAAGGTGGGGAAAAGAAGAAAAGTGGTGTAAGTATTTTTTTTTTTTTTTTAACTCTTTTGGCTTGGACAAAATATAGCGAAACAAATGAGTAGAAATAACTGCAGTTATTTGACAGACTAAATGGGGTATTGGATCAGACGAATTCCACCAGTACTCGCATCAGTGGGAACACTGAGAAATGTTTTCTCTTATTCCGGCAGGCTTCCACTTGAACACATCAGGTTTTCAGATGTATTGGTGTATAGGAAGCAAGCAACTGGTTTCATTAAAAACACCAGCCTGTAGCATAACAAGCATTAATGTAAATTCTCCACTGTTAATTGGGTTGCTCTTGATTCGTGCCCACCTGACAAGTACACAAGAGGTGTAGGACTGGGGCTTACTTTTTAGGGGTCTGCCATGCAGTCTTAAATGTTGAATTTTAAGCTGTGACCAAAAGTACTTTGATCTGCATTCTAAAATATTTTCAAGGTATTTCAAAAGACAGTCCTTCCTGGCACCGTGTAACCAGTACCAGGATCTGTCCAGCAAATGTACTGCAGCATGAATCTCTGGCTCACCATTATCCTGAGCTGCTTTGCCTCTCCAGATGGTGACTGGTACCTCTCTGGCTATGTAGTGATAGAACTATTTAAGGTGAGCTGAACTGGTCAAAACGGTATTGCTGTGAAAACCAGGCAAGTGCAACTCCCAGTCATGAATTTGTTTTTCCTGAGGAAGGGAGAGGGTTATGGCCAGAACGTTCAATGCCTGGGAGTACAGAAGTCTTATCTATCAGCTGCAAATCTGCAGTGGAGTCTGAACTTAGAGACACGTTACAAATGCAGTGTGTTATCTCTAGTGCTCTGGGTATCGTTAGAAAGGCGAGTCAGTGCCTGTAGCTGTAGTAGTAGGGCATAGTGATGGATTGTTAATTTGTGGGAGGACAGAAGTGGTTCACGGATGTAACGGGAATAAGCTTTAAGAAAAATAAATCAAGTATAACTCACTGACCTAATGAAGCCTTAATCTTCATGTGGAGGTATTAGGCATACAGGGACAGGGACAAGCATCATCACAGAGCTTCAGATGTGCCAAGATGTCTTACAAACACTTTTAGGAGATTTTTTTTTGACTAAGAGGACTGCATCTCTAGGGCACAGCTGATTAAAGGACTACAGCAAGATTTTTTTATTCCTTAAGTTTAGAAGTGGGTGAGGGATTTTTTTTTTTGTATTGCAGGGTTGTTTTTTGTTTGAAACGTTGAACCACTTTCTCAGTCTTGAACACAGATTGTAGAGCTTTTAACAAGCAAGCACTCTGTACCAAGACTTGCCGTTTGAAGAGCAGCGTTGTTTTCTCCAGTTGCAGCTTCTTTTCCCTGGTATTGATTCTATTCATCATCGAAGTGGTAGAAATGAATCTACCTGCTTTGATACCTGGAACGGGCTTTTCTTCAGATAAAGCAAAAGAATAACCCTCTTATCTTGGTGCAGAGTCCTCTTCTATATTTTTCTCCTCAGCTGTAACTGCACAGTAATTGCAGCAGTGCTGGTTTGACTTTTGCTGTCGCTGTCTTGCAAAGATAAAGTTTTAGTGAAAACAGAGGCTACGCCGCTAGAAAGGCTCGTACATCATGTAACACCCTTTTAGACCTTCAGTAGGAGAAATTCTTTTGCATATTAAGTAGCTGAGGTGTGAGAAATTAAAACGATAAACAAACATAGGCAGCCCCAGCACATCATACAGTTAAATACGATAGCTGAAAAAGCGATCCTCTCCTCTGCACGGTTATTCTGTCCCTGGGGAAGTGTCACTCTTTGCTCCCAAAGGGCTACTCAAACAGGCTGTAAATTTTGCCCGGAGTAGTCCAGGAGACCTGAAGTCTGTCAGCACTGAGGTATGTGAGGATTTGCTGTCAGGAACAGAAGTGCAATAACACATTGTTAATCCAGACACAATGCTGTCTTAGAACCTCCTAATGCCTTTTGTGGATGGACTGGGGAATTCTGATGGGTGTGATTCACTCCAAAACACCGGCGGCTGTGTTGGGGTCCCAGCGTGGGCCGAGCTGGTTTCAAACAGCTGTCGGTTCCGTACCTCAGCATCAGTGAAGCCGCTGATAGGACAAATGCTTTTACCTTAGTCTCAGGTTTCTTTATGTGCACTTTTCTGCTAACGTTGCATAAAGCGTAGATGTGTCTGCCAAGACCCTGCCTTCCTAGTCAGAGGCCAAGAAATGGGTGACTTTGTCTTGGCGTGAAAAGCTACGGCAGGACTCTGCGAGTGTTCTCAGAAGAGCTGTTTCTGAAGTTCACTTTCTGAGCCTCAGCAACCAGCTACACAACCAACTTCAGCTGGCACTTCATGCAGGGCGCTAGCCAGCAGTACCACACTGACTTGTCAGACCTATGCATTAATAAAGAAATGTGGATATACAAGTTAAAAAAAAAAGTATATTTTCCTACTGCAGCCATGTCCAAAGTGAATTTCCACTTTATAGTGTAGAAGTCCTCAGAGCAGGTAGAAAAATTTCCCTTGTGAGGTTGCGTGTTGGATTGGACGGCAGCTGGGATGTTGAAGGATGGGGAGGGTGGCTGCAGCTGAGCTTCGTGCACAGTGTGTGCTGTGCCACAAAGCATCAACGGGAGGACTGCTCCTTTCCCCTTCCTCCCGAGGCAAACCCAGACCTGCACGAGTGGCAAGAGTGTGACTCCTGCTAGTGAAGAGCAGCAGCTCGCCAGGCGGGATAATCGCAGTGGTTGCCTTTGCCATGCTGCCTGCTGTCGCTCTGGTAGGAAGACACTGCCTTTCCCTTTTTTTCACAGGGAGGGAAAGTGGAAGAGCTGCTTGTGGCTGTGCAGATCGTTCTGGGATGCAGCCTTACTTTCTTGTCTGCCTCCTACGGAAGCGAGCAGCCAAAACAATCACTGGGTATACGGCAGGGTAGCTGAGAGGAGCCCTGGGAAGGGAGGTCTGGCGCAGCGCTGAGTAAATGGCAGTGAATGCATTCACATATGTTGCTGCTGTGGAGTGCTCAGCACCCTCTGCAGAGAAAAAGATTGGCTCATTCTCCAATTGTAATGCAGCTTATGCCCCAATAAATCCCTATTGATGATGGCACACAAACGCCACTGCTGGACTCCTCCTTACTGCTGTGACTGTTCAGCAAGCTGTCTTCCATAGGAAACCTTGCAGTGCAGCTGCCAGCCTCTTGCATTCTTCAGACTTGAAAATATTTTCCTTGATGGTTCATCAAGAGACACATTAAAAGATAGGAAGACATAATGGGGTCATCTGGAACGTTGCTGCTGCTTCCTGAAAACGTAGCAGTTCTAGCTGAAGAAGCCACATGCTGTCCTATTAAGATGCTCTTTAATGTTGTCATCTAACTCAGCATGTCGTGATCTGCGCAGTGCATTGTTCGCTGTCTCTCTCCATCTGACTGCCCTGTCCCTGGATTTCCATGCTGGCATACCCTGGGAGCATGTTGTAAAAATTTGCTGCATTGCAGTATTTTGTCTTCGAGCTAGTAAGGTAGGAGATGTATTTTCCTAAACTAGGTGGACTCTGTAGCGTGAGCGTGCATCCACCAAATGTTAAGTGCTGTAACGTTCCTGCTGGCCACGAAAAGGGCACATCCTAACCACTCCAGTGTGCACACTTGGTGAAAGTCCAGCAGAAGGCTTTTAATGTGTTAACTCTTCTTTTTCCTTACGGTACTCTTCTCGTGAAGAGGAGAAATGCAGGCTGAACAGTGGTGATCAAATGGACAAAGTGTGTGTCTATTTGAAAATTGCCTGGCTGCATTAGAAGCAAATACTGGGTATTTGTGGGTTCTGTTGAGCTCTATGAGAACTGAAGTTGCTTAGCTCATACAAAATCAGGTAAAAGCGCAGGTATTGAAGGAAACACTTGCTCCTTCAGTCTGCCTCCTTTGTCTCCTTCAGTTTGACCTGTAACAATAGCTAACAGACTCCTGTTACTTCAAAGCAAATGTATTGATTCTGCGTTGTGACCTCCATCTCAATCATACGTTGTTTCCCCGTTCTTCACTTCTGTAAAAAGCATGGAGACGCGTTCTGCAGTAGGTGGAAGGCACAGTGATTTGTGAAACGTAACTGGACTTCTGCTGCCGAAAACCTGTGACCTTGTGTGTAACTTCAGCAACCCAAATGTTGCACGAAAGCCGAGGCGGTGCTCCCCAGAGGCGCTTGACCAATGTTCCCGTGTTCCCTGGGGCCGATTGCTAAATCAGTTTAATCTGGCTTCCCTTGTAGCCGCTGGGTGTGATGCTGTTAGGCTTATTAATCACTTAGTAATATAGAAAGCTGTGCTTTTTTTTTTTTCTCCCCCCGTGTAGTTTGCTTGGAAATAGCAATGATCCTGTAAGAACTCTGCATGGTATGTACTTGCAAGTGGCTGGAACAGGATTTCAGAAAAATACTGAGATGCTACACTTGTTGGAAGTGATGGTACAAGAAGAAAGTGGCCGAGGAAAAGAGTCACTCCTTGTAGGTTGACTGGTTGAAGAACCCATTTATGTTTTGACTGCAGCAATCCTGTAGAAAGGACAATTCTTAATAAATATTTTCCTGTGGGATTTCGCTTGGTGTTCTGCTTTCTGTGTAATAAAGGAGAGCCTGACCCCCACGCTGTCCGAAGCACCTCCTCTTGTAGCTAGGATACTGGCGTGTTGGGCTGGTACCTGCTCCATCAAAACAGAGGATGGGCCTAAATGGCCTCCCTTTCCTTTCAGTACCTATTAATAATTAATTCCAGATCCTCTTGTATCATTAAGCAGCTTTAGGGCACCTTGTACAACGTAGCTCTGAATTCATTTAGTAAATGATCTCCAAAAGAGCTCAAAGACTCTCCTGTACAGGAAGGTCCCCTTTCAGGGGTTTTGGTGACCAGTAACTATCCTGTTCTTCAGTTCATGTTTGGATGTGTAAGTAACTTTTTTTTTCAGTATTTTTTTAAGCTTTATTAAAAGAACAGCAAACAGTATTTGAAGAGAAGCAAGACAGATACAAATCAGGATGGTCTGTGCAACTTGGCTTCCCTGCTGTGATTCAAATGTATAAAATAAAGATTGAATGACTAGAAAGTTTTAATGCATCTTGTTTTCTGCTTCTGAACTGCCAGTAACCGAGCTGACCTTTGGTTTTGAAGTCCTGATTTTCCCCTTGCAGCCGTTAACATCGTTGTGGGTACAGGGGCCAAATCACAAAAATCAGCTGCGTACCCCTGATCTTTGAGAGAAGCCTTTTGGCTTTGTAAGGTGAACTTCAGCAGCGTTTCTGTGGTCTGAGGCTCGAATGAATGAAGTGTTTCTCCCAGCCCTGCAGTCTGTGCCAGGCAGGAAGGCAGACGCAGCCAGGACTCGCTGCTGCCAGCCAGCATCGGGGGCTCCTCATGCCACAGGGCTCGGGGTCAGCCTGCCGGGCAAGGGAGGACACGGAGCTGGTGCTCTGAACCTTGGGACCAGAGGCAAATTACCAAAAATACAGGTTTCTACCCATAATAACCTTGTGGATCCAGTGCGATTATCTCCGTGGAAGTACTGCCTTAAAGAAAGGAGCAGGTTTGATTTTAGGCTAGGCTGAGGGTGTGTGGGGACTTCTGTAGCTCTCTTCGTGAGATGCCAGGGTCTGAGCGTGGATTTCGGGTTGGCAGGGACGAGGAGGGCAGCGTATTTCCATAAAGTGCTCTCCCTGCTGATCCACCCCCTGCCTCAAAAGCATATGGCCTTCGTCACCGAATGTAGGTCTTCAGAAGGCTTTGCAGTTTATCCTATAGTTCCCAAGCTACCACCGAGGGGTAGTGCCAGAAATAGACGGTGTTCTCTCCCCTGCAAATCCCGAGCAGCCGTTTGTGCGTCGCCTGGAGCTTTTGGGTGGGTGGTGTTTTGCTGGGGAGCGAAACTGTAAAAAGTACACGGGTTTGGGACTTAATAGCCTGCTGCAGAATAAAACAAACTGCATGCAGGTACTTCTTGGGGGTTTGCTTTCTCCCAGCTGCACGTCCTCTGCTTTTTTTTTCCGTCTGGTGTGTATTTAACCTTAAAACATCTCCCCCTAAAGTGGCAGCAAGCTCATGGCTGATGTACCACACTGGGCTGCAGGGGAGCTGGTTGTACTGGACCAAAAACAGTTCAGCTGTAATGGAAGGGTATGCCAAGCGGGACTGAATCGTGAAAAGACTTGAGCTTGAGACCAAGCGTGGGTTATGTGAGAAAAATCCTGATTTCTGCCTGTCCTCTTGGTGGGAGGCGAGCCCCAACGGTGACAGCTCGGTGAGGTTCGGGCTGACTGCAGGCAGAGAGCACCTGGAGGAACTGCACAGGGGCGAGGATGAACAAGAGCCCTGACAAAGCTTCTCTGAGCCTGCTGTGTTTGAGTGCACGTCTGTGGGTGTCCAGACCAGAGGAGGTAAATGGTTCTACCTGCTTTGAACATTTTCTTTCAGTGTCTGCAATTCTGAGCTGTCTTGATCGCGTGCAGCTCCTCCTTGCAGGACAGGGTGCCCGCTGTCAGCGCTCACGCTCTACCAAGATGATCTTCATGACTGCGAAGACCTGCCTTCTCCTTAAACCTTGCTTTTCCCTTCGTTTGCCTTCTGACTGACAGCCTCTAACGAGCAGGAGGGGCGTGGTGGTGCCCCGGATAGCGAATGGTCAATAAAACCAAATTGCTTCGAACAGCGAGGTAATAACAGAGCTGGCGTTGGCACAGCTGCTCCTGATCCTGGGGTCCTCAGGCAGGAGCCGAAGGATTTTGTGTGGCTGAAATAACAGGAGCTGCACGTTCAGGAGCTGCACGTTCTCCATTTCTTCTCTCCAGTCCCATTCGTGGCAAATAACGGGACTTGGGTTGGTGCTGCTTTCTTGTGGCTGCTTCCACCCCGTAGAATATTTCTAGAGGGATGGCTGAGACACAGTGCATCGGATGCCTCTTGTATTGCTGAATAAAATGAACAGGAATGCCGGGGGGGCTGTTAGGGTGGTGTTCAGTGGTGTAGGTGAGCACCAAAATGGAGCGGAGAGCTTAGGGCTCACTGCTCCCTCTTGGGATGATTGCACCGAGCTTGGCAAGAGACCTCCAGCATCCTCGCTGGGAGGAGCTGTTAAACAACATGGGGCTTCTGCACCAAGGGGAAATACAAGATTTTATTTTATTTTTTTTCCCCAGGAAGACTGCTCTTAGTCACTGATCTCCTATACCATCTGCGGTCTCAAGCCATTTTTGTAGGGCAGCACAACAGCCCGCTGGCGGTCTGGCACCCTACAAACCCAGGTGGGGGGGGGGACTGTTGGTGCCTCGGCTGCTGCCTGGCTGAAAAATGCCTCTCCCGTGGAGCTGCTCTGGATGCTTTGTTCCCTGGGAGCTCTGGGAAGCGGGGAGGAATCCCCCACCTGGCTCAGCTCTTATCCAAGGTATTGATCCGCAGCTCCCAGGAGGAGCCAAACTTCCCCCTTTGGGGATGGGTCTCATACTGGGAGGTGTTGGCCAGACTGGAGGGACTACAAAGGACGGCTGTGGTGGCTGAGATGGGAGAGCTGGGCAACGACAGAAGATTACAGGGGTTAAGGTGATTAAAGATGAGCAGTGCTGCGCAAAACGCCCGCACGGGGGGAGCCGCGGAAACGGGCTGGGGGCTCATTAGTGGGGCCCGAGGTGGAGAGGTGAGAAGGAACAAAAGCAGAGGGGGAAAAAAAGCTGGCGGGAGAAGCCTCCTGCCACGGAGATGGGTTTTGCTGCAAACAGTCTTCCCCAGAGAAATGGAGGAGGTTGTGCGTTGTTCCCGATAATGAACAGCGGACTGGGCAGACCCCTCCTAAACACACTGCGGGGAGCAATCCCTTTTCAGCCGTGAGCGGGACTAAATGCCCGACTTGGTCTTTCTCCATTTGCTTATCTCGGTGGGAAGCACGTTGCCTGCCTAATTGCTGGCGTGGAGGCTCCTTTTTTTTATTTTTTTCTTGTTTCACCATTAAACCTTGCGCATACCTGGAGCGAGCTGGGCTGCTGCCTGGCAGGGCCCCGCTCCAGCGAGGCTGGGAAACGCGCTCCCTCATCTGTATTCCTGGGAAGTCTTGGTTTCAGCTGCTGCTGCAGAAGCTGAGCAGAAATATATCTGCCGGGATTCGCCAGCCCCACGGTGCCCCTGCGGAACCGTGAATCAGAGCAGCCTTGTGGGAGGCAGCCGCACAACCTCTTACGGCGATGAAATCTGAAAAATAGGTACAAGAGGATTTTTGCATGTTCAATTTTTTTTTTTATTTAATTCAGCTATAGCAGGTTGGGGTTTGGGTGGACAGAAATAGCTGGAGAGCGCTGCTGGCTTACCAAGCTTGCTCAAAAAGCTCCTTTCTTGCGTTAAAAGCAGCCGAGGGGAGCAGTGCCCGGCGCTGCCCTGCTCCTGGGGCTGTGCTGCACCAGGGCCACCACCACATGCGGGGTGCAGCACCACAGGCAGGCTTCCTGCACCAAAAAGCTGATGGTTGAACACGACTCACAGGTAATCTCACAAATCGGCTGCCTTCTTCCTGCCTCGTGGAGAGAAAACCACCACAACTGCTCGCGGCGAGTGCCCTCCGCTGAGAATTGAATGGGCGGCCACCGAGCTGCCCTCAGAGCAGGGATGGAGGCAGGAAAGCAGCTCCCCTATTTCGAAGGCACTGATGTATTCCTAAAAATAAAAGCTTTAGGTCTCAGCCTTGCCGTTTATAGGGATGCTTCTCAGATTTTTATTTTTATTTTTGGGAAAAGCATCCGTTGGAGCAGGGCATTAGAATTGGTGCGTGGTGCCCAAGTAACCTCGCGCCCAGGGTGGTGAAGCAGCCTCTCCAACCCCTCTTCCAGCCCCAGGGGTGCTGGTGGCAGCTGTGGGGGTGTCTTGGGGTGTCCTGGGTGCAAGAAGCTGCTGCTCCCCGTGCGGCTGGCATCTTCCCTCGTGCAGGCACCGCTGCGCAGCGCGTGCCGGGCTGGCGGCACGAGGAACCTTTCCTTTTCTGTTCCCCACCAAGGTGCTGCCTGCTTCCAGTAGCGAGCGGCCTTTGAAGGCTCCGGGAGGCTGGGCTGCAGCTCCTGCACTGCGGGAAGGGAAGAGAAAAGAAGAGAAGGTGTTTTCCCAGGTGCCAGCTGGGATTCGTGATGTGCCACCAGGGAGGATCGCCGAGCCGCTGCCTCCTGCTTGGCTTTGTCTCAGCCAAACGCTGGGCGCTGCCACTGACGGGCTCCCGCTGCCACCCCGTGCGGGTTCCCACGGTAGCATAACAATGACAGCCCTGGAGGCTGCGAAGAGAACAGTCTTAAAAAAATATATTATAAAAAAAAAAAAGAATTTAGCAGAGAAATGAATAGCGTGGCCGATTTTAACGCTCAGCGCATCGGCTGCACATCGGTCCTGCGGCTGTGGGGCCACCTTCCCCGGTGCCTGGCTGGAGTTTCACCATCAGCGACTCGGTTTCCTTGGGAGAAGAACCCGCAGGCGCTGCTGCTGAACATCCAGGACCGGGCACCCAGTGTTTGATGTGCCCGTGGTGAAACCAGGGCAAAGCAGCAGCAGCAGCAGTCGCACGTTTGTAAAACCTAAAAGAGCTTCGGGAACCTCCTGGTCGGGAAACTTGAAGCTTTAGAGTCCCGTTTGGGTCTTCCCGCAGCCCCCTTGCCATGAAACCACACTCGTGAGCACAATTATTGCCATCTGAGCCCAGGGGGACACCGGGGGAGGCAAGGATGTGCCCGGGCCCAGCTGCCTCGTTCCTGCCTCCTCGTCTCCCGGCTGTGGCACCAGGAAACTGAACTCATTCCGCTGGAATTTTTTCAACTCCAAAGCAACTATTTCAGCGGCTCTCTGTGCCAGCAGTGACCACAGCTTGTCTGGTGGAGCGGCCAGCGCTGACGCCGATGATTTCTTTTGCCTTTTTTTTTTTTTTTTTTTTTTTTCTGACTCACGATCATTAAGCATTAACCTTAAAATAGCCGCTCTTTTGGCGGTTGATATAATTAACCTCGCGCGTGCGTTCCTCCCCCATCCCTAGGCTTTGAGACTTCGCTGCCGCCCGACTCCCCGAGTTTTCAGGCCCGGCGGAATTTGGCTTTTCCCCAGGAATCACAGCATGGGCTGTGCGCTCTGCTCGCCGAGTTCATGGCCTGGCACAGGCTGCCTGCCGCTGCCCTCTCCAGCACCAGGCTCCCTGGGGTATCCCCTGCCCCAGTTCCCATCTCAATGCACCTTTGGCCAAGCTCTGGGCACGTTTGGCTGGGCAGCTTGGTTTGTGCCTGATTTCAAAGCCACCAGCCCCAGGAGCCTTTCTGGGCCGGGGCTGCGTTCCCCTGGCTGTGGAAATGTCACCGCATCCCGAGAAATGCCACCGGTGGTGTTATTGAAGCAATAGCAGGGTTAAAGCTAATAATTAGGGAGAGAAAGTGACGGGCCTGCACAGTTCCTGATGACTCTCCTCTGCGAGATCCGAGCTCTCTATTCAGTGTTCTCAGCGGTGGAGACAGGGCAGAGTTTTAAATAGCATTAAATCCCTGTAACATCAGGTTTGCATCAGCAGGGCTTGTACCAGGAGGCCTGCGCAGCACGGGGAGGGTGTGGGACGTCTGCTGGGGGTGTTCATACAGCACCACGACCACAGCTCGGGGAGAAACGGGAAAAAATGGGCAATTTGCTGGAAGGAAGGGGCCACGCAGGGCATTTTGCAGCAGCTCTGGGGGGCAAACTAAAATCTGATGGGGTTGATGCAGGTGGGCTTTTGTCCCTAAAAACCACAGCACAACCCTTGCTGCCTCCTTGCAGCCGGGCACAGCGGATCCTGCATGGCTCCTGGAGGCTCCTGCATGGCTCCTGGTGGATCCTGCACCGTTTCTGCTCGCAGCAGGGCACAGCCAGAGCTCACCCCCCGGGCACACGGCTGCTGGGGGCCCCAGCTGGGCCGTGGCGCTGAGGGAGGTGGTTTTTTTTTCTTTCCTCCTCTGCCTTAACGAGCTCGGTTTTGGAAGGCAGGATCCTGGAGGATTCTGTGTTTTGGAAACATCTACCTGGGGAATGTATCCCTGGATATCTGAGCGGCAGGCAACCCTTGGCTGGTTTAAGGGGAAAAAAAAACACAAAAAAGTGCAGAGCCAATGTCGCATGAGCCGTGCTCCTCCTCCCCTTCACAGCACAGGCCCCGTGTTTGGTGCTGAGCTCTCCGCAGCCTTGCGGACAGGTTTCGCTGTCTCCAAGCACGGATTTGTGTTTTTATTTTCCCCTTTCCTTGGCTGCTGCCACAGCAGTGCCGGCGTGCCCGGGCAGCTCCGGCGAGGCCCTGGTTGCAACACAGGCGGGAAGAAAAACCGAATTTATGGAGCGCATCGGTGCAGCTCATGGCCGTGCGTGCGTGCACGCAGAGCTCTGCTACAGCCCTGAAGCCCTGCGTGGTTTTGAGGCTGAAAATAATAAAAAAAAAAAAAGCCGAGATCCGCCGCTTTCAGAGCTCGCACGGTTTCCTGGCAGTGCCACAAATCTCTGGAGGTTGAAGCCGGGGGGGGGGGGTTTAAACCGAGCTCGGGCTCCACGGGCACACCGCAGAGCATGGGGGGGAGGCGGGGACCTGCCCCCAGCCGTGGGCAGCGCTGGGCATCCCCAGGGGGGTCCTTGGGGAGGGGCGTCCCCGGAGCCCCCCAAACCCCATCCCCACGGCGCAGCCTCCTCCTCCCTGTGCCGGGGGAGGCCGCCCCCCGTTCCCACCCCCTCCCCATCCTTTCCCACCCCCTCCCCATCCCCATCCCCATCCTTTCCCATCCCGGCTGCCGGAGGAGGGCGGGGAGCGGGGAGGGCGCGCAGGGTGCGCGCAGCCAGGGCGACGCGCGCAGGGTGCGCGCAGCCACGGGGCGGCCCCGCAGCTCCTCCCGGCTCTGCTAAACCGAGCCCCGGCAACAAAGCCCCCCCCTTTAACCCCCCCTTCCAACCGTCCCCGATCCCTTCCTGCCCTCCCCGGGATGTAGCCCAGGGCAGGGAGCTTTCTCCCCCCCCCCCTCCCCGGACCCCCGGACCCCCGGCGCTCCATGCCCCCGCAGTGAGCCGGGGGGAGCCGCCGGCCACCATGGGGAAATCCAACAGCAAGTTAAAGCCCGAAGTTGTGGAGGAGCTGACCAGGAAAACCTACTGTGAGTATACCGGGGAGGGGGTGGGGGGGGTGGGGGGGTCGGCTGTGCCTCGGGGGGCGGCTGGGGCGCGGGGGGCGGCGGCTCCGAGGTCCCCCCCAGGTCCCCCCGCAGCCCCTCGGCTCCCTCCGGTCCCTGGTGGCCCGCACGGAGCTCCCCGGGCACCGGGGCCCCGTTTCCCGAGCAGAAGGCGCAGGCTCCGCCGGGCTTTGTTGCAAGAATTCAGGGATTTAGGCTGGGAGGAGGAGGAAGGGGAAAAAAAAAAAAAAAAAAAAAAAAAAAAAACACAAAAAAAAGCCCTGGGTATATTTATTTATTTTTATTTATTTATATATATCACGCAGCGGGGGCAAGGAGAGGGGCAGGGAGCCGCAGGAACCCGGCGTTTTTCTTCCCAACCCAATTCTCCGCGGCCTATTTCGGAGCTGCCGATATTGGGGGGGGCCGCATCCTGCCCTCAGCCTCCCCCAGGCCCTGCTTTGCAGCCCCCCGGCCCCGCTGCCGGCTGCGTACCCCTGGCTGGGGGCTCTGCCCCCATAACCAGGGCGTCCGGGTTGCCCTCAAAGTTTGGGGGCGTTACTTGGCGGGGGCTCCTTTGTTGCTGTGTGCGCCGGCACCGGGTTCGGTGTTTTCCTGCGAGTATCTGAGCAGCAGTTCAATAACCCCGGGTTCTGGGTGAGTGGCTTTCCCCTCTGATCCTCCTCTCTAATCTTATTAGCGTGGCTGGCGGCTGAGCCATCCAGTTTTAGCAACCCAATTTTATTATTATTTTTTTATTTTTGGTTATCCTGAAGGGATGCACAAAGGAAACAAAGGCTCTGACGCTTCAAGTTTGCCTCCCCGCTGGCCGGGCGCAGATATTTCCCCCCTCTCCTTGGCCGGGGAGCCGCTAACGTGCGGCAGACCTGCGAGCTCTCCTCTCCCCCTGTCATTGCTGCAGTCCCACAGCAGCGCTTACCCAAAAAGGCAATAGATTAGGATGCAGCAAGTTCTCCCATATGGAGAGGAGGCAACGCTGGTGCATTGCACAACCCCACACGCCGGGTTGCTTCCCTCTCTCTCTCGCCGGTGCACAGCCGGGAGGAGGGCGCAGCCAGCCCACGAGGGGTGGCAAGGTGGCTTGGGGCACCCCGGCTCAGCGGCTCGGAGAGCAGAAATGGCAAAAAATAGGTGGCAGGGCCAGCCCCATGGGGGTGGCAGGGGCTGGAGGTGGGTTGTGGTGTCCCCACGGCGGGTGCAGGTGGGCTGGTTCTGGGGATCGCCGTGCGCGCATCCGAGCTCTGATGGAGAGAGCAGCCTCATCCCCTGGTGATGTCCAGAAAGCGCTGGGCTTTCTGCACCCATGGGTGGCCCCAGGCTTTGGCACACAGGGAGAGCTGCCCCGTGTCTTCCCAGCGGCGGTGCTGACAGACACAGCGCCGGCAGAGCCATCGTCTGGGGGTGTCTCTGCGGGCTGGGGCCAGCGGAGGGTCACCGCCTTTGGAATCGCTTCGCTCGCAACTTTCTGCACCTCTCTCTCGGGTGCCCTTCCCTTTCCGTGTGGCCATCGCTAACACCAGGCCCTGCTTATTGAGCTCTGCTCGTTCCCCCTCTTGTCTCCGGGATTAATTCCTTTTGCTGAGTGTTTCTGCCCCTTCTCTGCAGCCGTCAAGGCGAGCGCGCGCTCTCTTGGCTAGCCAAGCACTGCACGGGGCCCTCCCAGGCACATCTGGGAGCCTCTGATTTATCTCCAGCCCCTGGGAGACTGGAAAATGTTCCTTTCCTTCTGCTTTTGGGGGAATCTGGGCACAGAGGAGATGCAGGTGGCAGTGCAGGTTTGCAGCGGGTGCTCTAGGAGGGACACGGTCCCTGGCTGGAGCAGGGGACAGTGGCTCCTGCCCATGTCACACGGGTCTGTGGTGTCACAGCACCTCTCTGGCAATTTTTGCAGATCTGTCACACCTGCGGGACTACAGGGGGGCCGCACCCCCAGCCTGCACCATGTCCCAGTGCCGGGTGGCTTCTGGTGTCCCCCGTCCCCTCTGGTGACACCACCGGGGTCTTTCTCTGGCCCTGGGCGCAGCGATTTGGGGGTGCTGCTGAGGATGCTGCAGGTTGGCCACCAAAATTGTGTCACTGCTGCTGCTCAGCGCAGCTCGTCCTGAGCCCTCCAGGAGCAGACGGGGAAGGGCAGGAGCTGGGGACCCTCACCAGGGCTCCCTGCACCGTTACGGTGCCGGGGGGTGGCTTTAATGGCACTTGGGCACCTGAAGGTGCAGAAGGACGCCCAAGGGCTTGCCCCGTTGGTTTGGACCCATCGCCATGAGTCCTTCATCATCTCCCAGTGCCCACAAAAATCTGGCAGCACCAAGCGAGCCCTGCAAGGCCTCGGCCTTCCTTGGGGGCCGGGCTGCTGCTGTGCGGGAGCGTGCGGGAGGAACGGCAGCGGTAATGAATAATAAATCATCTCCTGCCTTGTGCTTCCATGGAGCCTCTCATCCAAAAGCTCTCAGAGTGCTTTATAATCATTAATTTATTATTAATCCTCCCCGTGCCTCGCTGAGGGAGCTCAGAGACAGGTTTGGCTGCTGTGGGTTTTGTCCCGGGGGTGTTAATGCTGGAGGCTCGAGGAGCCCCCTGCTCCCCGGGGCTGTGCCCGGCTCCCCTCTGGATTTAGCTCCAGGTGCTCGCACCAGGGCCACCGTGGGATTTGGGAACGGGTTCTGCTGAGCTTGTGAAGGTCCTGGGGTGTTGTGAAGGTCCTGGCCAGGCCTTGAGGGCAGGTTGTGCAAAGCAGGTGTGGGCGCAGAGCGTGCGTGGTGCTTGGGAAGGGCTCTCCATGGACTCCAGGCAGAGAAACGCAGCGCTGGGTGTCCCTGCTCGCAGCACCAGCACCGTGCCGGCAGCCCTCCAAATCACAAAACAGGCTTAAAAGTCTGAGGGTGCTTTGGAAAAGCACAATTCAGCTTTTTCCCTCTGGTCGTTTTTGGGGGTGTCTCTCCAAGTTTGCTCTCTGCAGCTTTTCCCCGGTGCAGCCCCCCTAACAGCGCCTTATTTCCACGCCAGCCGTGACCCCCCCCCAGGACCCGGGGTGCTGGGGGAGGCACGGGAACGGTGCCCGGGCTGCAGAGGGTGCGAGCAGAGGAAGATGCTCTTTTTCCCAGGAGCCGCGTCCCACCCACTGTGAGCTATTTTGTGGATTTTCAGCTCACTCCGGCATCATCATTTTCTGCTCTTTTACAATAAGCCGCAAAATTGGCTCTGTTGCTCGACAGTAATGCATTGAATTAATGGGCATTAGTTTAAGAGCAAACTACAAACATATCGATTGGTAGTTACGGGGCGGCTGGCTAAATTCTGCGGGGAAAAGGAAGAAAATTCTCCAGCTGCAGCAGTTTGCAGCCAGGAAACCGGGGGGGGGGTTCCTCGGCTGGGGGTTGCAGGGATGGAGCCGGGGCCGTGGGGAGGAGCAGGGGGCCGGGTGGCACAGCGGAGGACGTCAGTGGCTCCCCGCTGTGGGTTTATTTTTATCCTCCAAAGTGTTTGGCCCCGGGCTTTGGGTTCCTCTGCCAGGCTGGTTGGTGTTGGAATCCCTCCTGTTGCTCACCCGGTGGAAATTGGGGCACGCTGGTGAGAAGCGAGCCCGGTGCCTGAGCACCCGGCACCAGCAAACGATGGGGGAAACACCCAGAGCGTGGGGAGGTCGCAGTGGCTGGGTGTAGCACCAGCCCCGTGTCCCTTCTCTCTGCCCTACGTGCACCATTTTGGGGTAGCCGGTGCCTCGGGACCCTCTCCTTGGGGGTGGGCGGGTGGCGTGGGGCTGCAGACCCCCTTTGGGGTGCCGAGGTGGGCGCAAGCCCAGTGCTGGAAGCCCAGGCCGAGCTGCTGCTGGCTGCTTTTGGTGCATAAAGGCATTTGCAGGAGCCCAAAAGGGAATTTGGGGATGGGAGCGCCCAGCCCGGGTGCTGCAGAGGTGGTGGCTGTGGTGCAGGCTCCCGGTCACTGCGATCTTGGAGGGGGGGGGGACCCAATTTTATGTCTCCAGGGGGCTGTGGTGGCCTGGAGAGCACCTGCAGCCCCCTCCCCAGGGAGACCCTGCTCTCCTCGTGGCAAATCCCACATCTCGTTGTCCCAGGGTAGGTGTGAGCACAGCGAGTTTTGGGGCATCAGACCTGCGGCACCCTGTCCCTGTGGTCCCCGGGGGGGACACGAGGAGGGGACACGAGGGGGACCTTGGCCCCCACCCCACAACCGAGCGAGGCAGCCACGGCCTGGTGCTGCGAAGGCATCGGAAGAATCACATTTCATTTATCCCCTGACATGTTAATGGATCTGCTTAACCACTCTGCTGACCTTTGCTGCTGCCGTTATAATTAAGGTTGTGAAACAAGAGGCTCTGAAGGCATCAAAGGAAGCGGCTGCTCCAGGGAGGAGCCCAACGATCAGGGGGGGACATTCGTGGCCTTGCTTTGTGCCTTCCTCTCCTTCTGGGTCCTCTTAGGACAGGGGGAGCCCTAAGAAAAGGCAGCCAGGGCCCCCATCCCCCTCACCAGTGATGCGCCCGGGGTGCCCTGCCCCATGCCGTGGCTCTTTGGTGGCTGCTGCCGTGGGTTCCCCGTGCTGGGGACAGGACCCGAGCTGTGCCGGGGGCTGTGCTGGAGCAGGGCTCTCTTCCCCTGCCCCCTGCAAGCCGCTCGCCCTCCAGGGCTTATTTTTTTGTCTCTGCGTGGAGGCAGGGCTGGCTGTGCCGTGCTGCGGCCACGCGTGTCTCCGCACCGATGGCAGGACCCCACGGAGATGCCCTGGGGGTCCCCTTTATCCTGGGGGAGGAGCAGGTGTAGGGCACCTCCGGCACCCTCTGCCCAGGTCAGGAATCACTCCATGGCTGGGGACAGCGCCCGGGCACCAGGCGATGCCCAAATCCCTGCAGGGATGGAGCCAGGGGCCGGGGCGCATCTGCCCGCCCTGCAGCTCCTCCAGTGCCTCTCCCGGCCATTTCGGGAGCTCTCATTTTCGGGATGCCCCTGCCATGGGGCATCGCTGCCTCGGCTCGTGGGGAAGCTGGGATCCAACAGAGCCAGGGGTAAACCTGCTGCAGCCACCGGCTTGTGCCGTGGGAGCCTTCAGCCTGATTCGTTAACTCCCCAGCCCGGGCTCAGTGCTCTGCCCTTCCTCTGCTGCCTGTGCTGCAAAGAGCGACTGCTGCTTCTTCCCCAAACCCGATTTCCAAAGCCTGCTGTCGGCCCCTTGAATATTTAATGCAGTCTAAAAGGGATTTTAACTGCGTATTGGTTTTGCTGCCCGTGTCAGCCGCGGGGGGAGATGAGAGCAGAGCGGCTCTTGGCCCGTGTGTGCTGGGGTGGCTGTGTCCCCCTCTGAGAGGCAGCTCTGGTGGTGCTGGTGACCCTACAACGAGGGTGCTAGGAGGAGGACGGTGGCAATGGGATGCTGAGGATGGGACCCCCCATGGGGACATGTGGGCAGCGCGGCTGGGAGCGGGACTGGGCGCTGCTGGGGTGCGTGGGGAGGAGCTGTGGGCACGCAGGGTTTGGGTTAGCAGAAGGAAATACTTCTGGGATGGACACAGCATCGGCGGTCAGGCTGTTCCCATGGTTGTGTCCATGGGGGTGACCTGGAGCAGGAGGGGGAGCAGATCGAGTCCTCGGGCAGTCCAGTAGCCATGGGGCTGAGCCCTGCTGGGGGGCAGGAAGGCAGCGCGCTCCGTAATGTTTAACCAGGACGTCGGTTACATATTTAATCCAGAATTTAAATGAAACCAAGTCGTCAGGGCCGAACAACCCACATTTCTGAAGTGCTGACGTGCGGCGTATCTTAAAAGCTGCCGTCACCAAATGTACCGTGGGGATTTAGGGGAGCCCTGCAGCGCCCTAAAAGGGGGCGATGGATGGTCCTGGCCCCACTACCCGAAGTGACAGAGCAGGGCATGAGGCACGGGGTGGGCTGGGTGATGTTGGGGCCAGCAGCAAGCCCCCGGTGCTGCAGCAGCCTGGGGGTGTCACGTCCCTGCAGCCCTGTGCTGCGTGCCGGGGGAGTTTGGTGCCGGAGCTGGGGGCGTGCTGTTTGCTGGAGGAGTTTCCGTGCCCACGCTCCAGCCGGCCCCGGGCAAGCTGCTGCTTTCCACCCCCTCTGCCTGCACAAAGTCCCCGGGCACAAGCCGTGTCCCAAGCCACATGGCAGGCGTTTTGCTCCCCAAAAGGGGAACGGCCACATGGCACCGGCTGGTGCCGTTCAGTGCATTTTGCGGTCTGGAGGACGCCCCATCGCTCTTGCACGTGTGAGTCTGTGGGTGCTTCCAGCGCTGTTCTCAGTCCTTGCCTGGACCATTGCAGTCCTGGCTAACGCCTGGTGAAGGGCTTGAGCTGCTGCTGCCTGCTCGGGGCGTGCTTTGTGGGGAGAGGCTTGAAATCTGTAACAACCATTCCGGCTGTGATGCTGTTAACCCCGCAACCCGCTCTGTAGGGCCGAGGGCTGGAGTTTGGGCCAGGGGGTCCTGGACAAGATGCCCCGACCCTCACGGTTACGTGTTTGGCAGAATGAGGTGTGAAGCCTGCTGCAAGCCCACGGGCAAAGGGCTCCACGTGCAGTGGGGATTGGTTCTGGCCATGGTGCTCATCCCTGCAACCCCAATCCCAGGGCAAGGAGCGAATCTCAGCGAGCACTCGTGCGTCCTGCTGGTCCCGGCTGCCTGTGCGCGGGGAGGAGCAGCGCGGTTTGTAATTGATGCAGATTAACATTGTGACGATGTTGAAAGCGGAGTTTATAACACATTTATCTTCAGACAATCCTTAACTATGTGTTTGGCAGAGGTGCGGGGTGGAGTGTGTTGGGCACAAATTGCAGGGTGCGCCGGGTTCACGCGGGAGCGCCGCGTTGTTTTACGCATCAGGGGCCAATTAGCTCGTGCATGAGCGCCCCGTTAATTTACGCGTCAGCACCCAATAAGTTCACGCATGAGTGCCCAATTAGTGCACACACGAGCGCACAATTAATTGGCATAGGAGCACCCAGTTAATTTATGCATGGGCGCCCAGTTGGCTGGTGCTCGGTCGCACGCTGGTCCCTGCGCGCGCCCGGTTCCTTGGTGCCTGTGCCCCCCGCCGGTTCTCGCTCGAGGGTCCAATTAATTTATGCACGAGCACCTGATCCATTCACGCCTGAGCACCCAATTAGTACGTGCACAAGTGTGTAATCTGCTAATTGCACTAATTTACTCCTGAGTGCTCAATTAGTTCATGCATGAGTGCCCGATAAATGCACGAGCACCCAACAGAACCACACACGAGCGCCCAGCGTGGTCACGCATGAGTCCCCCTTTCGCTCACACCTGAGCACCTTGGCAGTTTGTGCACCATCACCCCGTGAAGTTATGCACGAGCACCCAATCATCTGCACAGGAGCACCCAAATAATTTATGTATGAGTGCCCAACTTGTCCGCATAGAGCCGCACAGTTTATTTTTGGAGTGCCCATGCAGTGCACGCATGGGCGCCTGGCTGACACACACATGGGTGCCCACTTGGCACACCCGTGGGTGCCCAGTTGACTCACGTGTGAGCTCACACTTTGCTCACACAGGAGCACACACTCTGCACACACGTGGGTGCCCAATTTACGCTCACCTGGGTGCTGCACTGAGCATCCTGGCGAGGTTTAGGCGGCCTCAAGCATCCACCTGCCCATCCGGAGAGCCTCGTCTTTAGCTAAGCTGGAGGCCGAGTGCCATTTGTGGCTGGAAATAATTAACTCTGGTTTTCCTGATCTGGCAGCCCTGTTGGGGTCAGGGTGCTGTCATGTGAGAGAAGCGTCCCCAGAGGGGTTGGGGTCCGGCCATCTCTCCTGCAGCCCTACAGCTGCCCCGTCCTTGCCCTGGTCCTATAAATGATGAGCTCCCACGCGGGCACAGCGCGGGTGGGGACTCGCAGCCCCGCGTCCTCCTCTCCTCGCAGCCTGGCAAACAAATTAACGGGCTCGAGCAATGATTAACCGGAGCTGTTTCTTGCTGCAGTGGCAGCTGGGTGGTGGGAAGAGAGGGGGCATGCGGAGGGCGGGTGGTGACAGCGCTGTCACTGCTGGGGATTGATGGGGAGGAGGGGGCAGGAGGGTGGGAGTTTGGGGTCCTGGGAGCTGGGAGCAGGGAGCTGGGTGCTGCTTGAGGGAGCTGGGAGCTGAGGTTTGTCCCTTTGTGCTGGGTGTCCCTGTGCACGGTGTGGGGTGCGGGGCCGAAACCTTCCTCCTGGCCGGGATGGGAGCGGGGACGCACCCGGGGGTGCTGCAAAGGGGCAGCGAGGGCCCGTGGGCATGGGTTGGGGCAGCTCCTGTGCTGCTCCTGCCCCTGTGCTCAGTGTTTCCCTGTGCCTTTCCCCACGCTTTGACAAGAGAGGCGGAAACATCGGTGCTGACGGCGTTGTGCCTGCGGGAGGGAGGGCGGCTGCAGCGCGGCGCGGGGGCTCCCAGCTCGGCGATGCCTCCTCCAGCATCACGGTTCATAACGAATACCCAAACCCAGCTTTTTAGTGCCTTTCATCCCGCAGGGTCCCAGGGCGTGCTGCATCCATTAAGGAGCAGCTACGTGCACTATTTATAGCCCCAAAGCCTCTGTGGGCCATCCGTCCCTGGGGGACCACCGCTGAGCCCCAGGGCGTTGGGGATGCGCGCCCCCGGCACCGCAGAGCGGGGCCCCGCTCCGCTGGGACGCGCTGCGGGCAATCCCTTGTCCTTGAGCGCTCGGGGTTGAGCCTGCCTGTGTTGTATCGCTGCAAATTGATTTGCATCAGCTCAGCATCGCGCCGGAATCGATGCTGGGGGGGGGGAGGGGAATGCAGCAGCCGCCGCACTTTCTGTAAGCTTGGGTGCGCTCTGCGTGCCGGAGAGATGCTGAGCGCCCTGAGCTGCTGAGGATGGCTTGGGGGGAGTGTGGGGGGCAGCCCTGCCCCTGCATGCACCCCCTGGCCTGTGCCCAGGCCAGGCAGCTCAGCTCAGCCAGGAGGGCGCTGTGCCCCCCAGGTTTACGTGGCCGCAGCTCCCTGCTGCAGGGACGCTCCTCAGCATCCCTCATCGGTGCTGCCCAGAGCATCCAAACCCGGTGAGGTTGGGCCGGCTGGAAGACGCAGCCGCAAAGCAGTGACCTGCCTGGGCTCGGTAACTGCAGATATGGAAACCCTCGGAGCTGAGGATCCCTCCCTGCAGGGCCCAGGGAGCCCCAGGGGCAGTGCCCGGAGCAGGGCGCGCTCCCCACAGGTGCCAGGCAGCCGGCTGCATCCCCGCCCTCCGCCCAGCCCGCGCGTGTCGTTACCAGCGTTTCTCCTGTACTAAAAAAAGCACAGATTTCTTAATTGTTTCCTGCTGGAGTTGAAAGGCAGCTCCCAGGACCGAAATAGCACGGTGGGAGAAAAACCGAGCGGGAGAGAGCGAAACGTGAATCTCCCAGAGGTGCTGAGCTGAGCACCTGGCCGGGTCCCCACGCTGCTGCCGCTATCCCCAGGTCCTGCTCTTCCTCCTCCTCCTCTTCCTCCTCCCACCTGCCTTTGTTGGCTTCCATGAGAGCCTGGGGCCACGGGGCTGGTACCCGGGGGCACCTCTGCACATCCTCCAGGCGCAAATCGTGTTATCTCCAACGGGTATCCTGGTGCCAGGGGATGTGTGCGCAGAAGGCTGCATCTGATCGAGGCGTTGCTCAGCATCTCTTTTGGAAGGACACTCCTGTGCGACCCTGTCCCATGACCACCCTCCTCCTACCAAACACCCCTGCCAAAACAACCCTCCAAATCCCCCCCGTGGCGCAGCCAAACCCCACCAGCATCCTCCAGCCTGGGTGCTGAGCATCCCCGAGCCTTTCTCCCCACTCCTGCCCCCGCAGCCCCCACCAAGCCGACCCTTTGGCTGCCATCCCACTGAGCCCAACCCCACTGCACCCTTTGGGGCTGTGGTGTGTGGGGATCCTGGGGCTGGGACCCCCCCTGCCCCTGCACCCACCTCCCGCCAGCCCTCGCCCTTTGTGCCCTGCGCCTTTTGCCAGGCACGTCGTAAATCCTTCTGCTGGAAGGCTGCTTCCTTTTATTTGCCACCCAAGGTAATTGGCATCTGTTGATGTGGCTTGGCTCTCTATTTTTATCAGCCGTTTGCACATTGACACATCTCCGCTCCGCCTCGTTATCCCGGCGGATTTCAGACCTATTGCTTTTTTATTATTATTTAGATGCGCGATGCAAGGGAAATGACTAACGAGGCCGCTCCCCCGTGCCAGCGTGCTGGCAGCGGGCTCCCTGCTCGCGTGCCAGCCCGGCACCGCTCCCGCAGCGGGGTGCTGGGGTTTGGGGCTCCCCAGAGTGCTCGCCCGCACCGTGACAGCCTTTCCTCTGTTGAGCTCCTCTGGGCTCTGCAGCTGCCCTCAGCTGGGGCTGCTGTCTGCACGGCGAGCTCCAGAACGGCACCCGGAGCTGCTCAGGGCTGGTGATGCTCACCATCTTCTAGTCAGTGTATTTTGGGGTTTCTCCGAAGCCCTGTGAACCCCCCCAGAGGCCCGGCATGGGTTTGGTGATGTGTTTCATTGCCGTCATCCGTGTGCTTCGGAGGCAGCGAGCACCTGGGTAGCGAAACGTGCGAATTCCAAGCTGGCTGCGATGTGCTGTGAGCATCCATTGCTGGGCGGGTGCATCCCGAGCTGGAAAAGCCACGTGGCGATCCCCAAGGGGTTGGAAAGCGAAACCATCGCAGGCTGCAGGTCTCCAAGTGTCCTGACATCTGGTTAGGAACGCTCAGGCTGGTGCCAGGGGTGGGCTGGGGCAGGATGCTCGGTGCGCTCTGTGCCCACCTGGCACCCAGCACAGCTCCTGCTCCGTCCCACATGCCTGAAATGGTTTTGGCACCGGCAGCACCGCGCCCCCCTGCCCGTCAGAGCCCTGTCCGTGTCACCATCCCCATTGGCACCGCGTGCTGCTCTTGGTTTGCTGTCGGGGGGGCTCTGCTGGGTGAATCCCGCAGCCTTCGGCACCCTCCTCCTCGCCCAGGAGGTGCGCAGGGGCGCGGAGCGTTTGCTGCGGGGGATCCCCGGCGGGCAGCACCGCATGGAAACCTGACAATTGCAGCTAAAAATAATCCTGGGAAGGAGGGGTGGGAGGGGGGGGGCTGCAGAAAGGAACCAAATTTCACATGCTGTGTATTCATGCGAACCCAGAGGGAGCTGCTGCCAAGCACCAGGCTCATGCAAAGGGCTCCGGAGCTGCAGCGAGTGTTTCCTCTGGGGCTGGAGGGCAGCAGCAGGCGGGGGGCGAGGGGCTGCTGAGGCTGGTCGGGGGGATGCTGGCACCCCAAAGCAGACGTTCCTGCTGATGTTTTGGGGATGCTTTTGGCTGCGGGGAGGTGGGAGGGCAGGGCCGGATCCTGCTGGCACGAACCAGCCCTGCATGGTTCACAGCATCTCACCGTGCTCCCCTTGCAGGGAGCAAAATGTCCTTGTAGGCTCCCTGCTTTTGGGGCTGGGGGGGCCCAGGGTGACCCCCTGCTGAGCCCTGGGCTGTGCCTCGGAGGCTGCGGCTCACCGGGGATGCAAAGCCTGGGTTCGGGCACGTGGTGCCCATGGGCACCTCCTCCCCCTTCCAGGCCTGGAAGCGGCTTATGGGAAGTGCAGAGCAGTGCCAGCACTGGGCAAACACTAAATTCCTTTTTCTTCTTCTTTTCCCCTCTTTTTTTTTCTGCTTCCTCTTGCAGTTACAGAGAAGGAGGTGCAGCAGTGGTGAGTACCGGCGTGACAGTGAGGTGCTGGGGGTGCGGGGCAGGAGCCGGGGGTGCTCGGGGACCGAGTGGAGAGGGTCCCACAAGAGGTTTGCACAAAACACGGGGCGCCTTTCCCCTACTAACAGGCCCCTGGACGTTCACAACCCCGTGGTGGTTTTGGGGCTGAACGCAACCTTTGGTGACCTGCAGCAGCCAGGTGGGGGAAACTGAGGCACGGCACCAGCACCCAGGGGTGCCATCGGGTGTCCCTTGGCAGCCCGGCCCCGACAGGGACAAGGACACGGCGATGCCTCTCTGGCAGCGTGCACCCACCCCATCCCCTCCGCCCCCCAAACGCGACGCCCTAAAAAAGCCACCGCTTCCCTTTCATCTCCCTATCAAACCAGTCAAGCTTTTCTTTCTTTATCTCTTTCTCTCATCCTTCTCCCCCCCCACCCCCCCCAACCCCGATGAGTCAGCGCTGCAGCACCGTGGAAAAGATGTCACCGGCACTTCGGTTTCCCACCTCGCCGCCCCCTTCCCCTCCTCCTCCAGCCCTCGGCCGCTGCAGCGGGTGCTGGCGGATCCAGACAGGGCCTTGCATAATGCTCGTGTGCCCTGCGGGATCCCAGGGGGTCCCACGGGGTCCCAGTGCTGTCCCCTCACCCAGGAACCAGCCGTCCCTTTCCCCTGCACCTTCTGGGATTGCCCCCGGTGCAGCAGCTCTTTTTTGGGGGTTTAAAGGGTTCCTGTCCCTCTCCCTGTGCCCAGCCCAAGGAGCTGCTCAGGGCTGGGGCAGCCCGGATGAGTCCCATGGGTGCCTGATCCCATGGCACAGCCGAGCTGCTGTAGGACGGGCACGCGGCACTGGGGTCCTGGGGGTGCTTTTGGGGCTTCTGCTGCGAGCCTTGCAGAGGGAGGGTCTTTAAATGGGAATTTGGCTCGGCAGCGGGGTGTCAGCTTCCCTTGATCAGAATTTAGGGGGTGGCTGCAGCTCTGGGGCTGTGCCCTGAGGTGTGGATGTGCCACGTGTGCTCCCCGCTGCGGTGTCCCCATCCCCTGCCAGTGCGCAGCGTGAAAGTGGCTCAGTTCTGGGCTGCTGCCGGGCATTGCTCGGTGTCACCGGGGCCACTCAGTGCTTCTCCAGCTCCGTGATGCCCACCAGGACCTCGTCCCCTATGGGTCGGGTGCTGCACAGCGAGGGGAGCGGGGCCGGGGGCACCCGGCACCTCCGTGCCTCCGGGGGTGCGCTCAGCGAGCGGAGCCGCGCGACGCCCGTCCCTCTGCCCTTCCTCCGCAGGTACAAGGGCTTCATCAAGGACTGCCCCAGCGGGCAGCTCGACGCCGCCGGCTTTCAGAAGATCTACAAGCAGTTCTTCCCCTTCGGCGATCCCACCAAATTCGCCACCTTTGTTTTCAACGTCTTCGACGAGAACAAAGTAAGTCCGCGAGCCGCGGGCACGGCGCACGGGGTTCAGGGCTGGGCCGGCGGCTGCGCTTTGGCAGGGTGGGTTTGGTGGTGGTTTGGGCAAGGGGGGGCACAAGGGGACCCCCAGGTACCGAGCATGCTGCTTCCCCCCTGTCTCAGCTCGGTGCTGTGCCTCGGAACAGCTGCGCAACGCTCGAGGCGCAAAATATTCCAGCGCTCCCCGGGGCGTGAAATTAAAACGGAGCAGCTGGAGCGAGCGAGCCCCCGCGCTCGCTTCATTCGATGAGAATCACGTGGGGAAAGGCGGCGAGAGAGGAGAAATGAGATGTCTCGATGACAAAAGCCCACCCGCAAGGTGTCCCCTGCGCTGGCAGCGGGGGCAGCACTCGCGGTGGGATGCTGGCAGCTGCGCCTTGTGCGCCGGCAGCTGGCTCGCACCGCCGGGATGCACGGGGCTGGCTTGTGTGGCACGGGGCTGGCAGCGGCACCTTCGCCCCCTCCTCTCCTTCACACCCCTCTGTTCCTCCCCCAGGACGGGAGGATCGAGTTCTCGGAGTTCATCCAGGCGCTGTCGGTCACCTCCAGGGGGACGCTGGACGAGAAGTTGCGGTGTAAGTGGCCCCGTGGGGCGCTGCCAGGCTCAGCCCTGGGCTTTGGGGTGGCTTTGGGGGGGCGGTGAGGGGGTGCAGCAGGTTTCCATCGGGACTGGGCACATGTCGGGGCCCCGAGCATCTCCACATCTCTCGCGCAGGGGCGTTTAAGCTGTACGACTTGGACAACGACGGGTACATCACGAGGAACGAGATGCTGGACATCGTGGATGCCATTTACCAGATGGTGGTAAGCGCCCGGCCGTCGGGTCCGCCTGGGTTTGTGCCATGAGGGGGCTGCAGGTGGGGATGGGGGGGGGACAAAAACGCGTGCCCTCAGCTGGGGACACCGCCGGGCAGGACACGAGCTGTGCCTGCGTGTGACCGTGTCCCATCCTGCTGCTGCAGGGCAACACGGTGGAGCTTCCCGAGGAGGAAAACACACCGGAGAAAAGGGTGGATCGGATTTTTGCCATGATGGACAAGGTGAGGATGATCACATTGTGGGTTCAGGAGGCACTTCTGGGCCCCCTTTGCCACATCTGGGCTCTCGCAGGTACCTCCCATCCCCACAAACACAGGCTCTGGGCAACCATGGGGCCGTCTGTGGGGTCTGTGCCCTTCGGGGGTCCCCAAATCCACGCCAGGTCCCAGGGATGTGCTGAGCTCCCCCGTGGCTCTGCTCTTGCTGCGGGTGTTGGGGGGGCTGGATGGGGAATGGGATCCGAGGGGGGGCTGGTGGTGGGGACAGCGGGGGTGCTGCCGGGGCCCTGGGGTGCTCAGCACCTCAACGGGGGCGTTTTGCAGAACGCGGACGGGAAGCTGACGCTGCAGGAGTTTCAGGAGGGCTCCAAGGCCGACCCCTCCATCGTGCAAGCCCTCTCCCTCTACGACGGGCTCGTATAGTCCTGGGGCCGAGCGGCGGTGAGTCCGGCATGGGGGAGCTGCGGGTGGGGAGGTCTGGGGGTTTTTCCGAGAGCCCCTCAGTCCACGAGGGTGCCCGAAAACCCGCCCAGCTGGCGAGCGCTCGGTGCCGGCAGGGCCCGCGGCACCAATCTCGCTCTCGGCTGCGCACGCTGCAGGGGAGGCACGGAGGCAGCTGGCGAGCTGGGGGCACGGGGACACTGCAGCAATATTCCATTAAATGCTTCATTTACGTCCTGTGTCATCGTATCGTGCCCTGGAGCCGGCGGTCCCGGGGAAGCCGTGGCTCACAGCACCCCAGGGCTGAGCACCCACGGGGGTGCGCGGAGATGTCTCGGGGTGGGTTTGGGGGTCACCAACCATGCCGGGTCCTGCTTTTGCTTTAACCCCCTGGATTTTTGAGCTTTCCACGATCTCTGCGTTCCCAGCTGGGGACCCCCAAGGCGTTTGTGGATCTGCCCCTCGCTCTTACGTGCTTTTTTCCCCCCCCTGCAGATGCCTGGGGGAAGATGCTCTCCGTGCCATCCGACCACCGCAGCGCGCAGCTTGCCTGTCCCTCTCCGGCCTTCCTTTTTGTTCCGCGAGCAAAGGATGCACCTGAAGCGCGAGCTCACTCCCCCTCTCTGCACTCCGAACCAGCCGTTGCCATTCGCCAACTTCTGCTTTTTCCAAAAAAAACCTGCAAAAGACCACGGTCTGAGCGGCGGCGAGCGCCCAGGACTTCGGGGCCGGGGGAATGGGTCGAGTGGCACCGAAGGCAGAGCCCCTCCAGCCTCCTCGCCCCCTTTGCTCCTCTTCCCTGCGTTTTGGGAGCAGACTGCGGATGCGCCGGCGTGGTCCTCTCCTGGGATCCGGCCGGCTGGAGACGGAGCCCAAAGGTAGCGGGGCGCCGGCACCCCGGGGTGCTGCTCGGGGAGCCGAGGCACGAACGGTGATGGGGAACAGCCCTCGTGCCGCTGGCAGCCCAGCCCGGGTCCCTAGGGATATATATTATTATAGGATTATTTTATTTTATTTTTGTGAGACGGTATCGTGCTTTTTTTCTTTCATTTTTTTTTTTTTTTGGTGGAAAGAAGTGAGGCTTTTTTTTTTATATGCCTATCTCGACGATCGATATCTTTATTTATTCGTTGTAAATGTTGCTGCCGTGTTTAGTCTCTCGTGTGTGTGTGTGTGTCCGAACACCTAGGTGATGATCTGTAAGGTTTACATCCTCATACACTATTGCAGGGCATCGGGAGCCTGCAATAACGACGAAGCCAAAAATCTGCCTTCCCCCCACCTCCTCCCCCCGCACGCCGTGTGCTGGCTGATGTTTGAAGGGGGGGGGGGCGTAGCTTCTTTTTTCTTCCCATTTGCCCCATTTCCTGCATTTTTCCGGTCTCCCTCCTCTTCGCCAGCTCAGCTGGGGGTCGGTTTGGGCAGCCCCTCCTGCTCCATCGCTCTGCTCTCCGTTTCTTTACCAGCTGGGTCTCCCCGTGGGGCAGGGTGAGGAGGCAGCCGGTGCCCAGCCCGTGCTGCTTCGCCTCGTTTCCTTTCCTTCCTGCATGAGAAGTATTAACGGAGGGTTGGGTTTCTCTCCCAAGCCCATTCCTTTGTCCCTATTTTGCTTCGGGGATGGTGGCAAGGCGTGCTTGCCCCCCGCACGGAGCTGGCTGCCCGTCAGCCGTGGGAGCAGCACCTCGGATAGGACGCGCCAGGTTCTGCTGGAAGCCAGGAGCGCAGCCCCAAAGCAAAAAAAAAATGCCCTTCCAAAAATGCTTTTCCCCATCCCCGAGGAGAGCTGACTTTGTGCGCAGTACGGCCAGCAGCAGGTGCAGCCGCGGCCGGATTTGGGGGAAGAGCTGGTGGCAGAGAGGAAAAGGCAGGGAGGAGAGCCAAAAACTGGAGGTTTCTGCACCGAAAGGGCTGCGGGAGCTGGAGCGCATGGGGCAGCCCGTGCCCACCACGGAAACCCACGGGATCACCGAGAGCAATCGCAAGCCCTGAGCCTGGGAGCCCACGGGAACGTCTCTGCCACCCCGAGGGTGCCCCTGTCCCGCTGCCGGGGGACTCCTGGAAGGCGTCGCTCCCTCCCCGCCCCGGGAACTCCTTTTTTTTGATGCTTTGTGGCCAAAACGCAGCTCCCTCCTGCAGATCTCCGCGGTGCCTCCAACATCTCCAACCCCGACCCGCTGCGCTGGGCCCCCCCCCGGTGCCAACCGATGTGACACCACGAGGATCGTCTGCTGGGAAACCACGGACCCACAGCACCCGGAATAATTCCCAGCCAAATGCAAATATTTGCTCTGTCACTTCCCCTGGAAGACTTTTTTTTTTTTTCCTCCTTTTTTTTTTTTTTTTTTTTAAATGCCTTTTGCATTGGCTTTGCCCCTCCCAGCCCGCTGCCGTGCTTCAGCTCCATCAGCGCTCATCCGGGTCAGACACAGCGAGCTCGGCCCCTCGCCGATTTTTGGGGAGAACCTGCAAAGCAAGCGGGGTGTGCAGCCAGCTAGAAGGAGTTTCCAACCCCCAAAATACCAAAATTCAGCGTCCGCCCAGCCGGTGCGGATGGGGTGGGATGGAGCAGTCCCTCGGCCCCCTCTGCCCCCTCTCATCCTTTTCTGAGCATTTGCACATTTGACAAAAAAAAAAAGGAACAAAAATTGGGGTTTTGCCTGCATTACAGAGCTCTTTGCTAGTTGATGAGGACCCTGCTGGGGGATGAGGGGAAGGACCCTCCTGCAGGGCCGGGGCTGGCCGTTGTCCCGCTGTGGGGTCTGTCCTGCCCCCTTTTGGCACGCTGAACGCCCCAGAGCAGATTATTTTGGCCACAGCACCCAGACCTGGCTGCAGATGTGGGACCCCGGCTTGGCGACACCTCCAGTCTCTCCTTGGGGTCCCCACCTCCTCCTTGAGCATCACCGGGACGCGCAGCTCCTCGGTACTGCTGCAAATACGGCTTGAAGCTCCTCCTGCTTGGAAATGTTGGCCTTAACCTCCTCGTGCCTCAGTTTCCCCATCACTGACATCGGCTGAGCCCCGGAGAGCGGCTGGGTGCCGGGCCACAGCCACGGGGGGCTTGGCAGCACCCAGCAGAAACCCACCCACGTGGAGCTCCAGGAGCGGGGCAGGAGCTGCTGGGTCGGAGCCGCCACCACGAAATAATTAATTTCAGTCCCTCATTTTCAACCCGATCATCATCCCAACCAAGCAGCCGGCAGGAGCCCCCCCGTTCCGGGCCGCTCCCTGCGCTGAAATGACACCGGGGAGGGGGACCCGAGGCAGAGGCGTGGGTGTCCCCGTCCCCCCCCCGGTGACTGCAGCGTGTGTGTGTCCCCCCCTCATTTGTCCCGTCAGTGTTGCCTGATTAAACGCAGTGTCTGTGCTCCCCTTCTTTTCAGTCCTCTGTTCGCGCGCTGTCGCTGCTTTGTGGCCGCCTTTCCCTGTGCGCTGGGGCTGGGCTGAGACGTTTCCTCCTGGAAAAGTAGGGTTTTGGGGCACAGCCCCCCCCCCAGCCTCTGTACCAGGGCACGAGAGAGAGAAGCGAGGTGGGAGTTTTCCTCCGGAGCTGCCCTTTAATCGCTGCACTCGGGTGCCCCCAGGATTGCTCCCGGAGCACTAGAGGGGGACCCCAGCCCTGCATCCTCCCCACCCTGAGCTGGGGTGTGAAAAGGGTCCTGGGGGGTCTGATCCCTGCTTGGAGCAGGACCAGGGGTTTTGGGGTCGGCTGCAAGGCTGCTGGAGCTGCTCTTGGTTGGGTTTGGAGGGACAGGCGGTGACCCGCAGCCGGCACGGTGGCACCAAGCAGCTCACCCGCTCCCTATGTAAACTGGGGGGGGCTGGGGCCTTTTGGACACCCCTCCTTCTGCCAGGGCTTTGGGGAGGCTGGGGACAGGAGGTTTGGGGTGAATTTTGGGGTGAAGGAGGGAGCTGCCAGCCCCCGGTGCACCGCAGCAGCTCGGGGCTTGCCGCGCAGGGTCCCCACCGGGGTCTCGGTGGCACGCACAAGACCCGGTGCTGCAGGAAAACCCCTCTCCCTTCTCTCTCTCCATTCGTGTGGCCACAAACCCTGCCCCGAGAGGCAGCCGAGCTCTGGGCTGAGAAGCAGCAGCTCCAGCGAAGAGCCTCGTTTGTCAAGGTGAAGCCTGTCTGCGCGTCGTCCGTGCCGGCCTCCCGGCTTGCATGCCCTGCTGCCTTGTCTTGAGATGAATTCAAGAGCAAACCGAGCAAAGCAACCGGTTCCAAACAAACAGACAAAAAAAAAAAAACAGAACCCAGGAACTTTGTGACGATGGAAATAAAAGCTTAATGACGGTACCGAGGCACCCGTGGTCTGTGGTGTGCAGCAGGGGGACGCAGTCTCCGGGAGTCTGCGCGGAGGGGCTGCGGGTGCCACCTTTGGGTGCTGGGTGCCCTGAGCAGGGGCTGTTAGGGACACCCTAACCACACTCTTCCTGGGCTGAGACAAGCATTCGGGCCTCAGCTCCATGCCTGAGCTGCGCTCACCCCAAAAACGCTGCTCCTCCCTTCGCCCACACCCTTTTATTTCCCCCCCTTTTACGCAGCAGACGCGTGCAGCCTGTCCCCACCTCCTCCGGCCCCGCTGCCAGCGCAGCAGGCTGGGAGCCGCCGGGGTGCTTTTGGCAAGCGGCGGCCGCCGAGCAATTTGCTATTAATATCCCCTAATTGCGTCTCGCAGCCCTTAATTACGCGCCCTCGGCGGCCCCCTCCCCGTGGCTGGGTGCGCAAAGGGGCTCGCGGCGCGGGTGAGGCTTTGGATGCGCACGGGGTGGCTCTGTGCTGCTCGAGCCCGCTGGAAAGGAGGCTGCAAGGCCCTGCCAGCACGTCCTCGTTTGGGCAAGCTCCT
This sequence comes from Anas acuta, assembly GCF_963932015.1. Classification (NCBI taxonomy): domain Eukaryota; kingdom Metazoa; phylum Chordata; class Aves; order Anseriformes; family Anatidae; genus Anas; species Anas acuta. The sequence goes on along the minus strand of NC_088998.1, from coordinate 7,869,825 downwards.
AACGAGGGGGGCTAATTAGTGCTGGGGAGGCCAGAGGAGGTCTAAGCAAGGAGGCTGGGTGCGCGCACGGGAGGCGCGCGGGAGGCGCGTTGTACCCCGGCGCAGGGATAAAGCGTGTATTTAAATCAAGAACCATAAAATATCCCGAGTTGGAAGGGACCCACGAGGCTCATGGAGCCCAACTCCTCTTTTATTTCTCTCCATAAATTTATTTACGGCTGTGCCAGCAGAGGGCGAGGAGGGGGGGCAGGCTCCGAAGGATGTTTTTGGGTGCGGTTACCCAGAGGCTGTTCCCGCTGAGGATGGGAGCACCCCGCAGCAAGGAAGGGGTTAAAGCCCAGTTAACCCCCTAAGCCCAGTTAAACTGGTGCTGCGGGGACTGGGAGCAGCTGGGGGGGATGGATCAGGCGATGGGGAGAAGCTGGGGGGGGGTTTGGGCACCAGCAGCTGTGCGGGGAGGTGGTCCCCATCCCCTGCTGGGGCAGGACGAGGGGTGCTCAGCCCTGGGGCAGGACCTGGCCCTCGATGCTCCCCCCCAGCCTCTCCCGGTCCCACTGGGGGGGCGTTGAGCAAGAGCAGAGCTGGGGATGGGGGGGGGGAGCTCAGCGCATCCAGGCCTGGGCTCTGCTCCCAGCCCCCCTCCTGCTGGGGGGGGGTCTCTGCCCCCAGCCCCTCTCCCACCCAACCCCACCCCGACCCCTTCATCCCACACAGTCGCTGGGAAATCCAATCTGAGGAGGGTTCCTGGTGTCCTGGGGGGGTTCCTTTCTCAGCACCCCCCCCCCTTGCAGCTGGGTCCCCCCCCTCTCCATGCGTTTGGCAGATTTTCCCCACCGGCGCTCAGCTGCGAGCCCCCGCGTCCTCCCCTCACCTCCCCCGGCGGCACCCGGGGAGGGGGGGAGGCAGGGCTGGGGGGGGGTCCAGGCACTGTGTCAGCCCCCATGGGCTGTGGGACCTCCTTTCCAGCCCCCCCTCGGCCTCCCCAGCACGTTGCTGGCTCACAAAATCCTTTTTTTTTTCTTTTTTTTTTTTTTTTTTCCCCTCCTTCCATCCCTCCCAGCAGCTGAGCACTGGAGCAGGGCTGCAGCTGGGGGGTGGCTGCGTCCCCTCTCTGCCCCTGCTGTGTGCAGCCCCTCACACACCCCCCTGTCCCATCCCGTCCCCCCCCCACCCCAATTTGGGGACAGGGACGGAGCAGGGCGAGGACAAAACAGGGAGCTCCGGCACCCCAAATTCTCCCCAGGATGCCACCCCACGGAGGGATATTTGTGGGTCTCTGGCTGCTGCTGGTCCCTGGCGTCACCGGGTCCCCCCCCGGTGCCGGGGGGGCCACGCTGGCCTTCGTTTTCGACACCACGGGCTCCATGTACGATGACCTGGTGCAGGTGACGGAGGGGGCGTCGCGCATCCTGGAGCGCACGCTCAGCCGGGGCACCAAGCTCATCAGGAATTACGTCCTGGTGCCCTTCCACGACCCAGGTAGGGCCCTGATGGGTTTGGGTATAAGGGGTGAGGGGCCGGGGTTTTGGGGCTGGGTGGGTTTGGGGCTCTGCTGGTGCGCTGAGCGGAGCAGAGGGGAGCGGAGCTGGTCCCCTGCCAGCCCCCAGGAACCCCAGGCTGCGGCTGGTGGCCAGGGGCAATGTGCTCAGATGGGGGTGGCTGACCCAAAATCACTCCGAGGAGCACCCCGAGTGCGTGCCCTGTCCCTTCTCCCCTTTTTAATCCCCCCCAGTGGCTGCGGTAGGGAAGCTGCACGGGGTGGCTGTCAGGCACGGTCTCCACGCCTTGCTGCCGTATGGGGCTGGCTGTTTTCCCCCTGTTAATTAATTAATTAATGGTGATGCTGGCACCTGCTTGTGCCACAGAGGTGGCTTTTTGCTCCCAGCCCGTTCCCATCTCGTTAGGCATTGCTGCACAAGCCCTGTGCGCACCTATAAACAGCGGCTGCTCTCCAAAAGAGCCCAGACCTCCCCTAAAGAGAGCGGGATCAGGGCTTTATTTTTAGCAGAAATGCTGAAATTCCACGAAAACTGCTGGAGATGGGGTCAGGGGCAGTAGGTGGGGGTCGGCAGCCGTTTGCTGGTGGTCTCCCCATCACCCTGGTCCCTGTCCCGTGTTTCGGCTGGGGTCAGGGGCTGACCTGGGACCTCTGTGTTCACAGAGGTTGGCCCTGCGACCCTCACCACGGACCCCCGCCTCTTCCAGCAGCGCCTGCAGCAGCTCCAAGTCAAGGTACAGCATCAAAGCAATGCCCTCTTCTAAAAAACAATTCCTTTTAAACCATTTCAGCTGCGCTCTGCAGCTGTGTCAGTGGGCTCTTTAGGGCGCAAAACCCCATGGAAGCAGGAGCCGGTCCTCGCCGTGTCCTCGAGCCCCCTGCCTGGGGTGGCTGCTGGAGGCGTTGGGCTGGGTTGGGCACAGGAGTGTGGGCACATGGGGCTGCACTGGGCTGGAGTCATTATGGGGTGGGGTGTTAATTACCAGCTGTGGGACAAGAACGGCTCGGTTGTGATCCTGTGTGGCTCCACGGGGCCATCACGCTGTGCTTGCTCCAGCAAAGAAATGCAAGCCCTTGTTATGGGGATGGATTTGGGAAGCCGGCATGGCACGGGGACAGTGGGGACCCCATCCCCAGCCCTGCCCGTGTCACATCCCCGCAGGGCGGGGGGGACTGCCCGGAGATGAGCGTGGCAGCCATCAGGCTGGCCGCTGAGGTCTCGCACCCCAACTCCTTCATCTACGTCTTCACGGACGCTCGGGCCAAGGACTATGAGCAGCAGGAGGAGCTGCTGCGGCTGCTGCAGCACAAGCAGTCCCAGGTGAGGCCGTGTCCCCTACAAACCCCGAGGAACTGCCCCCATCACCCCTTACCGCGGGGACGCGGCACCGTGGCTCAGCGAGCAGGGGGCTGGATGTGTCCCCCCGGGGTGTGCTGTCCCCCCGGGGTGTGCTGTCCCCGATGGGACGCTGCAGGGGACCCCGATGTGATGTTTGCAGGTGGTGTTTGTGCTGACGGGGGACTGCGGGGACAGGAGCCACCCCGGGTACCGTGTGTACGAGCGCATCGCGGCCACCAGCTCCGGGCAGGTTTTCCACCTGGACAAGCAGCAGGTGAAGGAGGTGAGCGAGGACGGGGAGGTGGTCTCACCCAGCCCCTGTATTCCCCCGGGGTCAATCCTCGTGCCAAGGCACCTCTGGGTTGCTCTGGGAGCCCTGTGTTAGCCTTGAACCAAGCACACGAGGTTTCTGTTCCCATGGGCGAGCCAGAGGATGTGGCTGCTCCCCGTGGTGGAGCAGGAGCCACCTGGGAATTGCAATCACACCAAATGACTCGGTTCCCTTCGCATCAGGAGGGGTGTGCCTGGGGTTTTGTGCCCCTGCCATACAGCCCTGCTTCTGAAACAGCCCTAAAATGGGGATGCCATACGGCGAGGATCCAGGTTAATCCTCCCCCGCCTGCCCCCAGGTGCTGAAGTGGGTGGAAGAGGCCATCCAGGCCTCCAAAGTCCACCTGCTGTCTGCAGACCACGAGGACGGGGGGGAGCACACGTGGCCCGTCCCCTTCGACCCCAGCCTGAAGGAGGTCACCGTGTCCCTGAGCGGCCCGGCCCCACAGATCGAGGTCCGGGACCCGGCAGGTGGGTGCCCAGGAGGAGCAGCAGGCAGAGGGGAGATGCTTTTGGGGAGCATTTGGGGGATCCCCCTGGTCCCTGTTTTCCTCCAGCAGCGAGAAGTGAGTGATGGAGGGCTCCTGGCCGGCTGCAGGGGCTGGGGAAGCACCCGGGGTGCCCGTCCCAGAGCTTTGCTTCTCCTTGCAGGGAAGGTGCTGGAGAAGGGCCGTGACCTGAAGGAGCTGCTCAGCATCCCCGACTCGGCCGTGGTGGTGGCGGTGCAGCCCCACGAGCCAGGGATGTGGCAGGTCAAGGTAGGCTGGTGCCAGGTCCCGTGCGTCATCCCCTCCAAGTGGGACACCCCAAAAAAAAAAAAAGGAGCGCACGGAGCCCCTGCCCCTCTCCCATGCTCGGGGCTCTCCTGATGGGCACTGAGCTGTCTGAGCGGGTGCAAGGGGCTGGCTGCTGCCCTCTTCCTTCCCCTTCTGCCCTGGGCAAGTGCCTCTCGTCCTGCTTGCAGACCCAGAGCAGCGGCCGCCACTCGGTGAGGATCACGGGCGTCAGCAGCATCAATTTCCAAGCCGGCTTCTCCACCCAGCCGGACCCCGACAGCATCCAGCCCGGGGAGCGGCCGCTGCAAGGTGAGGCTGGCACTTGCCACGATGTGCACTCTGCCTCCTGCAGCTGGGAACACGGCTGGATTTTGCTTTTCTCCCAGGCCTGCCCGTCTCTGTGGTGGTGAACTGCAGCGGCCTGGAGCCCCCAGGACGTCTGCAGGAGATCGAGCTCTTCAACAGCTCCGGCCGTGCCCTCCTCTCGCTGCCCCTGCGGCCCCTCTCCAACGCCTCCTCGGGGCAGCTCTGGGTGGGCTCGCCTCTCCGTGCCCCCCCTGGGGACTTTCTGCTGAAGGTGAAGGGCGAGGACGCCCAGGGCCACCCCCTGCACCGCCTCTCCAGCGTCACCTACACCAGCGTGGTCCCCGGTGAGCGGTCCCTGCTCAGCACCGCTTCTCCAGGGGGCTCAAAGGCTCCTTTCCAGCACCCTTCTGCTTTGCTTTCTGCCTCGGTATTTTAAATCTGCCTTTCCTGGTGTCTCCCAAGGAGCGTTACATGTCTGTGTGTGTTCCCAACTTCTTCCAGGCCTGCCCCAGGTGAACATCTCCAGCAGGATCCGGGCTTACCGCCGCGAGCCGCAGCGGGTCTCCTGCTGGGCGCACAGCGAGCTGCCCTTCCGCATGCAGCTCAGCCGGGCTGGGGCCAGGCTCGGGGAGGAGAAAAAATTCAGGTTGGTCTCCAGTTTGGCCCAGTTTGCTCCCTGCTGGACTCACACGGAGGCAACGCAACCCCCCGATGTTGCTGGTGGAGGGATGCTGTGTGCCACCCTGGGCACTGCTGGCTGCGAGCATCCTGAGGGAGTCATGGAGAATCCCGAGGGATGTGTCCGTGTGATGCCCAACTGAGAAATCCCAAGGAATTTGGAGCAGCTGTGGGCATGGCATTCCCAGCCCCGGTGCCTGGAATGGGGCTGATCCTGTGGTTTCTTTTTCATAGAGGTTCAGGGAACGTCAGCTGGCTGATCCCCGCAGCATCCAAGAGCGACGAAGGGTTCTATGAGTGCACGGCCACAAACAAGGTTGGGGTGGCGCGGGCTCGAGCCTACATCTCCGTCTCAGGTGGGTGCAGCTCCTGCCGAGCTCTGGTCCCCGGGGACCCCCAGGTTCAGGCTCCTTCCAGCCCAGCACGCTGCCTTTGCAGAGCCACCGCCGCGTCTCCAGGCTCCGGGCAACGTCACAGCTTCGCCAGGCCACGACGTGGTGCTGTCCTGCCCCGTGCTGAGCGCCGTGCCCTACAACCTGACGTGGAGCTGGGACGGGAGGGTGGCCCTGCAGGAGGGCGGCAGGGCCAGGCTGCTGCAGAACCACTCGCTGGAGATCAGCCGCGTGCAGCCGGGGGACGCGGGTCCCTACGAGTGCATCGCCCGCAGCGCCCACGGCACCGCCACCGCCTCTGTCTGGCTCTTCATCCAGGGTAGGCTCTGCCCCACCCCAGGGGGGATTTGTCACCCCGGGAGCGGGTGATGCCACAGGGTGACATGCTGCTCGTGGTCCTTTTTTCCCCTCCTCATGCAGAGGTGCCGTGGGTGGAGGTCGATGCAAGCCCCCAGCGTTTCGGCAGGGGCCAGGAGCTGCGGCTGAACTGCACGGCCGGGGGCTACCCCCAGCCACGTGTCACCTGGAAGCGCTGGGGCTGGGTGCTGGAGCAGGACCAGAGGTGACAGTGACACATTTCATTGTGTTTTTCAAAGCCATCCTGCTTTATCCAGGCACAGACCCCAGCGAGGGGAACTCGAGGTGGGGAGGAGCTCTCTGAGCCCGCTGTGCGCCCAAGTCTCCAAATGGTCTTTGTACCTTAATTTCTTCTGCTTCTGGCTTCCCCCTCCCCATCCCACATCAGGCTGTGAAGTGGGCTTGGGGAAGGTTTTTTTTTTTTCACTTTGGGGATGAAAATGCTCAACCCTCGATGCTTCTCCTTGGTTCCAAGCAATGTTCCCTCCTGTGGGGGCTGGCACAGCTGGCTTTGAGTCCCAAACCACATTGACCCAGTGCTCGGCAAACCTATCCCGTCTGCAGGGTGGCTCCAAGCCCCACCACTAATTTCACCATATTTCTCATCAGTGTCATTTTTCAGGGCTCGGTTTCCCCTCTTTTCCCACCATTTCCCCTCTTTTCCCACCCCCTGCAGGGTTTTCATGGACTCTCAGGGCACCCTACACATCAGGGCTGCGGTCCCGGAGGACGCGGGGAATTACAGCTGCTCCGCCAACAGCCTGCTGGGGCAGGACGAGCAAGCCATCAGCCTGGAGTACATCGGTACCGGCACCCCAGGAGGGGGATCCCAGCTGTGCACGGGGTTTTTTCTTTCCTGCAGTGCTGGGAGCTGCTTGCGCAAGCTGTGGGCAGGACTGTCCAAAAGGAGGGTGGTGGTGGAGGGGCTCTGGGGTCTCCGCTGTCCTCTCGGGGTGAATTAAAGCACAAGGAGTGCTGCGGGGATAACCTGCAGCCGTTTCTCTCCCCGTGACACAGAGCCTCCTGCCATCCTGGCCGTGACACCGGGCGTCAAGGCGCTGGTGGGAGAAGACGTGACCCTGGAGTGCTGGGTCTCGGGGGTGCCCCCTCCCCAAATCGCGTGGCACAAAGGTGAAGCCGGGCCAGGACGCTCGCAGACAGCAAGCCCCATCCCTGCACCGGGACCCCCGCCTGCCCCTGGGGACATCACGCACGGGGTCCCTGGGGTGCTGATGGGGACATTTTTGGGACAGGCGAGCAGGAGGTGGCGGTGTTCCCGGCGGGCAGCCAGCGCGGCGTGCTGCGGCTGCAGGCGGTGCAGGAGGAGGACGCGGGGCCGTACACGTGCCAGGCTCGTGGCGAGGCGGGCGATGCTTCTGCCAGCACGGTGCTGGATGTGGGCTGTGAGTGCCCGGGGCTTTGGGGCTGGGAGGAGGGAAGTGGCTCGGGGTGTGGGCAGAGACCCCTGTGGGTGCTGTTGCGTGGCCCTGCCCAAGCCCCTTCCCACTGCTCTCTCCTGCAGCTGCCCCACATTTCCCCGAGCCCCTTGGGGACCTGGAGGCCGAGATCGGGGACAGAGTGACCCTGCCGTGCCGTGCCGAGGGCTCGCTGCCACTGCAGGTGGCTTGGTCCCGGCAGGATGGGAAGCCCGTGGTGCAGCAGCACGGGCTGCCTGGGGCTGAGCTCCTCATCGATGGTGAGCGCTGAGCGTGTGCCGAGTGATGGAGAGGGCGTGCAGGCGTCCTGCCTGGGTGTGCGCTCACACAGCACCTCCGTGTGCTCCCCCTCGGTGCTCCAGGAGCCTCGCTGGATGACCAAGCTGTCTATGTCTGTGAAGCCCAGAACGATTTTGGGAAAATCCGAGCAGAGGTGAAGCTGACGGTCACTGGACAAGGTTTGATTTTCTGTGGTTTTGTTGGTGCGTGGGTCCCCGTGAGGCTCGAGGTGGGCTGAAACCACTTGGGCAGAGCCATCCGCTGAATCCCTCCCCAGCACGGGTTCAGGAGCACTCATCCACCTCTGCCCAAAAGCACTGGTGTGCGCTCAGACCCATAGACAAACACCCCCAAACTCCTGGGGGGGCTGAATGTTGGAGCAGGCTTGTGCTGAGCCAAGCTCTGGACCTCGGAGGAGAGGCGGTGCAGGGGCTTACGGCCACCCCAAGCCTCGAGCAGCTTTTTGGTGGTGGCAGCGGGGGGCTGCAGCAGTCCGGGTGTCTCTGGGCAGGCTGTTGGACTGCTCCGTGGAATGAATATAGTGCACTTAATGCAGAAAATCAAAAAAATCACCATCCTGGGTGGCTTGGGCGGGGGAGAAAAGACCCCGTGCCATGGGGAGCCTGAGTCAGCCACACATTCCCGTTGTGGGCTCTTCTGCCCATCCCCAGCAAGGTCTGGCAGACGTCTGGGTTAATTTTTAAAGCAGGACGTTAATTCTCCCCCGTGTTCCTCGCTAATTTATCTCCAATTAATATCACTTTTCCTGTTCCCCTCTCTCTCTCCCAGCCCCAGCAATAGCTCTAGCACCCGCCGTGGTCCGTGTGCTGGCAGGGCAACCCCTGTGGCTGCCGTGCGTCATCCTGGCCGGGCGGCCGCTGCCTGCCCGCCTCTGGCTGAAGGACGGGCAGCCGGTGAGGGTCGTGGGGGCAGGGGGGGCTTCGTGGGGTCAGTGGAGGCTCTGTGGGAATGGGGGACTTCTGGGGGTATATCCATGCCCAAAGCTGCCAGTGGGAGATGCTGGGGGAGCATTTGGGTTGGGAGGGCGCACCATCAGGGTGCTCGTGCTCCCCAAGGATGGGATTTTTTGGGTATGCCCCAAAGGCAGCGTGGCAAGGGGATGTTTGCCCCTCTCTATCCCTTCCACTTCCCTGTCTCTGCCCTGTCCAGGTAGCCCCGAGCGGCCGCTTCTCCACCCAGGCTGACGGCAGCCTGCACGTGGGCCAGGTGTCGCGGGGGGACGCGGGGACCTACACCTGCGTGGCCACCAACGCCCTCGGCTCGCAGCGGCAGGAGGTGGCCCTGGTGGTCCACGGTGAGAGGCCGGGTGTCCCCGCGGGGTGGCCGGGGTGGGTGCTGTCCCCTGGCCTCTGCTGCCAGCTCTGTGTGACCTCAGTGGGAAGGAGCTGTGGATGTCTGGCTGGAGCGAGGCTTTTCCACTGCTCTGGAAGAGCTGCCGCAGCATGTCAGGGCAGGAAAACTCTGAAGCCAGATCTGTGCGTAAGGAACGGTCCCCAGGGCAGCGCGGTGCGGCTACAAAGCAGGCTCAGAGAACATCTGTGAGTGCTGGCCAGCCAGGACACATGAAATTCAACTCTGGACATGTGCAGTGAAGCATCCATCCTGCCTGTTGGGCTGCTGACCCGCGCTGGTGGAGCCCCGTGCCCAGCCGGGATGTGTAGGGTGCTCGGGGCTGGTCCCCAGCTGGGGTCGGGTGCCAAATGTTTTGGGTATGAGAGCAGGGGCTTCACCAGGAGCTGTCACCTGCAGCAGGGTGAGGTTTAGGCAAATCTAGCCTGGGAGGCTGAGCTTTTGGGGAAGAACGTGAGCTTTTGGAGATGCAGCCCCTGTGTACAGCGGTGATTGCGCAGAGAGAGGGGACGGTGCTGGAGGGGCTTGGGGACAGGATGGGGGTTTGCTGGGGGTGCTGGCAAGCTGTGAGTCAAAGCCCCGCTCCCTGCGGCCACGTCCAGCAGGGTGAGGTGCTCCTCTCTGTCCCCAGTTCCTCCCAGCATTGAGCCTGGTCCTGCCCTGGTCGCTGCCACCGAGGGAGCGGCCATCACCCTGCGGTGCGATGCCACCGGCGTGCCCACCCCCACAGTTACCTGGACCAAGGTAGAAGTGTCCCCAGCGGGTGGGGGGCTTGGGAGGGTGGCTCTGTGCGGGAGCAGGCTGGCGTCCTGCTGCCAGGGGCACCCTTGGGTGCTGGGTGGTGTGTGGAGAGGACGTTGGCCACTGGTGCGCTGTGGCACCAGGTGGCACTGAGCGCCCCTGAAAGCTGGAACCAGCAAGACAGTTTGCTCTGATGGACCCAGAGCCTATTATTATTATTATTATTATTATTATTATTATTATTATTATTATTATTATTATTTTATGATTTTATTGATTTTATTTTTTGCCCTTGGCCTTGCTAGCTCATGGCAAAGTCTCTGCCTTCTTCCTCTCCTCATCAGGGCACGGAGCCCGTCTCACCGAGCCCACGCTACCACCTCAACCCCAACGGGACCCTCCTGATCCCGTCACCCTCCCCGGGGGATGCCGGCACCTATTTCTGCACGGCCGCCAGCGTGGCAGGCTTCTCCAGCCGGCAGGTGCAGCTCTCCATCAGCAGTGAGTGCCCCGCACTGGGACCGGCTCCTGGTAAACCCTCTCCAGAGGGTGGGCAGCCACAGGCTGTGGTCGCTCCTGGTTTCCCTGTTGTCTTTGGGCTGCCCGAGCCACGTGTAGGATGGGTTTTGGGGATGGGGAAAACAGCGCTGAGGGTTGCGGGGTGCGTGGAGCGTTCCTGCACCAGCTTTGTTTTCTCTCTCCATCCAGCCAAGCCCAGGATCAGCGTGAACGGATCGCGGGGGATATCAGCCCCTGTGCCCGTCCTGGCGGTGCGTGGGCAGGAGGCCACGCTGCCCTGCGAGGCGCAGGGCTCTCCCCTTCCCCTGGTGGCATGGAGCCGTGAGTCCCGGCCGCTGCCTCTCTCCTCCTCGAGGTACCGGCTCTGCCTGCTCCCTGGGGAGCGCTCCTGGGGTTATTGGGGGTTGGATCCTGCCCTGGTGCTCTGAGCACTCGCTGCTGCTCCTCAAAGAGAGCTCGCGGTGGCTGCTGGCCAGGGCAGCCGCTCTCCCACCACCCCCTCGCTCCCACGCGCCTTCACGCTGGGTTCTGCTCCCAGTTTCGCAGCTGGTCTGAATTTGTCTACTGGAGCGAAGCGAGCGGCTGGCTTGCAGCTCTGTGGCTCGGGCCCGTATCTGCTCAGCCTCAGCTTCAGCAGACAGCTACGTGCTGATGTTCACAGCGCAGGATCTGCCCCTCAGCACGTTGCTGCTCCCCGGGGATGGGGCAGTGGGGGTGCTGAAGCACGCGGGTGGGATGGGGAGGGAGGCAGAGTTGTCCCCGTGGGGCTGGTGGCAGTGATGGGACCACCAAAACCATACAGTGGGAGATGAAAACTGCAAAGTGCCTGGGTGTGTTTGATTATTGAGTGTCTTGGTCTTCCCTGATGGAGCCAGATCTGCTTAGTACGTTGTTAGCAGCGTGCTGGAAGGGGCGTCCCACACTGCGGACCCCAATCTCCGTTCGTGGCTTCCTTCCTTCCACCCGAGGCTTGCTGTGGCTGGCTGGGGAAGGCAGCTTGTTTTCACGCCTCTCAAGGGACCGTGTTGCTTTGGCGTTCTTGATCCCGTTCCCTATGGCTGCTCCCTGTGGCCCTGTGCTGCTCCCCACGGCCGAGTGATTTATGGGGTGGAACGGGCGGCCGTGGGCTGCAATGATGTTATGTCTGCACGGCGCAGATGGTGCTGGGCGCGAGAGCACGGCCAGCTCCAGCTGCAGGGGCCGAGCTCCACGGGGACCCCCGGCACCTTCCGTGGTGACCCTGTCCCCCACACTGGTGGTTCACGCTGCAGCCTTGCACGGGTGCAGAGCAAAGCTTATTTTTTTTCCCCTGTGGCCCTGGGGACCTTCCCGTGGCTGCCTCGTGGTGAGCTGTCAGCCCCTAGCTCCTGCCCAGGGTGAAGCCAGATAAAAAGGGCAGCGCGGCTGCTCCTCCCAGCCGGTTTCTCTGTTCCCTCTGCACCCCAAGGTACACCGTCCTCCCGTCGGGGTCGCTCCGGCTGGCCGAGCCCCAGGAGGCAGACAGCGGCCTCTACACCTGCACGGCCACGAACGCCGTGGGGAACGCCTCGGTGCGCTACAGCCTGCGAGTCCAAGGTAGGTCCTGCCGAGCCCGTGGCACGTGGCATGCTTCTGCAACACCGTGGGGAGCCGTGAGTTGTAAACACAGCTCTGTGCCACCCCTCCATGCCACTTTTTTTCTTTTATCTCTCTGTCCCAGTCCCACCACGAATCCAGCGTGGCCCCGAGGTGCTGCGGGCGCTGGTGGGAGAGCGGCTGGAGCTGCCCTGCGTCGCCCACGGGGACCCCGTCCCCAGCCTGAGCTGGTCCAAAGACAGCCGCCCGCTGCAGGAGGGCGAGCGGGGAGCCCTGGGGGGGCCCCACGGGGCTGTGACCATCGGGGCCGTGCAGCTCTCCGATGCGGGACGCTACCGCTGCATCGCCAGCAGCAGCGTGGGGCAGGACGCTGTGGAGGTGGTTGTGCAAGTGCTGGGTGAGCGCTGGGACCATAGGATGGGGTGGGGAGGGCTGGGCTGGGTGTCTGCTCACCCAGCATCGGGGTCGTTCCACCCCCCAGAGCCTCCGTACCTGGGGGATGGTGCAGAGGTCCTGCTGGAGAAGGTTCTCCACGAGAACGTCACCATAACCTGTCCGGTCAAGGGTAAGGGCTCCGTGCAAGCTGGGGCTGGGTGTCCTCGTTTGTCTGGCTTTGGGAATCTCCACTTAACCCATCCTTGCTCGTTCCTCACTGCTATGCCCCTGTCCTTCGTTTTCTGGGCTCAGCCCAGCTCCTGGCACCCGGCTCTTGGGTGGGGATGGCGCAGGAGCTGTGGGGCAGCACGGATTTCCCCGGGCAGCCCGCACATTGCCTGGCACAGGTGGGAGATGGGGCACCCATCACCTGCCTGAACACTTTCCCCACCTCCATGCGCCCACGCAGGGACCCCCATGCCATCCGTCCTCTGGTGGAAGGACGCGGTGGAGGTGCAGGACGCCGTGCCGGGTGCTGAGCTGCTGGATGGGGGCTCGCTCTTCATCCACGCCCTGCAGCCCAGCCACAGCGGGGACTACACCTGCCTGGCAGCCAACGACGTGGGCTCCGTCAGCCTCACGACCACGCTGGTGGTGCACGGTACGGCCTGAGGGAAGGGGGCTCCTGCCCCATGTGAGGTGCTCCCCAAATGGGTCGAGCTGTGGGGGTGGTGGGGACGGGCAGCAGGGCAAAGCTGCTGCATCGGGTCTGTGTGCTGTCTGGGGAGAAACGAGGCAACCAGATGCCACCGTGCCTTGTCACGGCTCTCACCTCCCCCCAGGCCCCCCAGAGATGATGGGCAGTGGCTGGGAGAACGTGTCGGTGGTGGCCGGCCAGCCCCTGGAGCTGCATTGCAACGTCTCCGGCACCCCCGTCCCCTCCATCACCTGGCACAAGGATGGGCACCCAGTGAGCCACAGGGAAAGGCGGTGGTGGCATCGTGCCCCTCCCCATGATAGGGGTGCTGCTGGCTCCCCCTGACACCCCCTTTCCTCCCTCTCTTCCTGCAGGTGGATGGAGCTGGGGGTCCCCTCCTGCTCCGCAGGGGCCAGACGCTGCGCTTCGCCGCAGTCCGCAGCGAGGACACGGGCACCTACAGCTGCACAGCCCGGAGCAGGGCGGGAGAGGCGCGCAGACACTTCGTCCTGCTCGTGCTGGGTGACTTGGTCCCCGTCCCCTGTACCCAGCGATGGTGACCCTGGGGTGGGCTGCGGTGGGCTGGGGGAGGTCCCTTGCAGCCAGCTGGCTGGGGACAGGGCGGTCCCTTGAGCCCCATCCAGCATGCAATTTTGGGAACGCTGAGCTTGTTATCCTGGATCAGCATGGGGAGGTCAGGAGGGTGGCAAAATTGGGGTGCTCCTTGTACCCCTGCTCACACCTCCTCTGCCCTCAGTGCCCCCAAGCATGTCTGGGTCCCGGTGGCCTCACAACGTCTCCGTACCGGAGGGCTCCGAGGTGCTGCTGGAGTGTCGGAGCAGGGGGGTGCCCCCACCCCGGGTGCGTTGGATGAAGGATGGGCAGTAAGTGGCTACAGGGGGGTGCTGGGACCTGCTGGAGGCGTGAGGGTGGTGTTTCTGTCAAGGAGACAGCAACAGGGGGCATGCGACAGGGGAGCACGATGTGTTGGATGAAAAGCCATTCCCTTCTCCAAAACTCTGGGCCAAAAAGAGGTTTTCAGGGATGGGTTTTGGGAAAAGCTTTCCCCAGCCCTTGCTTCCTCCCTGCTGGGACAAAACCAGCACATTACCAGCATGGAAACCCCCTCCAAGAGCAGGTGTCATCGCTCCCTGCCCTGGGCTCTGTCCCTTGCCCGTGCTTGGCTCCGAGTCACGCGTGCACCTTTCTGTCCCCCGAGGCCTCTCCCAGCTCCGGACCCTCACCTTGAGCTGCTGGAGGAGGAGCAGGTGCTGAGGATCCCGAGCAGCCAGCCCCAGCACCAGGGCACCTACCAGTGCCTGGCCACCAACCCTGCCGGCCAGCACAGCAAAGTCTTCCAGCTCCACGTGCACAGTGAGTCCCCGGCTGCCCTCCACCCAATTCCCTTTCAATCCCCCTGAACCCTCACCCACCCAGGCAGCTGAATTTGGGGAGGGGCGAGCATCTCCCCCACCTCCGTGCCCACCTCTCCACCAGCTCCCCCTTCCATCCTGGGCGCCGAGGAGCTGGTGGAGGTGGTGGTGCTGCTGAACGGCTCCGGCCAGCTGCCCTGCGAGGCGCGGGGCTCCCCGGCCCCCACCATATCCTGGTTCAGGGGCCGGCGCCCGCTCCCCTCGGGGACCAGGACCACCTACATGAGGGGGGGCCGGGCGCTGCGGGTGAGCGGGGCGCAGGAGGCGGACGCGGGGCTGTACGTCTGCCTGGCCACCAACCCCGCGGGCACGGCGCACAGGACCGTGAGGCTCGAGGTTTATGGTAAGGCACCCGGTGCCATGATTTGGAGGAGGCTGGGAAGCATCCCTGGTTTGGGGGCTTTCCGAGGGGTCTCTCCCCTGGTTTGGGGGCTTTCCGAGGGGTCTCTCCCCTGGTTTGGGGGCTTTCTGAGGGGTCTCTCCCCTGTCCATCTCCTCTCCATCAGCTTTGGGTGGCTGTGCTCAGCTGTCAGTGCACTAAGGGTGTGAATGTGCCGTTTTGGGAGATGGTTCTTGCGCTGCGTGGTGCCACGTGCAATGGGTTTTTGGAGCTTCTGCCCCCAGCACGAGCTCTGCCCCTTTCTGCTCTGATTCACCTGCACCTTTGGGCTTCTGCTGAGCCAGTTTCCATCTCCCTATGGGCTGAGCTTTGTGGGATGTGTCCTGCTGTCCCCTGATTCTGCTGCCAGCACAGCCACCGTGCTCAGCTCGGGCTCTCTGCACTCGCTCTCCCCCCATTTCTCTGTCCCTACAGTGCCACCGACGATCTCCAGCGAGGGCCGCGTGGTGGAGGCAGCAGTGGGCCAGCCCGTGGAGCTGCCCTGCTCGGCCAGCGGCAACCCCCTGCCCACCCTGAGCTGGCAGAAGGACGGGCAGCCCCTGCCCCAGGGTGCCGGGGTGCTGCTCCTCGCGGGCGGCATGCTGCTCCGGGTCCAGAGGGTGTCGGAGAGCTCAGGGGGGTCCTACACCTGCCTGGCCAGCAGCCCCGCGGGAGAGAGCATGGTGCGGCACACGCTGCTCGTGCAGGGTAAGGGGGCTGCGGGGTTGCAGCAGGGAGCGGGGATTTATGGTGGCAGGAAGGAGGTGGCTGAAACCTGCAGCTCCTCTGAGACTGGAGAAGTGTGTGTGTGAAATTTGGCTCCACACAGCTGTGGGTTTTGGTTTACTGCTGGGGTCCTGTGCCCTCCGAGCTCCTGGCTGCTCCGATGCCAGGTTCCCAGGGCTGTTCCCAGCTGGCTGTCCCCTTTTCCCTTTTTCCCCAGCTCCCCCCAAGTTGCTGATCGGCGATGGGGAAAGCCACCTGACTGCCGTCGCCAACGACTCCCTGCGCATTCGCTGCCGTGCCAGCGGTGTCCCCATGCCCCGGATCCGGTGAGCACTGTAGGACAGGATGGGGGTCCTGCCCACGTCCCCCTGCTCTGCCTTAGGGGGCTGCGCAGCTCCCTGGGGGCACCCCAGAGCCTGACATGTGAAGATGCAGCGGAGAGCGGGATGGGGACTCCATATGGGTAACGGGGACCCCTGGCTGGGGGTGTCCTTCAGGATGGGAGACATCGATTCCTATTCCTCATCCCTGGGATCCTGTTCTCCCTGTGACCTGGATGCTTTGCTAGTGCTGTGGGTGCAGCACCCCCATGCTCCTGGTGCGCAAACCAGGGTGGGTGGTGGCGGGACACCCCAAAACCTCACTGCCCGCCCTGCTCCTTGCAGGTGGCTGAAGGATGGACTCCCGCTAGGCGCAGAGGATGGCGTGGCAGTGTCTGAGGACAGTGGGACCCTGCTGATTGCCCGTGTGGGGCTCGCACACCAAGGGCTCTACATCTGCCAGGGCAGCAGCCGGGCTGGGGGGGCCCAGGTTCAGTTGTGGGTTTTGGTGCAAGGTGAGCGCAGCAGCACCTGGGGGAGACCCGTTCTCCATCCCACGCATCAGGGTGGGCACGGCTGGCCAAGGGCTTTCCCCCAGCCTTGTTTCCCCTCTGGCCAGCACGCCCCTCGGTCAGCATCGCGGAGGGGGATGCCGTCACCGTGGCCCTTCGCCAGCCGGTGACGCTCCGGTGCCAGGCCACGGGCACGCCGCCCCCGCGGCTCAGCTGGAGGAAGGACGGGGTCCCGCTGCCAGCCACGGGCAGCATCTTCCAGGTTGGGGGGCGTGATGGGGCTGGGGGGGTGTGCAGGGCAGGGCTGTGTGCCCTGGGGCTGCAGGAGCTGAGGAGGGGGGCGTTACAGGTGACCAAAGCTAGTCGGGAACCCTCCCTCCTCCCTCTAGATCGAGAAGGCTGACCTGACCGATGAAGGGGTCTACACCTGTGTCGCAGCCAACCCCGCAGGGGAGGACGAGCAGGACGTGATGCTGAAGGTGCTGGGTGAGAAACCAGGCAGGGTGCTGAGAAAAAAATCTTTTCATTGACTTGGAGGGCAGCGGTGGCACCGTGCAGTGCTGTGGTTCCCTCCCAGAACGGGGACTGGTGCGTGCCGTGCAGCCGGTTTGGGTTTTGGGCTGCACAGAGCTGATGCCATGCATGCTGGGTTGCAGTGCCTCCAAACATTGAGCCCAGCGAGGTGGACCTGGCTGTCCTGGAGAACGGCACGGCGTCCCTGGAGTGCCTGGCCACGGGGGTGCCAGCTCCCGGTGAGCCTGTCCCCTCCCTCGAGCTTCCCTGGGGGTGTCCCCGGTGCGTGTCCCCGTGCTGCCATCACGCTCCTTGCATCTCATCCCCCTCCTTCCCTGCAGACATCTCCTGGTACAAGGGGAACGAGCAGCTCGTGACCACCCCGGGCCGGATCCTGTCCAGGGATGGGAAGCGCCTGGAGATTCCCCGTGCCCACCTTTCTGATGCCGGCAGCTACCGCTGCGTGGCCTCCAACGCCGCCGGGGACACCGAGCTCGGGTACAGCCTGCGGGTGACCGGTGAGTCTTTGGGGTGCAGGGGGAGGACAGAGGCTGTGAGAGGGCAGGGTGCTCCCCCAGGACCCCCCGTGCATGTATGGGGGCACATCCCTGAGAGATGGGTTTAGCAGAGACCCCTTCGTCTGCCCCATTTGCCATTACCCCACATCCATCCCTGGTAATGTTCCCAAAGGTCATGGCCCTACAGATGGGCATTGCCTGGTCCAAATCTTGGTGTCTCCCACCCCAGCCGTCCCCATCTCTGCCCCCTGGTGCTGCTGGTGACATTGCTGTGCCCCCACTGCCCTCCCCCAGTGCCCCCACGGATCACGGCTGGCCCCAGCCCCGTCGTGGCAGTGACGAGCGAGGCGGTGACGCTGCGGTGCGATGCCACCGGGAGCCCTGCCCCGGCGCTGCTCTGGCTCAAGGACGGCAACCCCGTGCCCGAGGAGGTGGCGGGTGGCCCGCAGGTGAGGTGGCTACCACAGGGGGGTCTCCCTGGGGACATCCTTTCAGAAGGATGCTCTGGATCCTTGTTCTGGCTTTTCCAAAAATAAAACCAAACAATTGCTGGAGCTGAGCAGACGTGGTGTTGCCCAAATTTACCCCTGCATTTGGTCCATGGGAACACGGACCTGCTCAGCCCTGCTCCCCGCCACGTGGAAGAGCCAGGGGGTCCCCACGATGTGACAAGGACAGGCTCGAGGCAGGATTGTGCCCACCCGTCCTGGTTACTGCTTGCAGCCCAGCGAGGTTTCTCTCTGGTTTCACGCTCACCTGAGCTCTTTTCTTCCCGGGGGCACAGATCCTGTCCGGTGGGCGCGTGCTGTCCCTGCCCACCCCTCGCCTCCTGGATTCGGGGACGTACACGTGCGTGGCCAGCAGCGCCGTGGGTGAGGACAGACGCGAGGCCACCGTCGAGGTGCGCTGTAAGTGTCCCCAAGTGTCCCCAGCCCCTTCTGGGGGCTGCTCCCTGCCCTCTCCCCAGCCTCGGGGGCTGTGGGGCCAGACATGGGAAGAGGGATTTGGGGATGGCCACACCCTGTCTGTTTCCAGTGCCACCCACTGCCCCGGGCGAGGAGGAGAACGTCTCTGCCATCGTCAACCAGGAGGTGACACTGCACTGCCCAGCTCCGGGGGTCGACCCCCGGGGGTCCCGCTGGCTGAAGGATGGGACCTTGCTCACACCGAGCCCAGGGATGTCACTGTCAGAGGATGGGACTGTGCTCCAGGTGATGTTTTGGGGCAAAAGAAGGGATGGGAGGGAAAAGAGGGTGCAGAGCATCTCACCATCTCTCCTCGTGGCAGGTGGGGCGAGCTGCCGTGCAGGATGCGGGCAGGTACACGTGCCAGGTGCCCGGCCACCCGGAGAGACACTACAACCTGAACGTGTTGGGTAAGGGCTGCCACGGCTGGGACAGCTCTCCAGGAAAATACGGGGCGTATGGAGATGTAGAAACAAACCCTGTAAGCATAACGGGGACCCGAGGTGGCTCGCTGGCTTGGAAAACGGTGTCCGAAGGATTAAAGCTCTGCGAGATGATGCAGCTGGAGGTGTAGGGAATCCCCTACTGGAACGGGAGGGGGGGAAAAAGCCAATGTTTGCACAAGTGTTGCTTTGGGGTATTTCAGTAACCATGCAGCTGTCTTCCTAAAGCTTGGGCAGGGGAGCAAAGGGAATTTGTTGCCGTTGCCAGGGCTGCTCTGCGCTCTCTGCGCCCTCATCCATCACGGCGGCACGCGGGTATCAGCCCCTGCTGTCCCCTGCCTGGGTCGGGGGGATGCTGGCGCATCCCTCGCCATGCACATCCCTGCAAACTCCAGCACATCCAGGGCAGAGCCAGGTTTGGCTTCCCTCGGGGATGCTCGGGGCCAGCTGGTGGGAGTCCTGCAGGCAGGCAGCCGGCACGGGGAGGAAGGCCAGTTCTCCCCGCTCCTGCGCTCCCTTCCCAGGGAGACGTTGCACGCTTGGCCCGGTGTCCTGGCTCGGCTCGATTGTTTGGGTTCTGCTGTTTTTGTTTTTCAGAGGTTTCTGGGTGTTAGGATTTTTCTTCCAAAAGCTAATATCCCTCGCGGGAAGGGGTTACCCTTCTCCAGCCAGCTGTAATTATGGGAACGGCATCCGATATCGGAAAGTGTTAGGTCACCTTCGCAGTGAGCTGTGCTACCTAACAAAGCTCTGTCTGGCCAGCCCTGGCCTGGCCGTGGGGCTCAGCCAGCCTCTGCTGTAGGCCACGTGCAATTAAAAACATCACTTTCCTAATAGCTGGGGAGTTCATGTTATTATTTCCAGCAGTCTCGCTGGGTCTTTGTGCAGAGCCTGGTGCCACGGGTGGCGAGCAGGACGGAGCTGCCCCTCTCCCCTCGTCCCCTGCCATCAGCTGCCCCTCTTCTCTCTCTCCCCACAGTGCCACCGTCGTTCCCCTCGGCAGAGCCCACCACCGTGTCCGTGCTGGAGGGGCAGTCTGTCCGGCTGGCCTGCGAGTGCCACGGGATCCCCTTCCCTGCCCTGAGCTGGCAGAAGGATGGTAAGGTCCTGCCCCTCAGGGCTCGACCCGCCAGGCAGATGCAGACCCCCTGCCCAGGGCAGGTGATCCCCCTTGCATGGTTTAGGAGCATTTTGGATGAGAAAACACCAGGTTAAACTTGAAACCCAGTTGCCAGCCTGCTCCTTGTGGGTCTCCTGCTGCAGCCAAGAGTAAAACCAACTCACATGGCTCTCCTTGGGCAGCAAGGAGTGATTTATATCGAGCAGTGCCCGGCTTCTGGGTGGGATCTGGTCCTGCTGGGAGCCTGAGAGGAGGCTGCTGTCCCCCCTGGGTAGGTGAGCCCCTCTCTGCCCACCCCGGGAGCCCGAAGCTGGTGTCTGCAGGAGGGAGGATGCTCTACATCGAGAGGGTGCGGCTGGTGGACGAGGGGACCTACACCTGCGAGTGCAACAACGCCGCCGGCGGCAGCAGCAAGGAGCATCGCCTGGGGGTGCACGGTGAGCCGGGGGACCCCAGGACATGGGAGTCCTGCTGGGGTGGCTGAAGCTGCCTCTCCTAAGCTGTATGTTTGAGCAAGACGTGTTCTCCCTTGCTGCGAGGCCCAGCTGGACCCAAAAGTTCACAGCTATTATCCCCTGCCCTGGGTGTTTTGGAAGGGATGTTGCCAGCTGGGTTTGCCTGCCCCCCTCCAGCTCCCCTCTTGGCTCCTCTCTGCTTGCAGCAGCACAACTGCACTAATTGCACCCACTGGGATGTGCTTTGCCCTCCTGCTGCCACCAGCCGGCTCCATGGCATTTTTCTACCCACTTGCATACCGCCAAGGGCTTTCCTCCAGCCTCACCTCCGTCCCGTGTCCCTCTGCCCGCAGTGCCGCCGAGGATCCGGGGCAGCAGCAAAGCCCCCAGGAAGGTTTCCGTCATCGAGGCCGGCGAGACGGTTTTGGAGTGTGAGGCCACGGGAAGGCCAGCACCCACGGTGACGTGGCTGAAGGATGGGCAGCCCGTGGCCCTTGGGGACGGGCTCTCGCTGTCGGAGCAGGGCTGGAGGCTGCGCATTGCCCAGGCAGCGCCGGTCCACGCGGGGCGATACGTCTGCCTGGCGGCCAACGCGGCGGGGCAGGAGCGCAGGGAGTTTGACGTGGTGGTGCACGGTGAGGGTGGGGGGCACGGCGGGGGGCTGCGGGGAAGGGACACGGGCAGCTGGGCTGGGAGGGGATGTCCCACCACGTGGGAAAGCATCACGAGCCTGGAGAAGAGGAAAACACGGAGCAAGTTTGGATAATGCAGCGTATAAAAGGTTTGGGGACAGGAGGGGGTGCTCTGGGTGAAGAAGCAGCAGAAGTGGCTCCATCAGCCTGCAGTAGTGGTTTCTTTCCAGGTTGAGCAGAGCACCTCCTGCTTTACAAAGTCAGCTGCTTTCCAAGGACTTGGGGGAACCTTGGGGACGGGGATACTGAGCATTTGAGCTGGAAAAAGACTTGGGGTGGTGTAGGGCACGTGGCCAGCTTGGTGTCACGCCTGGAGGTATAGGGTTGGGGGTGCAGGTAGGTGGCTGCTGATGGACCTTCTGTGCTCACGTCCTCAACCTGTACAAGCAGGAGGGTGGGAACCAGCTGGGTTCAACATCTGCCACATTTTTTTCTGGGTTCAACATCTGCCGCCTTTGTTTTGCTCTTCTGCTGTCTCGGTGGCTGCTTTGCAGACAGCTCTTTGTCCCTTCTGCCTCCCCAGTTCCTCCGAAGCTCCTCCAAGGTTCGGGATCCACCAGCAACATCCGTGTGCCTCTGCACAGAGCCCTGACGCTGACCTGCGAGGCCACCGGTGTCCCCCTGCCCACGGTCTCCTGGTCCTGGAAGGGCTCTCCTGTCACCCCCGGCGAGCACACGCAAGTGCTCTCAGGTGGGATGAGGGAAGGATGCTGCAAGAGCTCCACGAATGCCTTCTGCCCTAATGCTGAGGAGTTCACACCCAGCACAGCTCCCACCCTGCGGGGTGGTACTGGGCTGTGCTGGTGCCTGGATCCGTGCCCTGAGCCCTCTCTGCTCCGTGCTCACAGGGGGCTGGATGCTGAGGCTGCCCCGTGTGCGAGCCCAGGATGGTGGCCACTATTCCTGCCTGGCCAGCAACGCCGCTGGGGAGGCCAGGAGGGAGTTCCAGGTGGAGATCCTGGGTAAGGGAGGGACATCTACCCTCTGATGGGCTCCTCGGGAGCGTCAGAGCTTCAGCTGTGCGGGGACAGCACTGGGCAGCACTGGGTGCAGCGGTGGGAGCTGCAGCACCGGAGTCCTTCGTGCCTTGGCGCATGGACGCAGCGTCTGGTTTGGTCCAGCTGCTGATGTCCCTGGCCTCTCGCCTTCCTAGTTCCTCCCCACATTGAGGACGTGGATGAGGAAGAGGCCGTCACGGTGCCAGAGGGCCACCCTGTCACCTGGTCCTGCCTGGCCGCGGGTGAGCATCGCGCGGGGAGCAGGAGTGGTGGGAGGTGGGCGCGGAGCAAGCGGCCGGTTCCAGCCGATGACACAGGAATAGCTGAGGTCGGCTGAGGAACTTTTTGGGGATAGTTCCTGGCTTTGCAGTTGGGCTGTCCGGAAAGTGCTGGGGAGGGGGCGCCCACGCGGGGAGCTTGTTCCACGACGTCAGCTCCGATCTTTCCAAAACGGAGCAAAAATTCCTCTAATCTGGTTTCTCCTTTTGCAATGGGAGTAATTAATCACCTCCTACTCAGGACAGTTTTCCTTTTTTTTTTTCTTGCTGGCTCATCCAGCAGTCTCTAAAATCCCGATCCAGATTGTGATAAGTCTGGATTTGGGCTGGTGTCCCTGCTTCCCAGCGCAGTGACCCCATCCAGGCTGCATGCACGCATGGAAAAACTTTTGCACCGAGCCCAAGCCCTCCTTTCCAAACTACACAGGCAACCCCCAGCCTGAGGTCACCTGGCTGAAGGATGGTGACCCTCTGCCTGCTGGAGCCACCTCCATCTCTCCCGACGGCTCCGTGCTGCGCATCCCCCAGGCTGCCCCGTCTGACGCCGGCCGCTACTCCTGCGTGGCCTCCAGCCCCGCGGGGGAGCAAACCAAGCACTACCTGCTGAATGTTTCGGGTACGAGGTGGCTTTGGGTGTTGAGTCCTGGGGATGTGGGCTTTTGGGGCTTTCTGAGTGCCTGCCCCAGCTGGGTGGTGAGGATCCCTGAGCCCTACAGCCGGCAGTGGGGCTGTGATGGGTGTTAGTGCCGATCTCTTGCCGTGCGCACACCTCTCTGCAGCCAGCCCCACGTCTGCTGGAGATGCCCACGATGCTGCCACTGAAGATGTTGTTGTGATCATCAACAACCCCATCTCCCTGCTCTGTGAGGCTCCAGCCTACCCCCCTCCCAGCATCACCTGGCTCAAGGATGAGGTCCCCATTGAAGCCTCGCGGGACGTGCGCCTGCTCCCTGGTACCGTGCTGGCACCCCTTGGTCCCACACCGCCACGGAGCCCCTTTGGGTGCCCGGGGGGTGGGAGTGGGGTCTGTTCTGGGTCTGGTAACACCCAGGGCGATGAGAAGTCATCATCCTGTAGGAGATGAGAGGCTCAGGCCATCAGAAGGGTGGGCCACATCATCGGGTAATAGCTAGAAGCTTCTCAGCAGCATCCGTGAGACCACACGGGTTTTTATAAGCCTGGAAATTGGGCTCTAGAAGAGCATTGGATGCCCTCCAGTCAGGTTTGCAGGTGGTCAGCAGGTCCTCTAAGAAGTCTTCATGTGCTGCACGGGGATAAACAGCCTCAGCTGTGAGCAGGGACCCCCTCAGGAGACCCCCTTTGCCCCAGGTGGCCACGGGCTGCAGATCCTGAACGCCCAGGAGGAGGACGCGGGCACCTACAGCTGCGTTGTGGCCAGTGAGGCTGGGGAGGCCGTGAGGAACTACACCGTGAAGGTCCTGGGTGCGTGAGCTCTCCCCGTGCCTCCTGAGCCCCACCACAACCCCCAACATAATGGGGCCAGTGCCCCTTCCTTCCCTTCACCCTGAGGCACTGCGCGTTGTTGGTTAGGGCAGAGCAAGGGCATTTGGGGGCTCTTCCCTCCTCCCAGCCATATCTCCTCTCCCCACCAGTTCCCCCTTTGATCACCCGAGATGTCCCTTCGGGGGAATTTGCCACGACAGAGGTGAGAACCAGGGTCAATAGCACGGTGACGCTGGAGTGCGAGACGTGGGCTGTGCCCGAGCCGACCATCCAGTGGTACAAGGACGGGCAGGTGAGGTCCCAAGGGTGGCCAGGGAGCAGCTGCTGTTTTTTTTTGGGGGGGGGACACACACCCTTTGTATGGCTGGCTGGGCTCTGCCCCGCTCCTGCATGCCTCAGCCCTGGTGTATAATCGCTCCTCTTCCTCGCCTTGGGGCTGGGGACCCCGCGCAGCTCCTGGAAAGCGCCGGCCACCTCCAGATCCTCCAGGAGGGGCAGGTCCTCCAGATCAAACCTGCTGGTGTCCCGGACTCGGGGCACTACACCTGCGTGGCCACCAACCCGCTGGGTGCAGACGACAAGGATTTCAGCGTGCACGTGCAGGGTGAGCCCTGGGCGAGCTGGGGAGGGGGGTGTCCCGGGGAGAGGGGTCCCTATGGGGGTCCCCCATGGGATCAGGGTGGAGAGGGGTGTGTGTGTGCTGGATAACGTGTGTCTCACCAGCTCTGGCTGCACCTGGGGGTGATGTCCCCCTCCCTACAGCTCACAGCAGCCTATCCCCGCAGTGCCACCCCTGTTCCAGCACCAGCTGAGCCCCAGCGAAGCCTTCGAGATCCTGTACCAGGAGGAGGACGGGGACGGGGAGGTGACGGAGCACCGCCAGGCTGTGCTCCACCAGCCCGCCGCGCTCTCCTGCGACACCAACTCCATCCCTCCCCCCCGGCTCACCTGGTACAAGGACGGGGAGCCCCTCGCCCCCGGCCCCGGGGTGCTCATCCTGCTAGGTAATGCTCCTGCCATGAAAGCATCCCCAGCACGGGGGGGTCGGATCCTGTCCCTTTGCTCCTGCCAACACGCGCAGCACCCGTGGGACCCTGACTGCCTCACCGGGGCTGCGTGGGGGCCGTGCACAGCGGGGTGGGAAAGGGATTGTGGATGGGACCCCCATCATGGGGCTGTCCCCACCTTGCCCCCCCCGTGCTGCAGGGGGCCGGGTGCTGCAGCTGCCCGTGGTGCAGGAGGAGGACGCGGGCAGGTACACGTGCGAGGCATCCAACGAGGCGGGCAGGGACCGCGTGCACTACGAGCTGGAGGTGCTGGGTGAGCGAGGAGGGGCTGGGAGATACTGGGAGGGGGGGGGATTCAGCAGCCCCTGACCCCCCTGCTTCCAGCTGCCCCGGCCATCCGTGGTGCTGAGGAGGAACAGGTCGAGGAGGTGACAGCCACCACCAACAGCACCGTCCGATTCGAGTGCGCAGCCAGCGGGCGCCCGGTGCCCGCGGTGTCCTGGCTCCGGGACCACGTCCCCATTGCGGCCAGCCCCCGACACCAGCTCCTGGAGGGGGGCACAGTCCTGCAGGTCGGTGTCCCCATGCTCAGGGGGTGGCTGTGCCGGGGGGACAGGGCCCTATTCGGTCCCCGAGGTGGGGCTGGCTGCGCACCGAGCCCCAGTGGTGCCTGGCTGGGGGTCCCCAGTGGGGCTGTGCTCCTCTTGCAGGTGGCCGTGGCAGAGGTGGGTGACGCTGGCAGCTACGTGTGTGTGGCCGAGAACCCGGCCGGTTCAGCTGAGAAGCATTTTGCTCTCACTGTGCTGGGTAAGGCAGCCCTGCTGACGCTTCCCTGGGTCGCTGATCTGCCTCCCTCCTCCTTCCTCCTCCTCCTCTTTCTCCTCCTCCACCACTCCATGGCAGCCCCCAGCTGGAGCCATCCTCTAGAGGATGGGGTGAGCCTCCCACCGAGGGGCTGGCAGCAAGGACCTCTCCGTGGCTCCTGTGTTTTTTGGGTGCCCTCCACCTGCCCTGGCCATGCGGGTGCCTGAACAGGGTCCTTTCAGTGCATCCCCCAAGCGCTGGCTGCAAGCAGAGCTTGGGATTTGGGGCTTGGGATTTGGCCCCTGCTCACTCCCCACGTCCCTGCTCCTCCTCCTCCTCCTCCCCAGAGCCTCCAGGTGCTGAGGACCCCCAGGAGGAGACGCTCAGTGCTGACATGGGCAGCCCCCTCGTCCTGAGCTGTGCAGCCACCGCCGTGCCCGCTGTCACCTGGCTGAAGGACGGGAGGACACTGGGTACGCACGGAGGTGGTGATGTGCCGGGCTTCTGCCCCCAGCCCTGCCTCGCTTTCCCTATTTCTAATCCCACTGTGGGAAAACCTCAGGGCCCTGCAGGGGAGGAGGCAGAGCATGAAGGCGTTGGTGTTTTTCCTGCATGTTTTTAGGAGGTTTTGCTTCTGTCTCAGCAATGAATGCTAAGGGATTTGGGCATGGGATGCGATGCAGGGGTGTGGTGCTGAGCTCTTGGGGTACCAAGTGCCACCAGAACTGGGGTTTGCTCCCCAAACTCCATCTCCTTCCTCCTGCAAACCTGCGGCAGTGCAGAGCCCACACCTCTCCTTTATCCAACCGGGGCCCAAGGGGTGGGAACTGGGGGGGACAGAGAACAACAGAGGGAGCCTGGGGAGGGCTCTGCGGAGGAGCACGACCACAACCCCCTCTGCCCCATCTCCTGGCAGCAAGCAGCCCCGAGCAGGGCCTGGTGCCTGGGGGGGGGCAGCTGCAGATCAGTGCCCTGCAGCCCTCCCACCAGGGCCGCTACACCTGCCTGGCACCGGGTGAGGGCACCGAGATGCGCAAGGACTTCTTGGTGCTGGTGCGAGGTGAGGCTTGATGGGTTGGTGAGGGGCCCTGGGCTCTACCCCCCCATGGGGAGCCTTCCTCCTCCTTTTTTTTTCTTGTCCTCCTCAGCCTCTCTCCTCTTTTTTTGCACAGTGGCACCCCGCATCCTTGGTGCAGGGGTCCCCAGCGAGCACAGCGTGCTGGAGGGCGGCGAGGTGAGGCTGGAGTGCCAGGCAGAGGGGCAGCCACCCCCCCAAATCTCCTGGCTGAAGGACGGGCAGCCCCTGCAGCTGCAGCCCCCATCACGTGCCCAGTAAGTCAATGGGGGGGACAGGGACACTGCTGTCCTTGCAGCGCACCCCAAATCCTACAGCCTGGGGCGCAACCAGGCACGGAGCATCCCTCCCCCATGGGTGTTTTGGGGGTGCTGGTGTCACCGCGGTGCTGTCCCACGCAGGGTGTCACCGGATGGCAGTGCTCTGCTCCTCGAGGCGCTGCGTGCCGCTGATTCGGGTGCCTACACCTGCCTGGCACGCAACGGCGCGGGCGAGGATGCGCGGCTGCACGTGCTGAGCGTGCTGGGTGAGTGGGGCTGGGGGCACCGGGCACGGCCACCCGCCCCCAGCAGCCTCATCTCTGCCTCTCGTCCCCTCGCCCAGTGCCCCCAGTCATCGAGGGAGGTGCCGATGGCTCTGATGTGGTCCGTGGCGTCCTGGCCGCGGCGGTCACCCTGCGGTGCCGGGCACGGGGGTCCCCTCCGCTGCGTGTGAGCTGGCTGAAGGACGGGCTGCCCCTGCGGCTGTCCCCACGTGTCATGCTGCTCTCGGCCGGGCACGTCCTCAGGTGAGAGAGGTGCTGGGGGGATGCTTGGCTGCGGGTTTGGGGGCAGCTCCTGGGTCTGCGTGGCAGAGGGGTCAGGTGGAGATGTTGGGAGCACCCTTCTCCAGGTGATCCTGCCACTGACATCTCCTCCTCCTCCTCGTGCCCTGCTCCCCGGGGTAGGATCTCCCGCACACAGGTCTCTGATGCCGGGCTCTACACCTGCGTTGTCTCCAGCCAGGCAGGGGTGGCCGATCGCAGCTTCGTCCTGCAGATACTGGGTATGGAGGAGCCGGGGATTTGAGGGGGAGCAGAGCGGGTGGGGGCACCCAGGCACCAGTTTTGCTTGCAGAGCACTCGTTGTGCAAGCTGAGTTGGTCCTTGGGTGGGCTCGGGAAGGACGGAGCAAGGAGGGACCAGCCTGAAAGCAGACCCAGAGCACCCAGTGCTGGGCAAACCCCTGCAGGAGGCTGAGCCACCTCCGGGTGCTCTCGGGATGGTGGCCGTTTGCCAAAAACATCCCTCGTGCCTGGGACCCCCTGGGAGCTTTTCTCCCACTGCCCCACTAAGGAGTCGGCTCCATCCCCAGCACCCCCTGTCCTGGAGAGCCCGGAGAGCAGCGAGGAGCAGGTGGTGGCCAAGGGCTCCGATGTCACCTTCGCCTGTGAAGCCAGCGGGTCCCCGGCACCAGCAGTGACCTGGCTAAAGCTCGGCGAGACCCCAGCGCTGCCAAGCAAGAGGGTGGCCGACGGCCCACGGCTGAGCCTGGGGGCTGTGGGGCCGGCCGATACGGGGGTCTACGCCTGCGTGGCCGCCAACGAGGCCGGGGAAGCCAGCAGAGCCTTCAGCCTCCTGGTGATGGGTGCGTGCCTTCCCTGGGCTGGGGGCGCTGACCCTGGGGAGCAGCTGAGGGATGAGCGCTCCCGGCTCCCCCTGCGCCTTGCAGAGCCCCCAAAAATTGAGGATGCGTCCCACCCCACCGAGATGGCCGTGGCCGTGGGCACCCCTCTGGAGCTGACCTGCGTGGTGGCGGGGGTCCCTGCGCCTGCTGTCACCTGGGAGAAGGACGGGCAGCTGCTGGCAGGGCCCTGGCTCTCGGCGGGGAACGAGAGCACGCTCCACATCGACAGCATGGAGGTGGGGGCTCCTCCTCCCCTTCCTCGCCTGCGTTCTCTTTCTGGCTTGTTTTTGGCTCATTTTTTTCCCCTCTCCTGGCTTTGTGTAGGTGGCTGACTCTGGCTTGTACACCTGCCTGGCCACCAGCCCTGCTGGGGAGGACAGCAGGAGCTTCCACGTCAGCGCCCGAGGTAGCGTGGCCCCCGTGGGGAGGGTGTGTGGGGTGAGGGTCAGGGTGCGCAGGGCTTTGGGGTCAAATTTGGACACACCAGGGGGTACTATAAGCATCTGAGGGGGATCTGGAGCAGAACACGGTAGCCCCAGAGACTGGGGGGGGGGCTATTTGTGGATAAATGAGGATGGATGGGGACAGGCACGGGGGTGCTCAACTGTCACCCATCCCACAGCCCCTCTTGGCACCACGGGCACCACTGAGACCCTCAGCATCACCGCCGTGCCGGGGGGGCAGCTCACCCTGGAGTGCCCTGTGGATGCTGTGCCGCCCCCCTACATCGAGTGGCACCGGGAGGGCTCCCCGCTGTGGGTAGGTGTGCTGGGGGGGCTGCGGGGCTGGGTCCCCCCCCTCTCAGCCCCGTTGTGCTCCCTGTGGGCACAGCCGCTGACTGGGGCTGCCCTGGGGGGTGTCAGGAGGATGCCCGCAGGCAGATCCTGGCCGAGGGCCGGTTCCTGAGGATCTGGGACGTGGGGGCAGCAGACGGGGGGGAGTACGTCTGCAGGGCTGGCACCGCGACGGGGGACAGCAGGCAGAGCTTCCAGGTGGAAATTCATGGTGAGCATCGCCCTGCCGCGAGGCTTGGCCGGGGGAGAGCGCGTTCCCTGAGCATCCCTTTCATCGGGGACAGAGATGCCCAATATTTTGGGGTCTCCTACGGATGGGGCAATAGGAAAAGAGGCGCGGGTTGGGTTTGATTTCTCCTTCTCTGAGCTCTGTCGTTCATTTTCTCCCTTCCCCATGGATGCTGCCGCAGTGGCCCCACACATCCAGCCAGGCCCCGAGGAGGTGAACGTGCCCACGAACGGGTCGGCCACGCTGCTGTGCCAGGCAGAGGGGTGGCCCACGCCCCGGGTGACGTGGAGGAAGGACGGGCAGCTCCTGTCCCTTCGTGGCACCAGCAGGTACAAGGCTTTGCAGCTTGGTGGCACCCAGAGCTGGCTCCCAGTTGAGCCCCTGTCCCCGTGCCCGCTCAGGGGACGTGCCCCATCTGGCTGCAGGGTGCCCGTCACCCTCCTGGCTGTGTGTCCCTGCGTTTTCCTGGCTGTGCACAGCCCCTGGGGGCTCACCTGCTCTCCCTCCCTCCCTCCCCAGGCTGCAGCTGCTGCCCGATGGCTCCCTGCACATTGACCCCATTCGGGTGCAGGATTCTGGCTACTACCTCTGCGTGGCCTCCAGCCCTGCTGGCTCTGACCGGCGGGGCCTGGATCTCCGTGTCCTGGGTAAGCAGGACAGTGAGCTGCATCCCTCCTGCGCCCCTGCTGCCACCCGTTATTTCTGGGCAGCTCTCATGGGTACAACACCGCGCTGCTGCCCACTGCTTGCCCCCTCCGGGCAGCTCCCAGCTCCCCGTTTGCCTTCCTGCAGTTCCTCCTGCCATCACCCCCGGCCCCCCCAGCCTCACCCTGCTGGCCCCGCAGCCAGCCTGGCTGTCCTGCGATGCATCAGGCTCCCCTGCACCCCAGGTCCGCTGGGAGAAGGACGGCCACCCCCTGAACCCACACCTCCTGCCCGGTGCTTACAGGTACCCTCCTTGCCCCCTGTTTTTTTTTTTTTTCCCCCCTCTTGTTGCTCCCCATGGTGCAGGGGCTGTCCCCAACGTGTGCTGTGCCCACGCAGGGTGCAGACCTCGGGCTCGCTGCTCATCACCAGCCCCAGCCCCCGGGACGAGGGGTGGTTCGAGTGCATCGCCACCAACGCCGCCGGAGAGGCGCGCAAGGTGTTCCTCGTGTCTGTCCACGGTGAGCCCTGGGGGGGCTGCAAGTACTGCAGGGAGCTGCCTTATTGGGGGGTCTCTCCCCCCCACTCAGACATGATGTAGCTGTGCTTCAACCCCCCCTGCACTTGAGTCCCTTCTAGGGGACTGGGAATTGAGGCAACAGAAATATCCGCATCCGTGTGCGTCAGGTCCAGCTCCCCTCCACCTTGCTCACCTCCCTCCTTTCCTCCTCCAGTGCCCCCCACCATTGCCGATGACCTCACGGATGTGGCCGTCACCCGGCTGTCCCCTGCTGTCCTCACCTGCTACGCCTCCGGCGTGCCCAAACCAGCGGTGTCATGGAGCAAGGATGGGGCTCAGCTGGGCAGCCGAGGGGGCGGCTACCGCGTCCTGCCCACAGGTAGAGGCTCGGGGCAGGGCACCGGGGGGCAGCGGGTCCCCGCAGCCCTCCTGCTGCCCCCTTTTTGCCTTCTAGGAGCCCTGGAGATCAGGCAGGCACTGCCTGTGCACGCCGGTCGCTACACCTGCACGGCGAGGAGCACCGCAGGCACTGCCCGAAAACACCTCCGGCTCGTGGTGCACGGTACGTGTGGCTCAGGGGGTCCTGCTCCCTGCACATTGCTGGGGGGATGCTGGTGGCAGCGTTTTTGTCTCTTGCAGAGCCCCCCGCCTTGAAGCCCCTGCCCGGCATGGTGATGGTGAAGGTCAATGCCAGCACGGTGCTGTCCTGCGAGGTCAGCGGGGTCCCCCGGCCAGAGGTCACCTGGCAGAAGGATGGTGCCAGCATCCCTGGAGGTGAGCAGGAGCCCACGCTGCCTGCCAGCCCCTGCCCGGGGGTGGATTTGGGTGGCTGAGCTGCCAGCATCACTGGGTGGCTCCTTGAGGACACCTGAAGGGCTGAGGTGCCCAGCCAGCCTCGTGGCTCCCCACTGTGTCCGGTGGCCACTGGAGCTGTTCCTTGGGGCTTTCAGCTGCTCTCTTCTCTCCTCTTCTTCATTCCTGCCTGTCCCACAGGGCCTGGGCTCAAGGTGCTCCCCAGCGGGCAGCTGCACCTCCTCCGAGCCTCCCTGGCAGATGCTGGCAGCTACCTGTGCGTGGCTCGCAACCCCTCGGGCACTGCCATGGGGAGGACCAGGCTGATCGTGCAAGGTAAGGCTGGAATCCCCTCGTTCCTTCCTTCTCCATCCCTGGCACGCAGCAGAAATGTGGCTGCCAGCTCGGTGCCCCCAGCATCAATCCGTGCAGGCACTCGCCCCTCTCCTCCCTGCTGCTCCTGGGGGGCCACGCAGAGCCCTGAGAGCAGTGCAGGCTGCCGAGCTCTGAGTCTGCCTCCAAACCACCCCAATTAACCCTGGGACCAGCTCTGTGGCTGTCCAGGATGTTTTCCCTGGGCATTGCCTTGCTGTAGCTGAGGACAGGCTGGAGGGTTGGGTGCTGGAGCCAGGCTGTGGGCACCCCCACCGCAGCCCCAGCGGAGGCCACAGCTCTGAGGGCAGATTCGCAGCATCCCTGGAACCCAACGGGATGTTGGTGTGAAAGTGATGATGTCTGTCCCACCCAGTGCCCCCGACCATCGCGGCCGGCCCCGTGGAGCTGGCAGTGCTGGAGGGGCAGGACGTGCTGCTGCCCTGCACTGCCCGCGGCGTCCCCGAGCCCCGCGTGTCCTGGAGCCGGGATGGAGCCCCGGTGCGGGACCGTGGTGGGACCGTCACCATCCTGCCATCTGGGGAGCTGCTGCTCCACCACGTCCAGGTGAGCACAGGCCCCTCAAGCAGCTGAATTTACCAAAAAAAAAAAAAAAAGGGTATCGGGGTGGAGATGCACCCCGTGATGGGTACCGCGCCCTTTCCGTGCGCAGGAAGGCGACGCCGGCAGCTACTCCTGCACCGCGGTGAACTCGGCGGGGAAGGCCATCCGCCGGCTCTCCCTCGGGGTGCACACCCTGCCCACCTTCACCCGCCGGCCCGGGGACGTGGTCCTGAGCCGGGGCGAGCAGCTGGAGCTGGTGTGCGAGGCCACGGGCAGCCCCGAGCCCCACATCTCCTGGACAGCCGACGGGCGGCCCCTCACCGGTGCGTGGGCAGCTGGGGGGAGAGCACTGCCCTGCCTCCCTCCTGGCTTTTTCACGTTTTGGGGTCCTGGAGTGTTTGGTGACACAGGTTATAACCCCACATGGGTTGTTTTTGTTTTTTTTGGGGGGTTGCTCACTGCAGAGGGTGTATCAGGGCAGCGTGGCCGGAGCATCCTGCGGCGGGCAGCAGCCACCCACGCTGACAGTGGCACCTACGTGTGCCGTGCCGAGAACAGCGCCGGCACCATCAGGGCCACCAGCTTCGTCTCCGTCATGGGTAGGTGCCCTTGGGGTGGCTGGAACCCAGCACACCCAGCCGTCCCCGCTCCTCTCCCACCCCTCTCCCTTCCCCAGAGGCACCCGTGGTGAGGGGGGCCCCCAGCACCTACCAAGTCGAGCCCCCCGGGGCCGATGTCCTCCTCGACTGTGACACCCGGGGTCACCCCGCGCCCTTCATCCGCTGGAGCAAGGACGGGGTGCCGGTGGGAGCCACCCGGCGGCTGCGCCAGCTGCAGAATGGATCACTGGCCATCCGCAACCTGGGGGTGAGAGGGGTTTTGGGGAGGGAGGCAGGCGGGCAGCACGTTTTGGGAGAATTTGTGGCAAAGCCGAGCATCTCAGAAGTGCCTTTGCCACCCCGTTGTGGGTTTGTGGCTGTGCTGATGCTGTCGTAACACCAGGGTGCCGATGTGGGGCTTTACCGGTGCGTGGCGGAGAACGAGGTGGGCACGGCAGCCAAGGTGGTCACCCTGGCCCTGCAGAGTGAGTCCTGCCCCTTCATATCCTCATTTTTTGGGGGGGGAAAAATGGTGTTTTAGGCCTCTGCCTGCTTTTTTGCCATGTGGGACAGATGGTTTGGGGCAGAGGGAGAGGCTCAGGCTGGGGGGGAGCTGGAAGAAGATGAGAAGAAAAGGTTCGGGGAGGTGATGGACTTTGGGTGCAGGGAAAAGGGGCTGCAAACGCGCCTTCGTGTGAGTGCTTCCCCCAGGTGGTCCTGCCCTTGGCCCCATCTGAGTGTCTAAAGGCCCCCAACGCTTGCACAACCCCAGGGGAAGGTGACACTTCCCGGGTCCCTTTCCCTGCCCAGGTCCCCCCGTGGTGGTGGTGACGCCACGGGCGGTGTCGGTGCGCACCGGGCAGCGGGTGCTGCTGCACTGTGCGGTGTCGGGGGAGCCCACCCCATCCGTGGAGTGGCAGTGGGATGGGGAAGCGCTGCCAGAGGGGCCCCGAGGCCGCATCCTGCCCAACGCCACGCTGCTGCTGCCTGCTGCCAGCCCCCGGGACACCGGCACCTACACCTGCATCGCTCGCAACGCCCTGGGCTCTGCCGCTGCCCGCGCCTCCCTCGTGGTGCAAGGTGGGTGTCTGGAGGCTTCTGGCCTCGTGGTAGCTTGGGAGGATATTGCTTCTCCGTTCTTACTTTAAATCCCTCGGTTTGCACCCGGTTTTTCTCTCTCCCATCTCTTCCATCACTTATTTATCCGAGCTAAAGGGCTGAGCCAAGCCAAAGCCTTCCTGAAGCAGCTGCTGCGTGCGAGCCTGTGGCCCCCATGAGCCCTTTGGCTCTCCCAGGCTTCCTGAATTTGCTGCCGGTGATTAAATTCCTGTGTCCCAGGGGTCCTGCTAAATGCCCAGGCACATCCTCTCTCGGGGAGCAGATTGCCAGGCCGAGCGGCGGTGCGGAGGAAGCGCCGTGTGCCCTCTGCGCGGCTGCTGGCGTTTTGCTGCCAGGCGTGCTGGAAAGGCAAATAAAAACTTGGGATCGGGGCCAGGAACGCGTACGGGTGCAGAGAAGGGGATTGGGACATGCGGGGGGCAGGTGTTGGTGCATGTTGGTGGGTGCAAGGTGTGGGGCCACGCTCACAGCATCCCCTGTCGATACGCGGCACTGCGCGTTTGGGGGCTGTGCGTGCATCCAGGTGGGGATGCTGCTGGCCTTGCTCTGGTGGCTTTCCCGTGGGCGAGCAGCCCCAGTGCCGTGTTTTGTCCCCAGGGGAGCCACGCCGGGTGCGGGGCAGCCTGATGGGCGTGATCAACACCCGTGAGTTCGGTGTTGCCACCCTCAATGCCAGTGTACTGGACGAGCCGCGCTCCGGCACCACCGCCATCCGCACCACCATCAGCGGCGTCCCACGGCACGTTGGTATGTGGTGGCACATCACCCCCGTGGTGGCACATCACCCCCGTGGTGGCACATCTCTCACCCTGGGGGGCTGTGATTGACCCGTTTTGGGTGAAAATCTTGGGGAAAGAGGGAGAAAAACAAGCCGAAATGTACAGCAAGGAGCATCCTGAGAGCAGCGCCCCACTTCTGCACTGCTGCTCGTGGGGTGCCGGGGGGATCGGGCTGGGTGCCCCCCGAGGAGGGTGCTGGCTTCGTGGTGACGTTTTCTTCCCCACCCCAGGGTCGCTGATGCGGGTGCTGGTCACCCTCATGGCCCCCGTTTACTGGTCCTTTGCGCACACCGGTGGGGATGTCCCCGGTGGGATCCTGCTCGCACGGGGCACCTTCAGGCACGAGTCGCAGGTGGAGTTCGGTACAGGTGAGGGATATTCTGCGTGTGGCTCCCCTGCTGTCACCTCCCTGTGCGAGAAGGGACAGGGGCAGTGCCTGCTCCTGCCTGGCTTTACCATCCCTGTCCCCCACGCACCATCCCCGTGGCCACCGGGGGCTGAGCCTGGTGCTCTCCTGGGCTCGGTGCCGCCCGGCGGGCAGTGGAGCTGGTTTTGGGGTGCTGTGTGCCACCCCTCAGCTCTCCCATCCCCATAGGTGACCTCCTGCGCATCACCCACCTTGCCCGGGGTGCGGATGCCAGCGGCACCCTGCTGCTGGACAGCGTGCTCAGCGGCTCCGTGCCCGAGAGCATCGGCGATGCCACGCTGCTGCTGCAGGTGCCAGAGCTTCCCACCCTCCCTGCCAGAGCGTGGCTCCTGGGCTGGGTGCCGAGGGGGTCCCTGAGGGGGTTTACAGCCTGATTCCCCCCTCCTGCTCCCTCCCCAGGACTTCAGCGAGCGCTACGTGCGGACAGGGGCAGGGAGGTTCAGCGGGGAATCGGTGCAGAGCTTCCTGCAGGACGGGCGCCTCGCCCGTGCCCGCTGCAATCACACCATCGAGTACGAACCCGCTCCTGGTCTTCAGCCGCAGCGGGTGCAGCACATCCAGGCCAGGGAGGTCCAAGCCTCCTTTGACCCAGCCTCGGAGGAGCTCAGCTTCCAGCTCAGCACCTCCCTGGATGCAGGTAACGAGGGGGATGAAAATGGAGAGGAAGGTGCTGGGATCCCTCACGGGTCCTGGGTGGCTGGGAGGGCACAAAGGCTGCTTCCCTTCGGTGACACGTCCCTTCTCGGCCACCTCTGCTTGCTTCCCAGGAGACCAGTGCCCTCCAGGATTTGTCCTGGGCCCTCAGCAGCTGCACTGCCTTGGTACGGACCTTCACTGGGGCAGGGTCTGCATGGTGGTTTGGGGCTGGAAGGTCCCCATGGGGTGTAGGAGTAGTTGAGGGGCTTCTGCCCACAGAGCAGCCCCAGGTGCCACCTCCCTGTCCCCCTCATGTCCCCAGACATCAACGAGTGTGCCGAGGGCTCCCACGCCTGCCGCTACAACCAGATCTGTGAGAACACCGTGGGGACACATCGCTGCGTGTGCCCCCGCGGGTACCGCTCCCTGGGCGCTGCCTGGCCCTGCCTGGGTACGAGCCCAGCTCCCCCAGGACACGTCCCTGTCCCCCTCCCTGCCCCATTTCCCCATCATGTACCTCCCTCTCTCTTTGCTCCATCAGACATTAACGAGTGCCTGCACTTTCCTCCGCCGTGCGCCTTCGAGTGCCGCAACCTGCGGGGCTCCTACGAGTGCCTGTGCCCCCCCGGCATGGTCCTGCTGCCGGAGGGCGAGTGTGGTGCAGCAGGGACAGGAGGGGGGGCTGCAGGCAGCACCCCCTGGGACTCCCTCCTGCGCTGGCTGGGGCCTGGCAGCCGCCTGCGGAGCCGTTTGCACCCACGGCTCACCCTCAGCCGAGTGGCGAAGGCTGCGGGGCCGGATGCACGGGGTCCCTGCCCCTCTGGGTTCGTCAGGAGGAACGGTACCTGCACCGGTGAGTGGCCAGGGGGAGGCCAAGGGGCTCTGCATGGAGTTTGGAGACCACTGCGTGCCCAAAAGTCTGCCTAAAAATCTGCATTTGCCCATTGTTGCCGCATCTCCCCGTTCCTTCGCGCCCTCACCCACGGTGTCGGGGTCTCGCCAGGCTTGGCTGTGCAGGGAAGGGGAGGTGGGAGCCCCCCAGCAACAGGTTGAGGGAACACGGGACACCGCTGCTTCCCTGCTTGGTTTCACCCCTCTCCTCCCCAGACCTCGATGAGTGCCGGGTGCCAAACCAGTGCCAGCACCAGTGCAGGAACAGCGAGGGCAGCTACCGCTGCGTGTGCCCGCCCGGCTACCGCCTGCTGCCCGACGGGAAGAGCTGCCAGGGTCAGTGAAGCCTTCCTTCCTCGGGGTCTGCAACCCCCGACCCTATAACCACCTGGCTGTGAGGAACCCAGGGCTTTTCTCCTTCCCCGCTACCCACCCCTGCTCTGCCCTCAGACGTGGATGAGTGCGGGGAGGGCACGCTGCGGTGCGCCTCCAGCCAGCTCTGCTTCAACACGCGCGGAGGAGCCCGCTGCGAGGACACCCCCTGCCCCGATGGCTACTGGCGAGGCTCCAGCCCTGGGTGAGCCGTCCTGTGGGGTTGTGGGGGGCCCGTACAGTGCCACTCGTGCTGGTGCTGTGTTCTGGGCACCCTTGGCTGCTCCTTGATGCCCCGCTGTGTCCCTGGGGTGCAGGGTGTGCTTCAGCCACTGCGCCCCGGACTGCGGCACGGATGGCCCCGCGGTGCTGCGCCACGTCCTGCTCCCGCTGCCCCTCGGTGTCCCCGCCGGCCATGATGTCCTGCGCCTGGCCCCGGGCACTGCCCTCGGTGCCCGCACCCTCTTCTCGCTGCTGGAGCAGGATGGGGGCAGCCCCTTCGCCCTGCGTGCCGAGCAGGGCCGAGGTGTCATCGCCACGCTGCGCCCGCTGCACGCACCCGGCACCCATCACCTCCGGGTGCAGGCACTGACCCCAGGAGCGCGACGGGCACGCAGCATCTTCCTCATCATCATCTCCATCTCGCCCTACCCCTACTGATGCAACTGGGGGGGGCAAATCCGGTGCCAGCCCTGCAGGATTGTGCCACCTCCAGTCCCTCGGCATGGCACGGATGGGGACACGGCTCAGGGAGAGCTGAGCTGGCACCCTCCTGTTCCCTGCTGGAGATCCCCTGCTGGTGGAGGAGCCCTCGCTGTCCCCTGCTCCCCCCCCCGGCAGCCCCCACCTCTATTGCCTTCCCCTGGGGTCAGTCCCTGACTCAGCAGAGCCCCAGGGGGGGACACAAGTCCCATGGGGGACGAGGTGTCCCGCCAGCCTGCTGCAAACACCAGGTTTTGTTGCAACGCAGGCGGTTTTGGAACAAACACAGCTCGAAGTGGCCTTGGCTGTGATCAGCCATGAGATAACAGGACTGTTGGGGGGGAGCAGGGGGGGTGACAGTGACCAGGGAGGGTCCTGCAGGGGTGCAGGGTGCGGCCACGGGGCTGGGGATGGAGCAGGGAGGGCGCGGGGCCCCCCAGCATTAACCACGTATTGAAATAGCCCCGTGTTCCACTTGGTTTTAATCCATTAGGTTCCTGTGCACTTATTTATTTATGGGTTCGCTCCAAATAAAGTTTTTTTTTTATGAGGAAAGCTGCTTCCTTCAGCAGTCCTTGCGGGCCCCTCTCCCAGACTTTGTGCTATAACCATGAGCCTGCCTGGATGGGGCAATGCGAGGGGCACAGCCCTGCCCCGGTGCTTGGGTCCCTCGGTCCCAGGAGCAGGATCAGGCCCCTGGGGGCATGGTGCAGGTGGAGCCCCTTCCCCAAAAGCTGTTTCAGCCCCATGGCACTGCTGGCTGGAGGAACTTGACCCCAAAGGTTTGGAGACAGCCGTATAGCGGGGTGAGGGTGCTCACGCTCATCTCATATTGAGATGCCCCCAAAAAAGGTGTTTCCTGCAGGTTATGGGTTTCCCATACCAAAGGGCCAGCTCTGACGTTGTTCTTGGCGTGCCTGCAAGGAAAACTCGGCTTTGCCCTGAGCGCAGCCCCTCTGCCCCCTCCCCTCCTGCCTGCTCCTGGCCCCCGGGCTCCGTGGGAGCTGCACCTCTCCATTTCCAGAGGTTTCCAAGAAATTCGTCCTGTCTCCACCACACTGCTTTCTGCTGCCATGGGGTCCTGGGGAGACCCCCCTGGTGCTGCATGGATGCTGAGGAGGAGCAGGGGGACAGCGGTGACAGCCCCTTGAGCTGCGCAGTGAGCCAGCACGGGGCAAATCCTGCGTCCTGTGGGGCTGGGGGTACCAGTTCTCCCCCCTCCTGCCCCGTTTTGCCCCGGGCAGGATGAGGGCAGGGCCTCGCCTGGGGATGGTGCCCACGGAGGGGACAGTCCTGCGGCAGCTCCGCCTGCCCACGGCTGGGCTATAAGGGAGGAGGAAGAGGAGGAGGAGGATGGACACGCAGCTGGGGCAGCCAGCCTCCCACGTCCTGCCGAGGGGGTGAGTGTGGGCTTGGCGTGGGGGGCGGAAGGGAAAAGGGACCCTTTGCTGGGTGGGACACGTCCCCTGCCCCTCGCTGTCCCCTCTTCACCCAGCCTCAGGTTCTTGCCACCGTGGTGCTGGACAAGAGCTCGCTGGTCCCCAAATTAACCAGGCAGGGGGGTCCCAGCCCCTTCCTATCACTAAAAGGGGTGCAGGCTGCTCCCAAACCCCTTCTAGCTCAGTCCCGGGGTGATCCCCACCACCCTGACAGCGTCCCCAGCTTGGCCACCCCCAGGGAGAGGAGCTGAGACCCCGGCGGGCAGCACCCCAATGCTCTCAAGCTCTGTTTGTGGGGTCAGGATGGGGATCCTGCGATGCCGAGGCTGATCCCAATGCCAGCAGCACGTCCCTGCAGCCTGCTTGTCCCAGCCACGACAGCACCAGGGCTGCTCTGCCCTCCTGCCTGGGGAAGGCAGTTCCTCTCCTTGCCAGAGACTCAAGCTTTTTATTCCAACCTCGCTGCCTTTTTATTTTTTCCTGGTTTTAAACAGACCATCTCAGTATTCCTGTGGGGCAGAGCAAACAGCCGCTCCGGTACAAAGCGTGCCCTAACTCACAAGGAAACGGCTGCAGCACAATGAGCAGGGCTGAGAAAGCCCCGAAATGCTCCACTTTGCCCAGCTCTGTTTGCTTTGATTTCCTATCCTGTATTTTTGAGGCTTTCCCTTCCTCGTGGGCACGGAGCCGTGTTTATGGGGCCGCAGCTGCGGGTGGCCCCATGCTCCAGGATGTGTCCCTGGGGGCGAGGCGAGGTGCCCGGGTCCCTGGGCGATGCCGAAGGCTGCAGAGGGGATGAGTTTTGGGGATGCAGGGGGTGGTTTGCCCAGACGCAGCGTTGTGCTTTGGCTGGCCCCTTTCGGGAAGGGTGATTTGCCTTTCCTGTAAATGCCCTGGTGAGGAAGGGAAAGGCAGAGCCGGGGTGTGCTGGGCACGGACCCAGCTCTGCCCACACCCAGCCACCCAGGGCTCGTGGAAACGCCGGTTGCACAAGGCTGGGTGGTGCCTGCACGGGCAGCCTGAGGGGCACAGGCAGGCTTCGGGAGCCAAATTAAATGGTTGTGGGGTGGTTATGGGGCTGTCAAACATCCCTGCTCCTCGGTGAGGCCAGATCCTGCACCGGGGAGCTGGGCTGGCTCCGAGCATTGCTCCGTTTGGTGCAATGGGGATGCGCCGTGGGGACGCGCAGCCCCCCAGGAGCGGTGTGCTGGGGGCAGCCAGGCACGGGGCGCTCCCCCCTTGTAAAAGCAGGATTGTGCTGACTTGGCAGGAGCACGAAAGCTGCTGGGGATGGGATCTGGCCGGTTCTGCCGTCTGCCTTCCCGGCCAAGGGTCAGCTGGCATCGCCTCCGCGGGGCCCCGCATTCACAGCCTGCCTCGGGGACAGCCCCGGCCCCTTCCCACGGCCAGCAGAGCCACTGGGGCCCCCAAAATCCCCCCCTGCACGACTCTGACCCCCCCCAAGCTGAGGGTGCTGAATCTTTTCCCATCTCCCGTTGCTGGCTGAAGTCCCCAATGTCCTCAGCCAAAAGGTGAGGGGCACCGAATCCCTGTGCAGAGCTTTCACCCTGGCAGCACAATTAGGACAAACTCCCAATAACGATTAATTAGACTTTGGACCGGGGCTGAGCTGGGCAGCCGGGGGTGCTGCTCACGTGCCCAGGATGTGCCGGGTCACCTCCGTCTCCTCCTTGCCTGAGCCAGGCCCCCCCAGGTCGTGGGGCTGCCACCGCAGCTCCTCGGAGCAAAGGGAGGCACGGGGCGGCCCCGGGGGTGCCTGCCTGCTGTGGGGTGCCCCGGGTGCTCAGCGGGTGCTGTGCCAGCCAGCACACGGTCAGGGT
Organism: Anas acuta; assembly: GCF_963932015.1. Classification (NCBI taxonomy): domain Eukaryota; kingdom Metazoa; phylum Chordata; class Aves; order Anseriformes; family Anatidae; genus Anas; species Anas acuta. The sequence goes on along the minus strand of NC_088998.1, from coordinate 7,829,069 downwards.
GCCCACCCGTTCCCAGGAGACACAGCCTGGGCTGTGGGCAGGGTGCTGCAGCTCCTTTTTCGCCCTCATCCTTTCTCCTTGCAGCCCCGGGGGGCTCCCGGTCCCCCCGTGCCATGGTGAGCCCCATCCTGTGCTGCCTGCAGCTCGCTTCCCCCAGGCTGAAACAAGGCTGAGCATCACTGGGAGCCCTTGTTTTATTCGGGGAGCTCATCCCAGCACGGGCTGCAGCACGAAGGGCTCCTCCTCTGTCCAAAGCAGCTGCTGGAACCTGCGTGTTTAACGCACGGGGAGCTCCTCTCCTCACCTCCTGGTTATTCATCCCCTGGGTGATGTTTGCGTTGGCTGGAATATCCCATCCCTCTGCTCCCAGCTGGACCGTGACAGCTCCAGGGCCAGTTCAGGGGACACTGGGGAGGGTTTCACCCCTGTGCCAAGCAAGATCAGCCTCCCCTTTGGGGCAGGATTTGGGAATATCGTCCCTCTGAGGACCTCTGAAGCAAACCAGAGGATGGACGGAGAGCCTCTGCTGGGCAGCACAACACAAACCCCTTTCCTCTTGCCTCGCAGCACCATGGCTCAGCCCAAGGGCACCGTCGTCCTCGCCTACAGCGGGGGCCTGGACACCTCCTGCATCCTGGTGTGGCTGAAGGAGCAGGGCTACGACGTGGTCGCCTACCTGGTGAGCCCCTGGGTGCCTGGGGCAGGGGGTGGGTGACAATGACAGCTCCCTGCGGGTGCACGGCGTGCTGGTGGCCCTGCTGCTGCTCTGCTGAGCTTCCCAGCCCCGTGGGGCACAGCCTGTCCCTGCTGCCTAATGACCCTTTGCTAACGAGGGCAGCACATGGGGGCAGAGCCAAGGGGTTGGCACAGGGTGGCACGGCCCCAAGTCACCTCCTTGACCGGGGGGGGACCCATCCTGGATGGCTCTGAGCCTGGCCAGTGCGGCTTCTGTGGTGCTGCAGGGGATGTTCCACGCAGCCTGGGCACGCGTTAAGTTTTGTGCAAGCTTTCAAACTAATTCTTTTCCCCTCCTTCAGGCCAACATTGGGCAGAAGGAAGACTTCGAAGCAGCCCGAAAGAAAGCGCTGGCGCTGGGGGCCAAGAAGGTAACAGCATCCCTCCAACCGGGGGCTCTGAGCCCCCCCTGCACCCCCTGATCAGTGCGGGCACGGTGCTAACACCGCAGCGAGCAGCCCCTTTCCCAGAGGGTTTGCAGCAAACCCTTTTAGCAGCACCTAGGACGGGAGGAAAAGGGACCCTTTGGGGGTGCCACCCGAAATCCCCGGAGGTTGCCGGATCCTCGCGGCTCTCCTCCCAAAATCCGGGCTCCCTCTGTCCCTGCAGGTTTACATCGAGGACGTGTGCAGGGAGTTCGTGGAGGAGTTCATCTGGCCGGCAGTGCAGGCCAATGCCGTGTACGAGGACCGCTACCTGCTGGGCACCGCGCTGGCACGGCCCTGCATCACCCGCGGGCTGGTGGAGGTCGCCCAGAAGGAGGGAGCCCAGCACGTCGCCCACGGGGCCACGGGCAAGGTGAGGGGAGTTGGGGGCTGTGGGGTGCTGGGGGCACCCAGATGTGGGTTCTATGGGGGTGCCGGGGGGGGGATTGCAGAGCTCAGCCCCGTTGCGACACTTCCTTCTGGGTTTTTCCTGCCCAATTTCGGTTCCCTCAGCCTGGCGGCGTGCAGGAAGGTTGGTGTTGCAAGCCAGGGTCCCCAGCAGGTCAGAAATCCCTATTTTTCAACACCGAACCCCTTTCAACAGCAGCTTTTAAAAACTGCCCTGGCCACGGGCTGGGCAAGAGAGGAGGCTGCAGGGGGGGGACCCAGCACCGCGCTGCGCGTTTGGGGGTGCCCCATGACGCTGGGTGGGGGGCACAGGACCCCCCTGTCCCCAGAGGGGTTGGGGCAATCCCTGAGCCCTCCCCGGCTGTCTCTAGCTGTCCCCGAGGCCGTGCCGGGTGGCAGGGAGGAGATTTTGCCACTAGAGGCAGCCAGAGACCGTGGGAAGGATGCTCAGGGCGCAGCGCCTGCTCTGGATTCGGGCAGCTCGCTGCTGGGCCCCTCCCGGATTCATTGGAGCAAAGGTGCCCCCCCCTCACCAGCCACCCCACCGCTTCCCATCCCTTGTCCTGAGGAGGGGGGGGACGCACAGGACCGTGTCACATTTCCCCAGGAACAGCCAGAGCAGGGGGACCCCCCCCCAGCACCTCCATCCCCTGCAGGGATGCTCAGGGTGGCACCGTCACCAGGTGCCACCCATGTGGCTGCTCTGCAGGGCCCTGGGGTGCTGTGCACTCACCCAGGGGGGGCTGGATCCCCCCCTCCTCCCCATCCTGCAGGGCCCTGACACGTATCCATCCCGTCCTGACCCACCCGTAGGGTCTTGGTGGAAAGGGGACCGGGACTGGGGGTCCCCAGTGATGCTGGAGAAGCCCTGCAAGGAGGGGGACACCAGACTGGGGACAGCCAAAGGGCACGATGCCCTGCAAGGAGGGGGTCATTAGATAAGGAACAGCCTGGATGCATGCCCACGTTGGCCAAAATAACTCTTGTTCCTGCCACGATGCTTCCCCTGCATCCTTCTCCTCTCCCCTCACCCTTGCCCAGCACCCTCCTCGTGAAAACGCCCGCTCGAGGCTGAACCCACCCCGATGCTGCCACGTCCCCTGCACCCCTGGGCATCACCAGCACCGAGCTCCCCGGGGGCTGCTCCCCGGGCTCTGCAGCCTCCCCGAGCCATTAGAGCCGCGGGCGCAGGCAGCACCGGGGGTAACTCGACCCGGCTGAGCCCGCAGCGCCTTAAAAGTGGGCCATCTGTGGTGTCCCCGCTGCCGGAGCAGATGGACTTGTTTGGGGCCTGTAAGGGAAATGAGTGCTTCGGTGGCTCCCCTCGCCTCTGTGTAATAGTCCTCGGGGATTCGGCAGCCCGGCCGTAAATGCATCCTTCGGGCCAGGGCCAAGAGGAGGGAGCGGGTCCTTGCGCCCCTTGGTGCTGGTGGAAATTGGTTTTGGTGAGCCCTATTCCCCTGGAAGGGCTCATCACCCCCAGGCTCGCCCCTTCCCACCATCCTGGCCTCATTAGCAGTGCCCCACCAGCCTGGGCTAATTAAGATAACGGGAGGTTTGGAGATAGTTAATTACGAGCTGCTGCAGCCTCCTGGCCACTGAGTTTTTCCCATCCTCATCTCCCCTCTAAGGCAGAAATACTCAGATGTGGGTTTTGTAGGCTCCCTGGAGCGTTTGGGTCGGGCCAGACCTTGGGGCTCAGCTCTCAGGGATCAGCCCGTGGGAACTCTGCTCCTGCTGGCACCGCTGCCCAGTGCCCAGATCTGCCTGCGGTGGTGTCAGAGAGGTTTTGTGCTGGAGGATAAATGCCCTGCTCAGCTCGGGGTGCTTCACGCTGGGAGATGCCTCCCGGAGAGGCTCATGCTGCGGGTTGGATGGAGCTGGCACCCCGAGGCGCGCACCCATCGCTCTGCTGCAGGCGTTTGGCTCCTGTTCCTGCTGCAGGAGCACCTCTGGGCTCTGTGGGGGCTGTTACTGCAGCACAGCAGCACCTTGCAGTGCGCCCGTGTGCCATCGCACCCTGTGTGCCATCACACCCTGTGTGCCATCACACCCTGTGTGCCACCGCACCCCTGCAGTCCCAGTGACCGGCAGCCTCCCTGGACAATGCCACAGCCAGGAGCTGCCCTTTTGTCACCTGTTTTTAATGTTCCCTTTTATTACCTGTTCCCACTGCTCCTGCAGTTTTTGTTTTTTTTTCCCAAATCCAAACCTGCAATCTTTCCTCCTGGCTCCAACCCCCATGCCCTGATCCTCTCCTGGGGGTGCTGGGCGGGCTGGAGCAGGATGGGGTCCTGTGCCCCACTGACACGACGTGCTGTGGGGCACCCACCTCCCCTCCCAGGCAACCCCTCAGCGTTTCCATTTGCGTTTCAGGGCAACGACCAGGTTCGTTTCGAGCTCACCTGCTACGCGCTGTGCCCTAGCATCAAGGTAAGGCAGCCCGGGGGATTTCCTTTTAACACCGATGCGCGCGGCCGTGCCTCTCCTTAACAAGCTGCCAGCTGCACCAAGCAACATTTTGGCACTTGAGGGGGCCGTAAAGATCCTCAATCGACCTATTTTTACCCCAAACACCACCAGGCCACTGAGCAAACAGCACCCGGGCAGCTGCAGGATGATGGATGCTCCCTGTTTCCCCCCTCGCACCCAGCACCTCGTTGGGGTCGGGGTTTGGGTTACGCTACCCTGGCGTGGGGAGATTCGGTTTCAGCTGGGGGGCTGCCCGGGGGAAGGAAAGGGGGACAGGAGAGGGGGCTGCAAGCCTGACACTGCTGCCTGCCACCAGGTCGTCGCGCCGTGGAGGCTGCCCGAGTTCTACCAGCGCTTCCCCGGGCGCCGCGAGCTGATGGACTATGCCCAGGTAGGACGCTCGCCTGGCACAGCTGCGGCACCGTGATGGGCTTTCCTAGGGCGGTTTTCTTTCTTCCCCCTCGCGTTTCCTCCTTCCTCCCTCCTTTCTCAAAAGCCCGTAATTACCTGCCTGCTAATTGTAACCCGTTTTCCAAGGAAACCCGGGTCCCAGCTCGGCGACTTGCATAACAGACAAAGCAAATCCGCTCGCCTTTGTTGTCTCTTCCTTTTTGAAGTACAAGTTGCAATAAAACATATTAGAAGTTTTGCATCAGGTTTTTACGTGCCCACCAGGGTACCTTTCTTTTTTCGCGACTTCATGGAAATGCTTGACAACTCGGCTCAATCAATCAAAAGGGAAAAAGGCAGCGCTGTGCAGAAACCAGAAAATTGCTTCGGGTTTTTAAATAGCTGCCGTCTAGGCTCGCCTGGCGGCGCGGGGACGGCGAGGTGCGGGGCCACGGCGCGGGGCGAGGAGCCCTCCGAGCACGTCGGGGCCGCCGGGAGCGGCGTGTTGAGGATTGTGTTTGCCATCTGTTGTTGTACGGCGGAGGGGCGAGTTTACGAGAGCTTTCCATATGTTGCCAAACAAATTGTCAAATAGGGGAGTTATTAAGAGCGCGGCGTTTTTATTATACGGGGAAAATGGAACATGTGTTTTGGGTTTGGGTTTTGTTGTGGGTTTCTTTTTCTTTTTTCTTTTTTTTTTTTTTTTTCATTTGAAAGGGGATGGGGAAAGGAAAGTGAAATGGGTTGGGGCCCTGCTCAAAGAGAAGAGGTTGGGGTTGAGGGCTTGCAGTACCTCGTGGCCTCTGATGCTCAGCATCTGAAAAAAAAAATAGAAAAAAAATAGAAAGGGGGGGCAGAGTTTTTTCTGTTTCACGTGCAGGAGGAGGAAGACCCGGCCAGATCCTTCCAGTGCCTGGCTGTGCTCACCTCGGTGCAGGAGGATGAAGGAGGTGGAGATCCTGGGTGCAACCCGGGTGTTCGCCCTTGGACAGGGCAGGGCGAGGCTGAAGGAGCTGGGCTTGTGCCCTGAAGCCCCTTCTCTCCTCGGTGGTGGCATGGTTTTGCCGAAGCCACCCAGGCTTGTTGGCTGCTTGTTCGTGGGTCCAGATGCTGAGGACCCCACTTGAAGTGCTCCCGTGGAAAATCAGGGTGTGAAGGGGATGGCCCCACGAGCACAGGCTGCCAGGAGGAGCAGCAGTGGGAAGGGGAGGGACTCGCTCAGGGCTGGTGGCTCGTGGTCCTTACGGTATTTGGGTCCCACAGAGGCAGCGGTGAGTCTTGGTGAGCTGGATGTGAATGATGGAAAGGGGAGAGCCTGTGATTACAGCCCCTCAGGATAAAAGGAGCTCAGCATTAATTAATGAAGGTGAAATGGCCTCTGCCAATAACCAGGAGGCCTTTGTGATGAGGACAAGGCTCCTGATGGCAGCGTGGCACCGTGCTCGTGCTTGCGCTGCGGTCGGTCCCCAAATGGGGCTGAGGTTTGTGCCCCCAGCCCTCGCTCTGCCCTCTGCATGCAGCCAGGGCACTGCTGGGGTAGGGTTTTTGTGGGGGTGAGAGGCATGTGCAGCTCTGCGTGGCCACAGGACAGGACGGGGAGAGGTGTTTTCCCACTCTCACCTGGAGAAACCAGCAGAGCAGCAGCAGTTGCGCCCGGCAAGCTGCTTTTCGCCTTCTCTGCAAGTCAGAGCTTGTGGCGTGGAGGCCATTTGAAGTGCAAATGCGCCCTGCCTGCCCTCCCGGGAGGCTCCGTGGGCAGCAGAGCGCCCTTCACCTGCACAGCCAAATCCCGGATCCTCAGCACCAAACCCTCCAACCCAGCCCCAAATTCCCAATCCCAACCTCAGAGCCGTGGCTCGCGTGCAGCAGGAGCGCGGTGCCGCCGGCGGGGCGACGTCTCCGAGGTCTCCGGCTGCTGCAGCTCGCTGCCGTCACCTCTCCGGCTAATTCCCCTGCGTGCTCACCTCGTCTTCACAGGCAATTTCCCCCATTGAAATGTCAGGGGATAATTGAGTGCGCCGCTGACCTTGTTAGGGAGCTGGGCTCGGTGCTGTGCGCTGCACTGGGGAGGCAGCTGGTGCGGGGCACCGCTGTGCCAGGGCGGTGTGAGCCTGGGGCGCGTGGGTTTGGGGATGTGTGCCAGGCTGTGTGTTGGCACGAGGCTGTGGGGACACGGGTGTTGTCCCCTCCCAGCAGAGGATTGGTGCTGTCGAAGGCTGGAGAGCATCCTGCGGTGCTGGAGATGTGTCCCCAGGTCACCTCCTGTCGCTGAGGAGCCCGGCCGGGGGAACAAGTTGGAGTGGATCTGGGGGAAAAAAAAAAAGCACAAATTGCTGACATCTCCATCACTTCGGTTAAAGGATGCCCTGGGGCTCCATCTCTGCTCGTGGCGGGGCTGGGGCAGCCGTTCCCCTCCTGGCAGCACGGTGTGGGGTTGGGGCACCATGTCCCCAACGTGCCCATCGAGGGGGGAGGTGACGGGGCGCAGGGTCAGAGGCACAGGAGCATTGCCACTGCCTGTGGGGTTGAGCCTTTGTGATTTTGGGGCTGAGCCCCCCAGGTCCTGTGCCGGTAGCAGAGGCTGGCTCGCCCCACAGGCAGCTCGCTGAATGTTTCTCCCTTCTCCCTGCAGAAGCACGGGATCCCGGTGCCTGTGACCCCCCAGACACCCTGGAGCATGGACGAGAACCTCATGCACATCAGGTGAGCAGTCGGGCAGCTACTGTGGGGCAAGGATCCGGAGCCTGGGGCCACCACGTCCCCCCCTGCGAGGCCAGGACAATCCTTCACACCTCCAGAGCAGAGAGCTTGAGTCCCCCTGAGCCACGATGAGCCGGACAAGGCTGACCCCAAAACCTCCCTTCCTATAGCTACAGAGCCACCCGTGTCCCACGTGGCAGCTCCTGGGCTCTCCAAACTCAGCACTCCTTGTAGGGTTGCTGCTAAGAGCTCCAAAGAGCCCTAAAACCTATTTACCCCCATCCTCATGGGGTGGTGGCAGTGTTTTGGGGTGGCCCCGCTGCGGGCAGGTCCCTGGGCGCTGGGTGCTGGCGCTGCAGTGATTTTTTCTCTCTTTTTCCTTTCCAGCTACGAAGCCGGGATCCTGGAGAACCCCAAGGTAATCGATCACGGGCGGGTGGCAGCTACAGGGCCGAGGGCGTCTCGTGTGTTTGCAGCCTAATTGGCAATTTCACGGCGGGCCCCGTGCGGCGGGGGAGGCCCTGCCACCCGCCCGGCCCCGCTGCCTCTCTCCCGGCACGTTAATTGCCGCCGGCGTCAGCGGGGACGGGACGGTTTCAGGGTGATGACAGCGGAGGGGAAAATGTCCCGGGATGGCAATAAGGGAGCAACGGGACACACGAGGTGCTGGCGGAGAGCGGGGCTGCCCCACACCTCGTACTGGGGTGGATGGAGGGGTCCGGGCTGCTCCCACACCGTGCCTGCAGCCTGCAGGGTCCCTTTTGCTTCCCCATCATCTCCATTTGGGGTAAAGCAATGGCTTGGAAGTGGCAGCCCTGATGTGGTCCCCATGGGGGTGCCTGCAGCCTGGTGGTCCTGCGGGGTCAGTGTTCTTGTGGCTGCGATGCTCGGTGGCCACTTGAGCTCTCCATCAGCACTAATTAGCGTGGGGAGAGGCCGGAGGAGCTGCAGGGGGACCCCTGGTGCGCAGCATGCTCCTGGCCAGGCAGACACACACCTAGAGCATGGGGATGCGAGGATGAGGAAGGTGAGGCTGACACCCTGCTCCCTCCTCCGTGCTCTCCAGAGGGGCACCTTCCCCCTTGCAGTGCCCCACTGGGAACCCCCATCCCCACGGGCACCCCATGGGTACCCCTCACCTCTCGCCCCGCACCTTGCCTTTCGGCCCCAAGGCAGCGCAGAAAATGGGGTCCCTTTAGGAGATGTTGGGCCATTCCCCCACACCCCGGGTCAGAGACAGGTCTCCCCCCGTACCAGAGCCAGGACAGGGCTGTGCCGAGCGTGGTGGCACCTCCAGCCCCTTCCCAGCCCAGGATGAGGGTGGCCGGGGTGCCAGGCGCGGCAGGGTCCCCTCCCAAAGCCCGGAGAGCTGCCAAAGGGAGGGATTTGAAAGCAGATGGTTGAGCTATTTTCTGCCTCTGTGAGGCCCGATTGAAGGGCAATGAGGCAGCTAATGCGGAGAAAGATAGAAATTTACTTGCTTTAACTTCATATGGCACTCTGAAAGAGTTCATTCAGTCCCGGGCACAACAATATCAGCCGGATGAATAAACCATTTGCGGCATCGATAGCTCTGCATCATGGTTTACTTCATGGACCATTTGCTTCCAATTTCTTCTCTTCTTGCCCCGTTTTTCTTGCTTCTTTCTTCCCCCCCTCCCTCTCTCTCTTTCCACACACTCTTCCTTTTTTCCCCCCCCCTCCCTTTTTTTTTTTTTTTTTTCCTCTCTCCCCTTTAAAGATGACATTGCAGGACGAGCCCCCCTGCGGGGCGGGATAAATAGGAGGCATTGATACACTGCAACAAACTATTTGTCATTTGAACTGTGCTTTTAGGAGAGAGAATAAAAAGAGGACAGACCCGCACCGTAATGATGGAATGCAAGCCAAATGTCACTTTTATTTCTATTTAGTTATTTTATCTAATAGGGGTTTTCATAGTTGGCTTAGAAAATTGGAAACTACCTGACTCTGACTTCCAATGTTTAGTAAAGAGTTTTTAATACTTTCCATTTCTCGCCCCCCCCGTCCTTCCTTTTGAACTCCCAAGTTTTTCATCATCTCCAGCGGGTTTCTCTGGTTAATAAGTATGATCAGGGCTAGGAGAGGCCAGCTGATGTAAAATTGAAATCCGCAGCCCGTGTAATTTGTGCGTGCGTGCGCGCGCTTGGGGGGCACGAGGGAGGTGCGCGCGTGTGCGTTGTGTAAAAAAGAGAGGAAGGGGCACCAAGGGGGCACGGCGGGAGGGCAGTGCCATGCGCCCCGGGATGCGCTCCTGGGACAGGAGGACGGGGTGCTGGGAACGGCCGGGCTCGGGGATTCGTTGGAGCCAAAAGTAAAGGGGAGTTTTCACCCCAAAACGCACTTCTCACGCCCTAAATTTTAGGTGAAAATTCTGCAGGGAAATTAATTTTCCACTCAAAATTTTGTATTTTTTTTTCAAGCAAGTCCTTTTGTACTTTATTTGTTGTTGGTGGTTTTTAACCTGTTTTCTACCTCATCCAGTTTTATTCTGGAGGGAGGAGATGTGAGCAGGAGAGGCTGCGCCCGGGGCTGGCCGCAGGCAGGACCCGGTGCCAGGGGCTCCAGCTCTCACCTGTTGGGGGAAAATACCAATTTATTACCATGTAAAACACGCAGAGAGGCTCCATTTGGAGAAACTCCACCCCCAGCTGCCTGAACGTGGGGTGTTTTGTGTGGCGGGGACGTAGCTGGATGGTCCCAGAGTGGGAAGCTGCTTGGGGTTTTGGGGATGGTTTTCATGCTCCGGCTCACCTGGCGTTAAACGGGGCAGCAGAAAGAGGCCTGGAGCCTCTCAAAGGGATGGGGATGCTCCGATGAGCCACCTGGAGCAAAGAAGAGCGAGCAGGTGGGTGTGGAGGTGGACGGGTTTCCTTTGGAAATGTTCCCTCGGAGTTTGACCAAATCCCGCAGGTTTTGGGGCTGGGTGAGGAGTTTGGGCTCGGTGTGGCTGTCACTGGCTGCCACAAGCTGGCTTTGGTGCCTCCTTTCTTTTCTCCCCTATTTCGGGTGTCTGGCTCTCTCCGTGCCTCAGTTTCCCTCTCTTCCCTTTCCCAGCACGGAGGCTGTGTGTGGGCACGGCTGGGGCCCCCTCCCTGGTGGCACAAGGGGACAAGAAGCGGTGCCACCACCACGAGTGACCGTGACAGCCTGGTGCCCACCTGGCTGGGGCAGCAGCCACGAGGGATGTTTTAGCTTTGCTAAATTGCAAAGCATTTGCTTTCCGGGACGGAAAGCTTTTTATTATTATTATTATCATTATTATTACTTTTTCCTCCTTCATCTGGAACGTGCTTCAATTCCCCGCCGTCACCCCCGCGGCCCGGCTCTGGCGGAGATAAGATGCTCCTTCGGCGACAAATCTTGGGGGAAAATATCCATAAAGGTTGATGCGCTCTGAAATGGGTTTTTGCTTTGTTCCTCCATCTTCCCCCCGTGTGTATTAACCTCAAGGACACCGTGAAAGAGCCCATGCGACGAGAGCACCTGCTGGGGTCAGGCCTCCTCATTCGTTTTTTCGGTCAGTGCGGCGGGGCCGCAGCCCGGCTTATTCCGCGCTGACCGAAAAAAAGTCGCACTTTTCCCTGCCTGACTTGCTTCTCCGCAGCTATTCCACCTCCAGCTGTGGGGGCGTCGAAGAAAAAGATGAGATCAAGTTGAGGGGAAAAATTGTCTGATTTCTCCGGCCCCTTTGTTCCCGGGGCCCCCGCCGGCTCCGGCGCTGCTTTGTGCCGGCGCTCGCCGCGGCCCCCTCGCTTCGGGATGGGGACGGGGGGCGGTGGGCGAAGCGTGCCGAGGTCCGGGGACGTTGGTGACATTGGCTGTGCCAACGGCACCCACTTTCCCTTGTCTTCCCCCCCCCCCCTTGCAGAATCCGGCCCCCCCCGGCCTCTACACGAAGACCTGCGACCCGGCCACCTCTCCTGACACGCCAGATGTGCTGGAGATCGAGTTTGAGAAGGGTAAGAGCTTCCCCCCAGCCTGCCCTTGGTGATTTTTCCTCTTTTAGGGCCGGATCCTGCTCCCTGGTGAGCCCGGAGCATCCCTCGGGTGGAGGTGGGACGAGCCCCGACTCGGGGCACGGCAACTTGGGGCAGCGCTTGGAGCGCGTTGGGGTTTGGCACGGGGGGGCCTGGGCACGTCCCTTGTGGCTCCTTGTCCCATGGGGCTCCAACGGGGGGCACTGGGACAGAGAAATGCCTCCATGGGCATCCCGGAGCAGTGGGTGCAGGTGGCCCTGGGGACACACAGGTGGCCCTGGCCAGCGTCGCAGCAGGATGTGCGCCAACCATGGGGTTGCCATCATGGGAGGGGTCACCCCTTCCCATCCCTGGAGCCTGGCAAAGGGGACACAGGACCCCCACCCCCGCCACCCATGGGTGTCCCCGTGCCACCCCCTTTCTCCGAGGTGCCACCTCCTCCTCCCCGCATCCCCCAGGGCTGGTGGGAGCCCGGCTCCGGCTTCCCCATCCTCCTCCCCGCCAGGCTCAGCCCCCCCCCTCCCCTTTCCCTCCCGGCTCCCCATTCAGCCCCTAGTTAATTTATTTGAAGTTTTAATCTAATTATTAACTATTTTAAAGGCTAAGCAGCTTTCGCCAACAACAGCCCCGACAATGTCAGCTCTCCGCCGCGCGGACCCCGGCCAATGCCCCGGCGAAGGCCGAGAATAGAAAGAGCCGGGGCGAGGGGGAGGGCGCCGAGGGGGGGGGGGGGCCGGGCGAGAAGCGGCTTAAGGTTCATTATTGCCGCAACTTACATTTAATAGCAATTTACAACCGAGTTTATAAACCCTTGGAGAAGAGGAGGGGGGGGGCGTCGAGGCCGGGGGAAGCTGACAGAGCCCGTCAGCAGCCCCGGCTCTCGCGGGCGCCCCGTGATAAAGGCTGGGAAGGGAGGCATTGAGCGCGGATTGGCAACCGCCAGCGCGCCCCATGGTAATGAGGAGGGCAGATGGAGGGGAGATTAAGCCTCCAACTCCGCGCCGCTTTTCTTTGTGGGCCCCGCAGCCCCCTTGTCAGCTTCCTAATACATTTATTGCTCATTTCACACTGCTCGAGAAAATGCCTCTTTTTTTTTTTATTCTATTCAGCCTCTCCCCCCCCCACCACCGCCACCGCCACCACCCTCTCCCCAGCCCCGGCTTTCCTCCATCCCACCCAGGGCCTTTAAATTTTATTTTTTTTTAAAAAAAAAAGGTGCAATAATGAATTCCCAGGGAGCGTCCCGCCACGGGGTGCGTGTGCGTGCGTGTGCGTGCGTGTGCCCCCCCCCGGCGGCGGGTGGCTCGTTTGTCAGCCCCCCGCCAGGGGCTGGTGGGCCAGAAGGTGCTGCGCCCTAAGACAATCGCCGAGCGTGAAATTCAATTAGTTAAGGGCCTGGTTGCAATTTCACAGGCCCTAAAAGAGAAGAGAAGGGAAAGAGAGGGGTGGAGGTGGGCAGGGGGGTAGGGGGTGGGGGGGGACATTTTTATGGCCTTTTTTTATTTATTTATTTCGCTTTTTCTCCCGAGGTGGGTGCCCCCCTCCCCTCGCTCCCCCCCTCTGGGCAGCAGCTTGGATACGCCTTTTTAAGAAGTTATTTAGGGTTCATATCTGTCACGTCTCCTTAGCGCATGCAGGGTGATGCCGGGGGGGGGATCCCACCATCGCCAGCCTCATCCTGCCCACCTCCCTCCGCAGGTGTCCCCGTGAAGGTCACCAACATCGGGGACGGGGCCGTTCGCCGCTCGGCCCTGGAGCTCTTCATGTACCTGAACGACATCGCGTGAGTGCCCCCCGGCCCCCCATCGCCTCCCCCAGGGGTCCCCGGTTTGGGGTGGAAACGGGCGGGCACGTCCCCGGTGGTGACGGGGCTGTCCCCGCTGTGCCACGCTGGTGCCGAGGCTGGGAGCACGGGGGGATTTAGGGTTTTGATCCCCATGCATGCCCTGAAGGGTCGAGGACCACCCTGACCCGTGCCAGGAGCCAGGGCAGCGCTCCTGGAGCACCCAGTGCCACCCAGTGCCACCCAGTGCCACCCAGTGCCAGGCGCCCTCCTCTGTGCCTCCACCTTTACACTCCCCGGAGATGAATGGGCCTGAGCTTTGCCACGTAGTTCTCCTTTTAAATGTTAATTAAGTGGTTTTTCAATGATTTTGGCCATCACGAGCGCAGCTGCAGCATCGCCAGTCCCCAGTGCCCATCCCCTTGCCCGGTTTATTTTCCGCTGGCCCCATTGCCACGGGGCTCTGCCCATGGCAAACATGGATAGGGGAGGGGGGCAGAGCAAAAAGGAGGCAAAAAGGAAAAAAAAAATCACAATTTGCCTTTCACCTCTCCGACCTGGGGGTCCCTACCAACGCCACCGGGCCCTTCTCCTCCGCAGGGGCAAGCACGGCGTGGGGCGCATCGACATCGTGGAGAACCGCTTCGTGGGGATGAAGTCCAGAGGTGAGTGGTCACTGACCCCCAAGTGCCATCCCAGACATAAAAGTAGCCAAAAAAAGGGGAAAACGCTGGTGGGACGTCACGGATGCTCAGCATCGCTGGGGTGCTCGGGTGCCGGCCTCACTGGCAGCCCTCATCTGCTCCATTTCCTTCAGGATTTGGAGGTTATGAGGATTTCTTACTGTTTTTTTATGAAGGCAGCTGTCCCCTGGCTGCCAGTGCCACGGTTTGTGCCAGCCCTGGGGTCCCGGTGCCACCAGAGACCCCAAGGCTGGGGGTGGCACCTGGCCCAGGGGGAAAACCGCCCCGCTTGGGGCTTGGTGGGTGAGCGCATGGGAGGGTGCTGCTACGGGGCTGTGTGACACAGGGACAAAGTGTGGGAGGCAAACACAAGTCACCAAGATTTTTGGAAGCCGATCCCTTGATTTATTTTTGCCTTCTCGGGGCTGTGGCTGAGCATCGATCACCCCTGGGGATCAGCTCCATCAGAAACCTCCGGAGGCAGCGAGGTGCCCCTGGTAGAGCGGAGTAACGAGACAGCTCATCACCATTTCCCCCTTCTTGTCCCTGCTCTTTTGTTTTAAATCTCATTAATACCTAATTAGAGGCTCCCTTTCTTTAAACTTGCCCTCTGTGGCAGGGCACGAGCAAATATTTTGATAAGGCTCGGTGGCGGCGCTCAGCCCCTGCTGCGGGGCACCGGGCACCTTGCCGGAGCATCAACCACGGAAGGTGAGAAACCAAACCCCAAATCGCTCGGTGAGAGTTTGGAGAATTGAATTAAAACCGAAAGAAAGGAGAAAAAAAAAAAAAGCCAACAAGAAAAAACACAAAACCAACCCCCAAACCGCACGCCCCAGCTTGCACATTTGCATGCAGGATGCTGAGTAATTTGTCAAATTCTCCTCTTTTTTTTTTTTTTTTTAAGAGCCGCTGACATGCTCTAGTGACCCTTGCAGCATTTAATAATTTCTCCAAACCCCATTTATCTGTCACGTTTGTCTCCTGCGTGACATTGCCGAGCGCTCGCTGCCGTGTTGGCGTGCCGGCACAGGAGGGCTCTGCGGCAGCGCTGCCTGCTGGGCGAGGACCGGGTTTCTGGGGACATCAAGGGGGGGATGAGACTTCGCCCTGGGCTTTCCTCCCTCTCTTTGAGTAGGATCCTGCCCCCAATTTGCTCCTCTTGTGTCCCACGATCACCAGGATGCTCAGCGAGAGGGGAGCCCCTGTGGGGATGGGGCTGGAGCAGGGGGGTGCTGCTGGAACCTGCCTCCCCGGGGGTTTTGGGGTGCAGGGGGTGGCCAGGAGCCACTTCTGGTAGCATTTCGGACCCCTGATGGTGTTAGCACCAAGAGGGACAGGGCCTGGGCTCACGGGTGACAATCCCATAACATCCCATGGGACGCGGTGACCCTGCTGGTGGCACCAGCTCGGGGCTCTGCGGGGTCACCAGGACCCCATTAGCCCAAGGATCTGCGCTCACCAAGGGAAACTGAGGCACGGGCACGGTGCTGGGGCTGCCCGTGGCCACGGGGACAGCTGAGGTCCCCACGAGCCCTGCCGGGCCACCTTCCCTCCTCGCCGTCACCTCCTGAACCCGCATGGTTTGGGAAGGGGAAATTCATTTGCATTGATTTTTACTAAGCTCCTAATTGAAATTCGTTCAGGACTAATGGGCGAGGGGCGCGCCGGGCTTGCCCGTGCCAGCCCCTTAAGCCCTGTTAACTGGATTTCGAGGTGTTTGTTTTACTGGGAGGACAGGGGCTGATGGGGCAGGGCGGCGAGTGCCAACCTTCCCTGCCCCTTGCGCCCGTTCCCGTCCTCGTTACCAAATTATCTTCTTAACTCCGGAGGGGGGCTAATTAAGTGGAGTAAATGAAATCAGTGGGGAGGAGGCAGGAAGGAGGGGAGGGCCGGTGCCAAAAGAGCCCAGCTCTGTTCAGCTGGGGCTTCTCCTCTCTTTTCTTATTCTTTTTTTTTTTCTCTCCTCCCCATCCATGCGCCCAGCGAGGCCACGAGGCACGGCACCGACGCAGGAGGCCAGCAGCAAACCCTGCTTAAACCCACACCCTCCTCTCATAATCCTGCACCCACTTTGCAAATATTTGCCCTGGGGGGGGAGAAATTTGGGTGGCCTCACCCTCCCCTACACCTTGTCCCATCCCACGAGCATCGGCACCGGGCTGCCACCCGCGCTCGGTGCAGCGAAGGCTCTGGAGCTTACAAACTGGCAAATTTTAAGCAGCAGCAGCTGCCTGCGGGGCTGCCCCCCCCCCCCTCCAAAACCCCCCCTTCCCCAGCGGTAATTGCGGGGTGATTGCAGCTCCGGCAGCCTGCGTGGCTGACACCTCTGTCTTTTTCCTGTAAACACGGGGAGATGAAAATAGACACTTGGAGACGCTGCGAGTGTCACTCCCGAGGTGTCTCCGGGAGCTCGGCTGTCACCTCCCCTCCCGGCACAGCGGGCCCTGTGCTGCTGTCACCGCTCCCATGGGGCGAGCTGGGGGGGTGGAGAGGGGCAGGAGGCAAAACTGAACCTTTGGTCAGCCCAAATTAGCCTTAAGGGGAAGGAGAGGGGGTGTCAGTCGTGTCTGCAGGGGGCTTGGTCACGCAGCCAGGGTTTGGAGCCCCCATGCAGGGCTGTCCCCGTGGGGAGGGGTCCTTGGGGAGCCCCCAGGATGTGGCTGGGGAATTGCTGCGTGGTCCAACAGGAGGGAATTGGCCCCTGTGGGGTCGGTCAGGTCCCATCCCGTGCCTGGAGGATGCTGAGTTTTTAGGAGCCTGGTGGGGATGAGGTTTGGTGAATGCAGCTTGGGGGTTTGAGCCCCCCGAAACAGGAGCTGTGCCCGCTGTGGTGTGAGGGTGGGCACCGTCCTGCCTGGGGGTCCTGGGGCTGCTGGCTGTGCTGAGGAAAGGCAGGGGGCTCTTCTCCTCCAGCCCTTTCACTAAAGGGCCGGGGGATTTTGGTGTTTGAGCTGTGTGCTCCGTGGCAGGTCCCAGCACCACGAAGCTCGCTGAGGCTGCCCAACAGCAGCTCTTGGCAACGATTTGGAGGCAGCGTTCCTCTAACTTCCCTCATCGCTGAGCTCAGAATTTTTTATTTTTCAGGGACGCAGCCTTGTCCCTGTGCACGCCAGCAAAACCTGCAGGTGCCCTTTGCCATTCCCAGGGCCATGCAACCGGGCACCCAGTGTGGGTGCCCAGTTGGAGAGGGGACGGTGCCCACACGCAGGGCACAGGGACGTGACCCTGCAACCACCCCGAGCAAGGGCAGGCGCTGTCTGCAAAAACCCCTTGTGGTCTCCATCATATTTAAACAAGATTTAAACCCTTTCCACGTCACACAAACCCCTGAGTGGCCGGAACAAAGGCAGCAGCTCTCCCTCCGTGCCTTACCCGTGCCTTTTGCCCCCGACCCCACAATAATTCCCCCGCCCTCCAACCGAGCACCTTCCCCACAACCAGGGGCGGGTGGGAAGGGGCTGAGGGGGGTGTCACCAGCCCCGGCCGAGGTTCTGCTCTCTTGGCCCTCATTTTTTTGTGGCAGCAGCACGGGGCTGGCTTGGCAGCCGAGGGGAGAGGAGGGTATTTCAGGCCCTCCGCTCCCCGCGCCTTGTGCCCCGCGTCGTTCGCTTAATTACAGGTTTTCAGCAGCAGACCGTTGGGCACGGATCGGTGGGGGGATCGGTTCCCAAACCCTGTCATTTAGCCTCGTCAGAGTGCCTCTTCAAAGAGGGGAATCTAGAAATTTTCTCCGCAAGGTGCGGAGTGGACTGTCTCGGCCCCAGCATGAATATAATGACAGATGCATTTTACAGCAAGCTGGGACTGAATGCGCTCGACCACAGCTCCTTCTGTCAGCCAAGTCATTATTTTTTGTCATTTGCTGACAGTTTTGGTCTCATTCGTTTCTCTCTCTTTTTCTGCTTTTCCCCCTGCCTGGAAAAATGGCTAGGTATCTATGAGACCCCAGCGGGGACGATCCTATACCACGCGCATTTAGATATCGAGGCCTTCACCATGGACCGGGAGGTGCGGAGAATCAAACAGGGGCTCTCCCTGAAATTCTCCGAGCTGGTGTACAACGGTACGTAAAGGCCCCGCAGCGTGCCCCACGGGGTGACAAAATTCAGGTGTGGCTGTCAAAGGTAGACCTGGGGAAAAAAAAAAAGAGGGGTTTGCTCATGTCCAAAGGATGCTTTGGGTGCCCCGTCCATGGAAGGGTTCGGGGACAGGCTGGATGGGGCTTTGGGCACGTGGTCCTGTGGGATATGTCCCTGCCCACGGCAGGGGGATTCATCCTGGTGGTCTTTTAAGGTCCCTTCCAACCCAAATGGGTCTGGGGTTCTGTGATTTAGTGAGATCCACAGCATCCTGTCCCCACACCCTGCTTGCTGTTGGGGTAAAAGGGCTCCACGGCTGCTGGCAGGAGGTGATGCCACCTTCCATGAGGGATCCCTGGTGGGGGATGCTCCTGGTGTCCCCCCGAGCCTGGTGCCATCATCCCTGTCCCAGGCAGCACACCCGGCTGTAGCACCAAGCCTCCTGCCCCTCATCCCCACGCTGCTCACTCATCGCCAAACCTTCCCCAAACCTTCCCCCATCCTTTTCCCCCAGCACCCTGGCACCAGGGCAGTGGGCTCAGGGCAGTGGCAGCCCCCTCCTGACCAAAACCCACCCCAAAACCCCTTCCCCAGGCTGTGCTGTGCGCACCCACACAGTGGCACTGCTCAGTGCGGCAGGGCTGGGGGGTGATGGGGACACTAAGGGACAAGGGGACACCGGCTGGGACCCACGGACAGGGACAGAAATCTCACACTTCTCCCTCCTCCTGGGGTGCACATGGAGGCTTTGATGTGGGGCTGCTCAACCACGTGCGTGGGCTGAGTTTCCCTCGGTTGCTGTTTAATATCAGTGCCTGTTAAAGGCTGATCCCATTTGATTTTGGGGCCGCAGCAGCGCCTGGCTTTGTGCCGCCGGTGACTTCCCACTGTGCTGCAAGGTCCCTCCCGGCCCCAGGTGGCCAGGTTCCCAAGCTGGCCATGCTGCGAGACCTCATTTTGGACACCAGCCCCTGATTTCGGGAGGATTGGGGTTTACCTTCCCCACTGATCCCATTGTGGAGGGCAGGGTCAGTCCCACAGGTACCAAAACGTCTTTGTCTGCCTGCACAACGTGGTTTTGGGATGGTCGGGGCAGGACGGGGCTGACAAAGCAGGGAAGGTGTTAGGACGGATCAGTGCACGGGGGGAATTTGTGGGCGGTGGGGGGCGAGGAGGGAGGGGGATTCCCCACACCTGGAGCTGCTGGAGCCAGCATTTAAGTAGCTGGTTATTATTTTAACATGTCTTGGATTTATTTATCTTAGTTTTTTAATTTTTTTTATTTCCCTGCTGCGGGGATGCAGCAGCCCTATGTCAGCCCTGGTGTTAGAAGGGTTTTATTTGGAGTGTGTTACCCAGAAGAGGGGTTTATTCCCTCGGCCAGTGGAGCTGTCCGTGTGCAAGGAAGGGGGCCCTGCACCTTTGGCTGTGCTGGAGGGGTTCAGGGCACCGGGAATGGTTTTACTGGTGAGAAGTGGGATGCTCACCCCAGCGCCCAGCATGTCCAGGCCCACGTGGCACCGGTTCCACCCCCAGCCCTGAGCCGTGCACCCACCTCCCGTCACCTTATCCAGGCAGAGGCAGGGCAAAGGATGGCAAATACTGCAAAACCTCCTCGTGGGGAGGCCGGCACGGGGAGCCAACAAAAGCCTGGGTTTGTTTCTTTAATGGGCTCAGCCCCAGTCCCAGCTGGGAAAGGAAAGGTGAGAGGGCACCGGTGTGCAGGCAGGGAGATGGGAGAGATAACGCAGGGGATGGCCGGGGGGGCGCTGAATGGGCTCTTTCTCTCTCCCCCTCTATCTCCCTCTCCATCTCCCAGGTTTTATTCCGGGTCTGGAGGGCTCCTGGCTAATTACCCCTCTTAATGACAGGAGGGTGCCCAGGAGGAGCAGCAGGGCCACGGCCCCTCCGTGGTGCGCTCCCGGTGGCTTCAACTCGTGGCCGTGCCACCGCCTGCCCTGCTGGCTTTTTGGGGGATGTGACACTGTGTGTGCGTCACCCCAGTGCCCAGATTGGGATGCTGGGGGGGGGGGGGGCGGGAAGGGGGCTGATTGCTGTGCTTGGGGTTAGGTGGAGAACAGGACGGCGGCTAGCTCCCTATGGGCACCCATGTGGTTTGCCCGTGTCCCCCAAACCCCGTGCTCCAAGGAGGGCTCAGCGATGGGAGGGGAAAATCAAACTGCCCTGAAAGTGGTGGTGGGGGGAAGCACCCCATGGGGGGGCAGTGATGGAGCAGGACGATACCCGGACACCGCATCCCGCTGGGGATTGCCCATCCCAGCACCTCATTCCCCTCTTCCAGAACCCCATCCTTTCCCTTAAACACCCCCCTAAGGGCTTCCTAGCGGGACCCAGCCTGGTGGGGGGACACCCTCCACGTCCCTAGGGAGCCCCCCAACCTCCCCACCCCTCCCCTGAGGCTGTCTCGTGCCCGCAGGTTTCTGGCACAGCCCCGAGGGCGAGTTCCTGCGGCACTGCATCGCGCGCTCGCAGCAGGCGGTGGCGGGCACCGTGCGCCTCTCCGTCTTCAAGGGCCACGTCTCCATCCTGGGCAGGGCGTCCCCGTGCTCCCTGTACAACGAGGAGCTGGTGAGGTGAGTGGGGACGGGGTCTGCGGGGGTCCCATCCCATCCCATCCCATCCCATCCCATCCCATCCCATCCCATCCCATCCCATCCCATCCCATCCCTCACCTCTCCACCAGCCCACCCGTGACATCCCGTGGTTTCCTCCCAGCCAAGCACGAGCCGTGTTTTGGAGTCAATATTATTTATATATATTTTTTTCCTCTGGCTTTTCCCTTTTCTTCGCGTTGTTTTCTCTCTCTCTTGCTCGCTCCCCCCCTCCCCGGCCCTCCCTCAGCCCCTTTCAATCTCTCTAAACACTTTATAAGCCATAAATACACCCGAATGAGTTTAGATCAGTCGGAGTAAATGTCAAATTATCTTCTCTCTTTCTCTTCTCTGGCTTTTTTTCCCCCTTTCCCTCCCCCTCAAAATCAACAGCTCCTAATAATCCATCCCAACCCTTCATTATGCTTCGCACTCTCACTTGGAGAGATTAAATGAATAAAGTAAAAAAAAAAAAAAAAAAAAAAGAGGGAAGAAAAAAAAAAAGAGGAGGATGGAGGGGGGTGGGACTGAGGGAAAAGAGAGGAGAGAAAAGCAGGGGCACTTATTCTCCCTGCGTCTCCAACCATTTTCCTTTTCTTTTTGATTTCTACATCGCTGGTTTGAAAGCCTTTGAGTGACGGCGTCACAGGAACCCGAGAGAAAGCTGTGAGAGGCAGAGCTGTGTGGAAATGCCTCTGCACAGTAGGTAGAAAGTAACGTAATTATAGAGCAGGTCAGAACCACTCGAATGAGCAAAAATAAAAGCACAGAGGTTTTTCTGTAGCCCGTCAGGGGAGGTAAAATCATTGTAAACTCTTTCTTTTTTTTTTTTTTCTTTTTTTTTCTCCCCCCTCTCCTTTAAGGTTTGCAGTTTCTGGGAAGGCAGACGGGGTTTGGGGGGCAGTGGGAAGCCATCGGGGCTGGGATTTTTGGGGAAGGAAAGGGATGTGTTGGGGCTGCGCTGCCCTGCCCAGAGCGGGACGGCCACGGGGATGTCCCCGAGGTTGGTGGATGGCTGGGGACACGGTGGTGGCAGGCGTCACCCCGGAGGGACATTTGGGGCTGCAGCAGGGATCCAGGGCACCCAGCGAACGTGCCCGTGGTGCCGTGCCCTGGTTGCTCGTGGTTGTGCAGCTCCAGCCTCCCTGCGGTCCCCGTGCACAGCCCAAATCCCCGTCCCCACAGGGGTGACACCGCTTTTCTCTCCGCAGCATGAACGTGCAAGGGGACTACGAGCCCGCCGACGCCACCGGCTTCATCAACATCAACTCGCTGAGGTCGGTGTGGGGGGCTCCTCCCGGTGTCCCCCCCTCCGTCCCCCCCAGGACTCAGCCCTGCCCCGAGCCCCCACCGACCGCCGGGATGCTGACAGCCTCCCCGAGCCCCAGCCCTGCCTAATTACAGCCTTCCCGAGCACCCGGCCTCGTTATTTTACTTACTTCTCAGACCCCACGGTACCTCCCCCCCCCCCCCAGCTAAATGCTGTAAAACATGCTGCATTTACATAATGGGCTCTTAATTTTTCCATTGCCTGTTAACCGCTTTGTTCTCCCCGATCCGCGATGTCCCCCCCCACCCCTCCAAGATAAATTAATTACATTATCTCATGGGAAAGTAAAAAAAAAAAAAAATAATTAAACTGTACGGGCCTTAACAAATGCCTGCTCTTCACGCCCCCCTCATTCTGCTTAAATTAATTGAAAGGAAATGTGTGTTATTACTGTTAATTTACAATTAATTTTTTTTTTTTTTTTTTTTTTTAATCTGGTTTCCAGGCTAAAGGAATATCA
The DNA here is from genome assembly GCF_963932015.1 of Anas acuta. NCBI lineage: Eukaryota > Metazoa > Chordata > Aves > Anseriformes > Anatidae > Anas > Anas acuta. The sequence goes on along the minus strand of NC_088998.1, from coordinate 7,806,988 downwards.
TCGTCTTCAGAGCAAGGTCACCGCGAAGCAGGCTGAATAGCAATCAGTCGCGTGTGGGCCTCCCGCTCCCCTTTCCAATTTCTCCAAGAGCCACCGCTAATTGTGGTGGTAATTTGTAATTGTAACTCGTCTCCCGGAGTCAGCACCGAGGTGATGGCTTTGTTACGGGGCCCCTGAGTGAAACGCAATCATGGAAAAGGTGGCCGGCTGGAGGAGAAGTGGGGAAGGAAATAAAACCAGCCACGCGCTGGGGCTGCTCCTCCAGCGCCCGGCTTTATTCCTGCCTCGTTTGTTTGCTCGTCCTCCACGCCTCGATGGGGGCTTTGTGGGGTTTGTAGTGGGTTAAGTGCTGCCGAAGGACACCAGGGGCTCGGCACCAGCGGGACCCCTCTGTGGGAGCAGAGGTGTCCCCGGTGCCCGGTGGTGATGGGGACGTCCCCGTCCCCGTGCGCTTTGCGGTTCCCAGGGTTTGCTCGTGGCGCTTTTGTCTTTGGGGATGAGGCTCGGGGTTGTCTGAAAAGGGAAAAAAACCCTCTGGAGAGTTCAGCTGCGGGGGGCGCAGCCTGGTGGGGACCCCGTGCGCACAGGTGCCAAGAGGCAAAAAAAAAAAACAATTCCTCCCTGTGCAAGCACCCGGGATGTGCCGAGGATGGGAATGGACCTGGTTTAGGATGTGCCCACGGGTCGGTGTCTCCAGCCAGGACAACACCATCCCATGGCAGAGCTGCCCCCCCAAAGGGGACAGGGCTTTTTGCAGCCCCAGGAGGACAGCCAGGCCCGGTGGTGGCCGCGTGGGGACGTCCAGGCGTGCCCTGCCCGCCCCGCTGCCGAGCCGGCGAGCGTGACAAGCTCTGACATCACCGCTGGGAAAATAACATGTTATTTTCCCAGCTTGGATGTTACTTTCCCTGCTATTACTGGCAGCTACCATCTTGGGAGGAGAAAGCAGCGGAGGGCTGTCAGGAGAGGGGGAGAAATGGTTTTCTGGGCTGCTGGAGCCTGTCCGACCCCTGTGGGGTGCGGAGTGGTGGCGGGGGGGGGGGATGCTGCATCCCCACTGCTTTCTGCTGGCGGAGCTGAGGTCCCGGGGCTGTGAGCTCCCCTGGGTGCTCCTTGGGCAGCAGGTCCCCGGTGGCAGGGGAGGGAGGGAAAGGCAGGTACAGCAGAGCTCGGTGCTGCTGGAAAGCCAGGTCAAGGCGGGTACAAGCCTTTTGGGGGTGAAAGCAGGGGGATAGAAGAGAGCCAGCAAGCGCCTGCCCTTCCCGCCGGGTGCTGCCACCAGGTTGCTCCGAGCCCAACACCGTGTTTAATTTCTGCACCGCTTAAATCACCGTTAGCTCTCCAAATTCCCATGTTTTTATGGTTTCTCTTTGTAGTTTCCCAGCATCTCCCCTCCCCAGCAGGGCTGAGCAGCCTCGGGCTCCTGCAGGGCCACCCGGCAGCAGGAAAAAGCAAGGGGGGGGAGCAGCAGGATGCACCCAAACCACCTGGGAGCTCCCCAGCAGAAGCTTTAGGGGGATGATATTTTGGACACCCCAACTTTACCCTCTGCTCCTGCCCTCCTGCAAGGGTGCCAGCCGCCAGGGGCTGCGCCCCGCGGTGCCGTGCCGTGGGGCTGCTCCAAAACCCTGCCAGGCTCCAGGGAAGGGCTCGTCTGGGGTCAGCGCAATCGATATCTCATCTGCAGGCTCTCCTAGCGGAAGTGATGGTATATTGGAACATGGTAATGGCTCTTGTCTAGTGGAAAAGGCTAATCTTCCCCAGCTGTACAGGATCTCCGCAGGTGTCCTCGGCTCTCCCGGCTGCCACCAGCCCCGCAGCAAGCCAAGGAGCAGGCACAGCTCTTTAAAGCCGCAGCAGTCCAATTTAGGGCCGGTCACGGCCAGGGGCAGCTGCCCTGAGCCTGGCAGAGCCCCACGAGAGGTGGCCAAGGGCTCTTTGGAGAGGGACCCGCACCCAGGGTGGCAGCACCACCCTCGGGTGCATGGCACGGGTGGCCAGGGGCGGTGCAGGTTTGCTTGGTCAAGGCGCACAAGGTGCCATCTCCTCTGGTCCCCCTGCCCAGGGATGCCATTTCCCCAGGGAGGAGGCTGTGGGGACGATGCCAGGAGGGACATGGTCCCCTCTAAGTGCCACCTGCAAGCGGAGGTGGGAGGCGAGCGTGCGCCGCAGGGAAAAGCAGGGGCGAGAGAGCTCCTTGGTGATAATTTGGCTTTTTTGGCAACGCTCTTGCTCCCTGACAGGGCTCACCCCACGGGGATTTGCTCATCCCTGGGGACTGTTAGCAGCTGCGTGCGTGGGCAGCTCGCTCCAGCGGGACCCCGTGGGGCTGGGGGGATGCAGGAGGGGGAAGGCAGGGATGGAGAGGCTGGAGCCAGCCCGGGGCAGGTTTTTTTCTCCAGGGCAATCTTTGCCCATCCCCGTGCAGACCTGGATTTTAAAAGCTGGCCAGCCAATGCCGGCTGTTGCAGCCTGCTGCATCACTATGGCAAAATCAATTTTCCCCTTTCTCTGGAGGTAGAGGTAATTACCGGGTTTAAGGTTTAACATGCACGTGGGTTTTAGAGCAGGCGTTGCTAAGAACAACCCCGAACAACATGCGGGTTGGGGCAGCGTGGCCTGGGGGGAGCTGGACGTGGCTGCGATGTGCTGAGCCCCCCAAAACTGCGAAGGGAGAGGGTCCTGGGGGGGCTGAGCTGCTCCCCGTGCTATGGGAGCAGGGGAAGGTCCCATGCAGGCTGTGCCAAAGTCCCGCTGACTGTTCAGAGCAGGGGCTCTTCTTACAGAAGGCAGTGAGAATAAACGGGGGTTCGGAGGAAACTCTGGGGGTGGACAGCACGCCTGTGCTGAGGCTGCTGGGATTTTGCTTAAAACGTGTGTTTTTAGGTGGAAAACGTGATCCTCAGGTCCCCGAGAGCTAAAGGGACGGCGTTTTGCCAGAGGGAAGCGGGAAGGTCAGTGGTGATGGGCTGGGGGCTGCTGGGCTGTCCCTATGGGACCCTGTCCCTGTCACCTGCTGGGCTCCATCTCCCCATCTGCGAAGTGACCTGGGGGGGGGTCCTCAAGAAAATCCCCTTGTGCCCACCCTGTAATTTGGGGCAGGTGGCAGCCTCGCGGCACCGAGGACGCTGCTCCCTGCAGCACAGCCACCAGCAGCAGCGTGTTTGTGGGAAAACCCAGCGGATCCACAGGATGGGTATTTGGACCCCATTTTCCTTCGGAGATTCATCTCCAAATGGCTACGGGGGGGTGCCAAAGGTGCCCCAAGCCGCAGCCCAGCACGGCTCTGAAGTATTTATATCCATCCGAGGGAAAGGCATCCCCCTGGTGTGGTTGGGAGCCGCCGGCCACTGGCTTCCCATGCGAGGGGGGGAGATGGTCGCCTTTGTAAACCCCTTAACAAGGTGGCTTTGTCTCCCCGTTTAACAAGAAGCGCCCTTGCTCCTTCCCTGGGAGTTTCCCAACGCCGGCGCGGGGGTCCCTGAAAGCCAGCTTTATGCTGCCGAAGGGGGGGGGGGCTGGCGGGGATCAGAGGGATGCGGGGGGCCCCTTCTGCGCCCCCGTGACAAAAGGCTGCCCCGGGGGGACAGGGCGTCAAAGCTCAGCTGGCTGCGGGGAGACAAGGGACCCACAGAGGAGCTGCGGCGCGAGGCCGGTGTCCATCTGGTCACTCGATCGTGGCGGGCAGGGGGGGACCCTCGGATCTGTGTCCCCCCTCCCCCGGGGAAGGGCGGTGGGAGAGGGGCTGGGAAGGGACAGGTAGGTTTTGTAGGTTTTGTTGGCCGCCGGTAATAGGATCCGCGGCCGTTGGTGCCTTCCTGCCCTCGCTTCAGCAGGTGGGAGCGGGGAGGTGAGGGCTGGAAACCGAGACCTGTCCCAGCCCTGCGCACGGCTCTTTCTGGGGGACGTTTCCCCTCAGCAATGGGCTTGGAGAAAGCTTGGGGTGTCCCCTGAAGCCCCCCCAAATGGAGCAGGGCATGTGCTCAGGAGCAGGGACCAGCTGGGGAGCGATGCTCGGCTGCGGGGGGCACCTTGCTCCTTGTACCCATCCCCGTGCCAGCATCTGGGCTCCCCAGCCTCCCCTCCCCGGGTTCTCCACTCAATTTGGGAGCACTCTCCCCTTCCTCATCCCACCAGCAAGTGTCCCCTCGCACCCCCCCCCACCCGGCCATCTGCCTCCGTGCCCCCAGCCCCGCTCACATTTACGGGCAGGCGTTAAAGCCGCGGCTCAGCGCCAGGGTCAGCGTGTCACGGCGGCCCCTCATCGATTTGTTTTACCTCCCCTTGGCAAAAGCACTTTGGCCTCAGCCCCTCGGCATCGCGTGGGACATCCCCAGACCCCCAGCACTCCCCTTGCCCACCCTGGTCCCCCCACACCACCCGTAGGGGCCGCCAGCTGAGCCGCTGCTCCCTGACCCCCCCCTCGCACCCAGCGCCTCGCCCGGGGTCCTTTCACGATCAATATTTCCGTCAGCCCCCTCCGGGTGCAGGGGCTGGGCCCCTGCTTGTTTGCATGATGCTGTGTCTGGTTTAGTGCTTGCCCCCCGCCCCCTCTGGCCACGGCTTTCAGCTCAGACTGGGATTTTTGGGGTCTCCTTACTCCAGCCTGTGGTTCCCAGTGAGATGTGTCCGGGTGCCAGAAGGGGGACGGGAGGGGAAAAGGTTCCTCGTGCCGTGGAGCAGGGCGAAATGTGGTGATGGGGCCGTGGTTCCAAGCACGAGGCTGCAGGGAAAGCTGGGGCTGGGTGAGAAATTTGGTGTTTCAACCATTTTATTGGGGCCAGGGGTTGGGCGCTTGGACAGGACGCACGCGTTGGCTCGGTGTCCCCAGGTGGTGGCCTTGGGCAGGGCCACCAGTTCTGGGACGAGGTCCCCGCTCTCACATCCCCAGCTGGGAACCGAGGCAGAGAAAACGGGGACAGCCACAGTGGCCCCACTAAATGCCCGGTGTCCCTGCCCAGCCTCGTCCCCCGCTGTCACCTCCAGCCCTGGCACAAGTCCCCGGGGCTGCCCGCAGACCGCGCACGCGCCGGGCGGCCCGAGAAGAGAGCGGGGCCGTGGGCAGCTCTGCCTTTTGCTTTCAGCCTCTCCCTCTCGCTATTTATCGGTGACTTTTGTCCTTGGCCAGCTTAGCGGCTGAAAGGGGCTGTATTATATCACACGTAGGCAGCTCCTGGGGGGGAGAGGGCCGCGCTTTCTGCTGGAACAAAGCGCGGGTTGGCTAATTCCCCTCTCCTCCCGCAGCACCCGGGTCCCATCTGGTTGACACAGTTTGCTCCAGTGTCTCCTGCTATTAAGCCCCCGCTTGCCTGTTTGAATCGCTCGCGCTCCCCGCGCCCTCGTCTCCCCCTCCTCCCCCCCTTTTTTTTTTCTTTTTTTTTTTTCCTCGTTTTATTTTTCATTTTCCCCAAAGCCGGGCCGAACTTGCTTAATAGAGTGATGTCAGATGTGTGCAAACCAGACCAATAAAACCTAATGCATCCCCCCCTTTGTCTGCCGGCCTCTCCAGCGCCTAACATTTTCCACTCAGAAAGCCACTTAAAACACATCAGCAACAATCCCTCACAAAACAGCCACTTGTTGGCTAATTGTGCCGAGTACCTGCGTGCGCTGCAGCTCGCTCTCCTGCCGGGGAGGCTCAGATGCTGCCGGAGCACCGGGCTCCCTGCAGGACAGGGGGTGTCCAAAGCCCCCAGCATCCCCGGGATCAGCCCTGTGGGCTCAGCTCCTCTCCCATAGGGGTTTGGGATGGGGGTTTTCTATCTGCTGTGTCCGTGGCCAGGTCCCAGGGGGCTGCCCAAGGGGTGGGAGCGCAGCGGAGCAGGGCTCAGCGTGGAGTCCCCCTGGGTGTGCCAGCAGGATGGGCAAGCAGAGCTCTGCCTTGTCCCAGCTCCTTCCCCCAGCAGCAAATAGGGCAGGGACGCTGCAGGGGGATCGGTGAAGAGGTGAGGGGAGAGCTGGGACCTTGCAGGGCTGCGGAGTTTCTGCCCGGTGCGTGAGATCCTGGGGTGACGGAGCTGGATGTTAAAGATGCTCAGTGCCGGGATGGAGGTGGAGGGGCTTGACCCTTTGCCTAATGAAGCATCCGAAAATCTCTCTCCAGGGATCCTTTTGGGCCCATCCTGGTGGTGGGATGGGGGGGAGCGGATCGCCAGGTGTTTAATCTGTCCTTTGTATCCCCGGGGGAGAAAGCGAGCCTCTGCCCCTGTCCTCTGCGTCACAGCATCCTCCAGCAAGCCTGCTTTTCCCTCGGAGCTGCAAGACAAGCTCGGGGACTAGCATTTCTTTTCCTGCCAGGAAACTTTGGCAGCGTTTCCTGCTGCCACCCCCTCGGCATCCCCTGCGGCTGGTGGCACAGCCCCTGGCCACCGTTTTGGGCAGGCTGCCTGAATCCCCCCGGGGGGGCGCAGAGCTGCGGAGCACACCTGCCCCGGCTCACCTGCACGCTCAAATGTCACCCGGGCACAGCAGCACGGGGAACCTGGCCAGGATGAACGGGGAACCCAGCCAGGATGGGGAACCTGGCCAGGATGTGCTCTGCCTTTTTCCTTTCCCCACGGGGAGCCACATCACAGTCGGCTCTGCCTTGCTTTGGTACCCAAACTGAGCCTTGCCACCTGCCAGCAGCCACCAAACGATGGGGAGGGACCCGCAGGCTGCCACCCGCTCCCCAAATCCTTTGTTTGTGTCCTCCGGGACGCAGGGACCCGGCGCCCTGCAGCGGGGTGGTGGTGGGGGCCCCATCGGCCGCGCACCTGGGCAGCGAGCGGGTGGCGGGGGAAGAAGGGGTTAAGCGGAGGCGGCAGAAATCAGAGGATTACAGGTTTGTTGCCGGACTGTCCCATCTGTCACCAGCACAAAGACAAGCCCCGGCTGGGGCTGGGCTGTCAGCGAGGAGCCCACCACTACATTAGGACTCCATTAGGGGAGGCTGGCGGTGGGAAATGGCAGCTGTCAGGGCGCTATCATCTCTCCTGTAATTCCTCGCGCTCACTTCTCCCCTGCACTTAAATAGCAGGTCTACCTACTGGGCCAATTTGGCGTTTTCATCCTCCTGCTGCTTCTCCTTGGTCTTTAAAGCTGCAGCTTGGCCGGGCCCTCGTCCTGATGGCACCGCGGCCGGTGGCGGTGCCACCCCTGCAGCCCAGCTGTCTGCAGACCCACACGCGTGCTGGGCTGGCACTCGCTGCCTCCAGGCCTCGTCACAGCAGGGAAAATCCTTGCTTTGGTGGATTTCTTGCGGTGGGTTAGCAAAATGTGCTGGTGGCACGAGGCGGTGCCCTTGGTGCATCCCTTCCTGCGCACCCAGAGCCGGTCTGCGCCCAGCGAGCTGAGCTGGGCACCGGGTCCAGCGACCATGGGCTGTGCTGGAGCAAGGTTTTTCCTCCACCAACCAAACCTGCCCGGCCTCCCAGCACCCAGCAGAGTCCTGTGGGTTGCTGTGGTCATTCCCATTTAGTGTGCAAAGTTTCCCCAGCCGCATGTGCTCCTGCGACCCGTCACACCCTGGGGAACAACACCATGATAATAAAGTGTCCTCGTGGGACAAGAGGGTCTGGAAGCTCCCACAGGGAGCATCTGCTCCAGGAGGAGCCTCAGGGAAGGAGCTCAGCATGGGGGGGACCCTCTCCATCCCCTCCTGGCCGGGGGGGGCACGTCCCCTGCCCTGCCCTGGCCACGGCTCTGGCCGGAGCCATCGGTCCCTGCGGAGCCTCCTGCTCCTGCGGGGATCCAAGCAAACACTTCTGCTGGGAAGTGCGCTGCAGTGGTGCTCGAAATAAATAACTAATTTCTCCCTACATGATCTCAAGGAGCAGGAGAGGCGTGAATAGCAGGGCCCGGTGTCGGGCTGACTGGACTCCCCGGTGCGGTAATTCAGAGGATGACAAACATAAGCCAAAGAAAAATGTTGAAAAATGGGCACTTCCCGCAGCCCTGAGCAAAGGAGCTATTGCAGGGTTTGGAAATAACGAAGGCAAAAAGAGGGAGAGGGGGGAATTTTCTCATTGAGACCAAGTGAAGTGCCAAACAAGCTGCTATTATGGTGGCTTTGAGAGGCACAGGGAGGGGGTGTCGGGGGAAGGAGAGGAGGGAGAGGTGGGGGGAGATCGAAGGGGGAGAGGGCTGGAGGAAAGGAGCAGGGTGGGAAACGGGGCGAGAGCGAGGGAGAGAATGAGGGGGACACGAGGAGCAAAAGGTGCGAGGTGACGGGTGGGAGATGGGGAGAGGAACAAGTTGGGTGACGGTGGCAGGGCCACCGTGCTCAGCACCCTGTCCCTCACCCCACGTCCCCCGCATCCAGCCCCCATCCCGGTCCCTGGCCACCTCCCACCCCCGCACCCACCAGCACCAAAAGGAAAAAAAAAAAAAAAAAAAAGAGAGAGAGAGATGGAAAGAAGGAAAACAAAATATCTACAGTTGTCGAGACAAGGGGAGAAAAATAGAGGCAAACATCCATAATTTTCTCTGTGGGGCTTTGCAGTAATTGAGCCATTTGGATAAAAATAAAGGCAGCAGGCCCTTTAGGTAAGAGGAGCTTTTGCAATCCAAGGAGCCTGAATTATGCGCCTTGTATCACTTGAAATCCCCCACCCCATCACCCCCCTCCGCCTCCCACACGCGACACCAAACCACTTTCCCTTTTCTTCTTCTTGTGTGCGTGTTGTTTTTTTTTTTTCTCCTCTCCTTTTTTAAGTACCCTGTCAAACGTCGTCCGATGAGAAGAGAATTTCAGCTGTCACAACTAATTTCAGTGTGTGTGTGCGTGTGTGAAGGTGTGTGTGTCTTCGGAGTGGGGACAGCGGGGGGAGAAGGATGATGGAGGCGTAGAATCACTCCTTTCTTTTTCCTTTTTTTTTTTTTTTTTTTTATCCTCAGAAGGAAGATTTACATCAAAAATTTGTTTCTGGGAGTGTTTAAGGCCTGTAATTTCCTCCTTTTCAATGGCTGTCTGATGTCTTCTTACCGCCTCGCCTGGCTCCATCTTACTCCCTTCTGTGGCCCCATCTGCTGTAGGGGCTCGGCTGCACCCTCCTGGCACCCTCACAGCTGGGGTGAGCCGAGGCAGCCCCGGGAGGCACCCACCCCCCTTGCTGGGTGCTGGTATCACCAAAACCTGGCTCCCAGAGCCAGTCCTGAGCAGGGCTGCCAGCTTTGGAGTAGTTTTCCTATGAAGCAGCCCCCCGTGATGCAGAGTAGTGGCCCAGAGGAGCAGACCAGTGCCTGGTCCAAGTGGGACAGTGGTGGGCTGGAAACCGGCCCCAAATGGTGCCCGAAGTTGGGGGGAGCTGGGCTTGTGTCTCAGATGCTCCTTGGAGCTGATCTGAGAAGAGAAAATGTTGGTACTCGGGGGAGAACCACCTTGGAGGGGCACCAGGTGGTTTCGTCAGCCCCAGTGATTTCTCCCTACTGGTTTCGGGCAGCCGGGGGGGAGAAACATGGCACTTGCGTCATTTGGGTCACGGTTTGAGACTTGAATTTAATATTCTGGCCTGGCAGCTTTGGGAAACCGGCCCTGGGATGAGTTGGATGTCCCTGGAGCACCGTGCTCAGCCCTGAGGCCTACAGCAGTGGAGATGTTGGGGTGGGTGCAGAGGCCATGGGGACGCTGAGGGCTTGGGGCACCTCTCGTGAGGAGACAGCTGAGGGGGTTGGGGGCGTTCAGCATGCAGAAGGCACCAGGGGGACCTCGTGGTGGCCTTCCAGTGCCTACAGGGGGCTGCAGGAAAGCTGGGGAGGGTCTCCTGGTCAGTGACAGGACAAGGGGGGTGGCTTTAAGCAACCCAAGGGCTGGTTTAGGTGGCACAAGGAAGGAATTGTGTGGTGTGGGTGGCGTGGGATGCCAGGGTGGCTGTGGGTGCCCCATTTCTGGAAGCCCCCAAGGACGGGGCTCTGGGCAGATGGCATGGGGGGAGGCGTTGTGCCCTGGGGGGGGGCTGGTGGGTGATCCGTGAGCTGCTCCCAGCCCAGCCCATGCCATGGGTGGCTCTGTGGTGGCTCTTAGGGGGACTCTGTGGGGGGCTCTGTGGGACTGTTGGAGCTCTGTGGGGGACTCTAGGTCTGGGGAGGGTCTGTGGGTCTGTGGTGGCTCTCTGGGTCAGTGGGAGGCTTGTGGATGTGTGGGTGGCTCTGTGGGGGTTGTGGGTGGCTCTGTAGGTCTGTGAGGGGTCCGTGGGTCTGTGGGGGCTCTGTGGGACTGTTGGATCTCTGCGGGGCTCTGTGGGGTCCCTGTGGGGTCTCTGTGGGACTGTTGGGGCTCTGTGGATGGGTGGATGGCTCTATGGGGGCTCTGTGGGGGACTCCGTGGGGGTTCTGTGGGTTTGTGGAGGCTCTGTGGGGGCTCTGTGGGGGCTCTGTGGGGGCTCTGTGGGGTCTCTGCGGGTGGGTGGGTGGCTCTGTAGGGGCTCTCTGGGGGACTCTGTGGGTTTGTGGTGGCTCTGTGGGACTGTTGGGGCTCTGTGGGGTCTCTGTGGGACTGTCAGGGCTTTGTGGGGTGTCTGTGGGGTCGCTGTGGGTAGGTGGGTGGCCCTGTGGGGGGCTCTTTGGGGGTCTCTGTGGGTTTGTGGTGGCTCTGTGGGACTGTTGGGTCTCTGTGGGGTCTCTGTGGGGTCTCTGTGGGACTGTCAGGGCTTTGTGGGGCATCTGTGGGGTCTCTGTGGGTAGGTGGGTGGCCCTGTGGGGGCTCTTTGGGGGTCTCTGTGGGTTTGTGGTGGCTCTGTGGGACTGTTGGGTCTCTGTGGGGTCTCTGTGGGGTCTCTGTGGGACTGTCAGGGCTTTGTGGGGTGTCTGTGGGGTCTCTGTGGGTAGGTGGGTGGCCCTGTGGGGGGCTCTTTGGGGGTCTCTGTGGGTTTGTGGTGGCTCTGTGGGACTGCTGGGACTCTGCAGGGGCCCTGTGGGGTCTCTGTGGGACTGTTGGGGCTCTGTGGGGTCTCTTTGGGGTCTCTGTGTGTTTGTGGTGTCTCTGTTACACTGTTGGGGCTCAGTGCGGGCTCTGTGGCTCCGTGTCCCCGAGGTGCCCGCAGGCTGCTCCTTGCGCCACCCCCGTCCCGCTGCACACACGGGGACACGGCCCCGCTCCTCGGCACGCGGTGCCTACAACCGGGACCGGTCCCATCCCCGCTCCCCCCCCCCCATCCCCATCCCCATCCCCATCCCCGCCCCTCTCCCGCCCCGGTTCCCGCCCCATTTCCGCCGGAAGCGGGGGGCTCTTTCCCTTTCCGGGTGCGGGTCCCCGGGCGGGACGGCGGCGGTGGAGGAGGAGGAGGAGGAGGAGGAGAAGCAGGAGGCGGCAGCGGGGCTCGGGCCATGGCGGAGCTGGCGCAGGGGCAGAGCCCGGCCCCCGTGGGGATCAAAGCCGAGGGGTTCGCCGATGCCCTGCACCGGGTCCGGCAGGTAACCGACGGGCCGGGGGCGGCCCCGGGGTCGGGGCAGGGCCCGCTGCGGGGTACCCGGGGGTGGCACCGGGCCCCTCAGTGTGGTGCCAGGCCTCTTATCGTGACACCCGGCCCTCTATCGTGACAGCAGGCCCCTCACCGTGACACCGAGTCCCTCCTGGGTGGCACCAGGCCCCTCGCTGTGGCACCGGGTCCTCCCCTCCTCGTGTTTGCCCTCCCCAGGGTGCATTAAGGGGCCCTCACGAGGGTTTTCGGTCATAAGGGGGCTTTGGGGTAGCCCCCAAGGCCCGCTGCAGGGTCTGGTTCCTCTCTCCGTGGAGGGAGAGGTGAGGGGTGTTTCATGCAGTCACAGGGGTGAAATGGCAGCTCGCAGTGTGAGAGGTGAGACGGGATTTAATCAGCAGCTTTCTGCAGGGTTTGGGGTGTCCCAGCCTCCCCCATGGGGTCTGGGTCCTGCCTGCGCTGTGCTCTGGGGAAGGAGGCTTCAGAAGCGAGCGGCTGCTGCTGTCCCTGCTGCTTGTGTTTCCAAGGTGGGAGCAAGGTGTGACACGGCTCTGTGCTACCAGCAGACTGATTTTATTCCTTCCAGTGTTACAGGCCAGGTAGGGAGACTCGCCTTCTGTTTCCCAGGCTCGCTTTTCTCACTGAGCTGAGAAACTTGGAAGGAGCTAAGGCGGACCCTAGGAGCTCCTGAAGGGATTTGAGCGGCGTACCGTCGCTCGCGGCTCGCTGGTGAATCAGTGTGGCAGCAAAGCCTGTTCTGCACCATCTGCAGCAAGCGTACAGAGGCGCTGGCTGCTCTAGAGGAGCACCCTGCACCTTCCTAGAAGAGCTCACAAGCCAGTTTGGTCTTCATCTGCTTATTTCTGTTTTAGAAGCACCGCAGGAGGCGAGCTGCGTGCTAGCAGCCCCCCAGGTGAGGCCAGGTGTCGCTCCTTGGTGGCTCACAAAGCCCCGTGGCCTTGACGGCGTGCGATGTCTGAGAGCTGCGCTGTCTGCCCGGGGTTATCTGCTCCGTGCAGTTCAATCGAGAGGGGTTGCAGCTGTGTTTGCCTTGACCTGGTCGCCTGTAACCGAAGGCCTCTCGTCGCAAAAACATCCCAGGGTATCTGATGATATTATTGCGGGCTCGCTGTTGAATAATCTGGCGATGACCGATGTGCAAGGAGATCATCAGTTCCTCGCTGGTCAGTTGTGATGTGTTGAAACCTTTCTGTGAGTGTGTTGGAAGCGTCACACCACGCAGCATTTGTCTGATGGGTACCAGGTTGAGTGGGATGCCTCTGCTCAGCTAACTCAGGGCTATCCAAAAACTGGTGGCAATACCTGTTGTGTTTATAGGGTGGGCTGGGGAGCCTCATGTTGATGCACGAAGGAGGTGGAATATCAAAGAATTCTGTAACTTAGCCCTGCTCGTTTACTGCGATTTTGCTGTTCCAAAATTCATTATATTTGAAAGAATACATTGGGTTTCCCTGAGCATATGACATCAGTCTGAGCTGAAATCTGTCAAAACATCCAGAGCTGCCAATTGTGGGTCAAACACCGCATCATAGCAGCCCATCTTACACGCTAGAGACAAGTGTGGTGAGAAATGTGCTCTCTGCACTCGTTCTGGGAGCCCAGTGCCTACGTTTTTCTGCAGCGAGTTGTCTGCTGCCTCTTGAATGTTCTTTTTTTGTTGGTATTTGGGGGATGAGAGTGGGATTTGGGGAGTGATCGGTGGAGAGAGGTTCACCTCGCTGCCCTGGCTGAGAATCAGGCGGGGTGTGGAGGCAGGTACACTTAGCCTTTCTCTGGAGGTGGTGGCAGAGCTTTCACTGACCACATTTAATGTTGTAGCGTGCCTGACCCATCCTGATTTGCTACACAGAGGTCAGCTTTTACTCCTGGCCTGTGCTGTAGCCTTTTCTGAATATTGTTTCTGGTTTAAGCAGGGAGAGGGCAGAAGAAAAAACACGGCAGTCTCAGTTCTTGCTTCCTGTGTTGGCCTGGCATCCCTGCCTTGACATTTGAACTCTCCCAAAGTTTAATTTTGCACTGAAGGCTGGTAATGAAACTGGCTCAATTCAGCTCTCGTGAGAGCCATTACCCAAACCTTGAGCTGTGGTTTCCTCTGCTTAGTTATTAATAGCTAAATAATTCAAGGCAAGGAAGACTTTTCCCTGATCAATCACTGTGACTGCTCTCAAGCACGCCGGGACCTGAGCTAACACGAGAGTAAGAAATCTGTAGCACCGCTGGAGGAAATGACTCACGGTGCTTTCGAAGGACTTGGTTGGAGGTTTTTTTTCTTGGGGGGTGTGTGTGTGTACTCCTCAATATATGAGGCGTATCTAAAAGGGCTTCTCCAGGTGAATGCTGAAGGTCTGAGCCGGGCTCTGCTGCAGCTTCTGCAGCACGGCTCTGGTGAGCGGATGATGTTTGGGTTGTAGGTGTGAGCGATCTGCACGCAGAGGCACAGGCTGCCTCGGTGGCATTTGGGAGCAGGAGAAAGGATGTCTGCTCTCCTTCTGAGTAAAAAAAGATAAGCAGAGCTGCCAGGACCCCGGATAAAAATGGATTTCTCTTGGACTGTCCTCGAGCCTTGTTCTCAGTGACAGAGCTTGGCTCTTACCTTCTCTTCTCCCTCGTGGCAGACTCGTTCCCTGTACAGTGTGTGCCCTCACAGCACCTGGTGATTCCCTCTTCCTACCCGTGGCATTCCTGTAACCTCCCATACGTTCTCTGCACCCGAATTTCCCAGAATGATGTGAAGAGGAGAGTCTGCAGCTTGGCAGCCCGTACGTAGCGAGGTGGCTTGGGTACCTCGAAACGGAGTGAACGTCCTCAGGCTTCCTGAGAGCCAACACGCCGTGTGTTTAAAAGGCCTTCCTGGTGGCAGGCTCCAACTTCTGATTTCCACAGGGAGAGAGGGACCTTGAGACTTACTCCAAAAGGGCAGAGAGAAAAGTACTTTTTCAGGTCATCCTCAAAGCTTTAGATCTTTGCAATTAGGGAAACCACCTGTGGGATGCACCTTAAATGGCTGGGGGTGGTTTTGCTGCTTCCTCCAGAGCTTTGGGGGAACTGCTACCATGCAAGTGAGCCTTCTGTCTGCATGGGAAGGGTGGCAGAGGCACTGACGGGTCCGATGCCAGCACCTTGTTGTTTTCTATCCTGCTAATATCTCAAATTGGTGTTTTTACTGCTTGCTGTTCTTTTGCAGGACAGCAGGGAGAGGTCTTTCCCAGAAGCGAGGCCCTTTTGAGAGCTGCCTTCTGCAGACACTGGTGCTCGAGTCCCGTTGTGCCTAGCCGAGAAGCTCCATATCTGAAAGTGTTTGGGTATTGCACCACTTCTAAAGGGTGGTGAAGGTATAGGAGGGCAGAAACATAAGGTATTAGGAAAACATGTATGCTTCGGGCAACTCTTGTTTATTTAGTTATTCTTGGCTTTACAATTGCAGTTTTTGTACTCGAGCCTTATGCCGTGTCCTTTAAAATGCTCGTTGGAGAGCTTTAATGTGAGGGGATTCAGTGCAGAAACGGGTCTGGGGTAGAGATGCTTTTTCCAGCGTATTTCAGAGCTCGGTGAAATGGATGCGCTGGGTTAAAAAAAAAAAAAAAAGCCTGACATGCAGAGGGACAAAAGCTGTGGCTAGCAGTACGGCACTCAAGGTCATCTGCTCAGATAAGGGCTAGGTCTGCTTACTTTTGCTCTGTTCTAACTTCTGTGCTTATCTCCCCGCTGAACCTGTAGTGGAAACGGAGGTTCCCATTGTAGGTCAGACCTAAGAAGTTTAAAAAAATATATATTTTAACGTCTGTGTCTGCTGTGGAAGCTTAACTCTTGATTTTGCGGGGTGTTTTTCCTGCTGGAGGGAGGCGGCGTGTCGTCTGCGTGTAATCCCGTGGCAGCTGGGAGGCTTTGGAGATAAGGGTGCAAGTTTCAGTAAAGAAAGAAAAAAAAAAACCATCCCAAAAGCTGATAGTGTGAAAATTGCATCGCCTCTCTTATTCTGTCCTCTAACTTTGAGGCTTGTGTGCTGGGGAGATAATGGTGCGCTAAGCACGAGCAGGGATTTATAAAGCTCGGAGCCAAAAGCCCTCCGTGGTGCTGGTGATGTTTGCTCACACCTTCCTAACGCCAGCTTCCTTCTCTAGGCCAATTCCTGCTATCCACAAAGTTTTTTCCTACCCCATGTGTGTGCGGTGAGTGATTTCAGTTCCAAACTATCAGCTCGCCACTTCCACATCTTAGAGATTTTTTTTTTTTTTTGAGTAAATAACCACTAGCAGAAAGATCTCACAAAGGGCACTCTGCAATCAAATGTTCCAAAATAAGCCCGGGTGTGTTACAGCCGACCACAATTCCTCTTGGCGTGTGTTTGGATTGGATGTTAGGGTGTTAAAGCTGTCAACGGATGGCTACAAAATGCATTTTTAAGTCTTTTTCAGCACTGAAGTAGTCAGGAGACACCTGTGCTCTTCGTACCTTCACTAAAATCCTCTGCAGCCCAAACGTGACGGGGAAGCCTGTGGGTAAGGGGCTGCCACTCTGGGTGCAGTCAGCAAAAAGCAAGGCCTCACCTGATGCTTTCTGTTGCAGAACAGACAGGGGCTCGTCCGTGTTGATGCTTTCAGAATTATTTTCCTGTGAGCTTATTCGCTCTTGGACATGCGGACACGCGGCGTGCTCGTTGTCAGAGCTTTGCCACGTGGTCGCTGTGCTGGTTGGGGCACTAAAACGAGGTTATGACCAAACAGTTCTTCCTTTCTGGGGGCTAGCTCAGTCCAACTGGGGGTTTCATGGTCTGGTGTTGTGTTTTCAGTTGTTCGTCCAAAAACCAGTCAAAATCCTGTGGGGAAAAGTGGCAGGATTTTATCCTCGGGCTGCTGGCACTTCTGATCCAACGAAGTTGCTGCCTTTCTAAAAGAGGACAGGAAGGAATGGTCAGAATGAGAAAATGGTCAAAACTTGGAGCCCTTTTCATGCGAGGCATTGAAGGGAATGTTTTCTATTCTCTTTCTAAAAGCAGTGCCCTCAATCTTCCGAGGTTATTTCAAACAGCATTTTTTCCCTACCCTGTGGTTCTGCATCCTGGGCAGTTGTTTATTCCTCTGCAGCAGTTGATGGTGTCAACAACCAGAGTTACTGCGGATGTCTCTCTGTTGCAATAAAACTTAAATTTTAGAGCCACCTTTAGTTATATTTCTCGTTTGCCCTTGCCTTCGTTTAAAGCACATCTGTGTAAAATGCTCTTTTTCCATCTATTCCTTCTGCTGCTTCTCCGGTGAAATCTCAGCTGTAATAGAGTGTGATCAGACTCCAGGCACACATTATATCTGGTGATTTTCTTTTTTTTGCTGGGAAAGGCAGCAAATGCTGTAGAATACCCAGAATATGTATATTTTTTTCCTGCAGCTAGTTTGTTCTGCGCTTGCTTGCTCTAGCAAAGCCTTTTACATGTGCCAGGGTGCGGGGAGACTGCAGTTTGCCGGGCCCAAAGGCTGCAGAAGCTCAGAGCAGCCCCGAAGTCCTGCACCTGTACGGCTTCTAGACCTGGCTGGGGGAGCAGGTGACAGCTTGATCCTGGTGTGTCCCACGTGTCGTTAGAGACGAGCTCAGCTTTCACTCTTACTGAGTGTGAGCGAGGTGTGTGCCTCTCACCCGTTTTATTTGCTCACCCCGGTGCCCTCACTGTGATGCCGGAGCATCTCTTCTTTCCTCTGTGTCCTCCTGGTGTCCCAGCTCCCCTGGGAATGGCTGGTGCTCCTCTGAGGGCTGGGAGCAGAGGCACAGGCACACACACAGCCACTCAAGCATTGACTGCTGCAGGAAACTGCAGCTCATTCTGGGCTAACAGCTTGCCCAGTGGCTTATTCTTCGTGCAGTGAGCTCAGGCTGAGCCAGGCCCTCAGCGAGGAGTTCCCAACCCCGTCCTTGTGCTGTGTATCTTCACATTCCTCGCCTTCCCCTCCCCTCACCCCCACTGATGCCCACGTCTGCGTTTCTGTGGCTCTGGATGTGCGCAGATACAGCAGGAGCCTGTGTCCTCCTACACGGCGGTGGCTTCCCCGGGACGGAGCCGGGGAGCTCGCTCAGCTCTTTGCTAGATTCAGCTCCTCAGCTGAACGGACAAACAAATCTGAATATAATATCGCAGGCAGTAAATACGTACTCGTGACCAGGAAGAGGAGCTGGGCGAACGTGATCTTAATTAAACAAATAGCCCAAGCAAGAGGAAGGCTGGTTGCTGTACAAATAAAGTGCTGCTTGCTTAGGGCTTTTTATAAAGCCACCTATACAGAAAAGAGCTGGGAGAAGATTGCTCTGGGGTGAAGGCTTTGTTGGGAGAAAGAACAGGTAGCTCTGGTGGCTGACACTGCAAAAGCACTAACTGTATTTTTCTCCTCTGTTTTTTTACAGATTGCTGCTAAAATCGGAGATATTCCTCACTTGAATAACTCTACAACACTCGTGGACCCTTCGGTCTATGGTTATGGAGTGCAGAAGCGGCCCCTGGATGATGGAGGTAAGCGGGCTCTGCTGAGCCAGCCTTGTGCATGCGGCTCCCGAAATAGGTGTGCGGGAGGCAGCTGCCTGCTTTAAGGACAGAAATCAATGCTGGTTGTGCTCGGAAATGTTACGCACGACTCCCCGTGCTGTTTGGTCTTGCACAGGGCTCCTGGGCTTGAGTATTCCTGATTTGAGGCCATTCTTTTCTTAGCTCGTGAATTTGGGGTTTAGCCATCTAACTCTGCAGTTTAAATCTTGTTCCGTGGTGGTCTGAGGAGGGGAGGGGGCTGCTTGGAACCCATGTGCACAGTACCAGGTGTGTGCAAGCAAGCTGGCCTTCCCTGGCAAGCCTCGTTTTCTGAGAGCTGGCAGTGCCCAGGGGCAGAGTTATATCCGTTTCATCCCATGGGTAGCAGTGGGCATAGCACAGCAGATGAATGGCTGTTGAGTTCTGATTGTTTTGCCTTGTGATGTGAATTTTAAGGAGAAATGGTTCGAATATAAGTAGATTTGGGCTGGAGGGAAACTTCCTATAGGAGGTGTAACTTTTCTCGTGGTTATTCTTTGAGAATTCTTAAATCTCTGAAGCATTAACACTGGTTACAGCCAAAGAATAATCTACTGGGTAAATCTGGTAAATGTAATGAGTTGTATGAATTGTTACACTTCTAAAATAAGTAGTTTCTTGATGTTGGGAACAAGAAAGAACTTTTTTTTTTCTTTACAAATCTAATGTGTGCTGTTACAAGAAAAGTGTTTGTATCTGTGCTGCTGTATATATAGAATTCACCTTTTCCTGTGGCTGGTTATCACCCCAAAATGTGTCCATGCTGTCCTTGTTTGGTGTTTTTACTCAGCCAGCCAGATCTGCAGGTTGATCCCTTCCTGCAGAGACATTTAGGAGAAGTGTAAAGCTTTTTCCCAGCACTTCATTTTGAAAGTTGGTTGTTTTTTTTTGTTTTCTGTCTGACACAAAGCTGCACGAGGCAGGGGCTGAAAACACTGCACGTCTACTGCTCGTGCCGAAAAGCGTGCTGGAGCACGGGCAGACGTTCCTTTCATGTGGAGCCTCTGGCTGGCTGGCGTTACTGCTGTCTGAACCTATGCCACGACCCACTTTGTTCTCTGGCGTTGGCTCTGTTTGAGCAGGAGGCTGCTGCTTGCTCGGTTTGGTGTCGTAGGAAGGAGTGGGTTGGTTTGTGTGCGCCCCTGCCCCTCGTATCTTGAGCTGGAGCATCGCTGTGTTTGCAAGAAGCCGGAGGCCTCGTGTTGTTGTTTCGTGCTGGTTTCGGTGTGGGAAGGTGCTTGGCTGTCAGGCAGTGAACCGTGAAACTCGCTGCTTTTTTTTGTGATCAGGCAGATGTGTTTAGTGTGGTTTGAATTGCTAGGCTAGAGCGACTGCAAAGAAATGGCCTGCAAACATGTTCTGGCCTCTTCTTCCTTTCCAGCTCTCCTTAGAGCAGTGCTCAGCAAATGTCTGATTGTGGACATCACTTCAAATGATGTCATCTTGAGGTGCTCCTTCCATTCCAGAAACACTGTTGCAGTAGGAGGCGTGAATAGGGCCTATTTTGGTATTGCCTTCAATAATATTTGATTTTAGCATGAATTTGGAGGCGGCTGCACCTCACTGGGCTGTCTGGGTGGCTCAGCCAAGTGGCTGCACCTGAAAAAGAAGAATCCAAATTGTCTTCTAGGAACTAGTTACCCAAAGCATTAGCCCTCCCTGTTATTTCATTGCATCAGCAGACTGAGCTTGAGAAACCTGACCTCTTAGCGAGGTGTCTTGGAGAATTTTTTAATAAATGAAGTAGCTGCAATGCCCAGTGGCGGGCGGGTTGGACTTTGTACTTCCACGCGTGAGCACTCTTACTTGCTGAACCCTGTTTGTGTTGACACAAACCATGTCAATACAGTTGCAGTTTGGGCCATAAATGCACCTTCCAGCTGGTTTCTTGCGCTGGGATAGGCGATCCCATATAGCAGGTGGTGCTCTTGGAGCCCCATCCAGAGGGGCTGGGCTCTCCAGTGTCGGATTTGGGCTTCAGGGGATGCAAAGACCTACAAGTGCCTGCTCACTTCAGCACTGGGCCCTGTTTGTAACACGGTTCAAAGTAGCTCCAAGGTGTGTGTTTGCCCTTGGGTCCTTCGCGTGCATCTGTAAGCTGTGTAACTTTTCCCACTGCCTGCCCCGAAATCTGATCCATGAGATCTTAGGGGAGAGCTGAAATAATGGAAGTGGTATTTTAAGGGATTGGAATCTCACAGAGAAATCGGACTTGTCAGGACAGGAGCGAGGGAAGTGTTTGTTCTTTTAGCTTTGGTCACCTTGGGTTTTATTTCTGAAGAAGCCTGGGAAGGTGCAGCCTGGCCGAGGAAGCCCTGAGCAGTGGGTGCTTCTCTCGGCATGTGTTCATGGTACGATCCATGCCTTACTCATGGGCTACCTGCTCTTGCTGCCAAGTCCTATAATGCAGCACTTGAGCTGTAGGCATCTGAGAGATGGCAATTCCTTTTAACAGGACACGTAAATTAGGAAAACATTTCCTATTGGGGTGACCTTCAGTCCTGCGAACAAGGGGAGTCAGGAGTGCGTGCCCACACTTCCCTGCTTTTCCTGCTGTGAGCTATGCTTTGGGGATGTTGTCATTAAGAAGCGATTATTTGTCTTTATCATGCTCTAGAAATTTTATAGTGCAGGGACTGGGATACATTCTGCTACCCTGGATAGCTCGAAAGCAGATCTGGTGGCGAGTCTCAGGATTGTGTACCTCTGTGCACTGTGTGGCTGTGCACGGTCCTTGCTGCTTCCTTACCCCCGTGGAGCTGATAGAAAATTACTTCCGTTCCAAATGCTGCTGGAGAAATGGATGCAGAGAACATGGAAGTATTTAAGGTGACAAGAGAACCGTCTGTCTTACAGGAAAATCTAATTCTGCCTGTCTGTTTTCGTAAACAGCTGCTGGCACGGCTGATTGATGTCAGCTTAGGAAGTGGCCTTAAGACAGGATGACAGCGTGCTGGGCGAAACAAATTCAGCTGCTTTTAGAGTATTTCCAGGAAAAAAATAGTCTTGTCATAGTGCTGGGGAACAGAACACGTGAGTCCCTTTTGCATTTCCCTTAGCAGACGTTCGACCCAAATCTGTGAGCTGCCGGGACTGGTGCTGGTGAGCTGGTCTAGATGAGGTTTGAGACTGATTGTTTTATCCTTGCTGCTTTAGGGTTGTTTCCAGAGAATGGAAACAGTCATCGTGCAATTAGCAGGGAGGAGTTGGGGTTTCCCTGTCCTGCTAATGAGGTTGGAGGTGACAGGAGATGGGGTTGGCTCCGTGCTGCGGGGAGACCCCAGTGGCACCTCGCTCGGGGGCTGCTGCTGAGGATAGGTCCCAGTTCATGGGACCCTACATGGACATCCTACAGGATAGATCCTCCTGTTTATGGCCAACAGCAGCTCCTGGCCTCTCTTCACATTAACAGTCCATCAAATTACCAGCACAAATTAAGAAGTTTATTTAACGTGAAACCCATCTTTGAAGAAGCAGCCTCCCTTCCCTCCAAGGAAGGCTCACGCCACCTCTCTCCACCCCTGCCTTCTCCAGGATTGTGTGGTGCATCCAACACGATGTTGGTCTGTATTAGTGCAACAGGACGTGATTGTAGGAGAGCCTCGGGGCTCGAGCATCACACAGTCCTGCTGTACA
This sequence comes from Anas acuta, assembly GCF_963932015.1. Lineage (NCBI taxonomy): Eukaryota > Metazoa > Chordata > Aves > Anseriformes > Anatidae > Anas > Anas acuta. The sequence goes on along the minus strand of NC_088998.1, from coordinate 7,785,391 downwards.
AACACATCATTCGTTTGCTCTGACTTGGTTTTGATGACAATACCTGTGGGCACGAGGAAATCGTGTCTCCTTGTCCTGCAGACACAAGTTAGCAGCGATGCTCCTTGACCCATCGGTAGCAGTGGTGGGACCAGGACAAAAATTCAGGACCCTTGGCGAAAGGTTTAGTGTTGCAAAACGGCAGCTTCCTTCAAAACTGCAACTCTGCACATCACCATTATTAATAAGGAAATTTTAATGGGAAAAATCTCTAAAGATTCACAGCAAGGGCAGGTAGGAAAATAAGTTTTGGCCATTTCTTTAAAAAAAACAACACACCGGTATTTAATGATGAACAACAGAGTAATTAGTATCTTCATTGTAGCTTTCTAAAATTGACGATACAATTCCAGTCTAAAAGCACAAAATAAAGCCCTTTTCCACTGCTTTCCGGGGGATGAGCTGCTCTGGTTTTGTTCTAGGCACGGCAATATTCTCCATGAGATTGTAAATTCCCATCATGCACATAAATTTAGTGGGAGGCACTGCTCTGCTTTATGGGGTGGAAGAAAATCTGCATTTGTTTTGAGTATCTGTTAGGTACAATTCAGTTAAAGGTGAAGCCTAAAGACGAGCGAAGAGTTATCAACCAGCAGGTGCCATTAACAGGAAATTGTGCTTATTTTATTCAGCGTTTTTCCTTATTTGCAGTAAAATGACTGCAGTTACAGTTAAATTGGACTCAATAGATGTAAAAGGGGGAAATATCTACGTGGCTTGTCAGAGTTCAGTCCCCTCCCTGGCGTGAGGGAGGGAGGTGGTGGAGCTCAGCGCTGCCGCAGGCGTCTTCTGCCCCAGCCTCGCCTCTCCATCAGTCTCTGCCTTTCAGAGCAAAACGGGCACGGTAGAGAAGGAATTAAACTGCAGATTGTTGGGACCAGGAGCTACGGCCATCCATTTTCCTCCCAAAGGGAGAGAAATTGTATCTGACTTCAGGCAGATCCCTCCCGGTTGTCTCCGCCTGCTTTGCTTCCCGGCTCTTGGAGAGGTCTGTGGCACGTGGAGGGGATGCTCTTGTGCACGAGTTACTGTGGCTTAGCTGGTTTTTAACTGGTTTGTACAAGAAGTGAATAAAGTCAGGGGGATATGGCTGGAGTGGTGAGCAGCTGAGTGCTTGGAGTGAGCTGGGAGCTGCAAGTTACCTACACCACCAGCCCTGCCTGCCCGGCTGATGCCACTTCTGGTGCCCCTGCAGCTTTCCCCTTACAAGTTGTCTTTCCCAAGCACAGGATCGTGTTACAAAGTGATGGCTCCTCCGTTCCTTGCGTGAACTTCGGGGTTTGATTATAGGATGTGTATCCGTCTCGTAATTTGTGGGCAGCGGCTGCAGCGTGAGAGGCAGGCAGGAGAGCTGGTGGGGTGAATGGCCATGCAAGGTGGATGTTTAAATACGGCCTCGTAGTGTTAAGACCCCTCTTTCGGGCATCTTGGGGTAATGAGTGGCCTCGTCCTGGCAAGGGCAATCCTGTACTACAGCTACAAGGCTTAGTGCCTATAGGAAAAATTACTCTGAGTGCTGTTTGGGGTAAGATGGTGAGATACTGAATTAGTTTTACCATATTTGCTCAATTCTGCAGTAGTAGCTTATCAGCCAGGGCAAATATTCCCCATTACATCACCCGCCTTTTTTGGCTGCGGCATCGACAGTTATCACGTTAGGACTTTTTATATTCAGGGTGAGAATATGCAAAGAGAAATCCGACGGAGTCAATAACGCAGCGGTTGCCTTATCGCTGAACTGGAGAGAGTAATAAAATACACGGGCTGCCAATATTTTGGTCCCGACCTATTATCGAGATATCGACACCCCACAGAAATACACTATTGACTCTCTCGGGTCTGTTTTATTCGAAGCAAAGTGTTTGGCCCCAAACTTTACGTACCGTGGTAGACGTCCGCTTCCGAACCCTGACAGCTGATTGCGGATTTGTTTCAGGTCAAAGAATGTGCAGGTTGCTGCAAGGTAGTTGGGAACAGCATCTTCATTATCACAGCTCACCCATTGCCGGCCAGTCCCATTTGTTTCTCTGCTCGTGCCCTCCAGGCATGCAATATAATCTGCAACTGGTTGTTAGGACCAAATGGTGGGTTTTTAGCGGGGTTGCTGCAGGCGCAGTCCTGCAGGAAGCCCAGCAGGGCATGTGTTCCCACTTGGCATGAGGCGCTCTAATGATATTTTCCCCCATTAACGTTTGGAAGAAAGATCTAATCTGCGGGGGTAGGGGGAAAAAAAAAAGTCTGTTTGGGGGCTGTCAGCTGGGGAGATGAGCGCTCATCGGACGTGGACCACTGGCTAACATCGCAGATATGCCTGGAATGTGTGCGTTCAGGAAAATGTGTTTAAAAAAAAATAAAATACGGTTTTGGTGCCACGAGGTTACTTAACAGATGTATTCCTTTAACAGGTCTCCGTGTAAGTGGGCTCCATGGAGCACAGATAAGAGATACAGAGAGAAGTATGTGCAAGCAATCCGTAATGCTTTTTGCCTAGACTAAAGCTCTGAATCTGCCCTGCTTTTATTTGAGCTTTTTTTTAATACGTACCAAGCTGCCTGAAAATTCTTTTCTCTCCCTTCAGCCGGTGTCATCCCCTCTCTTTTTTTTTTTTTTTTTTTTTTTTTTAACTACTTTGGGTTTAAATGGGAAGGAGGGAGGTTAGTTGGAGGGATTTGGCTTTGGGCAGGCAGGATTTTCTCCCATGACTCTCAGCATGGGGAGACACAGATCAATTCCCTATCCTGTGTTCAGCTGGACACTGGGCTATGGTGTGTGTTGATCAAGAAATCCCCTCCTGTTTTGTACCACATAACGCATTCATTTCAGCCACTGAACCTAAATTACTGTTTTGCTTTTCTTTCTTTTTGATGAAATGGTAAGAACTCTTTTTTCTATAGGGATGAAGTTAGTTTATCCGTGCTAATGCTTTGATTTTTTCTTTTCCTTTTTTCTCTCTCTGCCACAGTAGGTAACCAGTTAGGGGCCCTGGTACATCAAAGGTAAGCAGTGGGTTATGTTTTATTATTTATTGATCAATTCTAATTGTTTATTGATCCACCATCTGTAGTAGTGTTAGGAAGTCAGAGGTTGAGAATGTGGAGAAACTGTCAGCTTGGGTTTTCTCCAGCAAGGGTTTTCTGCTAACCCTTTAAAGGCTATTTGTTGTTACGAAGAAAGAAGAGTTGAAGTGAAACTTGAATTTGATTCCTGTAAACCTGCGGGACCAAGAATAATAAATTCTCTCTCCTCTCCTTTCCCCTGCCCAAGGCGGGGGGGGAGTTAAACTCTGGCATTTTTACAGAAGTTGAAAGTATTAAACAGGCAGGTGGATCTTTTTTTTTTTTCCTTTCCAGTTCTGTTAATGTAGCATGACCTGGGATGACTCCTCTGATTGTCAAAGATGGTTTGGGGAGACTAAAGCAAGTGCGGGTTGTTGTGCAGCACACCTTAGCATCTAATACACAAGTAAAATTCTCAGGTTTTCTCTAATCCTGCTCTCAAGGAGTTGCCTGTCTCGTTTTGAGCAGGAAGGGGAGAGCATTTCTAGAGCTGGATTCACCTTCAGGTTGGGAGTAGTGCGTTTCCATCATCACCAGCTTTTGCTGGGGCCCTCGGCAGAAAGGAGAAGGAATATTTAGTCAAAAGCTGGAGAAAAATCAGTTTTTCGTGGTGATGCTGTTAGCCCAGAGCTCACGTACGGCTGGGGATGCACAGAAAAGGGTGGGCAGTGTTGTCTGCTCCGCCGCTGCCTGTCTTCTGCCAGGAGTGGTGTTTATGCAGGGAACTGCTTAGGTTAAAAGCCTGAAATGGTTTCTTTCTGGTTTTGGTGGTTGGTGAGGCTCTCCGTGCAGCTGCTCCAGCGCAGGGTGGTTTGTAAATCAGGCAGGATGGGATGTTTTGGCAACAGGCAGTGTTTGTTCCAGATTAAAACTGCTGGAATTCGGAGCCTTCCTGGAGCAGGTGGGGTCTGTTCCCCTGCAGATAGGGGTGGCAGGGTTTGGTTTTGCTCATGAGCCTTGGGACACTGGAGGGTGCTTTATCTGCAGGTTTGCTGGCGAGGTCTGGTGGGTATTTTTTTTTTTACCTTCCCTAACTGATCTAAAGTAAATCATGGGAAGGCTTTGATACGCCTCACCACAAAACCTGCGTTGAGCTCATTATGCAGGTGTTTGACTGCTCCTGAGATTGCTGAACAAATTGTATATAATGCATATGCCAGCATAGAGAGTTGGCAAATTCTGTGCTCAGTCTTGTGTTTTCTACAAGACAGAAATAAATGGCAAACAAAAAACCCACAAGGTAATTCTTCTCCACTTCATTGTGGCCAGGTCTTAGGTAATTGCTTTGGGTTTGATGCACAGATGTACTGAGAAAGTCCAAAGAGCAACAGATATGCGAGTCTTGAGATAGGAAGACTTCAAAGGATAATCAAAACCAGGTTTTATAAATTCTATGGAAAAGAATTATAGGGACAGACAGATTAAAATATCACTCTGAATATCAGAAAGGGCATTCATACCAGGATTGGCATTGGTTAACCTCTCTTGGCAAGAGCATATCAAAAAGGAGTGGGCAGAGGCTGCGGCTTGGAAGGTTTTGGCTAAATATTGAAGGAACTTTGCTGTTACTCTGTTAAATCCAAAAAAACATTCTTCCATTGACAACAATGGATGGTAGACTAGAAACCTATCCAGTGTAGGAGGAATTATGTCCATTCTGCAGCCAGGGCATGGAGCAGGACCAAGAGGTCCCTTCCAAATCAAAAGATTTTCCCTATGATACGGTATTTACTTGCGTGTGTGCTCAAAAGCCTGATGCTCTGCCTGTTTTCCACAGCTGAGCACGGTCATCTTCCAAATTGTTTTTTGTAATGGCTCTTTGATTTTTCTCTTCCTTTTTTTTTTTCAGGGCTGTAATAACAGAAGAGTTCAAAGTGCCTGATAAAATGGTTGGATTTAGTAAGTACCTTGGATGCTTTTGGTATGGTTCTTCTGTGCGAGAATGCTATTTGTTCTGTCCAAATAAAACGTGTTCATGAGTTTTTGTGCTTGCTGGCTTTGGATAAGCTTTGCTGGTGTTCTCTTCATGGGGACCAGATGATCTGTATTTAAAATCCAGGTGCATGCTGCATGGAGAAGCTTGGTGGCCCAGTAATAAGAACAAGACCGGTACAGGTTACTGAGAGTTGTAGAGGTTCTGTTCCTGAAATCCCAACTGATGCAGCACATAAATATATCAGAAGTGAATTTATTTCCCCTCATTGAAATATTTTACTTTGAGTATGCAAAAGTGTGGGAGTTGAGGGAGGAAGAGAAGATTTAAATGTTAAAGTAAGGCTTGGCTCAAGGCAAGTTAAGCAGAATTTAAAGTCTTTCCTACACTTGCTGCTGCAGGGAAGCGCAGCCAGCGTGCATTGCTCAGATGAGTTTTTTTTCCTAGATGTTTGTTCCTGGTGCTGCTTTATTCCTAATTTCTCTTCCTCTTGATGGTCATTACTCTTCCTTTCCATGGCAGCCTCCTGCTTTTGTGACTGCAGTGCTTGCATTGGCTCTTCCCTGCTAGATCTCTGTGCATCTTTTCCCATTTGATATACAGAGAGCAAAAAGGCAAATAACAGAGAGGATCATTACCCCTCAGTGCCTCAGGTTTTCTCCTGACTCTCCACCGTAAAGCTGTAGCTGTGGAATTCCCGAGGAGGCAGTCTGTCCTCCCACCAGCCTTCGTTATTTATCGGTCCCAGGACCACACGTGGGGAGGAAGGGATGGTGGAGGGATTCTGCATCTCCTGAGCAGGACTCGGCTGGTGTGTCAGCTGTGTGTGGAGCACAATCCTGCTTCAGACACATCGGGCAGGCGGTGGATCCACAGCTGGGAGGGTGTCCTCGAGCCAGGTAGACCTGTTAGACTCGACAGATTTGCTCTCTTGCAGTCTGGGCAGGAGATGAACATGGATAGGCACATTGCTTTGCAAAAAGATGCACAGAGGGAAGGCCATTATTTGCTGCCTCTAAATGGGAAGGGAGATGGGTGCTTGTTTTCACTCACGGTTTGATAGAGCATTTCAGTATGTAGCAGACCAGGGAAATAGCATGTCTCTTGAAAAGAGGTAGTAAAATATGCATTTTAAAGAAATAAAAGCAGAAGTTGTTGGCTTTTTTTAGGACCCCAAATAACTGGTTTATTTGTTCCAGTGCATGATGGGTTTTTTGTTTGGTTTGTTTGTGTTTTTTTAAATTTGTTCGCGCTGTGGATGCCTCTTCTGCAATCCTGGAGTCAAACTGTTCCTTTATAGATAGCTGCAGTGGAGTAAAAGGGGGAAGGTGATCTGCAGTTATTCAGGGAAGCCGGTATGTTCTGACGCTTCTTGAACTCATTTCAGTAATCGGCAGGGGAGGTGAGCAGATCTCACGGATTCAGGCAGAGTCTGGCTGCAAAATTCAAATTGCTCCAGGTAAGAGCCTCTTTGTGTGCCAGGTGAAGGGGTTTTAATGTTGAAGGATGTTGTGTCTGCCGTATCAGGTGCCTTGCCTTGGTCCTAATGTGTTATCACCGCTAACAGGAGATACACTAAGCTCACGAGCATGGGAGGGCTGCTGTGGGACCAACCTCCCTACGAGCAGAGCAAGCAGGCTTGTCGGGTGGTTTGGGGATGAAGGTAGCAAATTAAGGAACTGTCTTTAACCAACAGATGTGTACAGTGCAAATGGACAATCTGTGTTGTTTTTAAAGCAGGAATTCCAGCTGTTTAGTTTTCTCCTGGTGGTACCACTTTGCTCAGCTCGTGCAATTTGTCTCTGATAGTTTGGTCCGCTCCAGCTCCTGGCAGAAAACATTTCAGGAGCATGGCAGCAAATCTTTGTACGATCCACCTGCCACTATAAAAACAGGACCATGCTATTCAGTCTGTGCTAGTGCTGCAGCCTGTTTGCTTCGAAGGCTGTACCACAACTGCTGTGCAGGAAGCTGTCAATGAACGTAGTCTAGGATTTAAACCTCCCTTTAATTGGCAGGGAAGGCTTTTAAAGAATGCAGACACCCAGCAAATATTCTAAATATGTTGACCCTGGATGTCTTTGAATTCATGGGCATGTTTGGTGTGCAGAGGGGGGTGTTTTCATTAGTACTTGATCGTTAACCAAAACTGCTGCCATTTTTGAATTCCATGTATTAATGTGGTGTGGGTTTTTTTTCCTCTAGCTTGTGTAAGGAGTAATCACTCTTCTGCCTGCCTAGTGAAGGCAGTTTGGGTGCTGAGTCAGGAAGCATCTAACCCCTGTTGTTCTCTTGTTTCCTTTGCAGACAGCGGTGGGATGCCCGAGAGGCCCTGCGTACTCACCGGCCCGCCAGAGAGCATTGAGTGAGTTCTGATTTCATTTTTCTCCTTCCTCCTTCTCTCTCTTCTCCCTAATGCTGTGCTCTGTCAGTGGTGCTACTCGGTTAGCCACACCAACAGCTGTTGGCCTAGAGAAACTTGAGGGTCTCTGGAGCATAGAGCCTCTTGGTCTGATGCTTTAAACTGCACCTCAAAGGCTTTTTTTTTCCCCCGTTGTAGTTTGAACCCTCTGCAGAAATTTCCACGGAATTCCCCTCCGCAGGGCAAGGTTGCTCCTAGGGCACCTAGGATGCAGTTTTCTAACTGCAGCTCTCCAGGATACTGAGCTAAGCTGTTGAAGGGCCCTTCTCTTCTCCCCTTCGCTTCCCTCCTGTTGAGCTGACGTCCTTCCAGCTGAAGAAGGTCTGCATGAGGCCTCCAAAGCCTGTCAGTGCCACTCCAGAATACCCTGGAGGTGTTGGTGGTGTTGCACAGAGCACGAGGCCCTTGGGCGTGCTTGCCTCTGCACTGCTGCCAACAAGAAGCAAAGGACTGAACCCAAGTCTTGAATTCTGATCCCTGCATGGTAGAGACACGTGGCCAGCCAGCAGGGGTTTCTACTCTTTAGGCCTATAGAAACTTTAGGGACAGTGTTTCCTCCCTCCCCCTTCCCAGGAGCTGAGTTTGAGACTCTCACAAACCAGTTGAGGACCTCCTGCTGGAACTGGATCCAGGATCCTCAGGCTTACAGGAACACACTTAACATATGGAGCTGCTCTTTCTCTCCCCAGCCTTTGGGTAGGTGGGTTTTTTAAAATCCATCTGGAAATCTTTGAGTTGCATTTGATAGTGAAAATACATGGGCGCAAAGACTGTCTCTCTAAAGAGAAGGCAATCATCATTCTTCCATTCCTAAGAGATCTAAGGGTACTTAAATCTCCTTACTTTACCATAATGCTGCAAGCAGTGAGCCAGAATAAATATAATTGGCAAGCTCGTGTTGCAGGGCAGGCAATATACGTTTGGTGATATTGAAGTGCTTTTTCCCCCTTTGCAAAACGATATTTCAGAACAAGAGTAAAATATTAAATCCCTGGAATGCCTGATGAAATGCAATTGGGGCAAAATGGGGGACAGGTATAGTTAAGACCTCATTGTTCTGAAATATGTAGTTAAATGTAGTGATGTCCAAGGCTGTCTTTAAATGCAAATAAAAAGAAAAGCAAAATAAAATAAAAATAATTAAAAAAATATAAAAAAGAAAGTGAGAATACTCAGTTTTTGAAGCAGAACGAAGTGTTGAGTATGTGGAATTTGGTGAAATTTAATTTGCTTCTGTGCTGAAATTATTAAGTTGGTTGTTTGAACTATATTTTCAGGCTACTCAGAGAAATATTAAATAAGGAAACCCTTCAAAGTCATCAGGTATCTTGTGTGAGGAGAGTTTTCATTAGTTATCCAGTGGCAAACTACCAGAGCTAATTTCCCAATGACCCCTTCTCATCTGATACACGTGCTGTATTGAATGTTGCAGTCTCTATTGTCATAACTTTATGCAAAATGTGGAGGTAGATTAAATAAGACCTCTTCAGACTCTTTCCGAATATTTGAAGTGGGCTTCCACAAATTCCATCTTTTGCCTTGTTTTGTGAGCAGGTTGAGAGAGGGCAGTGCTCTGATCTTTGTGCAGCCTCAGATCACCACCCCTTGAGCTGATTCAGGTGAACGTCTGCTTGCGAGGGATGATTTTGTGCTGTTTCTTCAAGTTCCCAGGTAGAAGACAGTCCTCGTAGGGTGCCTGATATGAAGTGGAGAGAGGGGAGATGTTGCTTTAGACTGAGTAGGGAACTGGAGACTTCCTGCTACCTATTTGAGAAGCGCTGTAGGAAAAGTGCAGAAAAGGGACGTGTTGATAATAGTCCTCGAGATGAAGGGAAGGACCTGCAAGCTACTTCTGACGTGCTAAAGATTTTTAGAGGAGGTATCTTTAACCTCCAAAATGCTTCTTTGTGTCTGTCTCTTCTCACCAGGAGTAGAAGAACCCAGTCTCTTTCACTGGTGGCTGCTGCAGTATCCTTGCCTTGCTTCCTGGTGTAGCTTCAGCACCTGCAGTTTGGGGCAGAGGCTGTGTTAGAACAGTGTGCGTGGTGCTGCTGGTAAGAGCAGGCAGAGAAGGGCAGGGCAGTTACCTGTGATCAGAGAGAGGTTAACCAACGTGCTGCGGTACTATTGGAGCAGTGTCTGTTTTGGCTTGACCAAGGAGAACAGAGATTGAGTTTTATTAAATATTATATATAATTTATAGAATGTGTATAATAAAGCTTTAAAGAGTTCAGGACGTAGAGCATCTTCACTCAAAATGTGCACCCCAAATGTAATAGCTGAGCTATTATCCTTAACTTCCAACAGTGTCAGAGCATGCTGCTGCTCTTCCTTCTCTCTTCCCCTTTCAAAAAATCAAACTGCTTATAAGTAATCACGATAGGGGAAGTTGTACGTCCAAGGGATTAAAAAAAAAACAAAGTGCTAACTGTGGTTTCCTTCATCTTTTCACTTCTTCTCCTCTCCCCGATCACTTCACGTTCCAATGGTTCCTAGTCCCTTGCTGACGTGGAACAATGTTGTCTAATGGTTGTTTCCCTCGATTCTTTTCCAAGACAAGCAAAACGGCTACTGGGGCAGATTGTAGATCGCTGTCGGAACGGACCTGGTTTTCACAACGATGTTGATGGCAACAGTACGATTCAGGAGATTTTGATCCCGGCATCCAAAGTGGGTCTAGTCATCGGCAAAGGAGGTGAAACAATAAAACAGTTGCAGGTGCGCAAGATGCATTTACTTTAGGGCTCTCTTCCCTACTGCAGCTTCTCTAGATCAACAAGAGCGTGCTGAAACGGAGAGCCTTAAATGCTCTAACCTTCTACAGCAGGGACTACTCTTCTGCCTCCGGAAAGCTGGACTCCAATCTTGTGTTACAAACGAAATCGGTTTGGCCCCAGCTACGCATGTAGTGGAGTTTTGCCAGAACTGTGAAAGAAACTCGTGTGCTTTAGATAACATTTGGTGTGCGCTGGTCAGGAGGGGATCCCTGTAGCTAAGAAAAAGCTGTCTCTAGTCTGCTGCTGCAATAGTTTTTAATGCCAGCCATGCTGTTGTAGAGTGCTGTGCTTCTCTTTTGTTGTTGATCTGTGATGAAGCTGGCGTTTGTCGTCTTTTTTTTCCTCATCCTACCCCTTTCTAATTCAATGTTTTGTTATGTATAAATCAATGTTCCTAGATATTCTAGCATCCTGCACAAGAAAAGCACCTAGGTCAAAAATGCAGGTTTGTTGGATGCCCTGGTTAGGCCTCTGTCATCCAGTAGTTTTAAGGCTGATCACATAATAACTTATGTGCAGACAGCTGCAGATTTTGGAAATGGCTAAAAAAAAATAAATCAGGTGAAATAGAGGGGTTTTGCTTTTACGAGAGATTCAGGTATTTGAGATCTTCAGGAGTAGCACACTTTCTGGCAATCTTTTACACTCCAGGACTATTACTGATTTTATGCTATAAATACATACGAAGAGCTAAGGTAGTGTTCTGCAAAGCTGCTAACGTGACCTACGTAACGTTTAGTAACCAAAATATAGTCCCTAGTTTTAGGGACTCTGCTTAGCAAAGTGCTCTGTGCTTTTTCTTCAGGAGCGAACAGGTGTGAAAATGATTATGATCCAAGATGGTCCGTTGCCTACTGGAGCAGATAAACCTCTCCGTATTACTGGAGATGCATTTAAAGTACAGGTACGTAATGTAAGTAAGCAGTTGTCCCAGAGTACTGATGAGAAGCTTAAACATAGTGTATTTGTGAACGTCTAACAGTTAAATCAAATTGTAAATAATATCATCCTTGCTTGTTTTGTTTCTTCTGTAAGGTTAAAGTATGAGTAGAATCAGTTAAAACTGGACTATCAGTTAAAAAAGGACTATCAAGTGTTGGCTTGTTTACTGTATAACCTAGGAGCTCTTATTCCATGTAGATGGTAGACGTGGGTAGGAGAAGAGTTGAGGAGGATGGTTTGGAGAAAGCTTGTGAAAAGGTTTCCAGTCTGAAGCAGAAGTCGTAGATACATGGTACTTAAGCAAATGGGTTCGTAGTGACTAACCTACACAGACATTTGACAAAGTGAACCTTCCACAGAAGTATTTCAGACAGCCAATTGACACAGGTAATTAAAAGTAGAGAAAAAAAAAAAAAAAAGGAAAATAACCACAACTCCTGAAACCAAGGGGTTTGCTTAATATTGGTACTTCGGTCTCCTTGTGTCAGGGTTCTACCTGTGATCAGCCAGAGGCTGGAAGATTGCAGCATGATGGGAGTTCTGGAATTAAAGTTGAGCTGTGGCATGTTCCACTTCTCAGCAAGTGCCTTTCATACCTTGCTAAGTACTTAAATCTAGCTTAGCATTCCTGTCTCCAATAAAAATAGCTTTGTTTCGTAGGCTCTCCCTAAGCATAAACTGCTGTAACAGTTGATGCTGCTCAGGTATGTTTGGGTGGTGTTTTTCAAGCCACTTAATGTAACTGGACTTTTAGATTTAAATGATAATTTTCAAAATTCTTATGCTTATTACAAAGGTATAGATATGCAACAACATGAATGGGAGTCTTGCTACTTTTAACCAAATCATACTGTTAGTGCTGATGCTTTCCAGATGGTTTCTTCTACCTTGCAAGATTTGCTGTTGTCACATCTTCCATGCCATAAGTTATGGCAAGCAATCATGGAGACTTCATAGGCTGGAAGATCTTGGAGGCACTTAAAGTACAGCATGCTTAGAAAGCACTTAAGAAGCTCGATGAGCCTTGGGTTTTGGGGGACTCTTTGTGCATCAATGTACAAAGTTCTTAACCATCTCAAATCACTAGCAAATATCTCGGATGCCTTATTTCTATCTTGACGTCTCTGAAATGTCTTGAGTTTTCCCCTTATGTAATAATTAGGAAGGGGACATGGAAAATTTTAAAAAAATATATGTGAAAGGAGTTGGATTTGCCAGTGTCCCTCAAACTTGCAAATAGAAGCAAAACATCAAAAGATTGACAGTTAATATATTGAGACAAAGGCTCAAAGGTTTTCACATGTGGGCTTTTTTTTTTTTTTTTTAATGGTGGCACTGCTCGCTTATTTCTAAGGCATGTTTTAACTAGCTGGGCTTATATGCAAGTCTCTGAAAGGCCTGGAGAGCTGCAAGTAGGTAGGAAGAATATCCGTTTGTCTCAGAAAATGCCTTGCTGCAGACTTGTGCACAACTTCTCTGAGTGCCAGTAAGCTCAGTACTGGCCCACCTGCCTTCTTGGTACATGTTCTCTACCTCTTAGTGGATGTGCTGTGTTGCCACAGCTTGTACCATACTGTTATTTCAGCCCTATCCAGTAGAAAAGGGCCTTCCCTTCATTTAATTTTAAAAAATTGGGGGGAACAATCAGTGATTATATTTTAAAAGCTAAAGCTCCTCCCTTTGGAAGTAAGCAATTGCACGCAAGGAACTGCAGCCTTGCACACCTGGCACACTTTGACATCTTCCACGTCTGACCAAAACAGATCTTCCCCGACTGGTAAATTAGCCCCTGTTGAGGCCCCAATGCTGAGATGGCAAGCAGAGTAAATTTAAGCTAACTGTAACTTCTTTCCCCATGTAGCAAGCGAGGGAAATGGTACTGGAGATCATCCGAGAGAAAGATCAGGCAGACTTCCGAGGCGTACGCAATGATTTCAGTTCTAGAATGGGAGGAGGCAGCATAGAGGTATGTTTTCTTCATGCTAACCTCCCTGTGGGATGGGCAGTGGGTGGAAGTCCTCGAATTTTGCATGTAACTTGTAAGCTGCTTTTGAAAAGCAATGTGCTCTGTTGCCAGAAGAGTGAGTCTGGCTGCAAAGGGGAGTTCTCATGGACTCCCAGATGGTGCTTCTCTAATTATCTTTTGAAGCCACATTCTTGCAGTGCAGAGTTCATTTAGCGGGGAAGGAATTTGCGGCCACGTGTTTGTTTTTCTTAAGGGATATGGTTGTGTAGCCTGGAGCAGCTTAATGTGGCCCATCCTCGTAGTTAAGTGCATCTCCTTGTAAAATCAGAGTCACTCGGTCTAGTTCTGAGCTTTCATACTGCTTTGCCTTTCCCATCAGGTCTCTGTGCCCAGGTTTGCTGTTGGAATTGTGATAGGAAGAAATGGAGAAATGATCAAAAAGATTCAGAATGATGCTGGAGTTAGGATTCAATTTAAACCAGGTTTGTGTGAGGATGGAGAGCTGTTATTTCCTTACCAGTGTTCCACTCTGGGATCGCTACGGTGATTCTGCTCTGAGGTTCCAGCAGCTAGGCTTTCCTCCTTTAAAGGTGCATTGTCTCTTTCTGAAACCTGTTTGAATGACTCTCTGCTTTCTCGTGCACTTTGTTTTTCAGAGAGTAAGATTTTATACATCTTACTTGCAAACATTAGATGTCACAACAGTAATGTCTTGACTGGTAATTGTATGGGAAAACAAAATACCAGTAACCAAACCCACTTTTATTTCCTATTAAAGAATTCTCCTTCAGGACATTAAAGCCTTTGGGGATCAGGAGTTGATTAATTCTAAGTAACTTTCTCTGGGTCCTTGGCTGTCTGATCACCTATCAAAGCTGCCTTTGTCCTCTTAAAATTATATCAACCTCTCTCATGGCTTTTTGACATTGAAAGTGTTGCCTTTTAAACGCTGTCCCCTCTGCAGTGGGGTTTGGGTTTTGTCTCCTTTCAGTACCTGGAAGAGTGGCTGAAGGTGGAGGGAAGGGAGAGCTCTTGGGCTAGACGTGTTTTGTGAACGTGCTGCTAGCAGTGGTGGTGCTGGAAGGAAGCCTTTGTTGGTGGGTGGATGTTTTCTCCTTTTAATTTAGTCTTTGTCACTTCTCTTCACAGATGATGGGATTAGTCCTGAAAGAGTCGCACAGGTCATGGGGCTTCCCGATAGGTGTCAACATGCAGCACACATCATCAATGAGCTTATTCTCACAGCACAGGTGGGTTCTGGAGGCTCTTGGGTGGAAAGAGCTTATATGAGAATGTAGTATTTGTGCATGCAGCTGTGTGGATGGACCCTGCTGTCTGAAGAATAGCAGTGTTGCATTTTTTTTCTGGTAGACCACACATGCTGCTGCCCAGGAGAGAGCTGCCAGCTTTGGTTTGGTTTGGTTTTTAAATTGGATCTGGGCTCATTGAGCTATAGGAAGGTTCCCTTTTTTTTCAGGCAGCATCATGAGGCTTCATTGTAGTTCCATTTTTACCCTCATGATGAGTTGTTTTCAAGTTATTTGAAAATGATGACCCCATGGAATGGAGCCCAGCGTTAGCACGAGGCAGAGGCTGGAGGCTCTGCTCAGAAGGGCTGAGGAACGCTTGGGGTAGCACAGTATTAACAGTGCTCAGACAGTGCCTCCTCTGCTGCCTCTTCAGACTCCAGTCCTCAGGTCTGGTGGCTGCGGGAGGCAGGAGGAGGCAACAAATGTTGGTGTACGCAGTTACTGTGCTCGAAGAACTCTGGTAATTGTCCACTTACGTTTTGAGGCCTGCTGTGGTAGCCTCTGAGGGCTCACAGCCTTTGCTTTTGGAGAAATCAGTTATCCAAAATAGCTATGTCCTTTAAATGTCTTTGAACTTTAAAGCTGCCTTTGGAAGTTCTGGAAAATGTGCATTTCAGCTGAGTAATTCCAGCAGTTCTTTGAAGAATGACACTTGAAAGGGTTTCGAAGGTAACTTCTGCGTGAGTCAGTGCCAAGTTCTATTCGTTGTTATGATGAAAGCCCCCACCACAACCTAAAAGTCCCTTAGTAGCTGATGCACGTTTAAAGGTTTATTTCAGCAGATACATAGGAATGCATTTAAAAAATATTTTTATCTTCCTGAGTCAGGAAGGCAGCTGCAAACCTACATCACTGGCATTTCTTTAAATTACTTCAAAATCTGGAATGTGGAACTGAAGTCCAAGAATATCTTAGTTCAGAGCCATTGATTATAATGCTATTTAACTTACCTTGCTTTATTTTGTTTTTAATGTGCATTGGGGCCAGCAAAAAAAAACAAAACACTAATACCAATTTTTTGCCTTCCAAGGAACGAGATGGCTTTGGAAGTTTGGCTGTCGCCCGAGGAAGAGGTCGTGGCCGTGGAGACTGGAGCGTTGGAACACCTGGGGGCATGCAAGAAATAACCTACACGGTGCCAGCTGATAAGTGTGGTCTTGTTATAGGCAAAGGTAGGTCTGCAAACGTAAATATTAGAGCTTGCAGTCTTTCTGTCTCTGGATGGTCACCTTCTTGCTGCCTGACAGTGGGGTTTGGGAGTTTTTTGTAATTGCAGGTATTTAGTGGCCTGTGAATGCAGCGCAGGAATAAGCGAGAAGCACTTGTGGTTGTTTACTTTGTGGTGTTCTCGCTCATAATTGTACTCTCCAGGCCCTTGTTCACAATATGTAAGAGGAGCTCTTCATGCAGAGCTGTCAAGTAAGCCTGTTATAACAAGCAGCTGGCTGAGAAAAAGGCAGTTTCGTTTGTGGATCCTTTTTAGAGAGAACTCATTTAAAGGACAGTTTATCAGGGACGAGCAGAACAGTCATTTTGTCGTGATGAATTTCTGTGAGTGCCGTGTGATAAAATGGCAGGGCTCTGAATGTGGCAGTAACTGTAGCTGCTTCCAGCCACAGACCTGAAGCATCTGATGAACAAAGTGAAGCAGTGGGACTTGTCTGTGTCACAGCTCACGCCTGAGCCTGTCACAGAACAGGCTGGTGCCCCACGTGCACCTCATCTTGCTCAGGCGAGCACATTTGCTGCCACAGAGGCCCCTTTGTTGCCTAAACCGTTGAATCTCTCCATGCTAAGGACATGGACAAGGCTCCTGGTTTTCTCTCAAGAAGCAGCCCACCTTCAAGACACTAATAAAAACAGAGCAGCAGCAGCAGTCTCAAATTGTTGTAGAGCACCAGGTAACGGCAGTGCTTGAATTAGAACCAGGAATAGCCCTGTGGCTTTTAATTGTTGCGATGCTTCGGAGTTAATCCACTGATATATCAAAGGGGCTGTATTTAAGTTTTCCATCTGCTTATTTTAGAAAGAATGGCATATGCCTAAAGTAGCATTTAAGTAATCACAGTTGGCTTTTAGTGTCAGCAGAGGTGAGGTGAGTAGAATAGGAACAGATTAGCCGTGACGGTAAAGGAGGCAGAGACGGGAGGACATTGTGCCACGTTCCAGTGGCATTTAGCTTCCTGCTGTCCTGTTGGGCAGGGCTGAGCTCGTGTTGTGCCCTTGTTCCACGGCCGTGCAACCCTGCTTGATCCCTTTCACATGTCTGGGCCCTGTGGTACCCTGAACTGGATGACAAGGGACACAGGTTATGGGACACGGGCGTGCGAGGAGTGCATCTGCAGTTGGTTTCAGATGTTCTTTGCTGTAAACCTGTTCACAAACCTGGGAACTTTCTCAGTATGGCAAAACACCTGCGCTCCCCATTATGCTGCAGAGCGATTGCTCCTGAGCTCAGCGAACAGTTCGGTTGGGCACAGATCGAGCAAAGCAAATTTTAAGCCCACAAGTGAGAGCTGTGTGTATGGAAAAATCAAATTATAATGAAACTTTATTGCCGGATCCATTAGTCATCCTTAATAAAGGATCAGAAAAGGTCACTTGTTGTTCAGCAGTGCACTGAAGTGGAGCATTTGTGACTACAGAGAGCACTGTGCTGAAAAGATAAATGCAGGTAGTGGAGTTAGATGTCCTAGCAGTCAAGTGCGAGGCCTGGCACAGGCTCGCTGTGGGGGTGAAGGGTAGCTTTTTACCTTTGTTTCCACAACAACAAAACAGGGATTCTTACCCAGCCAGATCAGAAGCTTTCTGGAGTGACTAATTACTAGTTGTATGGTGATTTGAATGCTCGTAGCTTTGTAATACCACCTTGCAATCGGTGCTCTTACAGTGCCGGTGCTCTTAGACTGTTGCAGCATTCATTTTTTTGTCAAGTGAGTGATGGCTGCAGCATTACCTTCTGGGGTCTGGACGGGGTGGATGTACCACACTCTCCATCTTTTGATGCAAGACACCCTTGTCTGCTGCTTCTTGTTTCCTCTCCCACTGCCTGTGGGGCATTACAGGGGAGAGGGGATATTAATTTGGGGGTTAATGTTTTTAACCAGTCACCAATTTCAAAGCCTTTGCTCACGCCCCAGCTTCCCCTTTAGTTTCTGAGCAGTTTCTAGCTGTTAATGTTTGGTGTGTGTTTTTTTGTTTGGTTTGTTTGTTTTTTTCTTTTTGCCCCTGTGATACAGAGCTTGGCTGCTAGCCCTCCGTGTGAAATCTGGCCAAGCCCTCCGGGCACGTGTGGCTTGGTATCCAAGGCTCACACCTGAGCAGTGCATTTCTTGGGCCCCTGGGGATAGGGTATCAGGTGTGGCCAGGTAACTGCTTTTGTACTTCCAGCTCCGTGTCCTCGCTCCAGAAGCAGGGAGGAGAGGGAGACGAGGAAGTTGGCCTCAGCTCAGTCTCTGCAGCACGTACAACAGAAGATCCAGGGCCCTCTTCTTACGAGTACTCAGAGTTGGAGCCCTTTTGAGCTGAAACCAAGTTCTCGGCTCCCTGGAAATCCTGTGTGTAGCTTTTTCCTCTAGAGGGTGGGTAGGTGCAGCTTTTCTTCTCTGAAAGACTCGAGGAAGGGTGGAGACGAGCACCATACACATGTCAAGAGCTTTCTCTGTTTGGTGGTGCTTGGAAACAAACCGCAGCCTCTCTGGGCCCCCGCTGGATTTCCATGATAAATACAGCAATATTGACAGATAACGTGGCTGGCCTGGCTCTTGTCAGCTCTGCCTTTTAGCAGGTTTGATTAATTGCTTTACGATTTCACGTCCAGCTGGGGGGCCACTCTCGGATCGCTTCTGCCCCCCATCAGGTAGAAGAATGGAGAGGGCTGCTGAATGCAGCTATAGACAGCCACCATGTGCCCAGCGGGTCACCCCGTCAAGAGGGAAGGTGAACTCCTTCGGGCACCACACGGCATCCTCTTGGCCGTGTCACTTCATCTGCATGCTCAAGGCCGAGTTAGGAAAGCTCGGATGGGAGGGGGGCGCTTTGGCATGCGGCAGGCTCCAAAGGGCGAGGAGGAAAAGGAGACCGAGTCCTGGTGCTGCAGGTAGGAGCTTGGGGCCTCTCAGCAAACCCCAAAAATAAAGGGACGTGATCCTTCAGCGCTGCCCTGGAGGGAGCTGATGTGGAAACAGCCCCAACAACTCCCAGCTTGGTGCTGAATGCTAAGTGGAGAAATGAAATCTATATTCTCGCTTCCAGTCTGGTGAGAATGCTTCAAATTTGTCTGCTTTTGGAAGGAGCAGGGTAGTCAGCTGTGCACGCAGCAGCCTGTGTTTATGCTTCTGTCCCCACAAAAAGTTCTCCCTCTCCTTCATGATCCATAGCGTGTTGGCTCCTGTGCTTTCATTAAGCACGGGAAGTGGCTGTTGACTCAGATCTCACCTTAATATGTAAAAACAAGGACTTGATACAAATCTGCATCAGATAAAAACATTGAATAAAAAAAAACTTCTTGGACTGTCAGCTCCATCTTACGGCTTTCCCTTGTGTGGCTGAAAATGAGTGGCTTCGATTTCGGCTATGCAGTACAATCCCTGTTGTCTGCCCAGGGGTGTGACACGACTATCTTTTGTTAAATGCATCTTCTAAAATTCATTTGGAAAGAGTTAATTGCCCTTTGGCAAGCTTTCCTCCTCCCTTCCCCAGAAAGGCTTTAAAATGTTAAAAAGGTCACGAGTCCATTACAATGAACCGAACAAGTGTCTGCGACATCCACAGTTTGTTTTGAAGTTGTGCTGGATGTATAGAGATGGAAATGCGAGCAAAATTGAGGAGGGTTTTGGAGGCTTTTTAATTAAAAGTGAACAAAAATCTCTGGTTGCTTTACTGTGCTTGCTGCGTGTCCTTTTAGCTGCTGATTTTGGTTTGTGATTTAGGATTTGTAAACTCCCTTCCTTCCCCGTACCCTTTAATTTCTCCAGTCGAGTGGAGCTGGTCTGTAAGTTGTGTGAGCTTCCAAAAGAAGAATTGAACCATTGTAATGTTGGCTGAAGCTTTTGTTAAGCAAATTTCATTAAGAGACTGGGACCTAGCAGGTCTTCAGGAAATCAGATCTCTTTGGCTGGCCCCAGAGCATCCTGCTCGAAGCACTCGGGTGCTCTGGTGTATCCAGATGGCAAAATAGCCAGACGTGGTCACTGCATGCACAACTGCCTCTGAGATCATGGAAGACAGCTTGGAGTCCTGCTCCGTGGAGGGCTGTGTGTGCTGTGTTGTGCCTAGGAAGCACGCTGAGCAGAGGTTTCTCAGGGAATAAGCTATTGAACAGCACACTGAGATAGCTTTTCTTTGGTTTTAAGCTACAAGGTGTGTGGCTGGTTGCTTTTTGTCTTGCTGGGAGCCTTGCAGTGTGCATGCAGGAAGATGGTGTGTTCTTAAAACAGCACCATCAGTGCCCTAGAAGGCATTTCAATAGCTCATGGTTTTGGGTCATGCTTACGAGGTAGCAGGAAGAAGCGACATGAGCTCAGGTGATGTGGCTGCTTACACTGCTGCCACCCCCAGCCCGCCTTGCTGGAGGCACACAGAAGGTAGCTGAAACCATATCCTCTTTCCCAGAGTCTCGTTTTCTGCTTTTATGGAAGGACTTGCTGAAACCCTTTGTCTTGATTTCCTTTTCTTCAGGTGGCGAGAACATCAAGAGCATAAATCAACAGTCGGGGGCCCACGTGGAGCTCCAGAGAAACCCACCTCCCAACACAGACCCCGGTGTACGAATATTCACAATCAGAGGAGTTCCCCAGCAAATTGAACTCGCTAGACATCTCATAGACGAGAAAGTTGGTGTAAGTTGCATCTCTCATCTTGGTCTGTCTCTTTCAGAAGTGGTTTCTTCACTGTTAGGTACATGTAGGCCTGGACTTGCAGGATGGCACAGAATGCACACGCTTACATTATTTAGCTTCAGAACCATTTGCTCATTAACAGCTATGTTGAACTTTGGTCCTCAAGCATCCATTGGACTAATTTTTTGCTGTGGTCCCAGAGGAGGATCGAACTGTTTGCTGACACTGAGTATAGTGGGCAGCTGTATGAGAGGGAAAATCAACTGTAATAAGGGATAAGAAGGCTGGCAAATGGGATTTTGAAGGGAAGACAATAGTGTTACTGTGTGAAAATGGCACAGTCCTGGCATCACCACCCTGAAAGTAACACTGAACCCCTTGCTCCAGTAAATCCAGGATGACTTTTATTGTCCACTTAACACAGCACTGTGGTATTGAAGCTTAATAATGTTAGGCTGGAGTACTGCTGGAGGGGGAGACTTGTTAAAAGAAAGTAAGGAGAATACTGAAGTGGGGAACAGAACTGAAAAACAACCTCTGTGCTGAATTACTTGAGGCAGCTTGATACCAACCTCAGGATCCAAGCTATTCAGAGGAAAACTTCTATCTGTTCCATAGTCCTGTTAGCCCCTTTGTGGCTGGCCAGAGCTGCTTTTGAAGCTGAGCTCCTGGAGTGTGCTGACAGTCCTGAGAACTGCGTCCTTGGAGGATCAGTCACTTCTTTCAGGTGCTTGGGTTTAATGGAACATGTTCCAGGCTGTTTTCTCCCCTTTCTTACTGCTCATACTAGTTACCTTCACCCTCTGCTTAGAGCTGGCATTAAGTATTTGTGGATTCCATGACAGGGTACCAGCATGGGTGGACCTGGAGGATTTGGTCAAAGCCCGTTCAGCCAAGCACCCGCTACACCTCATCAAAAGTAAGCTTCTCCATCTCGTCACGGGTGGGTTGTGGGGAATGGCTGGGAGCTGTAAAAGCAAGTGTCCTCACCTTGGCTTCACGAACAGACCAACACCCACACAGTTAGCTGTTAACATCTACACGTTTCCTTTTGTTCCCTTGTTCGCCTGTTCGTTCAGCAGTTGCTGACTACAAATAATTTTGTTTCTCCAGCCAGTTTCATGCATATGACCTGTGAAGTGTGTTACTGTCTACTTCAGCATGCCTTTTTGTCCTCTGCAGTGGTCCTCAGGCGTTTATGACACAGGGTTGGGGCAGTACCTACCAGACGTGGCAGCAGCCTGGACAGCAAGTCCCAAGTAAGTGTTTAGGACCTGGGTTTGAGAAGGGTTGATGCCCATTTGCAATTGCCACTTCACGCCCACTAAATGTAGGTTCATCCGTAAGACCACTTCTGTGATAACAGCAAAATGAATTCCTGAGTGAAGGAGGTATGTGGAGGTGTGCTGTGGTGTTAGAGCTCAGAATAAGCCAAAGTCCATCAAAAACAGTAATGTTTTTTGTGCGCTTAACTGCTTATTGCTGCTCTTTTTGTGTAGAAACTTAGTCCTTGCTGTTTGTTCCTCTCTAGCAAAAAATAAAATCTCTTTTAGGTTTTCTCCTGCCAGGATTCTCTGAGCAAGCACTTGCCAGCAGGCACACCACATATGATGGTGAGCCCTCCCATCTCTGTGCTCTTGACCGTATGGATTCTTGATTATTTTTTTGAATGTGCTCCTTATGAACTCTTCTCCAGCTCCCAGTCTGATGGAAAGACTGGGAAGTAGGTGCAGAAAATGGAGAAGAGGTTAAGTGTGGCTGTTGCCCTGCTTTATCCACACTGACTGTATCAGTGTCCTCTCTATCTCCTTTTGGGAGCTGATGGGAACTGCTCAGCCTCCACAGTGCTGAATCCCCAGAACATAACCAGCTTTCAAACGAAAATAACGGTGCAGAAATGTTGGTTGGTAGTCGTGAGTTCAGGAACTGAGTCCAGATCATCTCTGCCGTTGGGCTTTCTGTTCCTGGCTGGCAGGAGCAAAGTGTCTTCAGGGTTCAAGGTATCCGTTTTTTCCCCAAACCGTTCAGTCAAAATTCAGCAGGTTGGAATGGAAGTTCCCCATTTCAGAATAACTGAAGTAACGCTGGTAGTGGTGTTGGTAACTGCATCGTCCTGTCTTCAACTACCACAGCAATGGTTTGTCCTAAGCAGAGCAGGTTTGTAGTCTGTTTGTTAATCTCAAAGGTCGTGTGATGGGCAGTAATGCCCAACAGAGTGGTTTTTTTAATCACAGTTTTTCAGGAAATAAGAATCTTTCCTGTGAAAACAAAAGCTAGCACCAAAAAAGCTGGGGATAAGGGTTGGGTGGTAAGCTTAATTGTAAAGGGTTTTAAAGACAGGTGCTGTGGCTGGT
The DNA here is from genome assembly GCF_963932015.1 of Anas acuta. Classification (NCBI taxonomy): domain Eukaryota; kingdom Metazoa; phylum Chordata; class Aves; order Anseriformes; family Anatidae; genus Anas; species Anas acuta. The sequence continues at coordinate 7,762,752 of NC_088998.1, read as the reverse complement.
TTAGCATTGGAGTAGATTATTATCTTCAGTCTGAATTCCCCCTGTTTGAGGTACCTGGGATGGAGGAAGTGTTGGGGGAATGCCACCAGCGATTGCCTTTGTGATTCCCTATGGCATTGATCACATTTATTGTTGATGAAATTGTGCATATCTGAAATCTGGAAATCCTCAATGGTGCATTCTTCATGTTGGTGCATTCTTCATGTTGGTGCATTTCTAGTGTGCTACAGCTGGACACAGAAACCCTGCATGGGACCAGGGACTTGGCATTAAGCTCTGAAAAATGCTTTGGGAGAGGGCTTCGGCTCCTCAGAAATCCTAGTCTAAAAAAATCATAATTTTTCCGTAGAGCTCTAGGGATATGTAAAAAGTCAGTAGCTTGGTTTTGAGACAGCAAAATGCAGTGGCAGGCTTGAAAGGATTTTTTTTTTGTACAGGAGTGGAATAGTACAGTACTAAAGAGCAGAATTTTCCCAGTAGCTTGTTTTACAGGAAGAAATGTTTTTTTTAAATCCATTCCTGTGCAATCCCCAGAGCGCTGGGCTTTCCTGAGCTCGAGGAATCAGCCTGCTCCTGCACCAGCAGAGCAGTCAGTAGGACAGGGAAAGCCCTACAAAAAGATGTAGTTTTTGTCTTTACTTAAACCTTTGAATAAATGCCTATGAAACGTGCTTTGCTAACTGCTTTGAGAGGTGTCTAGAAACTCACCTGAGTAACTTCCCCTCTTCCTTGTCTCCCCCAGACGTTCTCTTACCCTGCCCACCTGCCACTGGGAGAAAAATCTCCCCTTCTCTAACACAGCCTTGTCCTCATGCTCACATCCTCTGGCTTTAGAGTTTGGTAATTAATCGAAGAAGCCCAGACCTTTGATTTTCCCCCCAATAGTGCAGCTTGCATCCCGACAGCAAGCACTTTGCAGGGAGTTTGTCGGGTCCCTGTGGTTCCCAAGGGTCTGCCTTCAGTGATCCTGCCCCTGTGCTGGGTTTCGCATCATGAGGATGTGATTTGGGGACAGATGTCTTATTTCTGCTGTTGAACCTGATGAAAGAAGATCAGTTCTCTAGTTCTATGTCCATTAGGATCCTCCACGCTCCTGTTTGTAGCCAGGCAGTCCCGGTAAGGAGAGGACAGACGGGGTAAGGCAGTGCCCCATGCAAACCTCACCGCTCGCTCCTGCTGCAGCTCCCAGCGCGACCAGGTGGAGCCCACAACAGCACAGGAGTATTATTATCAGAAACTGGGTGAATTCCTGGTTTTACCCTTTAAGTTTTAATTCAAAAACAGCCTCAGGAAGGGTTCCCCTCCCTGCCTGTAGGAAACCAAGCGCTGCAGCCCGTGTTCGTGGCTCCTCCAGCCCATCAAAGCGCGGGCTGAGCCGTCCCCGGCTCCGAGGGCCAGATCCGAGAGTGCCCTCCTTGTGGGAGGAGGGGCAGGCCCCCACCCCCTACACATGTATTTAGATTTTAATTACTTCCCCCATCTTAAATAAATTAACTGGCCGGGGAAACGCTTGGCCGTGAAGCGCATTTAGCTGCGTGTCCTTTCAGCCTGCTGCGGACTGTAATTCTCCCAGAAGAAAAGGCATTGAAGGAGGCCCTTTGTCGGCATTAGCAGGTGGACAGTTGAGGCAGCCTTGACCTCTGCCAGCAAAGGTCCTGACTTGTAGCGTTGGTCAAGTCTTTTAACCCGCTTTTATGCCCCCGGACAGGACACTGCTGCCCTGTTCCCTCCACCCACCACGCTCGCAGTGTTGTGTTCCCCCCTGCCCCCCACTTCAAAGCCCTCCTTCGGCCGCGCTGGGGATGCAGCAGGGGCGCTCAGCCGGGCTGGAAGAGCTCCCTCCACCTCTCTCCCCTTCCTTGCTGCCATCCCTGCGCCTAGTGGCTTGCACTTGCCTTTCTTTGCAGTTTTTTAACCGCCGTGTTTTCCGTTCAGGTTTATTTGGGCTTGCTGGGGGCCCTTTGCTCTAAGGGAGCACAAGCTCCCTGCCCCTGCAGCCAGCAGGTTGGATGCTCCCCTTCGACACCGGGACGTGCTGGATTGAAGGCGTCTTGGTGTGGGAAAGAGGGGACCCTTCCCCCCTTTCTCTGAGGTTTTGGGGTCTGCGTGGTCTGCCCGTGCAGGTCTCAGCTCAGTGCCCCAGCCCGTGCTGGGTTTCACGGCTGCTGGTGTGTTTGTGGCAGCTCCCCCCAGCCCTCGGCACTGCCGGGGCTTTGTGCAGAGTTCGTGGCCCCTCTGCTCCTGCAGGACTAAGCCAGGAGCCGTGTGGCTACCGCAGAGATCTGCACTGGGGCAGGCAGCGAGCTGCAGGCTCACACAGCCTTGTGGTGCAGATGGGCACTGCCCACCTGGGCTCCTTGGACATGCTCCACCTTCAGGAGCACAGGGGAAGGATGCAGACCCCAAAAAAAACAAGAGATGGCTCAAAATGCAGCCGTTTCCTCAGTGGCTGGAGGCTGAGGGGCCAGGATCTCAGGGGTTTGAGCTGTGCTGTCCTTGTGCTAGATGGGAGTGGGCTTAGAGCCTCGGGTGGTCCACGTGCAAACCCAGCAGCTCCCAGTCGGTGTGTTATGGCTTGAGTGAGTCCCAGCGGGGCAGAGGAGAGGGGTGGAATTAGGCTTAAGGCACTTCAGTGACGCACAGGTGAGACGAAATCAGGAGCTGGAGTTTTTCTTTGGCTTTCCCTGAACTGAGGGCGCCCAACACTGCGGAAATGTGGAAGCTGAAGCGTGGAGTCTGGGCAATTCAGGTAGAGCCAGGGCCTGTCTAGTGGAGAAGCAGATGTCACTGGCTGGAAACTGTCACCTGTTCCATATTGACGTGCCCCTTGTTGTCATCTTTGCACAGGCCAACAGAGCCAGCAGCAGAACAGCCATCCCGATTACAGCAAAGCATGGGAGGAGTATTACAAAAAACAGAGTGAGTGAAACAGGGTTCCTGGAGATGAGCGAAACAGATTTAACTAATTCAACGACTTGCATCTCCGTCCCCTGGCGTTACCAGCTTCCAGTCCCCTGCAAACCCCCTCTGGTCCCTCCTGCTGGTGATGGTGCATGTAGTTCTTTGGCTGGAAGCTCTCTGTCGTGTTGCCTGCTGCTGGGTGCTCCCGCTGAGCTGCGGCCCTCAGGAGCCCCCATGTCCACGCTGGCACTTGGCTTGTCTCGGGGATTTAGCATACGCTGAGCACTGATGCTCACAAACCCCAGAAAGGTGAAGGTGGCTTGTCAGGAGGCAGGAAAACTCCACGCAGAGGTGTGGGGGAAAACCCTGAGCCTGCCTTTCTCTGCTCCGTTACGAGGCGCGTGGCTCCGGCTTCTGGATCTGCATTTGCCACCTTGCTGCTGGAGCCTCCGGGCCATGGATGAGCGGTGCAGGCCGTCAGACTGTCCCGGCAGCCGTGGGAAGGGTTTTTTAACGCTTTCTGCCTGCTCTTGGCTTGTCACTCGCCAGCCAGCGTAAAGCCTGTCCTGTCGCATCCAAACAGCAGCTCCCGGCGTCGCTCTTTCAGGGCTCTGCAGCTGTCGGAAGGGGGCTGGCTGTTCTTTGAGCTTTGCAGGAGGAGACCCTAACCCTGAGCTTGCCGAATTGCTCATCTCTCCCTTTTTTTCCCCCTTTTTTTTTTTCCCCTCCAGGTCATGCTGCCAGCGCTGCTTCTCAGGCAAGTTCCCAGCCGGACTACACGATGGCTTGGGCAGAGTATTACAGACAGCAGGCTGCCTACTACGGGCAGACACTAGGGCAGGCTCAGGCCCACAGCCAGGTCTGTATTCGTGTTCCCCGAACCCCGCTGCTGCTCCCCTTGGGGAATTGGGGGGGTGTTGGGTTCCTGTGGCAAAGCAAGGAGGTATTTTGTGGCCGAGGAACTGAAAAATTGCTCGTTGCTATTGATTGCTACCGTCCTGTTACCTCAACACCAGAGTCTAATCTGCCTGGACAGGGTGTTTTTTTGGGGGGATAACCAAGGGGTTGCTTGTTTGTTTTCCTGGGGACTTTCCTCATAATCCCCAAGCTGTTTTGTGGCTTTAGGGAATTTAGGTAAAGTGAATGATGGATCCAGGCAGTGTGACACTGCTCCATCCTGCCGACTTCGCCGTTTCTCTTGCAAGCTTTGTGCTAGGGTAGGAGCAGCGTGCTTGCCTGGGGAGTACCTGCCCTGAAAAGGAGGGGAAAACTATTGGGGAAAAACAATTTGGATTAACCAGCTGCCAAGAAAAACGTTGCCTCACCTGTCCTTCAGAGCACTGGAGAGTTTTTTTGTGGGATTTATCCTGATGAATTCAGGGCTTTCCTGCGTGCCCGGGTTTGCAGAGTGAGCATCTAAGCGTTTGGCAAAAAGCACGAGCAAACCACAGGCACCTTAGCGGGGTCAGACGCTTCTCCCCACTGAGTCGTGCCTTCCCTCTGGCTCCTCAGAGCCAGCAGCTCTGGGTACGGGAGGCACGGGGGAGCCTTCCCCGCTGTCATCCCCAGCCCCGCGCCGCCGGGGTCGAGCAGCGCAAGACGGGTGCGGCATCGGCGCTTGCCGCGGGCGCCGGTGAAGTGTGACCCAGAAGTGGTGATAAAAGGGGAGTTCTCTTCATCGCTCTCGCAAAGACCGAGCCTCTAGAGAAGGGAGATGTTGTTCAATAAAAGGCACGAGCTCCTGGAAGGAGAGCTCAGGGAAGGCAGGCGGTAGGGCAGAGAGCTCCGCGATAGCGGTTTCGGAGCATGGGTTGAGGTTATAGCCTGCCCTGCTGCAACGGGGACGGAGAGACCTGTGTGCGTGTCGGGGGAGGAGGGTTAGGCAGCTGTAAGAATTTGCCGCCGCCGAGTAACTTTTCCTTTATTTCCCCCCTCTCTCTCTCTAGGAGCAGTAGAACAAGGTCCTCGTGGCAATTTTTTTTTCTTGGAATCATTGTGGAAGAAAACCTTTTTGTAACAGAGGTTTCTAGATTTGCAACATTTTGATGAAGACTTTTCTGTTTGTTTGTGAAACACTAGCTGTAGGATAATCTATACTGAACTTTTCTAAGAATCAGGAACAATTAGTAATGTACTAAACTTATGGACATGCTGGTAATTCTGTTTCTAAATTTGTAAAAAAGAAAACAGCAAAAAAAAAAAAAAAAAACAAACAACCTCCGGGATTCTTTTTGGAGAGAAGCCAGAGAATTTGCAGGCACCAAAACGCACCCCAGAGCTGTGACATTTCAACATGTGTTTTTTTGTGTGTTTTTTTTTTTTCCTTTTAATTTTCGATCTTTTCTGTTGCAACAGAAAGAGTGGCTTGGAAGTCTTAGGTGGTATGTAACAAATCCTAAAAAAGAAAAAAAATTTTAAACAGTATTTAAATATTCTTAAATATGTAAATTCATTAAATGTTTTACTTCTAATTTCTTGTATCTTGGCTGTCTTTGATTTTATTGCATTTTTTAAAAAAACTGAACTATGATATGTATTGTAATTAATTATGTGAATTCTGTATTGAGACAGTTACTGTTTTACTGTCAGACAAGTTATGGGCGGGGGGGCATTTTGTAGGGTTTGTATAATTTCTAGAGTCTAAAGGGGTAATATAAAAACGTGTTAATTTTTTAGCAATACATTTTTTCATGTCTCCATTGCTAGTTGCATTTATGTATCTAAGACCTCCAAGCTTGTTTAAAAAAAAAAAGAAAAAAAAAAAAGAAAAAGACCTTCCTCTATGCTCTCAGAAATATAAATACTGTTATTTTTAATATTAAAATGAACCTGCTATTAGTACCTTTTAACAAACACTGTGGAACATAAAACCATATAAAAGGTAGTAACTATTTTTTAATTCCAAGGTGTTTTTTGCTTTTTCATTTCTTTTAAATATTTTCTTATCTAATATTTGTCAAATTACCTAGAGAAATAAATGAATCTAGTATTAACCACAGTATGCGCTAAATAATTTTGATTTAATAAAAGGGATAATATGATTTCCAATGTTTACTGTAGTGTTTCTTGTACAGATAACAGTGTATTTTTAAAGGAAAAAACGGAATTGAAGCTATTTTTTCTTGCCTTTTTAATTGCCCTGCGGGACATTCCGTTTTGAAATGTACTGAAGTTACTGTTCTTGGGTTCTTTCCTTATTTTTCCTTATGCTTGAAATGTCTAACTATAAAGAAAACGCAATTGGATAATGTTGAGCATGGTGTTTAAAAAGAAAAAGAAGTGTTCTTTTTATTTGACTGACAGTTGCATTTTACACTCTATATAATAAAATTCCCACAAGGTGTCTTGTGGGTGAAGTATCTCCCGTCTCTTTCTCTCCGTTCGCTCCCTCTCTGCGCACCGAGCTCCCCGCTGCCGCCCGGGGCTCGCGTGAGGACTTGGGGATGACTCCGTTACCTCAACCGCGAGCCTTAATTCCCGTGCGACCCCATTCCTGTCACATCAAAGTGCCTTTTGGCACCACCACATTCAGCGTTTCCCCAGTCAGGTGCTGGAACTGGAGCCGTCCGGGCCCAAAAGATCAATTTTAATAAAGGGAAGTTTTCTATAAGCGGGCACGGAGACTCAATCTGCGGCTGCAGAAGTGTTTTATCACTTGTCAAGGAGGCTCAGCCCCTGGTTTCAACACCCTGAACTTGTTGCTCTTCCACAGCTTTGGTTCCTTGTGCCTGGGGCTCGCCGGGCACCCTTTGGATGGGATCAGCAGAGCAGCGCGGGGCCGATGGGGAGAGGCAGAGAGCGCGGTGACTTCGGGCTGTAACCAGGCCAAAGCTGCTGGCGGCTCTGCCCTGCCTTGTAAAACGCGAGGTTTGTGCTCCACCACCCAAAAGAGCTCTGCCGCTGTTACCCAGACAGCTGTAGCGGAGAGTTTACAGCCGGGGGAAGGGAGGGAGGAAAGAAGATCCCATCTGCAAAGCAGGGAGTGGGAGGCATGTTGAGAGCCGGAAGAAAAGGAGATGTAGCATCTCTAAATATACCTCCAGAGAATCAAAGAGAGACAGTGAAAGATGGGATAGTAAAAGCCACTTGGAAAGAGGGGAGAGGGGGGAAAAAATGGCTAGAGGAGGGCATAAAGGCTGCTGATGGGAATTGGGAGCGGGCATTACCGAGAAGACTTCCTTCTAATTCATCTTCCAAGCTCTGTGCCAAAACAGCATTTGGCATGGTTCACAGGGAGCAATTGTGTGATAATGAACCCTAAGGTGTCCCTTAATTGAAGACTGAGTATTACAGATTGTGCCAATAGTCGTAAATGGCACAGGATTGTGGGAGGATGCATTTTCTTAAATGTATCTGTAAGTACAGATTAGTGAGTCTCCCCAGTGAAATACCCATACTATAAATTATGGAAATATCTCTTTCTGATGCAACCTTTTATTGAGGGGGTGGGGCAGCAAAAGAAAATAGTTTGCAAGCCTTTGAAATTTGGCCTGTCATTAAGATGGTGCCTGCAAAGCTGGGTTTTCATCAGCAGTCTGGTGTCCTGGCAGGCTAAAGTGCTTGAAATGTTCCCAAGTTCAGCAATTTGTTTTCCATTATTGCTGCCCGCTCGGGGCAGAGGGGCCGCAGCCATTGAACTGCCCCGCTGCTACCAACACGGCTCCTGCTTGTAGGGCAGGGGCTGGCGGCTGCCCTGGCACCTCCCGCAGAGCCAGGGGCCCTGTGCTGGGTTCCTCCAGCCCTGTGGGGTGTCCTGGGGGCCGGGGTTGTGGTAAATCCCCCCCTGGTGCTGCTCTGGGGGCTGTAGGTACCTGCTCAGGTCCTGTGGTTCAGGTGTGGTTTGCTGCCCAGAAGCTGCTGCGGTGCCTCCAGGAGAGGAACCGAGTCTCTGCTCAGCTTTGGGCAGGTTGAAACCTCAAAATAAAGCGGGTTTAAGCACAGATTGACTTAATTCTTCTTTTTTTTTTTTTGGGGTGGGAATCAGCGTGGGGTTGCCTCCTGGTGGAGGTCAGGCCTGGGGCTGAGGAGGCTGCGGCGAGGAGGCCCAGGGAGCGCCCTGCACCCCGCTGTGGGATTTGGGGCCAGGAGCCAGAGCTGGAGGAGACCCCAGGTGAGTGCCCAGCAGCGGTCCCCAGCCCCATCCGAACCCACCCTGGCTCACTGGCTCCCAATTTTCCCTGTCGTTTACGGGCAGCCCCCCTTCCCTCACCGCACACCCTCTCCGAGGCTTCAGCCCCTCCGGGAGCCGCGCTCGGGGCCTTGTTTCTCTCGGTGCGTCCCCTGCCGTGCTCACCAGCTCCTTCCACACGGACATTTATTGCAATCCTGCAACGCATCTCCGAGCAGCAGCCCGAAAAAGCACAGCACGTAGCATCTCATCAGGTTAACGATCACCCCGCCGCCCTCCCGGGCTCTATATTCGGTGCCTGAACGGGCACGGGCTATTTCGGGAGCAGAGGGGAGGCTTCAAGGCAGCCTAAAATACTTTCTTTAATTTTGCATGATTTCAGAACAAACTGCATTATGGCCGTTGCAAGTTAAACCCGAGTGATCATTGAAAAGAGACGAGCGGGCACGGGGACTTTATTTTTTTATTTTTTTTTCCTGGCTACTAAATATTTCATGGCGTGTTTTTGAGTACCGCTGTATTTACAGTAAGGTGGGTGGGGAGAGCTCGTGGCTTTTTGGCACGACGTGGATGTTCACAGCCTCACCTGCCCTGCGAGAACACGGGGTTCCTGAATCCGGGGTCGTTTTCCAGGGGATTTTTGGGGCTGCGGCACATGCGGGGGGCTCAGAACTGATGGAGTCCTCGTGCCGAAATGGTGTTGGTGCATCCCATGGAGCACCGCATGGGTTTTATTTACTGTAATGAGCTCTTCGGCCTTGCCACCGTGGCTGCCGTGGATATTTTTTGCCCAGACGTGGCAGAGGCCGCTCGGCTCAGTGGGGGTGAGCAGCCCCCTGTGCTCCCCCTGTCACATATGGGGCATTTCTCTGCTCTGCCAGGGCTGGAAAATAAAAAAAGGGACCACAGGCAGCGAGTGGGGCAGGGGCCGAGCCCCCATCCCATCCCACAGCACCTCGGTGGGGTCTGGGGATGGGGCAGGCAGCCAGGGAGCAATAATTCACCCCCAGGGCATCGGGGACGGGTGCCCCCAAATCCCTCCAGGCCTGGGGCATGGGGCTTGAGGGAGGCAACCCCAAAAGAGCATCACGGGGCGGAGGGGGGCAGGTACCGGCAGCCCCAGCTCATCTTCCCACCCTTCCCCTTATCACTTGAGGAAATCCTATTTCAAGGCCGCTCTAAAGGAGCCTCTGATCTCTGCAGAGGCCGGCTCGCTGCCCTCTAATCCCGGCCGGGCCGGGGTGCAGGTGCCGCGGGCCCGGGGGGATTAGACGGTGCCTTCCCTTTGTGCGGGCCGTCACTCAGCCACGGCCGTGCCCACCGAGCGGCGGGGCTCCTTGTCGGGGCCATCGGCAGGGGAATATTAAACTTGGCCGCCCCCGAGCAGGCCGGGGCCGGGGTTTTGGTGCTGTTTGTGCTGTGGAGAAGCGGGGCTGGCAAAGGCCGGGAGCCATGGGAGGCCTTGAGGCCTGCGATGGCGCCTGCTGCAGGCCTTGTGCTGGGCACCCACACACGGCTCCTGCCCCTCCTGTCCCCTGCTCACTGCTCCTGAATCCCATTTGGGACCGGCCAGTATGGGTACAGCAGGCCTGGAGCTTCATGGCCGGCCTGGTTCCTCCTGGCGGAGGGGCAGGAGGGAGCCGTGGGGTCCCCAAATTCGTGCCCACTCCCCTGGGGCTGCTCGCCCTGCCCTGCCCGAGCCGGGCCGGTGTGGTGGTGTGGGGGCCAGCGGGGGTCTTTGGTGCCGGAGCTGCTGCTGAGGGAGATGCGGGTGGTGGTGGTGGGAGATAGGAGAGGTGCTGGGATGTGGGAGAGGTGATTGTGGGGTTTGGGAGAGGTGGTGGTGGGACGCAGGACACCCAGCAGTGGGGTGTGAACGCCCTGTCACGGGGGCCAATTTTCCTGCTTCTCCACACCAAATCCCCTTCTCTCCCTCCTGCACCATTCCATCCAACCTCTATCCACGGGGAGCCCCTTCAGCATCCACCCCCGGTGCAGAGACCACAAGGATGAGGACGAGCGAGTAGGGTCTGTGCCCAGCCCCACAGCCTTGCTGGAAACCCTGGGGAGCACCCAGGGGGGACCCCCCTGTGCCTGCCTCACCCCAACACATTCGGCGAGGGGCAGCCCTGGCTCAGAGCTGCTTTATGGGGCTGTTTTCACTGTTCGCGTGCCGGGGTTGCTTTGGGGGGGCCGGCAGGCGTCCGCCCACGCCGGCGGTCCCGCTGGCCGTGCCGCAGCACCGCGGGGCTGCGAGGAGTTACCGCCGCAATTTGCCACAATCATGTTTCATTTGCAGGCCGCCTGAGCCGCGCGAAGCTGTCAGATGCAGCCGGGAAGGCGAGGATGTTTGTTGGTTTGTTTTTTTTTTTTTTTCTTCCTTTCCCTGTTTGCTTTTGTGTGCCGTGACCCCCTCGCCAAAATAATCTTGGAAATACTACTCAAAAAAAAAAAAAAAAATTCAAAAGGGAAAAAAAAAAAAAAGACAAGAAAGAAAGTGAGAGCGGAGGGGAGAGCACTCAGCATCCCTTCTCGGCTCCGCGGCCTCCCGCAGAGTGAAATGGAGGCAAATAATGCCCTAAAGCTCCTTTTTCGAGCAGCGCAATCAGCCCGCCTGGCTCGGAGGGGCGGCAGCGCTGTGTGCTGGAGAGCTCGCTCGGGGGGCCACAGCTTCACCGTACCGAACCCACCATGCCCGGACCCTCCGAGGGGCTGGCTCTGCTCGGGGACCCCCCAACCCCTTCCTTGCTCATGCTCTCCAGGAGGAGAAAGGGAACCAAAGTCAGAGCACGGCTCAAAGGGGGCACAGGGGTCCTATCGGCTCCATTCCATGGATGTTCCCCCACCCCAGGGATGGCCACTCTCCTGTTTCCCCCTGGGGAGGTGGCGGTGCCTCCTCCGTGCCACCCACCTGCATGTGCCCCGTGCCACCGTGTCCCAGCAGGAGAGGCCAGGGGACACAAGGAGCTGCCCGGAGCGAGGGGCGCACCCTGGGGAGACCCCCTGGGTCCCCCACTGCCCACCGTGCTCCCCTCATTGCCACCCAGCTCTGCGGGGACGGCTCCGGGGGCTGTGGCTCCCCAGCCCTCGCCTGTCCCCATCGTGTCCCCCCCCCCGGGAGCCGTGCCGGGCGCAGGTAACATTTGGGCACATTCCCATAACCGAGTGCTGCCAACTGCTGCCGCGGCAGGGCCGGAGCCGCCTCTCCAGCGCTGCTGTTTGCTTTGCAGCCTCCTTAGCCCCTATTGAGGCTTTTCAGCTCCAGCCCCTTCAGGGGGTTTAAGTAGGTAAAACCTGAGGAAGAGGCTATTTTCCTCCCTCCCTTTTGAGCCCTGCCTTGTGCCCAAAAGGCCCCCTTGTTTCACGCGTGCCAGTCACCTGGCTGGGCCCCCAGCCCCTTTCTCTCCCAGCCTCCCCTTTCTTTCTCCTTTCTCTCTTTTGACTTTTCCAGGAGCCCTCGCTCTCCAAACGAGCTTCAGATTGGATCCAGATTGAGGTCCCTTTGTCTTTCAAGGGTTGTACTAAGCTAATTAAATGTGATCCCAACAAATAAACGCAGATCTCCCCATTACATTCAGGCCTGCCTTTCAGGCAGCACCGGGCGGCCCCTCGCCCCCGCCCGCTGCGCACAGGGTCCCCCTCATTGAGTCCCGGCCATTGAAAGCACTGCCAGGATTTCTTTTGTGCCGGGGGTCTCCGAGCCCTTTTTCCATCAGAAAAGACCCCCAAACAGCAGCTCGGCCTTTGTGAGTTTGCAAGCAAACGCCAAAGAAAAGCCCCCTGAATGCTTTAATAAATGACACATTTAGCAACTTCGGAGGCGCCTGGCTCCTGCGGCAGCCGCAGGGGTGCAATGATCCCTCCTGCCCCGGCTCCCCCCGGCACCCGCAGGGGTGCAATGATCCCCCCCCCCCTGCCCCCCTTCCCTCCGGCTACCGGGGCATTTTGCAGCCGGTGGAGGTGCAGGGGATGCGGCCGGAGCACCTGAGCCTCCTGGGCTCCCAGCCCAGCTCTCGCTGCCTCCAGCCGCCCCCTCTTTTTGCCCCCTCGGAGGGGCGCACGGAGCGGGCGATGGGTACCGGGACCCCGGGCAGCGGGAGGGGCACGGCGGGGCTGCTGCTCGGGGGGGGGCTTTTCTACCCGGCCCCCCCTCAGTGTCCCCTCGGCTGGTATTAGCGCTGGCAAATCCCAAATCGTCTTTAATGATTCTCACCCCCCCTGCTCCGGATCGGGGGCTGCGCTGGACTTTTCTCAGCTCAACTAATATCTTTTTAATGACTTTGGGAGGGGGCAGAGCCCGGCTCTGCCCTAGAGCCTGGATTGCTCCAAACAGATGTTGGGGCAGAGGGAGGGGGATGCTCTTCCCTGCCAGGGACTTTCTTCTAGAGTTCAAACGAGAGGGGAGCTTTCAATCACGGCTAAAAATGTATTTCTCCCTTCTGAACAATGGGCTCCTTTCTGCGCCCGGGGGGACTCGGCTGCGATCGCGTTTCTGGTGCCGGAGAGGAGAAACCTCCGGCTTCAGGGCAGGAAAAGAGCTCCGCAAAGGGCTCTTCCCCGCGCCGGTTATCTCGGAGCTCTACATCCCTTCTCCCTTTACCCTCCTTGCGGAAAAAAAAAATAATAATAAAATAAAATAGATATATTTATATACACACACACGTATCTGTTATTATCACTAAGAAATAAAAACAACTCCGCCGCTGCTGCCGTCCCCGAGCCGTGCGCGGAGCCGCCCGGAGATTTTTGCGATGAAGCCGGGCACTCGGCAGCGCTGGGCAAACGAAAGGGGGCTCCCCCCGGGCCGGGACCTGTCCCCCCCCCAGGGCCGGGACCTGTCCCCCCCCCCCGGGCTCCGGGCCCCGGCAGCGCCGGCCCCGCGCTCCCTGCGCGCCCGCGGAGCCCGGAGCCTTCCCCAGCGCGGCCGTCAGCTGCGGCCCCACAAGAGTTAAATTTTAAAGCAAATCAAATTCCCATTGGCCACTGTATATTATCTCAGCAGTCTTCATTTGATACCTCTTTAATACAGAAAGGAGCTTTTCAAACCCCTTTTCTCTCTTTTCTCCCCGCCACTCTTTAAGAGCAATAAATGTTCAACTGCAATAACTATAAATCAATCTCAGCTCTGTTCAAATCCTATTCATGCGGAGGGCTGGAAGAGGGGAGAGAGCTCCCCCCTCCCCCCCACCCCCCAAAAAGCAGCTGCTGGGCTCTAATCTCCTTTCTTGCACTGTCATTCACCCTCATTTTTCCTCCATCACCCCATCCCTGCAATCTTTTCTTGTTTTGCTTTTCTTTTCTCTCTTTGCTGCATTATGATCCCATGTCTCCCCTCATCAGACCCCAACCTTGTCCAGATCCTGACCATCCCCTTGTAGGCTGTGAAAGAAAAGAAGAGTCCATGGATGTCAAATTGGTCTCAAAAAGACCATGAAAGATTGATTTGCTCCACTTTTCTTCTGCCTGACATTATTTCTGAGGGTCCTGAATGGGAAACCAGAAAGTCTGGGACTGGAATAAAGATGTTCTCTCTGTAAGGGGGAGACGGGGGGGAAAAATGCCCATTTACTCCTGGCCCATCAACCCTGCAAAACAGAGCAAAAGAAAAGAGGACTGTGGCTATTCAAAGTCAGACCAATATGTACACCTCCCAACAATATGCCAATATACTGAGGGCTTCTCTATTAACACCCATGAATATTAAAGTGCTCACTAAACGCTCAGAAGGAACTTTGGGAATATACACATGAAAATACAAGCAGCATTGTGCGGGGCTCAGAACAATGGGGCGGCGATAATGGCCCTTCTCTATTAACAGCCATGAATATTAAACTTGTTTCCTCTTAAATGTTAAAAAGGAGGGATAGCTGCGATATTAAAAAAAGAGAAACGAGAAGGGGAGGGAGGGGGGGGCAAAGCACCTTCCTACGACTGGGAAGGAGGTTTGGGAAACAGCTGGGGATATTTAAAGCCCCTCACAAAACGGGAGGATTTTTTTTTTCCCACCTTTTTCCATCGCCACCCTCCCCGAGCCCCCCCGCACCCCCCAGCGCGGCCGGGAGCGGGGCGGCAGCGCAGCGCGCACGGGAGCCGCGGGTTTTTACGGGCATCTATTTTTTTTTTGTTGCTATTATTATTATTTTATTATTTTATTTTATTATTATTTTTTTTTATCACGGGACAATTTGAGGGTTGATGTGGTTCCTGGAAAAAAAAATAAAGGCGGTCCGCGGGGCCGGCTCTCAGCAGCCGGAGCGCTCCGTGTGCTGGGAGCTTCCACCTGATGCGTTGCGGAGCGAGCCTGGGATGCGGGCTGGCGGCTCGCTACGCTCAAAATGCAGAAAACCGAAATAAACTTATATTTACGTCCATGAAAACCCGAACCAGTCCTGGGCGGGTTATTAACCCTCCCTGTCTAGGAAGAGCGCTGTCCCTCTCCGGGCAAACGTCTCCGGTAACCAAAAATTTGGGTTGATTCCTGCCGTTTGCACCTTTTCTTGGGTGGGTTGATAGGAATAAGCGGCTGCACCTGGGCTGTAAGATCGCTTTCGCAACGCCCAGCAAGGGGAGAAGCCGCCCGAGGGGCTCACCCTATAAAATGCCCTCCGGGGGTGCTGCTAGGGGCCCTGGGGTGCGGAGGCTGTGGGGTCCCGGAGGGGCTGGGGGCGGCCGTGCCTCGCCCTCTCCCTGGGTTTGGGGTGCGGGAGCCGGGCTCTGAGTGCTTGAGGAATTTGGGGGCCCGTCCTCTTCTCCCCCCACCTCCCGGCCCAGCCCTTTGCAGCCCCTTGTCCCCATGAAAATCAAAAGAACAAGGCTGAGGAGAGGGCTCTAAGCTCCGACACAGCAGGATTGGGTTTAAATCCAGCGAAGATTAACCCTTTGCTGAGCCAGCAAAGCCGCGGGCCCTCGGGGAAGGGAGGGTCGCGGTTGTGGGGACCCCCCCGGGGGCTGCGAGGTGCCCAAAGGCTGGCGGAGAGGGGGTGGCAGTGTGAGCCCCGCGGCTGGGCCGGGGAATATTTTGGGGTACAGAGATGGGGGTGCTGCGGGGGCCGAGCCCCGGTGATGCTGCAGCCGCACCCGGGCCGGGGAGGGGACAGGGCCGGGGTCCGCGGCCCCTATCCCGCGGCACAAGGTCCCCAAATCCCCCCCAGGACACGCATTTGGGGGCCGGCTGAGCTGTCCCCGCTTCGGCTTTGGGGACCAATTCCTGATTTTTTTTAGGGGAGGCACAGAGGGGTCCCGGCCCGCAGTATTAGGGCTGGCACCGGGCACCGCGGACCCCCCCGAGGGTCGCTCCCCAAAGGCGCAGCGGGGCCGCCGGTGCCGAGCCGGGGGTGCGGGTGGCCGCAGCTCCCCGGGACCCACTCGGGGGGGGGGCCGGGACCGATCCTCGGGGCTCTGCCCGTTGGCCGGGGCCGAGAGGGACCAAACAGCACCGAGAAACCGAGTCTGGGGGCATCGGGGGCGCGGATTTCGTTGTGTGGAGCCGCGGCCCCAAAACACCGAGTTTTGCGCGTAAAACGAGCGCCGGCAGCGGCTGGGAGCAGCCGGAGCCGAACCGGAGTGAGCAGAACCGAATCGAGCCGTGCCCGACGGCGAGGTCCGGTCCTGCTCCCGGCTTTTGGGGGGCTTTTGGGGGACAATCCGGGGTGTGTGTGTGTGTGCGTACGTGTGTGTGTGTGTGGGTATAGGGGTGCGTATGGGCGCATAGGGGTGCGCATCGGTGCGCACACGTGTGTGTCCGTGTGTCTGCGTGTCCGTGTATGAATTTATAGGTGTGTGCTTTGTATGTGGGTGTGTGTGAGCGTGTCCGTGTGTGTGTGAGCGTGTCCGTGTGTGTGTGAGCGTGTCCATGTGTGTATGTGTGTGTGTGTGTGAGTGTGTGAGCGCCGTGTCCCTCCCTCCAGCCACCCCACCCCCGGGGAGGGGAGGGCTGGAGGGGAGGGGGGCTCCGACGGCTCGCCTCGCTCCGGCAGCCCCAGTCTCTCCGGCAAACGTCAGGGAGGTCATTAATAACCAATTAGGAGGGTCAATGAAGCTCATATATAGCCGGGCGGGAGCCGCCGAGCCGCACGGAGCCCGGCCGCCTCCTCGCCCCCATGATGGGCTCGGTGCTGCCCGCCGAAGCCCTGGTGCTCAAACCCGGGCTGAAGCCGCAGGGGCTGGCCCTGGCCGAGGTGATCACGTCGGACATCCTGCACAGCTTCCTCTACGGCCGCTGGAGGAACGTGCTGGGCGAGCAGCTCTTCGAGGAGAAGAGCGGCCCCAAAACCGCTTTCACGGCCGAGGTCCTGGCTCAGTCCTTCTCCGGAGGTGAGTGCCCGGCCCCCGCCGCCGCAGCCGCCGTCGGGGCTTCGCCGCCGGCCGCTTTTTGACTCGGGTTTGACCCGAGAAAGTTCCCACCTCGGCCGTGGGGCTGAGCGGGGGTAGGGGAGGGGGGGTCGGGGCCGCTGCTTTCCCCCGAGCCGCCCCCGGCCGCATTCAGGGCCCCGCACAATGTCTTTTCTCTCGTCCCGGCTCCCTTTCCCCCCACCTCCCTCTCGGATTTCTGTTCCTCTCTTAATTTACCGTGAAGGCTAATTCCATTTCCATTCACGATATGTCAACCATCTCATCTCCCCATTTTGTAAGAGGAATTCCTGGGCCCTTTTAAACAAGCCCCCGCGCCATTCAGGCACAATGTACCGCTACAGCATTCCTAAAGGACTAATGAATTTAGAATTAGCAATTTCTTTCTACTTGAGTTTAATGAATGCAGATCACTTTAACGGCATGACAAATTGCTGGATGGGCCGAAATAGACACCATTTAACCCCCTTTCTCAGCCCCGCTCCCTCGCCCGGCCCGGGCCGCTATTCCCAGGTACCGGCTCAATGCCCTGGAGGGGAACCTTGTAGCGCTTTGTAGGAACCCTCCCGGCTCTTTAAAAACCCCGGCCCCGGCACAAAGCAGCGCTTTGGGGGTGCCAGCCCGGGGTCCCCGCGCCCCCCTCCCCAGCCCCGGCCCGGGGACAGCGCAGCCGGGCTCGGAGGAGGGGGAGCGCGGTGGGGATGGGGGGACCCCGGTGGGGATGGGGGGACCCCGGGGCGCGTTGGGGTGCGGGGGGAGGCAGCGGCCGGTCCCTCAGCGACCCCTCTCGCCGCCGTCCTCAGAGGTGCAGAAGCTGTCCAGCCTGGTGCTGCCGTCGGAGGTGATCATCGCGCAGAGCTCCATCCCCGGCGAAGGGCTCGGCATCTTCTCCAAGACGTGGATCAAGGCGGGCACGGAGATGGGGCCCTTCACGGGCAGGGTCATCTCGCCCGAGCACGTGGACCTGTGCAAGAACAACAACCTCATGTGGGAGGTAACGGCCCCCCGGGGGGCTTTGTCCTCAGCTCGGCGTGCCTCAGTTTCCCCCGGCTGTCCCCAGGGCAGGCTGCTTTAGGAGACCCGTGGGGCTGCGGGTGGGTGCGAGGCTCCTGCAGCCCACCCTCGGAGCATCCCCAAGCCCCCGTTGCTCGTGTCGCACGCTGCGGGGTCACATCCTGCCCTGCCCTGCCCCGTTTGGGGTGAAACGCCCGGCTGGAGGCTCCCTGCAGCGTGCACCGTGGGTGAAACCGGCTCTGCCCATCCCCTGCTTTGTCCCAGCCCCGGTGTGGTTGCTCCATGGGTTTTGGGGTGATCCGAGCTGCCAGGACATCACTGTTAGCAGAAAGGGTTTTGCTCAGTGTTTTGGTTTCACCCAGTGCCAGGTTTGCACCGATGATTATTATTATTTCATGCAGAGTAAAAACTCGCCTCGCATTTTTTGCCACCCCACAACGCATCCTCCCGCAGGGTCAGCTCTGGCAGGGACCCCGTTCCCCCCGAGGTGGTGGCAGGGTGCTGAGCAGCCCCATCGGGGCTGGGCTCCGCTGAGAAGGGGCACTGAGGCAGGGAGCTGGGCAGAGAACCAGCCGTGCCCACCCAGCACCACGATTAGGAAGGGGCCGGGCACCTCCTGTCCGGAGGCAGCAGCTCCTGGCTGCCTGTAGGGTCTCAGCCCCGAGGCCGTGCTGCTTTGGGGCTTGTCCCCAGCCGGGGACGTGATCCCAGAGCATCCCCCAGCGCCGCGATCCCCGTGTGGAGGGGCTTGGACCACCGAGCGTTGTGTGTGTCCCCTCCCAGGTCTTCAATGAGGACGGCACGGTGCGGTACTTCATCGATGCCAGCCAGGAGGACCACCGCAGCTGGATGACCTACATCAAATGTGCCCGGAACGAGCAGGAGCAGAACCTGGAGGTGGTGCAGATCGGGAACAGCATCTTCTACAAGGCCATCGAGGTACGCGGGGTCGGGAGGCAACGGGGAGCTGCAGGAGGGGAGCGGGGCGCTGGGAAGCCACCTCTGCAGGTCCCTTCCCTTGTCTGTGGGGCTGCTGCTGGAGCACCCGTGGGGGCGCAGGGCACCCAGACCCTTAGGGAAATGTCATTGTGCGGGCTTCAGGGAAGCAGCGAAGCACCCTTCTCTTCTCTGTTCCCTTCTGGTGGGCTCATGGGGTGAGGTGTGCTGAGCACAGGGAGAGCAAACGCTGCCTAAGCTCGTTTTGGGGCATAAAATGTGAAAAGAGCTGCGATCCTGGCTCAGCTGGGGCTTTGGGCAGGAGCAGGGTTTTGATGCTGTCTTGAAAAATGGGATTTTTGTGCGTGTAGAACCTGCTTCAGTGCAGCAGGGAAAAACCTGGGGGTTCTGTGAGTGCCTGGAGCCGGGTGCTGGCTGCGCTTGGCTCTGCAGCTTTCACCCGGGGGTTGCAGCGGCTGCGGGTGCAAATGGAGCAGGAGGAGGACGGGGCTGTGGGATCCGGGCAGGGAGTGGCACCGCTGCTGCTGCAGCCATGCCTCGGGCATCCTGCTGTGGGCACCGGCCTCATCCTGCCCAGCTCATCCTCACGCTCCTGTACAACGTGCGGGCAGGTGCTGGGTCCCGGGGACACCCCAGGGTGCAGGGTGAAAGCTGCGGGTGCTGGGATGGAGGCGAGCGCTTGGCTACCCCAGCAGCATCGTCCCCGTGCCCATACATGCCAGCGGCACCATGGTGGGCACCAGCCCTGCTTGTGCGCAACGTCCCCATAAAATGATCCCATTGCAGGAGGAGCTCGGGGAGATGTCAGCGGGCAGCTACATGGGTTTAGAGCGGTGCGAGGGGACAGCTCCTGCTGCTGCGGGGAGAGGGAGCGCGGCTGGGAAGAGCGCGAGCGCCCGCGGGCACCATAGGCAAGGGCAGCTCCCCCGATCCTTTGGGCTCCTGCGGTGGCTGACAGAGGAGCAGGAGGGCTGTGGGGCAGGACCACGGCCAGTCCTGCACTGAGCCAGCACCAGGGATTGGGATCGGTGCAGTGGGATGGGGAAGGCGAGGAGTGGGGTGAGGGAAGAACAGCTCCGCTGCTGCTGTGGGAGGGTGCGTGTCTCACCGGGGTCTGCGAGCAGGAGCCCTGAGCACCTCCGTGCTGCTCTCCTCATCCTGGGGTTCCCTTTGCAGGCTTTTAGCTGCGCCCGGCTTTAAGGGCTGATATTCTTGTGGGCGGCTGTGCCTGGCATGGCGTTAGCTTAACTGCTTTTTTTTTTTCATTAAATCTTGAGGGATGTAGCTCGGGGTGCGGCTGTGTGTCAGCCCTTGCGGGCTTCCCTATGCAGGGCAGTGGGGCAGGTGAGATGAGTATCTGGGTGGTGCGAGCAGAGGGTTATTGCACAGCGATATCAAATCCACGGGCTCGCTGCCCCCCAGGCTGGAGCATTGGGCACCGGAGCAGAGGAGTTGAATTCCCTCAGCGCAGGCGGTGAAGTTGAGATGTGGAGAGCTGAACCCTGCGTGATGGGGATGTGGGTGTGAGAGGTGCCCGTGCCTGACTCCGGTGCCACATGGGGAGGGGAAGGGGCTGGGGCTTTCTTGGTGAGGGAGTGGGGAAGGGGAGCTCCGAGGGGCCGAGGAGCTGGGTGGCAGTTTGAGGGGCTGCTTCCTTCGCGGGCTCCCCGTTCCCATCGGTGCCAGGACAGCACGCCCATGAGCACGCACACCCCTGCGGCCCAAAACCCCGCTGCTTGCTCCAACTCCTTGGGGTTTGTGCGCCGAGAAGAAAAGAAAAAGCAAGATTTTTTCCTGTTGTGGCTCTCCCTGCTTGCTAATCCCCTAGCTCGGCGTCGCACAAACGCAGCGACTCAGACGGGAGCGAGCCCCCTGCCCTCGCAGCCTCGTGTCCCCCCCAGCACCCACCTCGCCCCGCTGCAAACCCAGCACCGAGACCTCATCAGGGCAGGGCAGGTGAACGTCACCTGCTCCTGGTGGTGCCCTCAGCCAGCAGCAGGCACCTGCAAGGGCACCGCCACCCCCCGAGCCCCACCAGCCCCGGTGGTTCCCCCACTTCCCAACCCAGCACCAGCAAGCCGTCCGGCCCCGCTGTGCCGGGACCCCAGCAGGGTGACTCTTAGGATTCCTTTTCCACCTGCCTGCCAAAACATTGGGCTTACTGGGTGCCTTCCTCACCATCCAGCATTTGTATTTTCATGCGGTTTTGCTTGTTCCTGCCCTTACTCGCTGGTTTGCTTTTCCCATCCTCTCCCTCAGCAATTCCAAGTTGGAAAGTACAATACAGGAAAATACTGGAAAATACTGGAAAATAGGGTGAGGGCCTTGAGCTTTGCCCTTCTATCTGAAGGCCACGAGGTTCTTTGGGGGTAATTTAAATTGTTTTGGGGTGTATGCACATGGATGAGCTGCTGGCATGTGCAGCAGCAGACCATGCACATATACTTTATCCTTCCAGCAATATTTTATTTGTTTATATTAAAAACAATTAACTTTCTGTTAAGAGAAAATGATGCAGAGAAACAGCACGAATTTGGGAGGGGAAGCGGTATCGGCTTCTCCTTCTCAGCCTCTCGCTCCGCAGCCCCAGTGAGGTCCTTACGCAGAGGGAGGCTTAAGGATATGGAACCCGATTGCCACTGCTTCCCGGTGCTTCAAATGAGGCACATTTTCAGTGCTCTGGTGATCTCAGATCTGTGTTTCGTGGAAATGATGCTTTTCTTGAATCACTCTGCATATCGAAAGCCGACCTCTGCAACAGCGGGCTGTTTCTAGATCAGTTTCTCAACACTAGGAACCTGCAAGGGAAAAAAATACAATTTTTTTTAGGGTTATTTGTTATTGGTGCTGCCTTGTGGATTTGCTCTGGTGTGAGCGCATCCGTGCTCCCACCCAGGGCTGCGTTGCGTGGCGAGGTTGGGCGCCGTTTGCTGGCTGCTCGCTCCAGGGAACAGAACCATTTCCCCGTGCCGCTGCGCCCTCACCTCCCTGAGCTGCAGGGACCCACAGGGGCTGTGCTCTGTCCCTGCCAGGTCACCAAATGTCACCTTCCTCCCAGGACCTGATGGCAGCGGGATGTTTTAGGGGTGGGGACGGCCAGCGGGGTCTGCGGTGACCGGCTGAGGATGCGGGTAGAGCCGCCCCATCCCGACAGCCCCGTCTGTTTGTCTGTCTCCAGATGATTCCTCCGGATCAGGAGCTGCTGGTCTGGTACGGGAACTCCCACAACACCTTCCTGGGCATCCCGGGCGTGCCGGGGCTGGAAGAGGAGCAGAAGAAGAACAAGCATGGTGAGTAACATCACACACACACGGGCACGGCATCAGTCTCGTTCTCTGCTCACCCCATCCCCAGCTCTGAGGACAGGGGTGGGCGTGGGGCAGGGACCCCTCAGCTCTCAGGGGACAAACACAGGGACCATGGAGGAGCACAGCACGCCCCGTGCTGGGCACACAACCCCACGCAGCTCTCCCTAGCCCCAGGATCTTCCTAGCAGAGGCTGATCTGCCTTGGCTGTAACGCAGCGCCCATCTCCCCCAGGACAGAGCCATGCAGCTGGGGCAGGTCCCTGGGATTTGGGGACCCTCTCCGTGCCGACTTGTCCCTGGCTGGTGCTGGTGCTGCAACCAGTGACTGCTGAGCAGGGAGGAAGGAGCCCTGATGCACTGCGAGAGGCTGGGATGCAGTCATTTATTTTCCTGCTCTGCTTTTAGCAGC
Organism: Anas acuta; assembly: GCF_963932015.1. NCBI lineage: Eukaryota > Metazoa > Chordata > Aves > Anseriformes > Anatidae > Anas > Anas acuta. The sequence continues at coordinate 7,740,686 of NC_088998.1, read as the reverse complement.
ACAAGCTGTTTTTTACCCAAATTACCAACGCAGACTTTTCCTTCCCTGGGCTTTCACTCTGCCTGTTTCAGTGGTTCCCCAGGGCGCTCATTTATGGGTAGGCAGAGGGTCCTTTTGGGGTGCTGGGCTTGGAGCCGAGCCCCTCAGTACTCCCTGCTCTGTGTGAGAAGGGTCAGAGCCCAGCAGGGTACGGGGTGAAGCTGGGACTGAGGCAGGTCACTGCTGGCAGTTCCCCGTCACCCTCCCGTCACCCCTGCTCTCTGCTCCTGGCTGCTTTGGCCACGTAGGTGCAGGAGAAATGAGAGGTAGCCAAAGGAAGGGGAAAGCGCATCCCGTGTGAAATCCTTTCTGCAGGGGAGACGGGTCAGCCTGAGCATCCCCCTCACCTTAATTGGGGTCAGCCTGCTCCCAGCTCTGTCCCCATCCCAAATCCACAAACACCAGCCTGAGGTCCTGCCGTGCCGGGGCTGGTTGTGTCCGCCCGCGGGCACCCACAGCAGGCAGGGGAGAGCCAGCGAGGGCACACGGGGCGGTGATTTAGGGCAGCCAGCGCCACGGGCAACTCGGGAATGGGGGTGAGCCCGAGAGGGCAGCGCCTGACCACTGCATCTGTCATCCCCAGAGGATTTCCACGCGGTGGAGACGGGGGCCAGCACCACCGGGCGCATGCGCTGCGTCATCTGCCACCGCGGCTTCAACTCCCGCAGCAACCTGCGCTCCCACATGCGCATCCACACCCTGGACAAGCCCTTCGTGTGCCGCTTCTGCAACCGCCGCTTCAGCCAGTCCTCCACCCTCCGCAACCACGTCCGCTTGCACACCGGCGAGCGGCCCTACAAGTGCCAGGTTTGCCAAAGTGCCTACTCCCAGCTCGCCGGGCTGCGGGCGCACCAGAAAAGCGCCCGTCACCGGCCCCCCAACGCCTCCCTGCAGGCTCATTCCCCTGCCCTGCCCGTGCCCCATCCCGCCTCCCTGGCCCATCACATCCCCACCATGGTGCTGTGAGCCCCCGGCACGGCGGCGGGGGTTTTTGGAAAGCCGCTGCCAACGGGCAAAAGACTGGCGGTGAGACATGCAAGAAGTCGGGAGCCCTTGGCAGAGCTGGGGGGGGCAGAGGCAGGGCTGCTTTGCGTGGTGAGCTGCTTGAATTTAGGAGCATCGCCGGGTGCGTGGGGTGCTCCCCGAGGGTGAGCTGCTTGTCCCCGGGGCTGGCAGGGGGACAGGGGATGGTGCCTCAACACACAGGGCACGGTGTCCGGTGGATTTGCTGGTGCACGACAGGAGGGCAGCCTCGAGGCCATGCCTGGATGAATCGCGCCTGGGTTTTACAGATAATTTGACAGAAAGAAAAAAAACCTTCATGCCCCTTTTTACTGTCCCAGCAAGCGGCCAGCAGAGAGATGTGGCACGGCCCTGCTGGAGCCACCAGCTTTCTCTCTGCTGGCCCTTCCCAAGGGACAGATTTCCCTCCTGGGGAGCCCTGATTCAGCAAACGGCCGTGTTTCCCCCCAAAGCTGCGTTCAGCCCCACTGCCTGCCTTCCTCCAGCCCACGGTGATGGGGTTGTGGTGCCGTGGTGAAGGGGACAAGCCAAGGGACACCCCCAGCGCTGTGTGCCCACCGGGAATGCCCAGCCACGGGCAGGTTTTGTGGGGTGCTGCTCCAGCATCGCTGCCCCTCGCTCCCTGCAGCCCCGAGGGAACATTTCGGGTTTCCTTCTGCTGCCCTCTGGGGACAGAAATCCCGTCCCTGGGCCAGCTCCGTCCCCAAGGACAGCTCTAAGCGCCCTCTGGAGTCCTGCCACATGCGAGAGGAGCCGTGTATCATAAGGCTTGAAAGAAGGTATTCTAATTTTAATTATAAGTCTAAGGTGTATAAAGTTCTCACAAACTGTGTTTTACTTCCGAAAAAAAAAAAAAAGGAAAAAGAAAAAAAACTGTCACTTTAACTTTGTAAATATTTATGTAAAACATTATTTACAAAACTTTGATATTATATATTATTTGATTGTATATGTACACAGTGTAAATACATTTGTACCTCTCTCTTGTATTCTAAATAAAAATTACTTGGAACATTTATCATTTAGAAGATGGATAGTTTGGAGGGCTTTATTTTTGCTCCGTGCTGGGTGGAAGAACGTAGTGGGCAGGAAGAGTTAAGTTTCAAATAACGTGAGGGAATTAAGTGGCAAAAAAGATGTAGCACTGGGTGTTAGACCAGGCACTGAGAAGAGGAAAGGTCGGCTCCGGGAAACAAAAACCCTTCTGCAGGTCGAAAGAGAAGGGATGCGTTTGTGCTAGTAACAGATGGGGTGGCACTCGTTGGGCTGCCTCCACTTTACAGTCTGTTTGGAAGAAAAACTGTTGATATCTTTTAATATCTTCTCTGAAATGATAGTTGTATTTCAGCTGGTACAGGCTACAGGTGCAAGCCTTGCTTGAAATATTTGATTTTGGTCCTGAGGAAGCGAAGCATTCAGGGAAGGTCAGCCCTGGCTTCTCTTCTCTGTATTTTCTCAGCAGCTCTGAGACTCTGACTGGTGTTTGAAGGAAGTGCGTAAAACTTCCACACAATTGTGTTATTTAATGCTAGAGCAGCTCTGCCAGGGGTGAATCCTTCAGCCCTCGTTTAAGCCAAGGCTTTCACTTGGGGGCTGTCAGTGCTCAGCACCTCCGCGGTTTGTGGTGTGAGGAGCTGTTCCTGGCGCCTTTATTTCACCTTGGGAACCGATAACAGCATCGTCTCTGAAAAAATGGGAAATAATTTGCATGTACACACACACATAAGCAGAAATTAAGAGCCTGGGGGCCCTGCTCTCCATGCTGGGGCTGCCCCCCCCCCCTCGCCTCAGCACCTCAGAGGCCTGGCACAGCGGTGAAGGCGCCCTGCCCGCACTAAACATGGCCGCCCTCTCCCCTTCGATCCCAACGCAGTGAAGCCCCCGCCTCCCGGTCGTGCCAGCAACCAAAATGGCCGCCCGGCACGAAGGCGGCACCACACCTGACGCTGCCCCCCCCCCCCTTCACCGCGGCCCTCACTCAAGATGGCGGCGCCCACGCCTCAGGCGCGCCGCTTTCTGCCAGCAGCCAAGATGGCGGCCGGAAGGCGCGTGTGGAAGGGGGAGCTGTCGCCGCGCCGCCCGTCCCCAAGATGGCGGCGGTCACCATGAGGCTGCCGGTGGCCCGCAAGGTGGTGGCGCCGAGCGGGTCGCGGGGCGAGGAGAAGCACCTGGTGGCACCGGGGGACACCATCACCACGGACACGGGCTACATGAGGTGGGGAGGCGGGGGCAAGCGGCGGGGAGGCGAGGGGTGGCCGGTGCGGGGCTGTCTTCATGTGCCTGCTTTCTCCACAGGGGCCATGGCACCTACGTGGATGAGGAGAAGCTGATCGCCTCAGTGGCCGGTGCTGTGGAGAGGGTGAACAAGCTGGTGTGCGTCAAGGCGCTGAAGACCAGGTGAGCGCCTCAGGCTTGGCTACGGCGTGGGTGGTGCGGGAGGCAAGGTGCGGGTGGTTGCTGTGGGGAAAGATGGGATTAATAACGAATAAACTGCTGTCTGTGCCCCCGCCAGGTACAACGGTGAAGTCGGCGACATCGTGGTTGGCAGGATCACGGAGGTAAAGCCTGCAGGCGCGGTTTTAGGGGGCTCCTAAAAGCGTGTTGGTGTCTGGGCGTTGTGGTGCCTGGCGCTGCGGGACAGCTGAGTGCTGCAGGGTTGGATGTGATGCTCCTTCAGTCTAAAAAGAACTTAATAAAACCCATACCGAGAACAGAGAAGAATATATTTGGTTACTGAAGCACTGTTAGCATGTGTTTTTTCGAAAAGGTGAAGCTAAAAGTAGGCTGCAGTGCTGTCTCAATTCCTGCTCGTCTCAGTGCTGGTGGAAGCACTTGTGCAGGCCCTGGGGTGGGATGTCGTGGTCACGTCGCTGCTCGTGGCATTTCAGTGTGAAGCTGTCAGGCACTGAAGACCTTTCTCGTTTTCTGAGTGTACAGCAATAGAACTTTTCTTTTCCAGGTTCAGCAGAAACGATGGAAAGTGGAAACCAATTCCAGGCTAGATTCAGTCTTGTTGCTGTCGTCTATGAATTTACCTGGTGGGGAACTGGTGAGTGCAGTTTGTGCAGAGACGTGCCAGAGCCCTGTCTTCTTCTGTTTTCGCAGCAGGAAGCTCTGGAGCCCTTCCCACAGTTAGCACACGAGTAGTGTTGTTTTTTTTTTTGTGCCTGCAGGAGAGTCTGCAGTGCTCTAATAAACTTCAACTTTTAGGGTTATTTGGACATAAACACTTCCATGATTTAAAGGTGTGCTGACCAGTTTATCTGACTTCCCTTGGTGACCAGATTGCGTTTTTCACAGCATCCTAAAGAGATGTTCCCCCCTCTAGTGTAGGTATTAATTAATGTTCTCTAATTCTGAGTGATGTGTAACTTTTCTGTCATTGTTCTTTTCAGAGAAGGAGATCGGCAGAAGATGAGCTTGCAATGAGGGACTATCTGCAGGAAGGGGACCTCATCAGTGTATCCTTGCACTGCTTGTACTCAAACAGAAGAGTCAGGGGGCACAGGGGGAACAGCTAGACCTCGGCCAGCCTGGCTGATACACGGAGAGCTCTCTGCTGTGGGCAGCCAGTTGCTCTTGGCACTGAGCAGCAGTAGGGAGCTTGTTTCCTTGACTTGTCCTGACAGGCAGAGGTCCAGTCTGTGTTCTCTGATGGGGCTGTATCGCTGCACACCCGGAGTCTGAAATACGGGAAGGTAAGTTGCTCAAAAGCACTTGGTCTTGGCCTAGTTTTGTTCAATTTGGCTTTGAAGAGTTTACCAAACGGCATAACTGGCTGGAATTGGCAGCAGTTTAGAGCTTTTTATCTGATGGCATCTGCTTGCTACAAAAAGAGGGGTATGAGAAGGGTGGAAAAAAAGAGATCTCCCTTTGGGGAGAGCTCTGGTGAAGGGTACTATTTAGGATATCAGAGAGTTATAGCTAGGCTAGTGGTCCTGTGTTAGAAGGCCAAGCCTTTCCTAAATATAACACAACTCTATCCATGTCAGTAGAATTTATTTGATTTATATCAAGGTAACGATACAGCCAAAGCACAATTTGGACTTTTGGGGAGATATTTAAGAAAAGCTCTGGAGAAGAACAAGGTGTTATAACCCATTTGTGCAGGTTAGGAAGAAGCTTAGCTCCCACGCTGGAGCACAAAGTGGAGTTCCCCAATGCAGAGAGCGTGCGTTTTGAGCTGCTGCTGTCACTGTTACGGCTTGTGAGTCCTGTTTTCCCCCACTAGCTGCTTGGGAGCAGAAACCCAGGGAGAAAAATCTTCTGGCTCAAACTTCATCGTTGCTCTTCTGCAGGTCATTGCCCCTGTGACTTGTTTCTCACTCCAGGGCTCTATTTTAGGCTTTACGCAGTCGGCATTTATCTCTGGTTTTGCGCATTGAAATAAGCCAAGGGGCCATTGGAGCGCAGGCTGCAGTCAGGATTACTAGACCGAGGGTATTAGCACTTAAAAGATGAAAGCGAAGTGTGCTTATTGCACAAAGGGTGAAGGACAGCGACTGGATTAAGAGGGAAAGTGTTCTTCTAAATTGGGCCTCTCAGTCCTCATTTTTCTGCAGGAATGGTTGATGTCTAGTTACGATCGAGATATTATTAACATTTGTGCTAAGCACTTAGAGTATTCTTCATCTTCAAAGGACTGCACAGGCATTAGCTAATCCTCCCAGCACTCCCAGAGGCAGGCAGGTTTTATATTCACTGTTTCACAGGAAAGGATGTTAAAACTGGTCAGTTCTTAGCCCAAAAATGGAGTGCATGCCAGTGACTTGATGTTACCCGTGGTGGCTCATGTCTCGGGCTGAGTATCGTGGTCTCTTCTGCAGCTTGGCCAGGGTGTGCTCGTTCAGGTCTCGCCCTCCCTTGTGAAACGCCAGAAGACTCACTTCCACGACTTGCCCTGTGGTGCATCTGTGATCCTCGGCAACAACGGTTTCATCTGGATCTACCCAACCACGGAGCAGAAAGATGAAGAGGCAGGGGGCTTCACCACCAACCTAGAGGTGAGAGGACATGGAGGATGACAAACCTTGTTCTACCAGCAGTGCTTTGCTAGTTCAGTGTGGTCCAAGAGGCACATCAATAACTTGAGGCTTTCAAGAAATGGGTTTTAGTTTTTTACAGTAGGTTTGCATTATTTTCCTGTGTATTCATCTCTTTTTTTGTCTGTCCTTCCTCAGCCAGTTCCCTTGTCTGACCGGGAGGTGATCTCACGGCTCCGAAACTGCATTGTGGCTCTGGCTACTCAGAAGATGATGCTCTTTGACACTAGCATCCTGTATTGCTATGAGGCATCCCTTTCTCATCAGGTACAAAAGCCAGTGTTGTATACTTTATTCCACACTCTGGGGAGGGATTGGAAAGGCTGTATCAGTTGCTGTGAAGTTAATAAGTTATGTGGTAGGGCTTTTTATCTTTCCAAAGGATTTTGTAGTGAGTGATAATATGAACTTCCCCCTTACACATGACATAAATTGCTTTGGGACACTTTCAGGAATAGTTTGAAGGGTTCTGGCTCTGGCAAAGCCCACCTATTTCTATAGAGAAATAGTTAATTTTTAGATACGTGTTGTTTATCTCTTGCTGGGTAGGATTATGGACCATCTGTGATCCCTGTGAAAACAGCATTGCCTTAGAGTTTGCATGAGTCTTAAGGTGCAGTTTGAGAACAAGTGAAAAAGCAAACATCATGTATCATACAGAGACTGGCCTTCTGTTTATAGCAATTCTGCACATGCTGAATGCTCCCTCAGTTTGAGCTCTTGCTGTTGCACACCTTTGCTCCGTGAGTTTGTAGGTTCTGCCAGGACAGTCATTAGCAGTTCTCCTGTCATAAATGGCTAAGATCTGAAGTGGCTTTTTCTGTCATCCACAGTGGCAGTACACGCAGCTAGATGGGGTGTTCTTTTGAACTCTACTTCTGGTTAAGATGTTTTTTCCCTTCCCAAATACTGGTTTATGGCCTTCAGTAAAGGTTGGGAGTTGTTAGTTTTTTTGATTTCTTACGGTCTTTATATGAAATCATAGGCTGGCAAAGTTAACTTGGAGTGCGATGGTAGTAGTTGTTCTTTGGTGCCAATGTTACTCTTCTTTCCACTCCAGATCAAGGATATTCTCAAACCAGAGGTGATGGAGGAGATTGTTCTGGAAACCCGGCAGAGGCTGTTGGATCTGGAGGGATAGTGTCAGAAGCGGTTATTTGAAGCCCCACCATGGCAGCTTTTGATCCTCAGTATTTTTTTTTTTCAGTGTTTTAGTCCCAGGCATTCATTCCATACTTCAGAAATTACCAAAATTGCTCATTTTAACTCCTTGGATACCTCCTGAGTCCTTTTAGTACCATAGTACTGAACAGTACTGGAGTACAGTAGCCTTTTAGTACAGCAGTACATATCTGACCTTTATGAAGACACAGATACAACGGGAACATACCTTGTTGCTGTGTCTAGTGCCCCTGAATTTGGTGTTGAACAATAGAGAGGAAGGGATGTGTTTTGTGATTGGTTTCTTCCTTCCCAAAGGCTTTTAAATTGTTTTTAATTTTTCTTTATTGTAACGCAGATCTGCCAGTTTGTCCTTTTGACTTAGAGTTTTGCAGTCTCAAAGAAAGAAAATAAAAAGTACAAGTCCTTAGAGGAAAGGAGCATCTAACCACATTGTGGGTTTAGATATTCATGGTTTATATGTCTTAAGGGTTTGAGACTGGACGTGGCTGTCCGCATGTCCCAGGTAGCGATAGGCAAGCAGTGTCTTCTCAGTCTGTGTGCATCCTGCCAGTCCCTTTTATATGCCTGATGTGGCAAGCTCGTCCTCTGAAGAGGCTCTGTTATTGTTTTCTATTCAATATTTTGTATTTCAATAAATTTTTTTGAAACATTTTTTGTTCAGGAGCGTGTGCATTGGTTTATCCTCCTCCAGAATGAATTTGGTCTAACTAGAGAACTACAGTTGGCTTAAGTTTCCTTGTGCCAGGACACTTGGAATGGTTGCAGTGTCCTGGTGCCTCCCCTTCCACCGTTGCTCTTCATCCCTAAAACCAGAACTTGACCTTCATCATCAGCACGTCTTCCAGGCAGGGTAAGTGTGTAAGTAGATTGCCTGGCACTGTTCACAGTGGCTTTCTCTCAACATTGCTTCACTGCAAGATGCCGTGGAAAGGTGAGTTGTGCAGCTGTGTCAGGGCTGGGGGAGGCAGGGAGCCTAGCAAGACACTGGCCTGAGGACCTTGGTTAGAGGTGGGCATGCTGAGCCAGATGTTGTCACTCGCTTTCCCTGTATAGAATGGACGTGATGCTTTTATTTTGATGTCCTGTCAGATCTCTGCTGTATTAGAACTGTTGGTTTTATATGTGTATTGTGTGTGTCTATAAATATATTTGTTTTGTATTAGAGCTGCTTGCACTACGATGTTACAGTTGTTAAAAAGGATGAAAAATCAAAAAGTCTACCCCAATTCCCCCTGAATCTAATCTTAATGTTTCAAGTTCTCATGCTTGCCTCAGGCAAAAGGAAAAAAAAAAGTGCTCACTCTTTTCCTGGGAACAAGAAATATCCTTCCTTGCTTTTCATCTGGTGCAGACTGCTCTGCCTGTGGTCCAGAGTAAGCACTAGGTGGCAGCTTCAGATCATGTTTGTAGTAATCTTCAGCAGCTTTGCCTCATTTCTTTCCAAATAACAAGGGCTGGATCTCTGCCACCAGCGCTGCTACCTAAACACTTAGTAGAGCATTATGGAGCTCAGTGGCTAAGGACAAGCAAGGACATGGGTAATCCATTCTGCTGCTGCAAAACTCAAACTTCAGCCCTTGCTGCCTCTGTGAAATCGTACTTAAATTCCTGGGGCTGTGTCAGTGGAACATTCCATGCAAAATCCAGGAATTGGTTATTTCTGAGTTCTGCGAGGATTCCTTAGGAAATGTGAGAACAATTGCATCCTCAAGATGACTTGGGAAGGTTGAAGACTAAAGCCTGATGGTGGCATTTTCGGGTCTGTATATAAAGCTGCTACCAGCGTTATCTGCATCAGCATGGATGGGAACAGCACAGAGAACGAAAGCTTCAGCAGTCTCTGCATCTTCCAATTAGAAAAATACCTTTGTTTTTTTTTTTCTTTTTTTTTTCTATCCCTCTGCTGTAGTGTAGCAGCTGTTTATCTTACTACTAGTTGGGGAGACTGGGGTTTCTGCTGTGAGGCATCTATGGGGATGTACAGGCAATGAGATAGTGTCTGATGTTCCCTTTTCGGAAAGCATTTTTGAAGGCTATTGAGTTATCTGTATTTCATCCAGTAGCACTCTTTTTGTCTCTGCTACTTAACTATGCCAGGTAAAGGGCAAAAAAAGATGAAGAGACTGTACTGCACCACCTCCCAGAGAGATCTGATACCTGGAAATGGTTCTGCTGATCTCTTAGATGAACGCAAAATGTTCCTCTGTCCTTCAGCAACCTCTCTGCAGGCATCTAACAGGTCAGGAAGGATCTGGGGGTGGGGTACGAGGCTCTTGAAAGCACCGTCAGTAATGTGGTAGAAGTGCTCTCAATTGTGGGCTGTCAGACCTGCAAGGTGAGACAGTGCCAGGTTCTGATAGCGTGAATCTCAGGAAAAGGGAGCTGGTGTCTCTGCAGCAAGATGTGCCTGCACAGATGAGTTCCCTTCTTTGTATGTTCTTCCTTAATTTTTCTACACAGCAGCATCTTTTTAAAACTATGTTCCGTGTCCAGGCTTCTCATGCTAATCCTGTCTTCCCAGCATGAACTTTGGCTGCTTATTCTCAATAAATGAATATTTAACCTGAGAAACAATGAGCTAGATCTAGACTGCTTCATCTGCACACTGCAGCATTCCTGATATCTTGGCCTCGGGAATGTGTTAAACAGGGAAGGACGTGGGACTCATCCAGTTACGTGCTCCCAGATTCCTGACAGTTTTGTTTTTCAGCCTAAGAACAGGAGCACAAGCAGGAAAGGTTTGCTTATTGATCACTTCTGATCTGTGCGGGGAAATGGGGGTCCTGGCGTTTTTCTCCATGGCCACGAGAGGTCATTGCTGCTCTCTGCACATTCAGCCAGTGCCAAGCCCAGACCTAAATTCTGTGAGAAAGCTTCAACGAGGGGCTTGTTGGCAGTTCCTGCAACCCCATCTAGTGTAGCTTCACAAGCCAGCAAGTGATAAGAGATGGGAGTGACAAACTGGCTGGGGAGGGATAAACTTCCTAAGCAGTTTCAAAGGTGCCTGATAGAAGGACGTGCCCAGCAGCCATTTACTGATGATTTGACTGAATCCTTGTGGCTTTTCTCTTCGATAAATATTGAGAGCTATTGACCAGTGCTCATCCACCTCTCTAGCGATGGGATGTGCTGCCAGAGCTCACAGTTTCCATGCAGAGACTTCAGGTACTAATCATGACCCACAGTATGGCAAATGCCTCTTCTACATTGCCCACCAGAGACGAGTGGGGAGTTGAGGGGACTGGGGGAGGTTTGGCAAGCAGGACTGGGGAAGCCAGGGCCCCTCTGCATAGGCAGGTCGAGCTGTACAGATGCCTCTGAAATGGGAAGTGCTCAAGATGTAAAGGAGGACTCCAGCAAAAGCAGCATCCTCTTGCGTTCTTTAAACAGCCTGCGGGATTTTGCTAGGCAGCTAAGAAGGAGGGATGAAAAAGAAGGAACTATGGTTTCTGTGGTTTAGGAACGAAACCATAGCTGAAACAGGTGGGAAAAATTAACATACACAGAATGCCCACGTACGCACTAAACCAGCTTAGACCAATTTGATTTCTGGTCACTGCTGTCTGCCAGCATCGAGCCTGTTTATAAACCAGCCACAGCCCCTGCCTGTGCTGCCTATTCCGGGGCTGATACATAGCACAGATGTGCTTGCAAGTGGAGCTAGTAAATAGTTCCCTCGCTGGTGAGTGTTGCCTGCAGAAACGAGAGCACAAATCACTCATCTGTAGAAATAAATTTCCTGTTTCTTGGTGCTAGTGTTGATTCATGAACTAATATGAAGAACGGCAACCCCTCCCTTCGCTTCCAGTAATAACCACTGGGACTTCAAATCTGTGCTAATGGATTATTAATCCAATTACTGCTGCTATTATGTTACTTCTGTATCATCTGTGCGCAGTTTTGCTGTTCAAGTGAGGTGAATGGTATAAATACAAAGCCTCGAGCAGACCCTGGAAGATACTGAAATCCCACTGAGATGAAAGGCAGTCTCGAAATGGTTGTCTCAGGTTTCTGAGGACTGGCAATTAACGTGGTGAGGCTTGGTATTCGGTCAAGTGGTTTAAGATATTGTTACAGGGGAAATGGAGAAAATATCACTGCAGCTGTTGGATGTAACAACCCCCTGTGTAAGGGAAGGTAAATGGAAAAGGTACTGAAATTTCTTCTGGATTTCACTCTGCTTCAGTCCTACCACGGTACCTGATAGAGATTATCCAGAATGCTCCTGTTGCGCTCAGAAGGGAGCAATTTTTTCGTTAAGGAGTGGTGGGTACTGACTAATCTAGTAAGAAATTTCCCTCAGGTTGATCAGCCTGTGTTGACAGACAGCTGTTTCTTCATTTTCCTTCAATCCGTGGTATCAGCCCGGGTATGCATTGGAGCTGAGTAGATAGATCATCGTCGTGAAAAGCTGATCTCCATTACTGAGACAAACCTGGAGAAATTCTGCTGAGAGGCTGTGCCCCTGGATTTGTCTCGGGGCAACGTTGCAGAATTTCTCTCTGCTGCATGTGTAGCACAAACACCATCAGTACTTGAGTCACTAAGGGGAAAATGCAATAAAAATGGTTTGGGATCAGTCTCCTGGCTGGGAATTAGCAATGTAGGAGCAGGCGGGTGCAGCAGAGGTGTGGAGGATCCCTTAGGCCTGAAAGAAGGGCTATGTTTCAAATGCTATTGCAGGAAGATGAAGAATACATGTCAGCCAGGGACCTTGAGTGTGGCGTAGATGTGGAGTGTGTTTGGATTTGTCACAAGGGAGGAGCCCGTATAAACAAGCCACTCTGTGGCCAGATGGTTACCCCGAGCAGGAGGCTACTGCAGAAATTGCATTTGTATGTTCTCCCATTGTCAAGTGGGAGCAGACGCAGACCTTTGACCAAGACACCCTGACCTCATCCTGCTGCCTCAACCCTCCTCTATTCCCAAGGTGAAGCGGAGAATGTACGAGGAACTAAAACATCTCCAGCGTCACGGGCTGTGCTCCGCAGCGTGGGGACCGCGTGTGCTGCACGGCTAACGGGCTGAACAAAGCGGGGTTTAACTCTGGCGTGGTACAGAATGGTGCACAAATAAAATCGTGTTTGTTTTATTGCCTCTTCCAGTGGCCTCTGTGGATGTTTTCGGTGTCAAGTTTTGCATATCCGCTGAAGCCAAGTCCTTTGTGCAGGCAGGACGACTGCTCCCTGCCTGCGGAGGAGCTGCTGGCGGGGCGTGCAGCTGCCCAGGTCGAGGTCTCCTCATCCTTCCACATCCCTGCGGGGAACGCAGGGTCCTGAGCTGTCCTGGGGTCTTAAATCCCTCATGGCAGGGGGGCTGTAGGTGGTCCGAGGGTCAGCCAGCTCTCCTTGACAGGCGGAGGAAGCCACTTGGGTGGCCTCGAACAGGGACAAGGGCTGTGCCGTGAGCTCTCCGGGCCCTTGGCTGTGCTCCACGTAGGGGAAGAGCCCAATTTTAATCCTCAGTTTGCATCACTGGGTGCTGTAATACGAACAAACACCTCTCCCACCTGCCCTTTCCACCTTCACCCCGTTCCCCTCAGCTCCCCCTCATCCTGAGGGACGCGGGGGCACCCCCTCAAACCCCACCGTGGCACCCCCATTCCCCTCACGGCTTCGCTCCCCATCCCCTCAACGCCTAGTATTCCCTCACAGCCCCCATTTCCCTCATTTTCTCCCCAATCCAAGCCCTATTTCTCCTCACAGCCTCGTGTCCCCCCCCCCCCAGGGCCCGGCAGCGGGCGGGAGGCGGCGGCGATGGCGGAGGAGGGGCCGGAAGGGGCTGTGACCGCCCGCCGGCCGCGGGTTCCGCCATCTCCCTCCCCTCTCCCGGGGGTCTCTCCCCCCTCACCCTCCTCAGCTTTGTCCCCCTTCCTCCTGTCAGCCTCCCCTTCCTCCTCCTTTCCTCCTGCAGCCGGCCCCACTCGGCCTCCCGGGGGTGCTGTGCGGGAGCCTCCCTGCAGGAGCCCGGCTGCAGCCCCCGCTCCTCCTCCTCCTCCTCCCCGTGAGGAAGGCCGGGGGCAGGCAGCCGAGAGCGGGCCCAGAGCTGCTTCGACGGCCTCCATGGCCCCCCGGCACCCCCCCAGCTCGCCCCGAGGGAGAGGCACGGCAGGAGGCGAGGCGAGGCCGGGGGAGGCCGGAGGCCGCCGGGCTCTGAGGTGCCCCCGCCGGGCCGCCTGAAGCCTTGTGGTGTGGGGGGGGAGGGTGCCGGCTGGTTGGCCTTGGCCGGCTCAATGCTATGCGAAAGAAAAGGAAAAAGAAAAAAAGGAGAACGAAGAAGAAGAAGAAGAAGAAGGAAAAAAAGGAGCCTCGACGCTGGTCGCTGGGGGGGGGAATGAGCGTTTCCTGCCCGGGGTGAGCCTACACGCGGGGTCCGGCGTGCGTGAGGTGACCTGACCCTGCTGCCCTCGGTGGAACACATGCCGCGGACGGCGACGTGAAACTTCGGTGACACTTGTTTGGTGACACTTGTTAGGATCGGAACTCTTAACTTTCCTTTTTTTTGTTTTCGTCAAGCCGCCTAAGAAGCCTTGCTGCTGTCACCGAAAGCATTGGGAGAAGCCGTGCTTGCCTTGGGTCTTTGCCTCAAGTGACTTTATTACACGGTGAGTGCAGCCCGCACGCCCACCTGAAGCAAATTCTCCTTCAGAGCTCCTTCCCAGCCTGGAAGATCAGGGGTCACGGACTTTGCTGAAGCTTCTCGTCCTGGGAAAGGCTGCCCATAGCTGCTTTATGGGGCAGCAGCCTGGAAAAGTTCTTGGGGACCAAAGGAGGCCAAGTCTGCCCGCCCTGCACTTTATCAAAGGAGCAGGGAAGAAGGAGTCATCGAGGCATGGGGGCCCGCACTGTAACGTCTTCGTCGAACATGGTAAGGTGTTTCAGCTGGTTTTTCTCTTGGTTTAATTTTGATTTACCCACATGGATGTGGCATGTGTTTGCTGAAGTGCATAGTGCAGGTACAAAAATGCTGTTCTTCATGGAAGTCTTTTGTTTGCTCTCCCTTCGTGCTTAAGGTGAATCTTCCGTGATTGTTTCTTATGAAAATACTCCACGTGCATCAGATTACTCAAAACCTGGGCTGTGATTCTGCTAAACATGGACTACAAGGAAGTAGCTCTTTAACGTCCTACAAGCTTCTCATTCTTGCCCTGGATATGTTTGTTGTTTGTTTGTTTGTTTTTAAGGTCTATGTAAGTGTTTCATCCTTTTTGAGTAGTTTATTTCGTAGGTATTGATGAACCACAGCTGATGGTGATGCTGTTGCCACTGACAAGTGTTTTCAATTATCTTTACAAAAGGGGTTCTGCTACTTGGAAAAAAAAAATAGCCTGCTTTGGAAACTTTGTGGATAGTGCTGTTGTGACAACTGGTGGGAATAAAACAGTTCCTTGTTAATTTGTTCGGTGTGTTTACAGCACTTTTTGGTTAGTGGTTTCTCATAGCCAGTTAAGCGCTGATCCTGTGCTGTGATGGATTTAAGTGCAAGAGGCTAAAAGTGGCCGAGTTAGGGGTATAGCAGCCCTTTCACCTGTTGGCATCCCACCAATTAAGAAGGGGTCACGAATCTCAGGAAATCACGGCAGATTAAAAGTGCGGTAGAACTTGGTTGGCTTCGTAAATGTTGCAAATGATTTATTTGTTTTTTAAATGTCGGAAGAGATCTCAGCTAAAGGCATCTCTTTCAAAAGTTAGACACAGAAATGAATTGTTTCTCTGGTACTTTTTGGAGTAATCCTTGCTTTTGCTCAGTGGTTTTTCAGTTCTAATAGTCTTTGAGAAAACGTGCAGCAGGCCTCTGTCCCAGGCTGGTGGGTAGGATTTTCGTGAAGCTTCCTGATCTCCCAGGAAAGTTTATCTGTGAACAAAATGAAACTGTGTCTATAGTCTTCATCTAATTAAAAATGAAAATGTTTGCTCTCTGAGACCATAACCCACCAGTAAGTGGAACAGCTTTGGTTTGGTTTCACTTTACCCGGGCTTTGCTTTCAAACTTTCTCTTACCCTGTGTTTCTAGAAGGGACCAAGAAATCCTGCGCAGCGTTTAGCAGAGACACCAGCAGAGATGTACTGAAATACAACTTTGAGTCACAGCTCTTTCTTCTGATTTTTGCCCAGTGTTTGTGCGCTGAGGTTATTTGGATATTGGAGGTAATTACTGGAAGGTTGGGGAACAAGGGCTAACTTAGCCCCCTGATGATAAACCTGCTGCAGGACTTTTCCGAGCTGTGCTGTCCGCACTGTGCTACACCCACTCCTCCAACCCCGGTTTGGTTGCTGCTTTTGCTACTTTGGACGGAGTTTCAAGGTCAGATGAGATACAGCAAGCCCTCACCGCAAGCAGTGCAATATTCTACCCACCTTTGGTGTGTTGATGTAGCAGAAGAGCCAGAAACGCTCCTTTTTGATCATGTAACAGGAGCAGGCAGATGGTAACTTTATGCTGGTGTGACCCCAGGTCAGAAGATCCCAGCACATTTGCAAAGAAAAACAGCAGCTATAATGTCCGTGTACCATATGTCCACGAGAGACCTCGGTGGCTTGATTTAGAAAAGAATAAACTTGAAAGGGGACATCAAGGCCAGTACATCTGTTCGGAGAACTGCAACAGATCAGCCTCACTTAGCTGCATGAGGAAAAGTTTCTGCCTTTGAGTAAATGAAATGGTTCTTCGTGGTGCTGGCAGGAGAAGGCTGTACCACCGGTTCTGTGTTGTTCAGCTCTATTTTGAGTTTGGGCTCCTTCTAGCCTGAAAAATGATGTCTTAAATATCTAGAAAAATACTGAGAAAGCAAAGCTCATTGTAGAAAGTTATTCATCTCCCTCAGTTTATTTTTTTAATCGATAACTTTGTCTTTGAAATATATATATATATAATCTGACATACAGACTCTATGACCTCTTGACTTTACAACTGATGGACAGAATAGTGTTTCATGGTTTCAGTGCTATTCAGAAGTGGTGCTGTAGGGTGCATCTTATAAAAGTAGATTGGGATTTCTTAGGACTTGAATTGTTTCCATGTTTGTCTTTCAGCATTTTCATTACATGGGTTCTTCTGAATGCTAAACGCTGTGTGTGGATTCTCTGACTGGGCCTGCCTTAAGGGCTGCTTAAAGCTAACCCTTAGTGATAGTTGAACTCTTAAAGATACTTGGTTGAGGTTCTTGTTTTAACATACAAAAAGTTGGGTTGGTAGTAGCGACCTGCTCTGGTTGTCTTTTGGTAAAGCTGTCTGTAACTTTGGTGTTTCAGTGGGACCGCTCCCCGCTAAGTCCACTACGGCCACCTCAGGAGATGTTTAGTGGTGATCTTCAGAGCACTGGAGAGCTTAAATGCTTCCCTAGTACTGAATTTGGTGGGTAAATAGGCAAATCAGGTTGGTAAATATCATCAGATGCTAACAGTGTATGGCAAAATGACCTTCAGGGCCGGAATTCCATTTCGCAGGCTGTAGCACTCGAAGCAATGCATCAAGTGGCTTCTGAAAAGCAAGAAGGCAAGTGGCCAGCAATCAGCTCTGCTGGTGGTCAGACGCTGGGCTGGAATAATGCAGAAAAGCTCTAAACTTTGTCGTGAGTTGACAATTGTGGGAAAAATCTGTGGGCAAGTTTTGGAGTTGTTCTTTGTCTTGTTCCTTTATCCACTAAGAATATTTTACGTGCTGAGTTGGCTCTGGTGCAGTTACCCTGGGCAGCGGGGTAGCCCTTGACGGGATTTTATGCATTTTGGTGCAGCTGAGAAAGTATAATGGCAATGTCTGCCTCTTCCCCTATGCTTTTCTCAGCTGAGAAATGAGTCTGTAGTCTCTGCTGTTGGGGAGTATCCAACTGAGAGCAAAACCTTGGCCAGTATCTGATTAGTGGGACAGATTTTGTCACTGCAGATTGGTTTGCCCAGTAGTACCAGGACGTCATTCTCAGCAGAACTCACGCTTTTGAAAAGAAGAAAACAAAACGTGTTTTGCCCCGAGACTCACAGCCCTCCATGAACATCACACCTCTGCCTCTCTTGGGGTGCTGCTGCATGGGGGATGAGCAGCTGCCCTGCAGCATCGCGGTGCGGCAGGAGCTCTGAGCAAAAGCAGCACCCGAAGGCTTTGAAAAATGAATTTTAATGGTTAACTTGTGCTGCCGAGGTGAAGAAGAGCTGAGGTTACCAAACTCTGCTGGCTGCGGGGTTGCTGCCTGGTCAGCAGCGGGGCAGCGCTGCGAGGGGTGAGATCTCGAGGGGTTTCCCTGCTTGCGTGTGCCCCAAAAGCTGGGTTTTGTACCTAGATGGAGATAGCAGCTGAGAACGGGGGCCATCTGTCCATGCTTGTGGTGTCAGATCTTGAGCAGAGCTTTTTGGCTTTAATAATGGGAAGTTTGGTAAGTAGCGGCCTGACACGTGGGTCGTTCACATGATGCCAAAGCTCTGGTACCCGTCTCTGCTGTCGTTAGCACCACTTTTGCTGCAGCAGTCAGCACTGGCTGGCTGCGGGGAGCAGAAACTGCCTGGAGAGGTTTTGGGCGTGCAACTTTCATGTGCCACCTCTCCTTACGTACAGAGAATCAGTGATGGATGCAAACCCAGGCTCATCACTTTCATTGTTTTCTGCTATAAATCATAGCCACGTTTTTTATTGCTTTGCAGCATGTGTCAAAGTTTATATATCTGACTGTGGAGTTGGTAGAGAGAGAAGGAGCTTGCTTTATAATCTGTATTACACCTCCGTGCTACCAGGGAGCGATAGCTGCTCAGCTTTCAGCTTTATTTTCTGTATGAGAAAGCGATAGGGAAGCTTCAACAAGTTTCTTACCTTACTGAAAATAGGAGAACTGCAGGAACTGGATCCGCTTTTCCTGTATTTCTGGTACTGAATACTTCTGAAGTTGGCTACTATAAACTTTTTCATATTGCTTCGAACGTTTTCTTATAAGGGTGCTGAAAGTTTTGGTGCTTTAATGAGGAAGTAATTGCCCCAAACCGATCTGCGGCATAAACTTGCCAAAGCTGCCGGTTGGAGACCAGCCCTGTGACATTCACTGTTAGGAAAAAGATCAGTTGAAAGTATCTTTGCCCGTACTGCTGATTTTAAAATTTACTTTTTTTTAAGAGTCTTTAGGTTTAATGATCTAATTTGGTTTACATCATTAAATTTTGTTTCCACTGCGAAAATTATGAAAACGAGTAAATTGCTTTGGTTCCTTCCTAATGACTTAGTGACCGAGCAGCGTATGCAAGCATGTAATGTAATATATACTGCTGTAATTAGATCAGTATTTATTATTTTAATGAAATGTTGCTCTCTTTTTATACCATGTAGGAAAATACCTAGTTCCGAGAGGCTCCAGTTATTGTTCTGTTGTGAGTAAAACGTTGTTAGTAGCCTGAAGACTTTGGAATATATTTCTCTCAGCTGGGCGCTCCAAGACAAGCAATAATAGGCGACTTTGTACTCGTTACCCTTTATCTTGCAGGTACTTTATATGCAATATAAATTTATTAGATCGCGAATTGCCCATACAGGGAAGTAATTTAAGTGAGATTCCTTCCGTTCAAGAACTGCTTCTTTAAAACCCGTGTGGCTGCAGACCTTGCGTATCTCTCTTTTCCTTGTTCCTCGGGACATTTTTACACTCAGTGTCTGCCTCACCACCTGTGAAAGCTGAGACTCGAAGGAGACAGCTTAACTGCTCGAGTTCCATCTAGACCTTTCACCTGGAACTGTATTGCTAACGTCGGCCTCGTGGAAATCCCCCATTTAAACCCCCCCTTCGATATCTGAGCCTCTGTTCTAAACCGACAGAACTTCTTTCATTATTAACTTAGAGATTTGGCAAGTCCCAAACTTTAATTTTCATCTCTATTAGGAGAGAATTATCTATGGCTTTTGAGATCACTGCTTATGTACCCAGCCCCGATGTGCTTCAGTATTAATCTGGGTAATGCTGACATCTGCTGCACACCAAATGCAGATCTGTGTGCTGCCTCTCACTATATCCCTTTCCATCATTCAAAGCTCTTGCTATCATTTTTCCTGCTCCAATTATCAAATACCACTAAGTTTCACTAAGAAGCCCCCGTGCAGAACTTGATCCAGGGCAGGAATATGCTAGGAACGAGGCCTAAGACTTGCTAAACTGTTTTTCCGCGCGGTGAGGTGGAAGATGAGGATGGGGAAAGGCTAATCCTTTTCCTGGGCAAAAGCGGTTCTGTTTTGTGCACCGCCTAATCTTTGATAGCTTGCCATATTTAAGCAGTTCAGCTCCTTCATGATGAATAGGTAGCAGTTGCTCGTATGCCAGAGCTTCGTTAATAGATTGTGCTGGTTCTGCATTCTCGTTATTTACACATTTTAATAGAAAGGCTCTGCGAGGAGATCAGGACGGGGAGGCAAGAGAAAGCTGCGGGGGATTAGAAACGGAGATCATGGCTTGCGAGCGATCATCTCCTTCAGCACGCCTCAAAATTTGCCAACAGACTTGCAGCATTTTAAAGGGCAGTGTTTAAGTCTTGAACTGGGAAGTGAGGAGTTGGCAGCGTCCCGCAGCAGAGAGCTGGGGGTGCAGGGGCCTGTCCTCGATGCTCCGTGCCACCGGTGCTGCGGCGTGGGCACGAGGAGGCAGAGGTGGCCCTGGAGAAACACGTGGCTTTGTGGCTGTGGGGCAGGGACGCTGTGCTTTGAGAACCTGATAGAGCAGGCAAGAAATAAATGGAAAAATAAAAAGTGGTGTTGGTTCTAGGGGATCGTGCTGCGTTGACTCCCATGGGTGGGACTGTCAGCAGCGCCCTGGCGAGGTGGCAGGTGAGGAGTGCCTGGAGTAGCTTCTGCTCTTATAAATATCCTCCTGGTGCGGGGATGTGCTCAGGATTGGAGGCAGGGCGCCCAGCACCACAGCTCAAAGCCTTCAGCACCCCCAGATCTCACAGAACACGGCTGCAGCTCCGTTGGTGTACGTGCTGCACACCCCAAGGTTTGAAACCTGTATTTATTGCCGGGGTGTTGTGTGCCCGGGGGTGTTCGGTGGCATCTTCCTGCACTGCAAATTATTTCATTTGTGTTCGTGCAGACTGAAGGAAACCTTTAAAATGCTGCTGGCCTGCTGGAGTTATTGTTTCAGGTGGACTTTGCTTTCTTTCCTGCAAGAGGTAGTAAGTCTCCTTGTAAAAAGGTTTGTTGTGAGCCACGGAGGTCTGGGGCTGTAGGAGCATGTAAAGCACTTGCAGCAGAAGTTGGGCCGCAGTGTTGGTTTGGTTTTTATTTTTATTTTTGTTTTAACTGCGTCTTGCTCTACGCTGATCGAAGATCAATCTAAACAACCTGGTGGGGTTGTTAATCTGCATACCAAACTGCCCATGTAATCAGTTCATGGAGGAATCCTGGACAAAAAAGGGCAATGAACATCTAGTCGATTTTAAGAAGCAGAGCTAAGGCAATGTTTTTCCTTAGTTCTTAGCATTTTTCTTTAAACTGGCACGTTTAATCCCAATTCTGCACGTAGGTATTAAGCGTAACTTCTCTTGAAACAGCTGGAGGTCGCACTGACCTGATGGCAAAACTTAACACAAAGCTGCTGAAAGTGTGTTGTAGACTTTGGAAAGAGTTCCTCTCCACGTGTCTCCTGTTAATGACAGGGTGAGCATGTCCTGAATACCAGCTTTCTCTAGTTTTTGCCTGGAGTACTCTCTGAATTCAGGCTTTTGGTTAATTTTTATCGTTCTATCCCAGCCCTTCTTCCTTGCTGTTTCCAGCTAGGTTGCAGAAAGCGTGGAGCTTGCTTTTCCACAGAGCGTTTGCTGCTGATTTACACAGATGTGAGACCGTCACTCCTTGAGAGGAGAGGGCTGCTGCTTCACGTTGCATTGTCCCCGTGCCCTGCTTTTACCTAAGGACTAGAACTTCACCGTATCATTTCCAGGCCCCGAGCCGTGCCCAGCTGTGTCCTAAACTCACCTGCTGAAGCACAGCCTGCTCATTGCAAACCCTGTTTGCTTCAGACTCTCCTAAACTTTAAACTTTAAAAGAGGAAGCTGTCAGGCTTCGGGGAAATGCTCGTTAATTCATTCATGTTAAGGCTGCTTAATTTCAGTGCATCCTCTGTGCCCTCTCGTGCGAGGCAGCTGGCGAGGAGCTGTGCCCTGCAGGTACGTGCGGGAATTCTTGGCTCCTGGTGCGACCACCGAGGTTATCAACAGGGCACCAGCGTGGGCAGCCCAAGCCTTTGCACCTGTGATACCTTTAGAGTAAGCCTTGAGAAAAATCAACTGCCGTTTGGGGCACTGGCCACTAGGTGTCTTTTTTGGAATCATTTTAATGGCTAAGTGGTTAAATCAGCCCCTGCATGGGAGGTGGCTGGGAAATGAGCAGAAGCTCGTGGCAGGAACCAGGGTCAGAAGTGACAACCTTGTATTTCGGAAGGAGCGGCTGTCCGAGCTTCTCAGTTCCTTTAGACCTATCACTGTTTCGAGCTCACTCAGACCCAACGCACTGATTGGGAAAAAAAAACGTTGTGAGATGATGTTTGCTTTTGATCTTAATGGGAAAACCTCACTCCATCACTACCTTGAGCTCCGTTTCAGCCTGTTCTTCAGTGTGAAAACAACAGAAAATAGGTTGGAGCGCTGTTTTCCCTTTTAACTGTTGTTGACTTCTGCGTTTGATCACATTTTCCCCTCCTCTTTTGCTCTGCCACACAGACTTTTTAAAATTGTGTATGCGCATCTTTATTCCTTTATATTTAATCGCGTGGTCCTCTCAGAATAAACATTGATTTTGTAAATCCTCTTTCAGTATTGTGCCCAGCATTTCTAAACGTGAAGTTTTCCTGGCGAGGATACTCGGGGAGGATGCAGAAAACAGTATGCAGCCTGTTGGAGCTATTTACACAGTGGGTGTCAGAATTGCTATCACAAAACTAATTGAGGAGGTAAACTTTTACGAAGTCATAACAATGCCCACAAAAGAGAAGCTGTAATCTAGTAATTCTCTATTTTACTCAAATCTCTTTTGGATGGGAGAAATTTATTATAATGCAGGAGATTTACTGCATCAAGCAAAATAGTTTGGGCTGTAAATATGTATGCTTGAATGGGTTTTTTATTTTTATTAATTCCGAGCTGTCTTCATATCCTCTGTAAATCTGACAACGGATAATGTTGGTTTAAAAGGTACGTTCCAGTGGAGCCAGCATTACGGGAACAGTGATTAGAGCTGTTGTTGTCTGGTTACACCTCATGTTTGCAAATAACTTTGGAAAGCCCAAATGAAAAGTATTGAATTAATGCCAAGCTGTTTCTCCTTAAATACACTTAATTTGATGGATAAGAAATGCATTTAAAATTACTTGCAATTGAACCTTTACTTCTTTTAAGGCCGTTGATGGGTTCCGTTAAATGTTTGCTATATATATATTCTCTGAATGCGTAGCTATTTAATAAAAAATAGATATCCTTTCCTGGAAATGAGCCGGAGGGGAGACAAAGCTGTTCCCATCACTCGGTACTGTTGATGTTCATACAGAAGCTGTGAGTGCTGTGGGTTCTCGGTTACATCTCCCACACCCGTTTGGCTCTCGGGGCGGTGCTGCTTCAGGTGCCACGGCACAATTAGCGCTGCGAGGTGATCACGTAGGGCTGCACGTGTTGCCTGACTCTTTTTGTTCGATATCATCAGGAGAACAAGCTGCTGGGGA
Source organism: Anas acuta (assembly GCF_963932015.1). Lineage (NCBI taxonomy): Eukaryota > Metazoa > Chordata > Aves > Anseriformes > Anatidae > Anas > Anas acuta. The sequence continues at coordinate 7,717,724 of NC_088998.1, read as the reverse complement.
AACTCAAGTTCAATTAAACCTCGGTGCAGGACTTTCTGATGCCTTTTCCTTGTTCTAGCTGGGGCGTGCAGTGAGGGTGACGATGGGTACGGTGCCAGAGGCATTGCTTTGGTGTTGCTTGCACCGCCTGTGGGTTTAGTGTAGGAACTTGTTTCTGGAGGGGCCAGATCCTGCAGGGACCCTGCTTACCAGAACCTACAGTGCTGATAAACCCCTCAAATAAGCGGATAGGATTTTTGAGCCAAACAAGAGGATGAATCTGACAATCGTGGTTGGAGTTCCGGAGGTAATCATTAGTTCTAAGTGCTGACATTACCGCTGTGTTGTCCTCTGCAAGGTGATCTGTCAGGTCCTGCCGTGCTGCCCAGCAGAGCTCTCCGCCAGTAGTCGTGGGCTTCTCTGCACAGTAACGGGGCTTTGTGTTTGTGGGTAAGAACACGGGATTTCAGGGACGTGAAGTGAAAATAGCGAGCAGTGCTGCGTTTGTCGTCCCGTCGGGAGTCACAGAACGGTGCAATGCCAGCGTGAGGTTTACTGAAATAAGCAGCACGAATCCACGGGGATGCGTGAGGTGTCTGGTGTAATAAAACACGTTAAATGTCATATCTGGGGACTTCTGTTACCTTTTCTCCCCCCACAAAGTCGGTGTTACAGCGACTCAGCCATGCTCACGTCATTTAGCCCTGCGGGACGGTAACAACCCCCAGGTCAAGGTGAAGGGCGCAGACGCCCCGGAGCAGATGCTTTCCAGCTCAGACATCGCCATCACCCACGGTTTTCCCAAATTAGGAAGCTTCAGCTGGACTTCCCAACCTGATGATGTGAAGCCCTTGCTATGACATGGCCACCAGCGAGGCTTGAATCACCCGGAGCCGAGGGCGCCTCATCACTCGCCACGGGTGAGTCGCAGCCTGCCAAAGGGTAGGTGCTGGGCAGGAGCGGCACCGAGCGGTGTCTGAAGGGCCGGCTTCTGCAGAGATTTTGGTGGTTCTGCCTTTAAATCAGCTGGAGCAGCTCCGTGGATGTGGCTGCTTTTAAATTCCAGAATCAGAAGCGCGGCGGCTGGTCCGTGGCTGAGGCTTTCATCTGCCGAAGCCGCGTTGCTGGAAGCTGATGTGCTGCTTGTGAAACGCTCCCCCAAGGCAGCTCAGGCCCTTTGGGGAGGGGGACTGAGGACTGGAGCAAATCAGACGGGCGGTTTCTGTTTGCATTATTAATACGGGACGTTTTGCCGTTCTCAGATTGGAATCGCTCGCAGCTGAATTTTAAAAATGCACTACTGCTAAAAATTTCAGAAGGAAAACCGACCTCATGCGAGCCGAGGTGCTCTCTCCTACCTCCGAGACCTCTTAGTGCAGTCATCACAGGTGATCTCCTTGGGGTTTGGGTTCTTTGCCGTCACCACCCCTGTGCAGTGGGGTCTGGCGGGCAGCTTGATGTGAGCTTTGCACCTCCTGCAGAGGAGAAAGGCCCTGCCTGAGGCAAAGGACATCAAAAACGTAGTTGTTGTGTTCCTGGTGTGTAAGAAAACTGTCATTTATTTACAACGGATCCAAGTGCACAGCACGAGAGCGTGTTGTTACGGCAGTGCGGGACACAAAGCTGAGCAAACGGATTCCTTTAGGCTACAGAAGAGATGTTAGAGACGAGGTAGGGCACTTCCCTTGCTCCTTCCTTTCTCATCATGAAGTGTTTAAAGAAGAAAAACTCTTGGAGGAGGTGAAGCAACGTGCTTGGCTCTCGATTGCTGAGGCTGGCGCCCCCGGGGTTCGCACCTTGCTGTGGGATTTCCTCCTAGCCCGGGATCGTACCCGGTGGAAGGGGTTCTTGCAGACAGCAGGGAGGAAAGCTGCTGCCACCAGAACCTACCCAAATAAAACCCGACAGAAAAGCCCATCACACGGGGCCTTTCCTTATTGCCCAGCGCCAGCTGGTTCAGTGTCTGAACGAATAACCGAGATTTTTTCCATCACTTCCCCTCAATCCGAGGGTTGTCCCCGCACAATTGAACTGTGTATTGGAAAGAGGAAAGAAGGCTGCTTCTTCCTCCTCAGGGGTAGAAAAGGGATAAGAAAAGGGGTGGAAATGCCCAAGGGTACTTGGGGACGGGCTAATTTGTGTTGGTTGGTTTAGATGAAAGCACAGCCTTCTGTACAGGTGGTAGTCCCAACACACAGAACGGTGTGTGTTCGTTTTGCCTTGATTTTTCATCTGGGGTGGGAAATAAAGCTTAAATTCTTCTGACATAACTTAGAGAATGCTCTCTGGTAGGTGCCTACCCGATGTCCTTCTGCCGTTTGCGAATATGTGTAGCGCATGCCCTGACATTTTGCACTCCTCCTGTGTTTGTCTTCCACTGTGCTCAAGCTGATTTTTTTTTTTTTCTCCTCGACCAAATTGTTGCTTTTCTTCTTGGAGGAGCAAGTGTCTGTCTTCAAATTGGATGCTCTTTGCAGCTTGGCTGCTTGCTTTGTGTTCTGACAGGCTGGGAACCCTGCTGCTGAGCTGAAGAAGCTGAAATCCTTGCTTAAAAAAGAAAATTGTCATTTCTTACTGCCTGCTAGAAAAGCCGCTGGCCTGCACTTGCAGGTGACCCGCCAGAGATTTAAAAAAGAGAAATTGGATTTTATCGTCTCTTTTTTCCCCTGGTTTTAAGATGGCCAGAGCTGGCATGAAAAATGGGAGCTTTCTATGAGGAGCTTTATCTGCCCTAAGCAGCAAAAAAAGAGCAACCCTGATCTTGTTTCTCTTCTTGGGTCACCTTTTAAGCTTTTGGCTCTATTAGCTTGCTATTGAAAATAGTTCTTCTTCCTTCTGCCCCTTTGTGTGAAGGGAAATAGATGTCTTGCCCGCTCAATTGGCTATTTTGACATCTTTCTACACTTCTCCGTAGCCGTTCCTTCCTGGTGCATGTTGTGAAGGGGGTGCTCACACGGTGGTGGTGCCTTTTTGGGGGCAGCTGTATGGGAAGCTGTTGTCGCAATTATTCTCTTTGGATGAGGTTGGTCAAGGTTTTTACCCAAATTCATGGGTATGGCTGGGTCCTGTTGTCTGAGGGATCACGCAGACGGTTGCACATTACAAGCTTTGTTCTGAAAACCTGCCTTTTCCTGCAGAGCGAGTCCGTGGGATGGGTCCTCGCTTTCCACTTTCTTCTCGCCAGTTGTTGAGGTCTGACCTGGACTTTGCAGGGAGAGTGACGGCGTGATTGCAGCGCGTCGCTGCGGGACAGGCGCCCCAGTTCAGGTGTTTTCTTCCTCGTTCAGCCCGCTGATTTTTATTTATTTTAACAAACAGCAGAAATTGAAGAAACAATAATGCACAGATCCACCTCTCGGCAATTTCCTTTCTTCCATTGCTCTGACCAGAACAGCGATGGGAGAGAAGGGGCATGATTGCAGCAAAGTGTTACGTGTCTCTTCCATAACATAAACCCTGTACTTTAGGAAAGATTGCATTCCTGCACTAAATAGTCCAGAAATAGCCTCCTTCAATTTTTCTCTGTTGTCTCTTTCCCACAAATAATATTTTCATAAGATGCCATCTGAATTGATGCCACTCTTTTCTCTGGTGTATGAGCGGTTATCTTTCTGCTGTCACAAAATAATCCTTCCAGCTCAGATTGAGTTCATCGTTCAGCATCTGTGTTCAAAGGAAACGGCTCCAGGATTACCAAAAAGCAAAGAGCCACGGGGAGACCATCTTGCTGGTGCGATCCTCGGGGCTTTGAGATTTGGGTTCATAGCACTTGGTATTTTTTATTTTTTTTTTTACCTCCTGTCTAGGGACATTTTATCATCCTCCTCTTTCCTGTTCCGAGCAATTACCATTTATTTTATCTTCAAGCAGCAGCCTGTGGCAATAAATTTTAGGAAATTCCTTCCCGCCCTTTATTAAGCCCTACATAATAGCTTCCGCTACTCACTCATACGTTCATTAGGAAGAATTAAATGAGTGCTGGCGGCCATTAGCAGAGCATTTAATAACCTCTCCAAGGGAAGGTGCAGCAGATTGGAATAAATGAACAGGAGTAAAAACAAATGAAATAACTATGTAGAATGCGCTCAACTAATTTGTTCTTAAAAAAATGATAAAATCACTTATTTACATGAACGTAGCATTTTTTAAAGGGCCTGGTTGAGACAATCCCCAGTCGCCAAACTCTGCAGGCAGCGACGGTGTGTGCTTGGCTGGGCTGCCTCGTGGAAGGGGATTTTTTTAGGGTGAGAAAGGGCGTTTTAGTGTGTCCTGATGTTGGTGGCAATGCTCGCGGGTGGCAGTGAGGACATAGATCTGTCTGGGAGGAACCAGGCCATAGCTAATAGCTCCTCACATCTCTTATCAGCCCCGCAGCGGGCTGCTAGTGTGCTGGGGGCTCATCCTTGCTGCTCTGTGTGATGTTCCAGCTGCTGACGGGGGTGAAAACCAGGGGCTGGTTCCCAGTAACGAAGTCACCCCCTCCTCTACCAGCTCTTAAGTTCTGGTTTAAAGGAAACTGCTGTCAGCTGACACTCGGCACGTCAGGGATCAGAGGCTGAACACCCCAAAAATGATCTCTGTGGAATGCAACTACCTGAGCAGGTATCCCTGCAAGCACGTTGTGGAGGAGATCTCAGTGAGTAAGGCGCTGAAAGCAGGACTAGGGGTGGCCTCGGGCTTGCACGTAACATCGTGTGCAGCGGCTGAAGCATTTCCACTGCCTCTGCTCCCTTCCACCACTGGTAATACTCGAGCATCCACACCTACAGTCGGATCCATACCGGGACTCGTGTGGATTAAAGCCCTCTCGTAGTGGCTGGGGAGGCTGCAGAGCAGGATATGCATTTCCTCATCGTGATGGGGAATGGCAGCGGGTGAAGGTGATCCCAGCTGCTGCTTCACCATCCCACTCGTGGTGAACTGGGGCAGCTGGGCACGTCAGCGTGGGAGGGCAAATGCTGCCTGCACGTCGGATTTCCAGTGTAAGTGCCTTGCTCAGCAGGCTGCAGTGCTCGAGGAGCTAACGCGGCCACGTCGCCGCTTAATGCAAAGCCTCAGACCGGCTTTTACCTGGGACAAAACACCGAGTAAATAACTAACGCGAAAACTTGACAGCAGTGGTTCTTAACAGCCTGTATTTCATAAAGGGAATGGTGACGACCTTAATTTCATTCCGCCGTTCCCTGTTTTAGAGGTGGAAATGTCTCAATTCAGAAGTAATTCAGCTATTGCGGATGATGGTGTTTTTTTGCTGAGGTTTTGTGGTTGTTTTTATTTTAGTTTTGCTGCAGTCGTTTCTGATCTCATTTGAGGAATCAACGAGTTGAGAATAATGACACGATAATTGCTGTTATTGAACCAAAGATGCAGTTTAAGGTTTTTACCTGGATCACTACATTTGATTGATATTTTAATTTGGTTTTGGCAGATGAAAGATAATGAGGATTGGTTTGCACTGGGATTACTGATTTTTTTTCTCCTACTTTCTAGTACGCACGTAGCTTTCCTATTTTAATTTCTTATTATATTTAAAGATTCGACAGTATACGAAGGGAGCTGATCTGCACAAATAACTTCAATATCTGTGCTGCTAAAACGCTCTGAACATCTCCAAGTCTCCGTGCCAGGTAATAGTGCCGCTAATGGCTTTCAGATGCATTGCAAACAACATCGGAGGGATACACAAACCTATATATCAACGTGGATCTTTGCATTGCTTTTTAAATGGCCTAATCAGCTCTCATTTACGGGAAGGAGTCGGTGGGAGAGGGGCAGAGGCTACTTGAGCCGATGGGTTTGGGATCTCTGGTACGTGGGGACCAAGCGTTGCTGAAGGCAGAGCCCGAGGAGCTGATGTGTGCTCCGGGAGCACTGCCCTGCTGGGACACAGCAGCCTCGGTGATTCTCGCTGTTTCCGCGTGCTTCTGCGGCGTCTTCCAGGTGGGCCCTGGCTTCTGAATGCAGGCAATAAAAGCAGGGATGTTAAAACCAAACATAAAGCAGCCGTGCTTCATCCGCGGTGTTCCCCTTCGTTGTTATCGTGGCTTCAGCTGGCAGTGCTGGGGCACTTCCTTCTCCGTTTGAGTTACGCTGGAAGCTTGTGCCCCAGATCTGAGAAACTTGGTTAAAGAGGCAGTGTAAATCCCAAATGCTTGCCCTCGCTCCAATTGAAGCTAAAAATTGCAATAATATCGTTATCACTGGGCACAATTCCCCGGTGCCCTCCTCCTGCCCGCTGACGTGAGCACGCTGACATCTGATGCGGAGCAGAGGCAGCGGTGGAGGCCGGCAGCAGCTCGCTAATGGGTTGCTGATTGCTCTCCTGCTCCCTCTGCATCCCGGTGAACGGTGCGGGGTCGGCTCTCGCAGGCTGGGGAGCTGATAAAAACACTTTGCCCTCGTGTCATCGCGTTTCTCTCGGAGGGTAAAAGAGCAGATCTCCTCTGCTGTCCCGATGGCTGGCTCTCCTGCTTAATTAGAAAGAGTTATGTAAAGAAGCAGCCTCCCTGTCTGAAGCTGAAATGAGTTGTAAACCTCAATTTTTACAGTTGTGAAACTCATTTTACCTACTCAAGGAGGTGTAAAAGGAAGGCACGTGCTGTCATTGTGTCCCACAGCTAAATGTGAAGGTGAAGTCGTTCCCATGCAGGCGGCTGCCCCTAGGGAGAGCCAACACACAGCACAGGGTCAGCAGCACGATGCAGATGGTCAGCGGCGGGGACTCATCTCCTCCTGAGATTAACAGCGGTGTTTGCTCAGCGTCTGCTGCCTGCTGGTGGGATTTGAAGGCGTCCTCCTGTGGTGGTAGGAAGCTTTGAGGTGAGATCTGGGTCTCGCCTTTAGCCCTCCTGTGCCCCTTTGTTCGACTCCTCGATAACAGCCAGGTGATGGTTTCAGCTTGTAGCAGCTACACCCCTGTCCTGAGGACAGCCTAGCGCTGCGTCTCTCTCACGTGTGCCTTCGGAGGAGCCGAGGCGCAGCAGGTCACTCTGTGCCTTTGTTCCCCGCTGAGCAATTAGAAAATAATTTGTTTCTGCTCCCAAATCCTTCAGGGAAACAATTGCATATCCTTAACCCGAGAGCTGTGGCACCGAGACCTCTGCGTGGGGCAGAAGCCGCTCCTCACCTCCTCAGCACGGGGGCACTGCTGCTGCTGGGGCCCTTTGGCTCTTAAAACGAAGCGAATAAAGGATTTTCCCGGTCAGCCAGAGCCAGGTGAGTGGCACAAGGGATGGAGGTGCCAGATCCCTGCGGCGTTACGAGTGAAAGCTGGAAGGCAGCTGGCGTGGGCACACCATAGGGCCCCTCTGCCCCCACGAGCAGGGAGCTGCTGCTGGTCACAGCCCAGCGGGGCTTTCACAGGACCCGGCACCGCTGGTGCTGTGGGTGTGGAATTAGGGCCCAGGTTTATCGATTGTCTAATAGCTTGGTCGTCTGCTGTTTAACCTGCTGAAGGTTAATTAAAAAAGGGGATGGATGACCTCGTGGCCTTCTCATTAATCCGAGGATGACTGGGCAGAAGGAAGAAGTGCTTTGTGTGCTGAAATCGGTCTCGAAGCCTTCTCGTGCTGCCCTTCCCTCCGCCCACCGCGCTGCGCCTGGCATTTTTTTCCCCAGCTTGACACAAATATTTGGCTAGGGCTGAAGGGCTGAAGAGAATTACATGCTATCAGCAGAATCGGAGGAGAAGACGTTCCTCTGCCAGTCACGTCATGCGCCGGGCACGGCAAAGGCTCGGCTTAATGCACCTGATTGTGTCCGGCCTATGCTAAGCAGGGCGAAGCAGGAGTGGGCGCAGGTCATCGCCCACTGCGCGGTTCCCAGGCTCGGGGAGAAGCCCTCTGCCCGGCAGCTGGAGCTGCATTCCCCGGCCTCATTCCTGGCATAACTCGGCCTTTCCTTCCCCCTTCCCCGCCCCTGTCCTGCCTGGCAGACCCCATGGTTTCTTTGGAGAGCTGAGCCCGGGCTGGTAGCCACGGGGCAAGAGGTCTGCCGCGGCTGGGAGCCCGTTGGGGTGCTGAGACATGAGGGGTGGCACACGGGATGGGTGCCTGGTGGCTCGGGGCTGGGCACGGAGGGGTGGCAGCCCTGCAGGCAGCATCACAGCACTCGTGGGGGCATCTGGAAACTGCCTGGCGGGTGGCAGGGTTCATTTACGTGGAAGAGAAGAGTCGGCTGTACCCTCATTGCCTTGCTGAGCTTTAGATCGGCGTAGATTCACTCGGTGAAGATGTTTATCCTTGCAAGGGTACAGTGACCTCTTCCGAAGTAATTGAAACGAAAGAGAAGGAAAAAAAAGAAATCAATAACGCTGGAGCAGGCGTCAGATAATGGGCTGTGTGTGTCTGTGTGAGCCTCGGGGTTACGGAGAGATATGGAGCAGGCAGGGCTCCTGCCTTGGCTGTTCTTCGGGGGCGATGATGGGTGTGAGAACAGCTGCCTGCACGAGGCGTAATTAAGGTTTAATTGGAGCTGGCCATTAGGAGGTCAGGGAGAGTGACGCGGGGAGGAAAGAAAGGTGGAAAGAAACTTGAAGGTTAAAAGAAGAGAGAAGAAAACAAAGCTGAGGAACGGAGGCTGGCACAAGGGTGGTGCAGGGCAAAAAAAGGGTGGTTCTTGGAGGATGGATGCTAAGGCTCACACCCCTGCTGGGTGGGAGTGGGTGTTGCATTGTAGCAAAAAAGCCTTTTTTTCCCAAAATATCATTGTTCGTCTCTCTAAGCGTCAGTACTGTGTTTAAATCCAGGTTTATAGCTTGTGGTGTCAGAATTTCCTGGGGAGCTGTTCATGTCGAGTGGATTTGCCTCCCCTGTGCCACTGCAAATTGCTCTTCGGGTGCTCCACGTTCCCGTGCTGCTCGGAGAAAAGGAAACAGCAAAACCCTACAGGTCAGGACCATCACAACCAAACCAAAAACGTACTCTGGAGCTCTGCTGGAGAGGCCTGTTTTTCCTGGTGGAATTAAAAGGGTCGTTGGCTGAGCATTTCCCAGCCCTTCATACGGAGCTGAGGCATGGAGGAGTGCAGGGCTTGTCCTCGGCCCTGCTGGAAGCCCGCGGTGGGGCTCACTGAAGCCCGGCAGTCTCCGAGGCTTGCCTACGACGTTTTACCCTACAGCTTCGAGCCAACAGGAAAATACTGCCCTTAAACAAAATATTTAGGCAGACTCTGTTTAAACATCTCCCGGAGTTGCCTTTCTTTTGAGTCTCGAGCTGGAATATGTTTGAGAATTCTGCTGCTGGAAGTGGAAAATCGCACGTGAGCCGTTTCCATCGAATTTTCTCCTGGAGAGCATGCGCCTGGAGTGCCTGCGGACTTCCATCAGGCTCTTCAGAGGAGTTGCTCCAAGCTCCTAGCGGAGGGAAGCGCCGTTTCCTAAGAACCCGGGCACACTTGAAATGCTGGGAACAGATTTAGCAGCTTGTGACAAGGTTAGCCCGGTGCTGAGAGCGAAGTCCTGGGAGCTGTAAAAGCTCAGGGCCGTTATGCTGGAGGAGCCGAGTGGCTTTCCTCTCTGCGTGACCTCCGGCGAGCCCTCAGACCTCTTTGCATCTCATTCGGCCCAGCTGGAAAGCCCAAATAAACAGCAGGAGCCTTGCTGGAAGCCAGAAGCCTCGACTGACTGAGTTATTCCAGGGAAATGGGGAAATTAATTAAGTCACGAATTAGACTCGGGGAGAGAACACACGGGTTGGATTGGCTTAAAGAGGAAAAAAAGTCTACAAACACCCCAACCTACCGTGTTTGGGCTTAGCTGGAATGGGTGAAGCAACTCGGTGCCATCCCTCTTCACAGCAAAGACAAAAAAAAATAGCACTTTTCCTTTTTGTCAGCCTGTTTCCGAGGCTGTAGGAATAGTTAATCAATATTTCCATCAGACACGCGCTCGGGCCCCTTGCCACAGGCACTCATTTTTAAACCCTTCAATCTCGTGTCATTTATGGAGATTGTATTGTCAGAAACAGCGCCGTAAATAATTTATTTTGCTGCCAGAGCTTTTCTAAAGGTCTCTGGGCGCGATGCAAGATTTCCTCCAGGAGCTGTAAAGCTTCCAGCTCGGTTCGCTATGGCAAAGGAGGGTTTTTTTTGAGAGAGAGACGAGGAGGATGGTGGAAATGATTGGGTATTTCGGGGAGTGGCCGGCAGCTGTTTCTTCTGCATCGCTATTGCAAGCCAGAGCAGAGCAATTAGTAAGTGAAATGATTGCTGGCTGATTGTTTCTCGTGCACCCCACTGCCTGGAAGCCCCGACCCGATGAGCCCACGTCCCGTGTATGGGGTCGGTGTGGGTGCCGGGTCCCCTGCCGTGCCACGGTGACCCTGCTGTTGGTGACGTGCTTCCTCCTGCACAGCCCCAGCAGAAGTGTGGAGCCTCCAGTTTATGTATTTGATGTTTTGCTTTCTCTTTAGTTGCTACCTGGGCTGTGAGCTGCAGAAGGAGCTCGGCACCATCTTCATTTTGTCTCTCTGAGTTGAAATTCCCTTGGGGCCGCCCAGCTCCCCTCTCTGGCGAGCACCCGATGAGCACCCATCCTCACTGGGCCTCCAAGCCTGCAGCACAAACTGCATCTGCCAAATGTCTGCAGCTTCCCAAAGCCTGGAAGCTTCCCTGAAGGAGGAGAAAACCCTACAGCAGGCCCAGGTGAACACCAGCTCTGTACTGGGAGGCTTGCAAGGAGGTCACTGTTCCCGGTTTACGCTTAAAGTGTTCCCAGATCCCGAACGCTGTTGGGGTTTCTGGGTAGCTAGCAGGGAGTGCAAGGGAAATCCCATGGAAACCAACCTGGTGTGCTCCCCAGGCAAATTAGAAGGCCGATATCTAATGGTATGTGTGGGAAAGCAAGCACAGGGAACCAAATGATCTCCACGAGCTCCCTTTGCTGAAGGTTGGAGCCCGGGGAGCTGATCTGGCTTTAGCTGTGCCCTGAGGAGCTCCGCTGAAGCCTGGGCAGGGGCTGCGTGGGGCTCATCGTGCTCCACCAGCGTGCTCTGCTGCTCCGTGCCAGCCCTGACCTGGCTTGCTGCTGTTAATTAAGGCTGGGATTAATTGAAGAGAAACTGGCTTTTTGCTTGGCAGGAATAATGAAGCGCGTCCTGGCTGCTGTTGCGTGGCAGGTGGCAGTTTCCAGGTATGGGAGGAAACAAACGAGCGGGTCCTGAGCTCCCCAAATGGGATGGGGGCAACGTGCCTGCGGCTGGGGAACCCCCGGCCCTGGGGCTGGTGCCTCTCCCCATCTGCTCAGCCAGCCAGGCTTGATTGATCAGAGCCTGATCAATGCTTGTTTGGTGCAGATGCATGTTGACCACTTGCCTTTTTCATAGTGCTTTAGGAAAATGACAGCTCTAAAACCCGAGCACCCTTATCGCTTCCATCAGGTGCAGAGCGTCGCGTTTTGACTCGCTGCACGTGGCAGCGGGAGGCTGGCACTTGCCTTCTTGCTGTCTTCCATCCTCCTTTCCCCCTCATCCTCCTTTCCCCCCCGCACGCCTCCGTTTTATACAGAGCAGTGTCTGCAGGCTGTGCTGTCGATGATTTTCCTGCTTCAAAGGAGCGGATCAGGAATTGAATTTATCCGTTTTTATACTGAAAGAACAAACCGTGCGGCATTTGATGTTTTCTCCTCAAGTAATCTTTCCCTGGCTCGATTTGGTTTTGTTGCATGATCTCTCCCCACGTTTTCTATCCTGCTTAGACGAGGGCAGTGTCTCGGGCACCAGCGGCCGTTCGGAGCGCTGCCGCTTGGTGACAGCCTTTCAAAGCCAAACCCTCGCTGCTGGAAGGAGGGCTGGACCTGCCCCACCGCCCAGCTCGCTGTAAAGAAGAAGTTGTTCCCTGGGATTTCATTCGCACGTTAAGTGTGGAGGTAAATATCTGCTGGCAGCGTGCTCGAAGCAGCACGTTAGCGGCTCTCCTGAAATCCCCGCCTGGAACATGGCGTGCTGCTGAGACCTTTGGGGGAGCAGTGAAATGAGCTAAAGGACAGGTTCCTGTGCTGGAGCATTGCTCCGGGGGGTTGTCCCCCATGGTGACACACACCCACACCTCCGCAGCCACAGCACCTTGCTCTGCTCTCTCCTGGGGCGCGCACCCGGACACGATCCCGGTGCCAGCACATCCTTACCGGGCTGATTCAGGCCGTGAGCCCCTCAGCTCCCCTTTTCCCAAATGAAGACAGGATTTTATCAGGCTCCCTGAGCGCTGCCTGGCTGTCCATCAGGCAGCGGATCTGGACCTGGTGACCTGCAGCCGAATTTAGCCCAGGGAAGAGGCAGCAGCAGGGGAGGCTCCAGCTGCCGGCCCCCTGCCCGCTCACAGCTCCTCAGTCTGCTCGGTGCGGTTCTGGCCCGAGGGTACTGGAGGAAGGAGGGGAACTGAGAGGTACAGGCGAGGGGGCAGAAAGCAGCACCCCAATTTCTGTACTGCACAGCCACAGGCAGCTGGTGTCACCCTGTGGCAGGCAGATGGAGCCAGGCTGTTCGTTTTGGGGTGTGTGCAGGTGAATATACGCAGCGCTTGCCCTTCTCCCGTCCCCCCATTCCCACCACCACGTCTCCCGTTGCCCTCCTCTAGCTGGCCAGTCTCACCGGTCCTTCAAAACCTCAAATCATCTCTTCACAGCCCAATTTCCACATCCTGGCCCTCAGTATTCTGTACCTGAGGTTAAAGACTAAAAATGATGAGAGTTATTTGCAGAAGCCTGTGTTGGCTGCTGTTGGGTTTCAGATGCGGCCCCTGATCAGGGCGGGAGGTACAACTGCTCTGACAAAGACTGATTGCAAGTGCTGCAGTCCCACTTTGTATTCCTTTTCCTCCGCTTATCTGCTGTGATCAAGGAAAGCTGATGCAAACGTTGGAGTGATTTGCTGCGAGCTCCCCAGAGCTGCGCTCTGCGATGCGGCTGTCACTTTGGGGAACCAACACTTTGAGAGGAGAAGGGCTGGCGTCGTGTTAGTGCTGGCATTTGTTCGGCCACCGAAACTGCGCAGATTTCTTTTCCACTTTGCTTCTGTTCAATCACGTGTTTAACTCTTTCATCCCACCGTACTTTTATCTTCTCTTTTCACTCAACTCCAGGAATGTTCTCCCAGACTCTTGGAGCAGCAGAAAGCAAAAAGGAGCCGTTTGCTCTTTCATATGGCAGCGCGCTGGCTGTTGAAACATTTATGAACCCGTCTGCCATTGAGTTATTTTAGTGGATTTCGTGCAGCCGGTGCCAGGAGAACCTCTCTAATAGGTACAGTCCTGGAGCAAATCGGCAATCGCAGGAATTCGGGATCAATCTCCCAGGTTTCTGAAGTCTCGTGTGCTCCCACCAGCGTGATCGTTTGTTTCGTGCTCAGTTCAGCGCAGAGCTGTGCAGCAACACGGTGAAGTCAAATCCCTGGTGCCTTTTCTGGTTCTGTAATTTACAGCTATATCCCAGGATTATAAGAGACGGGAGGAACACCTAGTAAAGGCCAGAGGTTTCCTCTGGGATAAACCAATTTGATGGGTTTGTTGAAGACAACAAGGATTCTGATTGAGGGCCTGCTGTTTACATGTTTAATGTAAGATGTTAAAATATAGAAACTACAGGAGCAGTTCCCTGTTGGATTTCACTTTTAATCCCCGTGAAGCAAATATTGGTGTTACAGAAAGAAGTTTTCCTTTCTCAGCCTGGTGAGACCTCCGCGTTTCTTCAGCTGGGTAATTTGGGCCGGCTGCACACACGAGCAGGAGAAACCTGGGCTCCTGCAGGGCACAGAGCCACCCCGGTGCGTTTCCATCCTGCCCTGTGCCTGTTGTGGGTGCTGAGGGCTGTCGGGTGCTTTAGATATGCCCAGCTGGGTTTCCAGCACAAGGAAGCATCACCGAGCGCTGCAGCTGAGCACCAAGGGCACGGCCTGACCCTTTCTGCTGTGCCGCTGCCTGCCCTGGGGCCGAGCAGTGAATCGCTTTGGGCTGCGTGGTACGTGACCGTGGCCGGGGGGTGATCTGTCAGCCTGGGGTTATTTCGAGTGCCAGCGAGCTGTGTTTTGCCTCTGTTCCTTCTAATCCCCCTGACGCCAGCGCAGCGCAGGCCGAGGAGCTGACCGCAGCTCGCAGCCAGCCCGCTCCAGCCCCGCCGGCACCGAGCCTCCCACGCTCAGCCCCCTCGGAGCCCCCGTCGGAGGGCAGCAGGGTGCCGTTTTCGGTGCCCTTTCCTCTTCGCTGCCTTTCCTGCCGTGTCCGTAGGCTGCTGGGAAGGACTCGACATCGGTTTCTAATCAGCGGCGGTGCAGTTGTGCGTGGCGGGGCGTGATGACGTTGGTTGGCTCCGCTGGCTGCCAGGTGAGTGAAAGTCGATCCGGAGCGAGTGGAAATAATGTGGCCCGAGACATGTGCATGCAATTTGGGCGGATGATTCAAGCCAGAGCCATGGCAACTGAGATAAACAGAGGAAAAGATACTGGAAAAGCAGCAGCGGCTCCGTTTTAATAGCGCGGCCTTTCTTGCAGGCGGCTCAGATGTTTACTAGAAGAGCTCCATCCTCCTGCGTGTCTCTCCCTCCCCGCCACCCCCATCGCTTCGCGTGCACTTAGTCATGAGATCGGATGGCTCCTTGGGCAAAGCACCGCAGGCCAAATTCCACAGTTTCTGCTCCAGCAAAAAAGCCCTCGAGCGTCCTCAAACACGGGCTGCAGAGCTGCTCTCCCCATCTTCACCGCCGTGATGCAAAGGACCCCGATAAAAACCCATCTTCCATGAGCTCTGTATGGATCCTGCAAGCATCGGAGGGATTGTTGGCTCGGTGGGGTGTCTGAGCACGGGACGAGCTTCTGCTGGAGATAAAGCTATTGGGCAGGCGTGAAGCCCGTGTTGTGAGAAGGTAATGTCTGAAATGGAAAGAATGGAGTGCCGCCACCACGCTTCCCACGTGAAGCCGGGGAGGAGTTGGCCGGTGTGTGGCCGTGGAACAACGGGCCCTTCCTGAGGAGATGGAGCACGGCTTGGCAGCGGGGCCGTGCTGCTGGGTGGGCTTCTGGGCAGCCGAGCCCTCAAGCTGCGAGTGGAAACAACCCAGCGAGAGCCGCCTGGTGCGGCGCGGCGGGGACAGGGCTGGCAACGAGGAGCTGCTGCCCGTGGAGCCATCCCGATGCCCGTGCGTGCCGACAGGGCTCCTGCGATCCCACACTGCAGGCGGTGTGCTGGTCCAAGTCCCACCCGCAGGGGACCTGCTGGTGATTCACCTCAGTGAATCATTAATTCCTGATGGTTTTCTGATCGTTGCCCTCGGTGCGTCCTCGCTTCCCAGGCTGCAGGTCCAGGCTGACTGGGAGGCACAAGCTTTCAAGCGGTTTAACAGCTGGCTGCTTTCCTAGGCCGCTGCAGCTAGCCTGCCTCAGAGATGCATCTGTGTGGCTCCTTTTCGTCATGAATTAGCTTCCCAATTCTGTCATTCCAAGATATTGTGAATACCGATAAAAAAAAATCCAAATAAAGTCGAGTACAGTCACCCTCTAGTTGCATCCTTAAATTTGAGGTTCAGTATGAGACTCACAGTGTCTAAACAGAGAATTACTGGGCACGTGCTGCGTTTTTTTTGCTTTTTTATATTCCTGATATAAAGGATTGAAGTTAGTTGTGCAAATATCCTCTAATTCATCGTTTTCCAGGAGAAGGGGAACCAAGGCACTGGTTGCTGAGCTCTTGGCTCAGGACTCACGTGCAGCACATACGTGCTCCAGGCCTCCTTTGTGCTCTTGGTGGCTCCAGCCTGCCCCATACACGTGGTCACAGCCACGTCTGTGACAGCTCTGCTTGTAGGAAATGTGACATTCCCACTGCAATGCAACAAAAGGGATTTTAGGTGTCTCCTCCGCTTGCCGTGTTTGCCTGAGCCCAGGTGCGGTGATGCTGCCAACCCTTGGGCTGGCAAGCCACAGTCATGACCCTTCTGCTAGCAAAGACATCACCTTTCTGTCACGTTCTGTGAAGATTGAAGTACAAACAGGTTTGGTTTAGACATTTATCTTATTTAACTTGGCTTGAAGGGAATAACAAGGCTCCCTAGCAAGCCTTTTTCCTGAATTTTTTATTATCGGTGTTAATGTAGGTGACAAAAACAAGACACTCGTCTTTCTCTGATTTTTTTTTTCCACTTCATTGTTCGGTTTTACAGTTTTATGTCACTTCCAGTTCTCCTGTCACAGTGACATCTTTCAGAGTGGATAAAAGCTGAAAGCTACAAGCAGAAAAAAAAAATCAGCTGCCTTTGCAGCTGAACCATAGGGCAACAAACGTAAGTCAGAAGCCCGGTATTTGCTTTACTTTTATTGCCATTCCTGTATGGAAAAAAAATGTACATAAAGGGTCTGTCTTCTGATGTTCAGTGACCAGAGGAGCCCAGGAAGCTGAGTGAAGGGCTTCAGAAGAGAGAATTTATTTAGTCTTCACCCATGGAAGTTGCCTTCCGTGGTGCCACGTTTCTGTATGCATCTTCCCAGCTGGTGGGTTCTGGGCTCTGTAGAAGCCACCATTGGTACAGGTGCTAAATCTGTTTGAGCGTCACCCTAAATTCTCCCTCCCAATGTTTTTTTTTTTTTTCTCTTTGCCTGCCCAGATTTGCTGGCAGGTGGAGTTGAGGAACTGGGCACCGGTGCAGAGAAGCTGGGATGGACGTTGTGTGCGGGGTGCTCCGAAAGGTGCAGCCTGGGGGCAGAGCTGTGCGTCCTTGCAGCCCCAAATGCTGGGAACAGCAAGCCGAAAGGTGCCCAGGTGATGGAGCAGCACTCCTGGGGTTTAGCCAAGAGTGAACCATTTCCCAAAAGTGAGCTATTTCCCTCTGGATCTCAGAGTGGGAACGGGAGCATCCCTAGCAGAGCTCCCTGGGGATGGCTGTGCTGTGCTGGTGGTTAACGATTTCCTAGAAGGAAAGGGACTGAAGTTTGTTCCCTGTTTCATGGGGCGATGCCCGCTTGCTAAGAGCACCTGATTTACACCGCTTTTCGGTGGCCGCTTTGTGCCTGGAAACGTTTGGGGCCTGTTTTGAAGCTGTGCAGAAGGAGCGTGCTTGCGTCAGCCCGAAAGTGCAGTGAGTCAGTGGAGTCCTGAGGGAGCTGTAACGGCTCAAACAGCAAGTTGGAAAAGGAAACGGGGACGGATTTAAAGACGCAGCATTCGTGGTCGTGGCTCTGTTTGGGGCTGCGCTGCCTTCGGAGAAGGCGCTGGAGGGGAAGGGGTTTGGCGAGGGCTTTGCTGCTGGAGCTTTATAGCAGCCATCCACCCGGGGCAGGGTGTGGAGCTGGAAGGGGGTGGTAAGCTGGCTCTGCTCAGCATTGTACTCAGGATTTTGGTATTCAGGGAATCTCCATGAATTCCTCGTTGATATGTGTGTTTTGGTATGTTAATGAATAACTTATTGGGAGGGACAGGAAGGCAGGCGGGGGGCAGCCTCTCGGTTTGGCCCCCGCTCCTCCTTTCTCCTCGGCGTTTTCAGCTGTCTGTGCTCAGGGCTGCTTCGTGCAGGGATTTGTCCCGTGCTGGGGTTGCTCTTGGGCCATTTCGTCTGTCCTGAGCAGACCAGATTTGGTTAGGGAACCCCACTGGGGCCTGCCAACACGTGTGTGGATCTCAGCGGGGTTAGGGGCAGTGGTGGATGCGCTCGCTGCCCTGGTGCACATCACAAGGGGGCTGGCTGTTAACACACCCCGTTCTCTTTTTGTCCATCCCCCTGATAAACAGAAGGGACATGGGATACCTCCTTCCTTCAAGCCTAATGTTGACTCAGACGAGTTCATTTCAGGTGTTAGCTTTGCTATTCATAAAATGGTTTTGGTTCCTGTTCTGGGTGGAACGATCCAAGCCTGTTCCAGTGCTGTTGCTGGGTTTACATGTATTTGACAGCTTCCTGTGGTGCTAACCAATGTCGTATTCGGGGTCCTCAAAACCATCGATGAGTTTATGATGTATTTCTGGAGGGAAAAAGTAGCCATCTGGAGGTGTCACAGCGAAGTCGAAGATAACATGTTGGGCTCCATAAATCCTCTGATGGATCCCTAAAACGCGTGCTTTGAAATGGAGAGCCCATCTTGCCTGTTTACAAGGCCTCCTGGTTAACAAAACAGACTGAAGCTATTCCTTCCAGTAGAGAGCTCAGAAAATAGCAGAACGAACAGCCAACCCTGAAGGATTTCCCCTCCGCCCAGGGCAGGCCACCGGTAACACAGCTGCGGCTGCGCTTCCAGCTGAGCCAGAGCAAGCGAGGTGCATCCAAGGCAGCCGCCCCGTGCAGGTAATGTTGGCCTCTAGAGGGACATCACCAAAAATAAAAGAACCGGTTTCTGGAGAACCAAGAATGGAGAAAAATGAGAAAGCCTGGACCTGCCCGCTGGGGTTTGCTGAGCGGGGCAGCTTGCTGGCTGGGCATCCTTGGGAATGCCACTGGGGTGGCTCTGAATATATCTCCCTTCCCCGAGGCTGCTTCCAGCGGGTTGTTTCTTGATCTATGTGTTCTGCATATACAGACTGTTCCGTTTCTTTATCATCAGGAATATAAAAACGTTTGGGGACTGTAACGTACAACTTCCAATGTACCAGTTCAGCTCTCTCGCTGTAGCTATTTAGTCAGCCCGTGAGAGCTTCATTAGTTCATTTTGATTGAGGATTGCTCTGTTCCTCGGCGATACTTATGCAAATTAATGACTCACATCCTCACAATTGAATTTAAATATCTATAAAATTTTAGATTTAGGCAAGTAATTGCATTGCGCTCTTGCAACCCCTGTGAAGGATTTTGTTGCATCCGAGGCCATATTTCAAACCTGTGACCTCACTCCCATAAAGCAGAGCTATTTCATTACATCATAGCTGTGCAATTTGACTTTTGATAGCTGATATTTGCATTTATGTTGGATCCATTAAATATTTTTCTGCTTAGAAAGCTGCCAGGCATGAAACACGTTGGCTCATAAATGCTTAAAAAATATATATATTAAAAAAAAACACCCACAACTGGTATTCTTTTGGCCTTCTTGCTGGCAGTTTTGCTGAAAACAAATGAGTTGTAGTTTTCACTTCCATCATCGCCATCTGCTTGGTTTCCAGAAAAAAATGATTAATGATTTTTTGCCTTTGCAGCTGCAATATTTTATTAAAGCCTGACTTCACTAGTGATACAGACGGAAATATTTCTGCAGTTAACCGGCGTTTATCAAGCCTGCAGCAGGTGACTAAGGCTGTACTCAGATGCGGGCGCTCTCCCTCGGCTGTGGGATCTTTGCAGGGTCCCCATTGTGCAGTGAGAGCAGGTCACAATTCGCAGTGGCCAAAGAAATGCCCGAGAAGCTCCGTGTCCGAGACCTCCTGCCGTTCCTCTTGCTTCGAGGCGCCGTGCTTTCCGTGTTGCTCCTGTGCAAGGTGGGCTTCAGATAGGCTGGGTGAGAGGCGTGCGGCCCCTCTGGGGCAGGAGGGGATCGCTTGGTGCTGACATGGTACAAAGTGCCCGTTTGCAAGCTTCGTGTAAATGCTGAATATTTTCACCTAGTGTTTGTTATCATTAGCAATAGCCAACCATCCCTGCGCCCTCCTGCGCTCCAGCACTGACATCCCCTGCTGCAGCGGGCTAAAACACATCTTTTATCGCTTTATAACTCTAAATCACCTTTTTTTTTTCTTTTCTCTTCCCCAAACCTCTTCTGTCACCTACCTCTCGCCAGCAAATCCTGCGAAAACAACATCCCCTGTGACTCAGCTCCGCGGGCTGTCTGGCACCGGGGCTGACGCAGTGCTGGGGAGGACCCCTCCCACGCGCCCCGCGCCAGGGACGATTGCCTAACCCCACTGCGAGCGGGATGCTCAGCCATGGGCTCAGAGAGCCTTCCTCCCATCAGAGAGCCTTCCTCCCAACGGGGCCGAGAAAGCCTTCCTCCCAGGATGCCGGAGAAGGTGATGCTGAGGCTGTCAGCAGCGTTTTCTTGGCCCCAAAGCTGTGGAGTTAAATTCCTTGCTCAACCATACCCTCTCCGTACCCCCCCTCCGTGCACACAATTATCCAGATTAAAGAAGAAAAGGAAAAGGGATGATAGCCCGAATTTTGTAAAATGGCTATTTTTGTAGGTCGAGCCTCAGATGGCGTTTGACCCTTCATGCAGATGGTTTCACTTAATGTATTTTGTTTAAACAATCCCTGTTCCTGGAAGTGGTTTCAGAAGAGGCTGTTCCTCGTTGCTGCTCGTGTTTGCTGTTTCTCGTGATATTGCAAGAAGCTCAAAAAGAGCAAATTCAGAGAAGGGCAGCATTCAGCGCTAACAAGCGGATCCCAATTAATAGGCTGTAATTGTGTTGACTCCTCGCAGCTTTCAGGACTGAAGTGCAGTGGGGGGCTTCTGTCATCGTGCTCTAGAGCTCACTTCATTTCTGGGAGTCCCAGTGCAGATACGGGGAACAGCTCCTCACCCGAGAGAGCTCCTGGTTCCTCTTGGGACAGGCTTCGTGGTGTCCCGACATGAAAACCTTCCCTTTCTCTTGGGTCCAAATGAAGCGTTTCTGTGGGAGGGAGGTAAAACATCCATTACTCTTGGACCTTTTCACGTCTGTTGTGATTTCAGCGTGCGCAGACTCCTCGCAGGTAGCACAGGAGTCCTCGTCGATGTTGAGCACACCCGGCACGAGCCGTGAAAAGCCGAGAAGCCTGCCTCGAGTTCAGCTCAGCAGTTTTTACCCTGTCCTCCGCCCCGGCCAGCTGCCACCAGGCGGCTTTCAAACCAGATCACGGGAGCTCTGCGCAAGAGGAGGAAGGCAGAGGTGGTTTATAAGCTGGAGGTGGTGCAGCGGGTGTAGGGCCGAGGTTTCACGTGGCTGCTGAGCCTCCCACGGGGGGAGGAAATCTTGTACAAGTGGGGCACAAGCACGGCACCAGGTTGGTTGATTGTTACGGGAGCAGCCTGAAGAAGAGCTGGGAGTAAAGCTGCGGTGTCTCTGCTCCATAAGTGTGTGTTTAAGCTGAGCGCTTAATTTGCCCTTCGTTTATTTTCCTAAAATATTTTCCATCTTAAAAGCCAGATCAAGTCTGAGAGCTTGACACGGAGCGAACGGGACCCAGGCTATTATCAGCTCTTTCCGAAACGACAACCTGCTAATCCTCCCGGTGCCTTTGTGACATCCTTTTCTCTAACACTCCAGGTGTAATTACAAGATGAGAGCTCACATAATCTGTGGGGCTTTTCCTCTGCGCTTTCGCTCGATCTGATAACCGGTACGCTACACGGCTTGACATCCTTCTGCGTTACCTCTCTCGAGTGCAGCACTGGCTTCGTATTCCCCTTGACTCCAGGGCTGCTGGAGATTTCTGGGCTGGTTCTTTCTCCGACCCTCCTTCTGCTTTGAGATTAATTTTCAAACGGGTTCTGCTGGCACCCTAACTAAGGTGCGGGGTGGAGGGAGGGATTAGGGAACACAGCAGCTCTTTCATTCTCCGAAAATCCTCTGGCTGCGTTCCAGGAGGGAGACTTGCACAGGCTGAGCTGAACCAAGAGAAGGGAGGAAATGGGGACGCAGTGACCCACCGAAAACCACCGAAAACTTTCTCCCTGGATTTTCCCACCTCTTGTCAGCTCAATCCATAGCTTTGTGTCCTTTAACGGTGGGTGTTGCAGGCTGCTCTTGGTCGTTCCCTTATTTTGGAGGGTTTAATCATTATTGTGATGACGTGATCCAATATCTCTTAAGTTGGCTGTGCAGGCAGAGCAACTTCTGTGGGCAGCCTGAACGTGCTGTGGTCAGTGAAGTTAAGCCTGGGATTTCCATGCTAAATTTCAGGTCTCATCCAGGTAACCCCAAATTTGGGACCCAGCACCATCGTTTCCGCGGCTATGCAGTGAGGAACACTCAAATTCTTGAGCAGGGGACCTACCGCACGCGAGCACTGGTGCCGGCAAAAGGGGGTGATGGTATTGTACAGCAGGTATTGTGCTTTGGTGGTGCAGGTTGGTTGTAATCATTTGTGTAGGTCTTCAAAAACTTCGTAAATGATGAAGCAACGACATTGAGCCTCAAGCACCGGCTGCGGCAGCTGTAGGGCCGGTGTGAAGCAGGGTCGGAAGCTCCTAGGATGCTGACTGTGGCTATTCAGCCACGCTCGCGCACTTTTCTTTATTTTCTGTCTGGTATGCGGGCAGACAGGATCTACAGTCTTTCTTCATGCCAACAGCAGTAAACCTCAGACCACATGTAATGTATCTGCCCTGCGAATGGCTCTGATTAATGACAGACAGGTAGGGCGAAGGGAAAGGAGCTTTGGGTTTCTCAAAATACACGGAGAGGCAGAGTGTGAGGTTACCGGAATCGGTAGCCCACGTTTCTTCTTTTACACCATCTTTTATTATTTTCCTGTATATATTTTTTTTTTGCCTGAAAAGGCAGAAAACGTGGAGGCATTCCACTGCCTCAAACCATGTTTTAAGTGAGAATGTAAATGTGACAGGTATTGCGTTCTACATGGACCAAGAAAACCCCTTCTGAAAGGATTCGATTTAAAAACTTTTTCCCTGCTTAATTCTGCATCAGGTTTTGGCTTTGTGTTAATGGTTCTTCCAAACTACCTGGCTCTTCCAAACTAGTTCAAAGGTTTGGTGCTTGGGCTGCGTCCTGTTACGCTCAGCAGAATGGGAGCCTCCTTGTGCGCCCTGCCTGCTCCTGGACCGGGACGGAGACAAGGGGGATGGATGTGTCCGCCTCCACCTCTGCTGCTCTCCAAGGGCAGCTGGCTGAGACCAGGAGGGAGATGTGTCCCCCTCTTCAGAGACACAACTCCGTGCAGGATTAGACCCCTGGAGAAACACCAGCCTGCCCATCGGACCGCCCCTGGGCTCCCAGTAAGGTGCGCTGCTCCCCCGGGCATCACTCGACATCTCCCATTTGAAATCCCCGCCGTGCTCCACTCAAAGCATCGACGTGCAGAAGGTTTTGAACACCGGCCGGAGCTGCCCTGCTCGGCACAGGTCGACGTTCCTGGTTTGCACGACGAGATCCGGATGGCAGGAAGGCGTGCGTGTTCACGGCCCCGTCCGCCTGCCACGGAGCTGCTGCTGCTGGCGAAGCGGCGCCGCCTCCGCGTTCCCCCTAATCCCTGCTGGGGCTGAGGCAGCGCCGCTTCGCAAGTCTTGTTTTCTTTTCCTCTTCTCCCCTTCCACCCCCTCCTCACGTGTAATCTGATCTCCCAGGCCTGGTCTTCTGCTTTGGCAGATTTTTCGCCTCTGGAGTGGAAGGAATTAACTGCTTGCTTTCTGCTGGGGAACGAGGCGGGTCTCGCTGCTCCTCCTGGCTTTTCGGGTGGATGTGCAGGGCCGTGCACAGGATAACCCACGAGGTCACCACCTCTGAACCCCCTGGCGCACCCTGGTTGTCGCTTTTCATTCGCATCTCCTTGCCTTTTCGGTAAAACAACACGGAAATGCTCCCACTCAAGCTCTGAGTCAGTGTTGGGCAAAGAAACGTTTCTAAAAATCTGGTTTCTGACACTTTGCAAGTATGCATCTCCTCTGATTGTGTGCTGGCTCCTCCGGTCTGGCAGCAAACGCTGAACTTCAGCAGGATCCCTAAGCTGATGTGACTCTACCTAGCACACAAACTGCCCTTCCCCGCTCCACATCTCCCAATTTTAATAAATCGATCAGGCGAGAAGAGCTCGGCACTCAGGAGAAGGTGGAGTCAGTGTTATTTGGTGTCTTTAAGGTAAAACCTCTATCTTTTTTTTCCAGATCTGGAAGTTGCAAGATGCCTCTCTCTTTTCCTTTGCCTGCAGATATTTCAAAAAGCTCTTAATGGGAGAGGCCAAAAGCTTGTTCAGTGGTTTATAAAGGGCCCCTTCGGACTTGGATGAGCCTTGCAGGCGAGGGCTGGTAACGCAGGCAGCTCTGTGGAGCTCACAGCACATCTTCCTTTTTTACCTGGGTACCAGGAGGACAGGCCAGCGCTGCAGGAGCTCAGTAGGACCTTTTGCCTCGTTACTACCTTAAAAGAAGGATTCTGCCCCATTGCTGGAGAGGAATCTCAACCAGTCGAACATCCCATCTCTAATCCCACCGCTCCTCGGCCGAGTCCTTCGGTCGGGAGGGTTGCAAATCGCAAACATCTGTTAAATCAAGGAGAAACAAACCCCAACAAATGCACATGCCGTATTGCAAAACCGTTTGTTTTTCTCTCGGGGTCTCCAGTGGCCTTCTGGTAACCTGCCTTTGTTGTTGTTTCTTGCCTGGCTGTCCGAGAGCCACGAGTGTTAATATTTCATGGTGTGTGCAGGTAGCATCTGGGCTCTAGCTGGGCCGCTCACAGGAAGGAAAGGAAGGAAAACACGCTGCCCTCAGGTGTTGGCTGCCCTTTACTCAAATCCACGTGTGCTTGTGGTGGCTTTTTGGGGGGCTGGAGGCAAAATGCCTACTGGAGAGCGAGCTGAAAAGTATCGGAATTGTAGTTAAGTGGCTTTTGTTTTTAACGTGCTGTTCTAACTGGCAGCTGTCCGTGCTGTTGTGAGCAAGGCAGCTGGATTTTGGGAAGATTTTTAGATGGAAAGGTAAAATCAGGGGCTCAAACACGAACCGCAAAAGGCAGAGATGCTGCACAAAGGCAGCAAGCAAGCAGGTGATGGCAGCATGGGCAGAGTGGACCTGACATAGGGCAGTGCTGGAGAAATTCACACCACTGAGGGCACAGAGCAGAAACCACTTGGGCCTCCTGTCTGGGTCTGCCGGTTACTGGTGCTGCTGGTCCGACTGGTGCCTGCTGATCTCCGAAGGCACAACCGTGGCCGAGGAGGCAGGCTTTAGTAGCCAGGATTTTCAAGCTGCTAGTCCCCTCGATCGGTGTCTTCCAGAAGGCTTGGCACAGCCCGTCTGAGAGTAGATGGAGAAATTGAACGGTGGAAGATCTGAGAACCCAGAGGAAAATCAGAATCTGTCAGGCAGAGCTGGCCCAGCCCCCGGGAGAAGAGGCAATATTGAGACTGCTGTCAGATCAAAGCCCAGCTTTGCTACAGCTGGGGCTGCAGCACATGCTGTGTCATTCACAGATTTCAACGTGGGTTTCTTTGATCGCTTTCATGTACGCATATGTTTGCGCTCAGGTAATGGTGTGAGATGTGCCGTGCCACCGCCTGACTGATTTCATCGGGGAGCGCTGCAGTACGGCACCGACCTGCCTCTAACCAGAGACAGCGACCTGGGAGTGCCCAAAATCACGAGTAACCTTAGTGCTTAAGGAGGAAAATGTGTCTTAGAAATGATGCGATTGGATGTGTGGAGCAGCAAACAAAAAGTAGGGAGGCAGCAAAGTGTTGTACAACGTGTACTGAGTTCCCTAACACCGTGGGGAAATCCTCAGCTGTGTTTACAGAGGAGCAGGATGAGGCACGGGTGACCTGTGACGGTAAGCAAGAACCTGCTCCTTTCCTGGGGCACTCCTCCAGTGCTTTGCTTTAACCCCTATTTTGTGCTGCCTCTGTTGCAGGACAAAAAAAAAGCCACTTGAAGGTACCTGTGAAAAAATCCCTGGTGTTTGGGGCTCCAGTCTGTTACCTTTCTGGGTTCAGAAGGGGATTTTAAATTTAAGCTCTGCTTTTAAATGGGTGGCGAGCAGTCAAGCTGTTTTTAATGGTATCGCAACGAAATTCACTCCAGTTGTCTGAACAGGGGGGATGATGCCAAAACTCACTTTCTGCTCACAGAGCCCAGTCCTTTCACCGCGGCTGTCGCGCATGTGCATCTGATTGCTCTCTTGGAAAGAGCTGCCCTGAAATTTTGGGTAGCTTTAAGGAAGCGAGGAACAAAATAGCCGGCCGCGAGAAGAAGCTCAGACACGGAGGCAGCTGGTTGAGGAGGTTATGGCCTTGCAGTGTTGGGTAGGTACAAAGATCAAGGTGTGGCGTGCTGCAGGCATGGTTAAACTTCACCTGGCAAGGACCAGGAACAGCCTGGTTTTGCCCTAAATCTAGCCGTGCTCTGAGCAGGAGCCTGACCCGGAGACCTTTTGAGGCCAGTCCCAACCAAAACCATTTTGCCGTGAGAGGTTGCAGCAGTCTCTCTGCAGCCCAGAAGTCTGCACGCTTTTCATGACTGATTTTACTCGAAGATGCGTATAGGACAGACATGAAAGGGATTAATAGATGTCAGCCGTAAGAGCAGCAGCACTTGTGTGACACCACCAATGTGGCTTTTATTTCCGTATCGCCGGGTAATTTCCTAGCATGTGCTAACTGAGTGTTTGCTCCGAAGCGTTCCCAGTGCAGCTTGCCATGACACACATGAAGAGCTGCCGAAGGACGAAGTTTGTCGCAGAGGGACCACACAGGCTTGCCTGCGTGGAAAAATAAAGGGAATTAATTTAAGGGTTTATCTACAGAGGAAGCTATCCCGGGAAAAGCTCTTTGTGTTTGGGTCCCTGGGTGGCTGCGGTTCTCCTGCAGCGAGGTTCTTCTGCAGGCGGGTTAATTTACCTCGAAACGAGGCCTTTTTCGTCTGGAATAAGACCCCCAGGGGTTGATAGGGAATGTAATCCGCCCTAATTCTGCCAGCACTCGTTGGAGTAACCTTACTCAGAGCCGTCAGGGCTTTGTGCTTCCAGGGGAACCGAATGGGAATTTCATGTCCCTACAGTTCCTACAGCTGCAGGCGAGCAAGGCAGGGCAGGGATGCTCGTCACGCGGAGAGGAGCTGCGTGCAAGATGCCTGCTCTGCTCTGCAAACCTGACTGCATCCCAGTTCCCGAAACACGACGCTGGGCCCGAGCACGTGATGGCTCAGCGCCTCCTGCCATTGACGTAACCTTTCTCCTCCAAATCTGCTTTGTTTTTTTTGTTTTTTTTTGTTTAGGTTTGGTTGCAGTCTTCTGAAGTCGGGTGGGCAGGGAAGGAGCAGAAAGCATTGGTTTCTTTTGAAACGCTCAGGCTGCCATGAAATAGAAAGAAATCCTGTAGAAGGGGAGGGAGGGCACAGGGAGGGCTCCATCCCCGCCTCTGTAACGCACTGCTGGGCTACGGGGGGGCCAGGCACGTAGCCTCACCTCTGTGTGAGCTGTCTGAATTGCATCAAACTCAACCTCTCTCTTCTGGCTTCTCAAAGGGGGGTATCCATGCTCGGCTGCTTTAGGATAAAGGCTGAAACCACTCGCAATATTGCGTTGTCCCCACCGCAACCACTCCTCTGCTAGCGGTGATGTGGCTTGTGGTGCTTTTAAATACAAAAAGGGCAAAAGTTATTACTGCTGTTCAGCGTGGCATGAGCTGGGGGCTGCTGATTCCTTCCCAGGATGAGAAGAGTGAAGCCAAACACTGCTGCAAAGCGCTGCCCGTGCGCCGAGCAGGGCCTGCTCTGAGGCAGGGCCCCCCGATGCTGCAGTGTGTGGACTGCCCCCTAAAGCGTGAAATGTTTGAAAACTTCAGAGGGCAGAAGAGCCCCAGTAACACTGCCAAAACAAACTGCCAGGGGTGAAGGGAAGCCTTCAGGGACAAAATGACGGAGGTGTCAGTTTGTCAGTCCCCCGGGCAGCTCTGCAGGCGGCACCGGGGCTCTCGGAGCTCTGCTCCCCGGGCACCCCAAACTCAGGGAAGCGAACAGGGATGTTTCAGCACACCCAGCTGGTTGCTTTACAGACGGTGATATAAAACATAGCAGCCAGGGGAGGTCGAGGCTGGACATGAGGAAGGATTTCGAGGCTCCTTGGTGCTTGGTGCCTGGGCCTGGCCGCGCTCGGAGGCATTTTGGCAGCATTTGGGCTCGTGCTGTGCCTCCTGCATCGCTCCGGGACCCCCCGGAGGATCTCTGCAGGTGCCTCCCACCTATTTATTTCTCAGAAAAGCCCTGGTTGATTGAGGCAGGAGGCACAAGGAGCTGAGGACGCGCTGGGTTGGGAAACCCTCCCAGGAGCAGGCAGGGGTAAGCCCTGGGAAGGCTGCAGGGAGGTGCCGGCCGCAGGCACAGCCTCGGAGGTTTGAGGGGGGGGGTCTCGCTGCCTCCCCTGCAGGATATCGGCGCCTTCCCATCGCGATTATCGCGACATGGGCCGGGCTCGGGGCGTGTTTGGGCCGGGGCCCGGCAGGAGGAGGGTTAAGGGCCGGGGCGGGGCTCGGCAGCTGCCGGCAGGAGGCAGCGAAAGGGGGGGGGAGGCAGCGAAGGGGGCCCTTTGTTGGCGGCCTCGGGCGACTTTTTGGGGCAATTTGGGGCGGTTTCGGGGAAAGCTCGGGCGGCCCCGGCGTTCCCCTGTCGGCTGGAGGAAACCAGCAGCAGGGAAGATGCCCGGAGGAGGCTGCCCGAGGGGGGGGGAGAGCACGGCCCCCAGGGCTTCGCTCCGCCAGGGCTCGTCCTTGTGAGCCTCCTTGTGCCAGGCTTTTTTTTTGGGGGGGAGGGAGAGGGAACCTCGAAGGGTTTCGCTCTAACAAATGAAAATGTTGGAGATCTGCTTGAAACTGGTGGGCTGCAAGTCGAAGAAGGGGCTCTCCTCCTCCTCCAGCTGCTACTTGGAAGGTGAGCGGGGCGCGGCGCGGGGCCCGAAAGGGGGGAGTTTGGGGAGATTTGGAGGCTTTAAGGGGGGGATTGAGGGTTTTTGGGAGAGTTGAGGGGGGTTTTTTGGGGAGCCGAGAGCCCGCTGGTGAGCGTGTTGGCGGCCAGGTGATTTTCATTAGGCGTACAAAGGGAGCGCGGCTCTGCCATGTATGGTGGTGAAATGTCAAGCGGTCGGCGAGCCGGCCCCACAAACACCGCCAGCGCGGCGGGACAGGGCGCGATGTTACCCCCCAAAAGGCTCCAGCTCCTCTCGGGAGCCAGACGAGGGTGGGAGAATGGGAAAAAGGCTTTTGGGCGAAGGCGGAAAACCCCTCGGTGTCCCTCTGCTCACTCCTGGGAGCTCCTGGCCACCCCTTTCCGCTCGCTTTTTGGGGACGGTCCTACAGCCAGGCGTTCAAAATCGCGGGGTTGAGTCACCCCCTGGGTAGGAATTGACATCGGGGTTGACGCAGGCAGCTCGCTGGAGGCCTTGCTGATAGAGGCGAGCTCAGTGTGGGGCCCCCATCCTGTGCCCCTGCTGGGCTGAGGAACCCTAAAAAATCCCCCTAATCCCAAGGGGGGGGGGGCTCGGGACCCTCTCCCAAAGCAGCCAGCAGCGCTTTGTCCCCATGAACGAGGGGCCCAGCCCCAGGGGAGCGCAGCCCTGGGTTGTGCCCGGGCGGCCGATGCATTCTTGGGCTTCTTTGTGTCGCTGGATGTTACTTCAGCAAAAATAATCGGCGTGCCAGGAGTACTTTGCTAACTCATCAAATCAGAGGGGAGAAACGCCACCACCTGATGCCGCGCGGCCTATGGCGAGCAGCTCTTGCTCAACTCTCGAATATTCAGCGGAGAAACGTTCCTCGGAAATTCATAGGTCAGGAATCCCAAAAACTACAAATGGCTCCTCGGGACAGA
The DNA here is from genome assembly GCF_963932015.1 of Anas acuta. NCBI lineage: Eukaryota > Metazoa > Chordata > Aves > Anseriformes > Anatidae > Anas > Anas acuta. The sequence continues at coordinate 7,688,337 of NC_088998.1, read as the reverse complement.
GCGAGCCGGAGGAATGCCGCGCGGAGGCCGCGTTCACCAGCCCCTTTTGGTGGCTCCGAATACTTTTCTGCTGTCTAAAACCCAAGGGACGGTTGCCAGAGGAGTTTTTTCCTTCCAATTCTGGTTCCTTTACGCCCCTAATCCCGCTTACTTAAAGCTTCAGACACTTAATGGTGGGCGGACTCATGCCCTTCCCTACGTGACCGGCTTCCTCGGTGAGCTTTTGGCGCCGTGGGTGCTGTGCTGCGCTGGTACCGCCGTGCTGGGGCCGGCTGCGTGCATGCACAGCAGGGCTGGGCTGTACTGGGCCGTACTGGGCTGTGCTGGGCCTCCTTCCCGAGCAGCTGCATCTCTCAGCAAGGCCCTCAGAGAGTAGGCAGAGCACTTGGGGCCTTATGGGGGTGTTGCCCTGGCTGTTTTTTTTTTTTGGCAAATCTTTGCTTTTGTACGCGGGGCATGCGCTGCCCCCTCCCCGCTGAGCGGGGTTGCACAATGGGATCAGAGCACAGCTCCGTCCCGGCAGGGTGAGCAGCGTGAGCAGGCAGCAAATAGTGCCCGATGTAAGCTGCAGCTTCGCTGGGACCAGGGCTGTGTATTGATTTTTCACGACGGAGCGGGAAGCGAGCACTGAAGGAACTTTGAAACAAACTTCTCTCAAAGCTCAGCACGGGGCCAAGCCGCAGCCAGCACCCACGCAAGTGTGGAAGGTGACCAAAAACCATCACTGCCACCCGAATGCTTTTCCCTGCATGCTGTGACAGCTGCCTAGGACACCACTAGTCCTGGACCCACCACGAGCGAGTTTGGTGGAAGCCTTTAATGCCCACAGAGGCCGAGTGGCAGCCCCCAAGAGGGGACGGCCGCGTGTCGGGGCCCCCAGCCACGTCCCCGAGCTGTGTGGGATGCCCGGGCTGTTCTGTGTGCATCCTGGCACTTCTGAAAAGATTAAAGAGATCACGGTGATATCGCCGAGGATTTAAGGCCCTTGTGTTGTCTTAGCAGCGTGGGGAGCTTCTGAGGATTTGAGAGGAGAACTTGGAGTTTTTTCCCCGTGCTAGACTGTGAAACCGTGCAGAGAGCTGCCGAGGGGGTGGAAGGACCGTGAGTCGCGTGGAAATCCAGCTGGAGCCAGGAGGGTAGACTCAATTTTACCTAATTCGATTTCTTTTGGTTTTCATCTGCTAACAAAAACATGACAGCGCTTGATGAATAGCATGAGTCCAACAATCAGATCTGTTTATGGTATTTCCAAACACGCTTCTGGACGGTATTGTCTTGAGGTCGGGCTCCATAAAAGAGGTTACAAACCTCCCCGCAGAGCTGATTCAGAGTCAATTCGTGTAGGTATATACACACGTCTTTCGACCAAGCAATCAGAACTGTTTCTTTTCATGGTGGTCCTCTCCTGAAAGGCTTTTTTACACCCTCCTCTCTGCGGGAAGGAGGACTGATGGGCTGGGAAGCCCCCTCCTGGAGGTGGGGGCCATGCCATGCACAGCCGGGCTCACCGTGCATCACTCCCGGGCTGACCCAGGCCTTGAGGATCGCCTGGACTCCAGCAGAAACCCTTTTTGAGGCAGTTAAGTGATTGCTGAGATTCCACGTTGCTGTTGGAGCTGGCCATTTTTTGCTCTAGTAAATATTATTTTTAAACGTGAGGGAGCTGAACTTCTGTCATCTGCTTCCTCCTCTTCGCCTTTGCCAGACTGAATAATTCCTCCCTCACTTCACACCAAGAAAGGGTAAAGAGTGGAAGGGAAGAGGCACAGCGAGTCCTGCTGCCAATCTGATCTGCAAACACAACGTGTCCATGTCCCAAATAGGGGCTGAAATAGTCTCGCTGCCTTTTTGGGCTCGCTCCACCGCTCAGAAGCAGAAACCTTGTTTAAAACCTGTCAGCCGTCTCTGCGAAGCTGAGAACTGTGCTGGGGATGCTGGTCGAGCCCTTTGTTTTCAAACTAAAACATTTCTGCCCTGCCAGCTGTCACCCTGCCTATATATCTCCTGCCTTCAGGGGCTCTTGTTACACTCAGAGCCTGAGGAGGAGCAGCAGCCCGTGGCCATTGCCCGTACCCAGAGGATTTTTTTGATGCTCTTGGGCACGGATCGGCCAGGTCCTGGGCTTGGCAGCACCAGGGACTCATCCTGCTGCCGGAGCAGCCGTCAGCCCCGCTCTCAGTCTGCTTGTTCCCTCTCCTCCTCGGCTGTTTTCCCCTCTGGGCCTCTCATCTGCCATCTCTCAGTAGAGTTCTTGCTTTTAAATACATTTCTGGCTCTGTAATGGCTTGCTCCAGCGGTTCTTGCCTGTCCCATCCTTATTAAAAACGTGGCTGGCGGTGCTTGGTACCGTTTCCCATGGGTCCTGGTGAGGAAAGTGTCATTTCAACAAGGAACCAGAGCTGTCTTCAGACCTAAAACTGATCATCCACGGACGTGTTCGTCTTCCCCTAACGCTCTGGAGCTGCTTAGTGAAATGGGGAAATAAATCTCCCAGATGCTTCCTTGGTGTTTCCCCTCCCCAGGGCTCCAAGATGGGCAAACCTCACTGCTGCTGCTCCGTGAATGAGGAAAACAAGGCAAAAAAATGAGAAGTGTTCAGAAATACCAAAGTGTTGTTTGAAATTCAGGTGGATCTAGCTGCTCTTTGCTCATCCTCTCCCAGGCATTACAACCTCAGGTCAGGCAGCAGCTTAGTAGCAGATTTGGGAATAAAATCTAGATTTCTGCCCTATCCACTGTTCCTCTTTACGCATCCCCAGCAGTGATTAGCTGGGGGATGATGGTATTTACCTTGTCACTGAGGGGTTGTAAACGGAATATACTCTGCAAATAAACTCCAGTGGAACCTGCAGGATGATATAAGAATGAACTTTCCAAAAAAAACAAAGAACAAGATGACAGAATAATATTAGCCAAGGTATAAATGGACTGCGAGGGGCTCTGTGCCTGTCCCTTTGCAATACCAAGCTCAAGCGTGAGCCTGGGATAGGGAGCAGGTCCTGACCTCCCTGGAGGGGACAGGTCTGAAATCCAACACGAAACCTTCTTTTTTTTGATGGATCAGCTTTGCAGAGCTTTTTGTAAATCCCTGTCCCATCAGGCACGGAGGCTGCTCCTCCACCACGTGTGCGCAGGGCCGGGAACGCCGGGTGCATGAAACCTGCACAGCTCTGTTTTTTTTCCTTCCTTCCAGGGCACGAGGAGGGCAGGGGGAGCGCAGGGAGAGGGGAAGCTCGAGGCAGCACGTGCTGTACCTCCGGAGAGATCGCCGAGCGTGCTCTGCGCTCCCTCGTGCTGGAAACCTTGTGGAAAAAATGCCGGCGCAGTTTGTAAGCGCACAGGATGTTTGCTCTGTAGGGAGACAAGAGGGCTCTTCCCTCCCTCGGGACCGCCCCGTGGTGAGCTGTGGAGGAGCTGCTTGCAGTTCAGGGCTTTTGCCTCTCTTCCAACCTTTTGCTTAAAATTTTCAGGAAATCTGCTTGCGGCGGTGCCCACCAGAATTGTTTGCATCCGAGGACTTGTCACGCGGGCCCTAGCAGTGATTCACGGCTGCGCACAAACAGCAATGAGCAGGAGATGGTTACGCTTAGGAAACCTTTCAGCCTGCAAACATAAATACCTCCCGCTGCAGGCTTAATTCAGGGGGAAATGAAGGCATTCGCACAGCCAGTGCCTCAAAGGAAGGGCTCTGGTTATCTCATTTCAGTCTGCTCTGATATCTGCGTCGTTCAGGCGGTGCTAGCGGAGAGCTGAGTTACAGCGCTGCCTCTGGGGCTCGTCCCGGTGCCACCTCGAGCACGGGGTGATCAAAGCAAGAAGCGAGAGCCACACAGGGAGCAGCAGAAGGGCAGGTGGGTGCGGGGAAGGAGTCGTGGTGATAAGCGATGGAGTTAAGGCTCGCTCCCCGCCCCGGCCCTGAGCCAGGACACCGTCCCGCAGGCACAGCGGCCGGGCTGACTCACTGGGAGGAATCCGGCCCTTCGAAGGGCTTGGCAGTGCTGTGAGATTACAATTAAGTCCAGTGAGAGGAGGTGAGGAAGCTGGAGCGTGTTGGAAATGACCCCGGTGTGTTTGGACAGGGACAGCTGAGTCCTGCCCTGAAGGGCTGGGCACATTTCCTTGGGAAGCTCTCAAAGAGGGACGAACGCTGCTGACAGCCAGCAGTATGCAGCACCCGGATGGATGTGTCCTGTCTGCTTCTGCTGCCTCGTGGCTTTGTGTCCTGGACCTGCCTCCTCTTGGGGCCCAGAGCTTTTGGAGAGTGTTTGGGGAGGGTTTTTGTCATGGTCCATGGAGCTGCTGCTGCGCTCATGTCCCCACAGCTCTGCTCTCTTCACCTCCACTCTTCTCCGTGTTGCCTCAGGGCCCCATCCTTCCTTTCTCGTTGTCCTTTAATGCCATCACCACCTTCCCTGCCTCCTCCTGTGGCTTTGGGCTCCTGCCCTTTGGGGTGCCAGCCCTGAGCGTGCGATCAGGTCCCGGAGCCCGGCTGCGTAGCGCCCTGCGTGCTCGCTGGGCCCCTCGCTTGGTTTTCCAGTGTAGAAAATTTCTCCTCCCTATTATTTCACAGCCCTGCTCTTGCCAGTCGTTGGGTCTGCAGACAGTTATCACTGCAATCGGTGGTTTTTAGGAATGCCGTAGAGCCAAACCAGCCTTTCTGGACTTCCGTAGGGCTTCTTGGGGGTGTTTTCAGCCTCGTTGCAGGCTCTGACCCGCAGCGCGCACACCGTGGATCCGCGGAGCGCCAGCCCCGGCACCGCTCCCCTCCCGCGCATGAGCCGTGCCTCGCCGGGCTGCGATCATCGTGCTGCAGCTGGAGGGGCGCCCGCCTTGGATTTCCTGCCTTCCTGTTGAATCAGGCCCCAGTGGGGGAGGCGTTTTCCTTCCTCCCGGAGGTTTACGGCCGCCCCGCCGCGCTGCACAGACGCGGGGCCGGAGCACGGCAGCATCGCCGCAGATTTGCTGTTTCTTTTCTTACTGTCCCTCTCGAAGCAAACCCGGCGTGCCGAAGTGTCCTCCCCTGCAGGAAACGGGAGGAGGAAGAGCGTAGAGGTGCTTTAAAAATAAAATCCCGACCATGCCACCACCTTTTCTGACTGTGGTATGGCCACCGGAATCGTTTAGGAAGCGGTGTGACTTGGCTTCTCTGATTCACCATAAAAATATATCTCCCTGCTGATATGGTTTGGCCGGGAAAACAGGCCCAGCAGTGTGCGAGCTTGGGTTTTTCCTGACTGCCCACTTAACGTGGTCTCACCTTTTCCAAAGAACACACGGCCCTCGTGCTCGTCGGGAAGCACCCGGGGGCCTTTTACCAGCAGCGACCTGACCACCACGGTGGGGACGCCAGGCTGTCTGGGGGGGAGCGCTGGCACTTTTACCACCAAAGCTCAGAAAATAACCGGATTTGTTATTGTTAGGGTTTGTTATTATTATTATTTTATATACAGCATTCCTATACAGCATTTCCCCGTTGTTATTTGGGCCTGTCCCGGCCCACGCTTGACTGCCAAGGGTTTTCTGGTGCTGCTTGGGGCAGATCCTCGCTGGTGAGTGCTGGGTTTGCAGGCCAACCGAGCTGTTACAGGGATGATTTGCTGGGATGGCACATACATCGCAGCTCCATCCCTAGTTAGCATTAAAAGCATGAGGACAGAGCTATCCTCCAGATGGAGGGCAACCCCTTAAAAAAATAAATGAGGTTTTCATACTGTTACCCTTGTTTCAGCACAGGTACCGTGTTGGTGGGGCAGCACGTGGGGCTGTCGCTGCCCCAAACTCCTGGTGGCATCCTGGTAATTCCCTGGTGTGCTTGAACTTGGCTAAGATTTATTGAGTAATCCACACAGAGTGCAAAAATCTTCATTGATTTGGCTTTTGCTCACCTTTGAAACTCAGTTTTGAGGGACTGTGCTTTTCTTGAGACATCTCGAGCCTCCTAAAAATGTACAAAGCGCAGCGTGCGCCCTCACCATGCGCTGCTTCGGGGAGCAACGTGCAGGAGGGAGGCTTAAAAAAGGCCCAGCCTTTACTGGAGTAAGATGAGAAATGATTTAAAACACTATAAACAACAGAAGTATGTCCCCAACTCGGTACATCCCACGTCTTCACAGTCTCATCCTGCCTGGCGCTCGGTGCTTCGAGTTCTGGTGATTTCATTTACAGGATAATTAAGGGATTTACCTTCTAAAGGTCTTTGCTTTTGTTTTCAAATCTCCCTGTTGCAGCAGCTGGGCAGGAGCCAAGGGATTTACACAGCAGCAGGCAGCCTACGTGAGCAGCATTTCCTGGAGGGAGGAGAGGGGCTTTCCCCGACCAGCAGGGAGCTGGAGCTGGCTGGCGAGGATGCTCTGTGTATGTGGCACTGTCCTGTCCGCCGTCGTCCTCTGCCACATGAGGAGCACACATGTCAAAAAATGAGAAAAATCACAGCGTGGGGCTTAACCAGCTGGCTTTTCTCAGCAGCATTGACCCTCCTTTTTCCTCTCTCTCTCTCTTCCCCTCTCCAGAAGCCCTTCAGAGGCCGGTAGTGTCAGATTTTGAGCCCCAGGGCCTGAGTGAAGCCGCCCGCTGGAACTCCAAGGAGAACCTCCTGTCCTGCCCCAGTGAGAATGACCCCCACCTCTTTGTTGCACTCTACGATTTTGTGGCGAGCGGGGACAACACTCTCAGCATCACCAAAGGTAAGGCAACCGGGCAGAGCGGTATTGTGAGCATGTGAGAAGACACGGGATGAAAAACCACTGGGAGACAACTGAGTTACACACTAAACACTATGGAATTTATTATTTTTTTACTGTGGGAATTCTTTTTAAACAAATACAAATATTTCTTGAAGTCATAACCTTTTAAAAGGTTAAAAACTGGCTGAGGTTTTTGCGTTGGCCAAGACTGTTTGTCAAAGCTAAGGTCTCCAGCAGGAGCAAGATTCTGAGCTGAGAAATCAAGCTAAGCTGGCCCTAGGGGCTGGCCTCTGTTGTTTTCATGGTTCTTTCTCCAAAATGCAGGCTTTCTTAGAAAAATGACCGCATACAGGTAGTGTTTTCTTACTCGGCCCTTCTGTTCCTTATGCAACTCCAAGTTGCATCCATTTTCTTTGCTAATCAAATCGATTTTTTACTGTTTATCTTCTCCTATTGTAGTCAACTCAGTTGACAAATAAAATTTGTTGGAGTCTTCTCTCAGCTCAAGCAGTGCCAGAAGTGCTGCAGAACTGCAGGGGAATTGAACGAACTCCTGAAATATGCATGTCACTTTATTTGGCTTCTGTGCTCCGCTCAAGCTTAAAGCAGTGCGTGTGGTCCCTGCTCAGTGAGATTCCTATTCTTACGGGAGGTTATTTAATGACCATGGGGAGGAAAGAACCCATCCCTGTGCTCTTCTCCCAGGTTTGCTGTGTCTAAACATATTTTCTTGTGCTCAGGTGAAAAGCTCCGCGTCCTGGGCTACAATCACAATGGCGAATGGTGTGAGGCTCAAACGAAGAACGGACAAGGCTGGGTGCCCAGCAACTACATCACCCCAGTGAACAGTTTGGAGAAACACTCCTGGTATCACGGCCCGGTGTCCCGTAACGCTGCCGAGTACCTTCTGAGCAGCGGCATCAACGGCAGCTTCCTCGTGCGGGAGAGCGAGAGCAGCCCAGGACAGAGGTCTATTTCCCTGCGATACGAAGGAAGGGTGTACCACTACAGAATAAACACCGCATCCGACGGAAAGGTAAGGCTGCAGGCTGCCCACGCTGTAAAAGAAAATCATGCTGGTGGTGTTCTGTGTCCTGCTGAATGCACAAGGTCAAGTAGCAGCGATTGAGCTGTGCAGCTCCGAGCCCCGATCGCAATGTTCAGCATCCGTTGTTACAATAAACTGTGACATTCCTACAGGGCTGTGACAGAACAAGCTCATTCCTTTAGCAAACTGGTGAGGTGGAGTGCAGCTCAGTAGCAAAACACTAAGGTAGGAGACAGCAGAGCTTACATCAGAGCTGGATGCAACAAATCTTGTCAGTAAGGTATTCTAACAGAGGATTTTCATTGCATATGTTCAGAAGATAACCTCTTGGACTGCCAAATCAGATAAGCGTTGCTGATAGTCCTGTAAATATTAGGGACAGAGTACCTTTTGGACTATTCTGTTATTTTAAACTACTATTTTGATTTCTGCACAGCTTTTCAAGGTGATTATTGAAAACGGGCAGGCCCACATTGTTGTTTGGGCCCCCTTTCCAGTGTCGTCTTCTTTTTTTCCCCTCTATCTTTGTGTACTACAGCAGTGTTGCAATGCCTTGCTTGAGGGATGCTGCAGAGAAATGTTAACATAAGCTTAGTTTTCCACAGATTTTCATTTGAATTTCATGGAAACGTTTCTGTTGGCATTGGATTTCGGTAAATTTTGTTTTTAATGAATCCATTTTAAGCAGCATCTCTTTAGATCCTCTGCAGAAGTTGCAGTGTGGGTCTGGAGCATGGCTGCTGATGCTCTTCTTGCCAGCATCTAGTAGATGACAGATTCTGTGCCATTAAAGTACTTTTAAATGAAAAAAATAAAACCAAGTATAATATTGTCTTGCCATAGCCAATTTTCCTGTGTCCTGTGAGAGCTCTGTTCTTCAAACAGCAGAATCCATAATATAAAAGCACAGGGAACAAGTATATCGTGTCTGCTATTTATCAGACTCGTCACTCTAAAACCTTTAATAAGATAAACAGGTTTTATTAATTAATGGAACGCTTTTGGTCTGCTTCAGCAAACAGACTGTGATGGAGATGATGATATTTATGATTATTTCAGGTGATAGATTCCTTCGTTACCGTGCTTCAGCTCTTTTTTCGCTCTGTGCAGACACACTCTGTGGTCACATCAGCCCTGAGAAATGCTGACAGGCTGCGTACTCCGAGGAGTACACGGCAGTCTGGAATATTTTTCCTCCTCCTGTCTCTGTGCTTGATACCCCTTGGATTCCCATCGATGCTGGCAGATGAGCAGTGTTCGCAAGCGAACACTTTGAACCGAGGCCTCCTCCTTTTGGTGTAAATAACCACGTGTCCCTGGTGCTGTAGCACGTTCTCCTTTTTCACTGTAAAAGGGTTTGGCATATGAAGGCTTTCATCCCCGCAGAGCTGTTTTTATCCCCCAAAACAGTTCCGCAGAGCTACAGTAATCTGCTCAGGTCTGTAGTAGCCAGGTTAACTGTTCATTTTCCAGGGAGTTGTTTGAATTGGTGTTGAATTGGTGTTTTTGACAAAAGGTGCAGGTCAGCACGAGAGCTGTGCCTGTGGGGCTGAGCAAAGAGGTGGCCACGGTGCTCCCTCTGGCCCTGCCAAGGAAGAGGGCTGTTTGCCATCCCCACAGAAGGGGCCGTTCACCATCCCCAAGCCTCAGCACTGCAATTCATCTTGTTAAATCGCATCGATTTCCATTTGTGTTAACGAAGTGAGGTGAGACAGCTCATCAGGAGCGTGCTGCCAGATGCCTGCCTCTGCCACCCACCTCCGCCTGGAGCTGGACCAGGGCACGCCACGCTTCCAGTGCCCTGTCCCAAGCTGCTGAAGCTTAAAAGCAAGTAAGAGAGGCAGCTAACATCCCTGCTTTCCCCTTGGGAAATGGAGACTGCTGCACAGCATCCCTGCTCTGAGCTGCTGGGGCCTTGCTCCATTACCCATTTCACATCCTTCTGCCGAAGGGAAGCTCTTACCTCCAGCTCCCCGGGCACCTGGGGCTTCCACGGCCCGCCAAATCCTTACTCAGCCTTCTGAGGAATTCACTGCAGCACTTGGAGGCCTGGAGGATGAACGGCTTCGGTGGGTCATATCCTGTGCCTGCGAGAACGGCGCAAGAGGTTTCACAGGACCAAGTGGAGCAGCTGCTGCTTGGCCTGGAGGGGGGCCGTGCATCACACAGCCTCCCCCAGCCTGCAGGAGAAGGGAAAGAAGTAGGAAGAGATCGGAGATGTCTTAATTTTAGCACCGTTCATGTTAATGCTCTGGGGTTCAGTAGCTTGAAATAAGTAACTCATCAGGGGATTTTTTTCATTTCCCATTTTAATGGGTCGTATTCTTCCGGACCACCTTTTAATGTTTTTTTAGGAAGACATTCAAAATGACCTTTCTGGATTTGGCTGGCACAGCGCAGCCAGTAATCTGGTAAACCACTTCCGTGGAACTGAGGCCTTGGGTTTTCCTGCCTTGATGGTACTTGAGGCAAAGCCTCCTATTGAGTAACCGGAGTGAATAAACAGCGCTGTCCAGCCACTTCTCCAAATCCTGCTATGGTCAGCATTAGGGACACAGGACGTGTCTTGATGGAGTCTCTTGGAGCTTCCAGTGGCTTAGCAGGATGCAGATTCATTCCCTTCTTTGTGGATTTTTTGTGGGGGCTTTTAGTATTGCCTGCTGATGGCAGGGTGAGAAATCCCTTCAGGTTAAGGATGCGTTGCACGGGTCAGTTTAACAACACCTGAGAGGGTAGAAAAGCTGTGCCTGCAGAACGAACACGCTCGGTGGGTGGCTGGGTGTGTTTTTTCACGCAGGTAGAAACCTTCGTGTGTGTTACAGCATGGAGCCTTGTCCTGCCATCCTGAGCTCTGTTCCCCAGCCTGCTGTGGGTTTCTTGTGAAACCTCTGGCCGTTCATTTCACACCCTTCTCAATCTGTAGCAAGTTCATACCTGTCACACAAAATAGGGATATTTGTAAATTCCAGGAGATTTTGTGATCGTGGGATGCAAGCCATCATAAAACCAGGGACAGCTTCCTTCTCCCCACTTCCCTGGGCTTCCAAGCAGTCCGAGAGTTCAGCATAGTTTCACACATCCATACTTTTATATTTTAGTCCTCAGTGTAACATGAACTGCCGGTACCACTGCTAGTACTGCGAGTTGTTCCCAAACAGCCGTGGTTTGTTCCCAGCTGTGGTTACACTGTTCCGTGGTGGTCTGAAGAACTGTTTGCTTCTTGCCTTGCAACCATGAAAGCTTCTCTCAAAGTGCCATTCTTCTGTTCTCAGAACATCCATTTTTAAGGTGATTTCACCTCTGATCGTGAAAGTCCATGACACACACAGCTGAGCGTTCCTGCCAGCTCTCACAGAGCCGTCACCATCTGCACCGGAGCCTTTGCCTCGTTCTCAGAAACTGAAGCAGGAATTTGGGCCAGCAGGATGCTGAGGGGCAGAGGGCCTCTTCCGTGGCACTCCGACGTCCTTGGATGATACAGCTGCTCTTTTCACTCACCTTTTCGTATTCGTAGGGCCAGTGCTCTTCTTTCCTTCGGAATATTTGGTCCTCTCCAGTGCCTCTCGTTCTCATTTTGGGTTTTCCGTAGTAAACAGATGCCTGCGAAGGAGGAGCATCCGTACAGAAATTGCCAGTTTTCAGATCAAAGGCTCTTTTCCTCCTTTTTGCAAACATTTTTTTCTCTGTAAATACATCACCCTTTTCTGTTGGACATGTTCACTTAACACATCTGTGAAGCTCCAAAAATTTCTTTTTTTCCGTCCAAGAATTCCGTCTAGGTGGAAGAAGCAGAGTTTGGCCCCAAGTCTGGGATTTGGGGCTGACTGACAGCCCTGTCAGCTTCCCAAAATCCCAGGCAGATGGCCACCACACGTGCACAGCCTGAGCTGTTCGGTGCACATCCAGCAAGGCAGAAGGTTTCTCCCTGTCCTTCAGGCGTTACAGCATCACTTTATTATTATTATTTTGTAGCTTTTGTCACCAGAAGTTTGGACTTGGGTATGAAATAAGAAATACAGAGCTGTGTTTGTAGGTGTCACTTTTCTACCTTTAGCAGGCTTTTAGGCTCGAATGGCTCTTCTCTATAAATGTTGAAGTGGTAACAAATGCAGGCTGCCATGCCTCGCAGTAGGTCCGTGCTCAGTGGTAATGATTTTACTTCTGCGTTATTGATCTGTGCCCGTCACAAGGATGAACAGGCCAGCTGTCCAGCTCGATGCAGAGCGCTGTGCAGACCTTAGCCCGAAGCTCCCAGTTTGTTAACGAAACTTCAAGGAGAATCCAGGAAGGTGAAACGTCATCATCAGACAGTAGCAATGTGATCCAGACACTGAGGTAGAGAACCTATCCAGAAACCATCCCACAATCTGTGCTGATGTTTCAAGCAGCAGCACGCCAACCGAATGCTCTTTGCGGTCATTCCTTCCGTATTGTTTGAGCAAAGTGCATGTGTTTGCTGGTGAATCCATGCACTTCTGCAAGTGTTGATCTTTCTCAGCTCTGAGCTTCTGCGAGCTAAAGAGCACGTGGAGCTCGTGGCACGGCAGTGTGACCTGAAGCCATGCAACACTTGGCTTTCACCATTTTAAATGTAGTTTCTGCATATGAATGCTCAAATATGCACAAAGTTAATGAGCTTTCTCTTTTTCTTTGGTCCCTAGCTGTATGTCTCTTCTGAGAGCCGCTTCAACACGTTGGCGGAGCTGGTCCATCATCATTCGACGGTAGCAGATGGGCTCATCACCACTTTACACTACCCGGCGCCCAAACGCAATAAGCCCACTATTTACGGGGTGTCCCCAAACTACGACAAGTGGGAGATCGAGAGAACTGACATCACCATGAAGCACAAGCTTGGGGGCGGGCAGTACGGAGAGGTATACGAAGGAGTCTGGAAGAAGTACAGCCTTACAGTGGCCGTGAAGACCCTAAAGGTAGGACTCACATCTCTCAACATTCCTACTTCCCTGCTTTTCCTACATTCCTGTCCTTTCAGCTGAGCTGAGAGCAGGCTGGCTGCCTTCCCTCAGCCCCGCTTGACAGTTTGGGTTGGTGCTAGCCCTTAATTTCTGTGCGTAGGCCTGGAATAACAGAGAACTTGAACTGATGATGGTTTTATGTGGCACTTGAAACACACATAACTAAACAGGCTGTTAACAGCGCAATTTTTGCTTCAGAGCAGATGAAACCTCAGAAAAGTAAATAGCTGCTGTGATACCTCTTGCATTCAGGGGGTGGCAAAGGTTTGCTGCTCTCAGGTGAACGCACGGAGACAAGCTGGGGCATTAAGGAAAATTGCGGATCGTGACTCAGGCAACAGAAAATTCAAGGGCTGCATTTCAAGGAGGATCTTAATGTTTTGATTGTTTGTCTCATGTGGCGTCTTTCCCAAAGACAAGCTCCCTGTGTACCTAGCAGTCTTAAGCAATTGTTCACAGCTGTTTATTATCAAAAGATACGAGAGGGGGGGGGGGGGAAGTGTATCCAAGCTCAAGTATATTAAAATTCGTAAGAGGCTTTCGTGGGGAGCTGGGTAATCAGTTCTGTTTCTGGCTCTGCTCCCTGATTTCTGAGTCTTGGTTTCCTTGCCTCTTGAAATGCAAATAATGCTCCGGGTTCAGAAGGTCATTGCTTAATTCATTTATGTTTATAAATGTGTCTTGAGATCTCCTGGCACCATCTACACACATTGCATTCGATTGCTTAATAAGAGTTTATGTTAACTTGACACCATGTTCTCTCTCCTCGCATTGGGATGTGGCTTGGGCTTGCAGAAACAAACAGAAGAAGGCTTTTTGTTTGTTTCTTCTTGTTTTTTGTTTTTGCAATGGACATTTTTGAAGTGGAGAGCCCCGCATTGATGCGGCAGTGTCAGGGGAAGGAAGTTTCCTTCATTTGGGGAAAACATTTCTCCCTGACTGTCTGAACGGGGGCTACCTCGGTATTTCTGGGTTGCTATGGCTGCAGAAAGGATTTTCGTTTTGGCCTTTTTTGTACTCTGGAGATTCCTTTTGCTGCTCTCCAGTGGAGAAGAGTTCAGTGCCTGCTTGCACAGGCAGCGAGTGACACCTAGTGTTACCCGTGCTCGGGCCAGCACATTGGGACCGACCGCAGGGCTTGCTCGGGAGCACCATGGTGCAGCTGGAGCTGCGATGTGACCAGCTTGAACAAAACATCCATATCGTGAAAAGGAGAGGGAAATCGTGTCCCGAAATGCTAAGTTTGCTGCAACATCTCCTGCCGTGGTGCGAGGGTGCCGGATGCCTTCGGGTCTCTCGTTTGTGCCCAATCCTGATGGTTGCGTTCCTTCATCTTCTCGCTAAAACCCATCAACAGAGGCACATTTTGTGCGATGCCATCGAATCTCTGAGCCTAACGAGAAACCTTAATACAGACCATGGCTGTTTCAAATAGATCAAATAAATATTTAATGAAACATGACTGAAAGTGGTTCATAATGTAATATGGAGCAGCGTGTTCCACTGGGGAATGTAAGAATAACCAAAAAGAGAGTTGAGAAACATTTCAGTCTGCAATTACGCACACTAAAACCATCCTTAAAAGCAAATTTATAATCCGCCGTCCTTAAATCCATCAGTCTGCTACCTGACAGGTAGGATTATAGCTCTCTTCAAAGTTTTGGGAAATATTTTTAAATCGCATTTATATTCCGGTTCAGCACGGGGAAACAAGCCTTCAGCAGCTTCTTCACAAACACTCGAACGACTCGCTTTACCTTCATGTGAGAGAATATTTTTCAAAACTTGACGTGGCTTTTGTTCCTTCCCCATCTACCCTGCGTATCTGCGTAAGAAAGATAAAGGGGAGGGAAAGCTAAAAGGAAGAAAAATCCCTCCCAGCTTCCTTTTGACGAGCAGGGCTCAGGAAGCCCGATTTGTTGTTCGTTTTTCTGTCAGGTCTGAGCAGAGCTGACAAAAGCAGCACCCTGGTTTTTGGTTGTGTGTAAGCGGGAGGTGAAATGCAGCGAGGCGGTGCTCGGATGTTTCCCATTTAAACGTTTCATCAGGGACTCGGCAGAAATGGGCCGCGGTGGCTGGGGATGGAGCTTCGTGACCCGCTCCAGCAGCATCTCGGGGCTGGATGCAGCCTGCTGGGGCCGTGACCCAAACTTACTGCCCCGTGAGGGCCATGAAATGCCTGAACTGTTGTGAGCCGGCCACCTCAGCACATTTCTTCCTGCACACATCTACCCTGCATCAATTAAGGTTGCCTTCAAAGACTGCCTTTTTTTTCCCTTTGTTTTCCCCAGCAGGGAAGCCTGTGATTTAAATCAAGCAGCGTGCAGGCCAGGTGTCCCTTAATGAGGTTTGTGTAAGTCAGGGCTGAAGCACGGTCCTGTATTTTGCTAAGAACATAGCGTGTTGCTGGAACCCTTGTATTTATTCCATGGTTTTGTGCAGAGGAGGACTGAAACTGGCACAATTCTGCTCTTTGCATGAGATCAGATTTACAGAGAGATGGGTAATTCCCTCGGATTTACAGAGAGATCGCTGTTAGGGTAATTCCCTCTGTGCATCCTCCTGATTAGTTTGGTCACTGAGAGGTAAAGGACCGCAACCCATGGAGCAGCCGTGCAGAGGAGCCACCTTTCCCAGCAGCACAAAGAAGATAAGTGCGTGTCGAGGTTTGTTTGGCAACCTGGATTGTTAACCCCGTTTCCTTCGCCAAAGAAAACGGTGTAAAGTTCCGTTCACAAGGCCCTTTGGGCTGTTCGTTTTGACAGAGCGTGCTCACAAAAAACACAGCTGCCAATCAAGTTAATTGGCGACGAATAGCGAATGATGGAATGAAACCGCTGGAAAAAGGTTCTCGTGGCTAACTGCAGAGCGGAGCGCTGCCTGGGTCTTAGAGCAGCAGCCCACTGTTATCATTCTCACCAGCAGCAGTAAATCCTCTCCAATCCTTCCTTAAAACACTTCGTCCATGTAGGCTGTCAACATTAATCCGCCGACGGGAAAAAAAATATGGATATAGAAAGAAACATTGCTTTAGGAATAGATCTGTGTTTTTGCACCACTTTGAAATGACCTTCCGGCCATTTGGGGCCGGTTTGCTGCAGAAGATGGGTCTTCGGAGCAAGATTGGATCTTCCCTGGCTTTCTGTTGTGCCAAGCAACTTCACGGCGCTCAACAAATAGGTAGTGACACATCTGCCCGGAACAGTTACGTCACGGCTCAGATTCTAAATACCACGAATGAAATCTGTGAAACCTCGGGCTTTCGGTGAAGGAGTCGCTGCCGTGGGCCACGCTGCCCTGTCTGAGGGTGGGCATCTCTTGCTCAGACCCAGTGAATTCGGGGCCTCGCATTTCAGCAGTTGCTTGAGCCTTCGATTGTGGCGTAGCCTTCCTTTTATTTTCATTCGTGTTTTGTTTCTTTTTCTTTCTGTACTGTTTGTTTCATCTGATTTTATTTTCTGTTAGGAACAAACCTTTTTAGCTTTTTCCTTTTCAGCTCCCGAACGGTCCTGCGAGAGCCCCTTCACAAAAGGGATATGGATTTTCTTGTTCTAAAAAGCTCTCTTCCAAAACTACAATATGAATGATAAAAATACATTTTAAACAATCCTAACAAACAAACAAAAAAAAGTTCCCAACTCCCTGGCATTGTGATGTGGCTACGGGGAAAAAATTACCTTGAAAAAAGCTGTGGCTTCTGTTGTCACTTCGCTGTTCGTTTTGTGCCCCCATACAAAAAAACTGTTCCTCCTTTGTGCGCGCTGTCCTTGCCAAAGCTTTGCTATTGTTCTGCAGGAGGATACCATGGAGGTGGAAGAGTTCTTGAAAGAAGCCGCAGTAATGAAGGAGATCAAGCATCCGAACTTGGTGCAATTATTAGGTAAGTGATAAATACCAAGCAGGGGGATTTGAACTTAAACCCTTGTGCAGTGATATGGATGTTAAGGAGCAGATAAGCTGCTTACCATACCAAGGCTTTAAATACAGACACTTATTGTCTGGCAAAATTCACAATTTGTACCAGTAATACATGGTTTTTAATGATCTCGTCTCCCTAACGTTTTAACTTGCCAGAGCCTGAAGCAGGAAATTAAACCCCTCTGTTAACCAGCTCCACGCACAGCCCGTTCCCTGTGCGAGCCCTGTATTTCCCCGTTAGAGGTGTAAATTGCCTTAGAAGACAAAATGCAAAGACGCATTGACACTCTGAAACGTTCAAACCAAACTTTGTCGTGGCCCTTAGGGGTGTGCACACGGGAACCTCCTTTCTACATCATCACGGAGTTCATGACGTACGGGAACCTGCTGGATTATCTGCGCGAGTGCAACCGGCAGGAGGTGAACGCGGTGGTGCTGCTGTACATGGCCACTCAGATCTCCTCAGCCATGGAGTACCTGGAGAAGAAAAACTTCATTCACAGGTAGGAAGGGCACTGAGCACCCCTGAATCTCAAGATTTGTTTTCAGATTATCCCGGTGCTGACTTCAGATGCAGTCCACGTCCCACATTTAACACGCTGCTGTGCTGCGTTCTCATCCTCTGCATTGACCTGTCTGTAGGATGACCTTCTAATTGGTTTTCTCTGTGCTTTTTTTTTTTCTTTTTTTGAAGCAGGTTAAAGACATATCAGTACTTTTATAGTTTGGACAAATGCCTTAGCTCTAAATGCTTCCTCAGGTAGCAGGCTCTTAATGGACCAGATAAGCCTCTGCTCTCCCTTGATTCCAAGAACTGCTGCAGGCAGTTGGTGCTGCTGCGTGTGGACAGGTGCTCAGAGCAAAGCCTCCCTCTTAGTGCCACCTCACCGTGTGTCCGTTCTCCTTTACCTTGCTTTTTTCATCCCCTATGGGGACTGTTTTCCATTATTGACCAGATTGCATATTTGACTTTAATAAGCATCTTTGCAGTCTTAAAGTCCCAAAGACTCTGACCTTTAAGCGTGCTGCAATTATGGCTAGAGCTTCGCATTCTTCGTCTGTAGAAATGGCCTCCTAGCAATATAATGACACATCCTGTGCGAAGGTTTGAGAGTCACCGAGTTTAATACAAGATGTTCTCTGTGCCACAGCGTGACCTTTCCTACCCAATTAGCTGGAATATGAAATTAGCACGTGTTTTTTTTATAGAGACAAATATGAAGATCGTGTGTAAAGTTCTAGGTCTTCCTCTAAGACATGCGTTGCCTTTGCTGCCTGAAAGGCTTGTTTAAATGCTTCTGTCAGTCAATAAAGTGAACGGTGATGCTGCAAATTAAATTTTTTCCACCCTTTGATTTGCTCTGTTGAAAGTATTTCATCCCTTCAGCCTGTAGGAAGTGAACTTTAAAAACTGCTTTGTGTGAATCCCATTTGTCTGCTCTCCTGTTCATTTCATTTCCCCTTATTTCTGATGACCCATTTATCTAAAATAAATAGTAGCATTTTTTCCTTATCAGCCACCCCCACACCCACCTACCCAATTATTTTAAGAGTGTTGTCACAATTCGCATCCATGAATTCAAACGCTGGGCTGTGACCTCATTTAATGAATCAGGAAGGAGGAGGAATTTGATTATGAAGAGGAGCTTTTATTTAGACACACATTGTAGTAATCAGCATTGATAAGAAGATGCATTCAAAAACATAGTGGAAATTTAATGGACGTCTACTAAGACGTACTTTTTAAAATCTACTCTGGCTGAGCAGAAGAAACAAACAAAAGAAACACATTTGAAGAACATCTCACGCTTTCTGGTAGAATCAATTTTTAGTTCAATGTAACATAATCTGAAGAAGCGTTTTTAGTAAAACCCAGTATTAGGAGAAATGTAATTCTGTGCTTTACATTTTTATCCTCATCAAGCATTTCTGAGGGTGCTAACAGCACGTCTGTGGCAGGGAGGTGGCAAACGCGGCGTGTGCATCTCTCACCTGCCAGGGTGAAGGCAGGTGAAAAAATGTGGAGGAAAAGCTCGATTTGCTTATTGCTCAGTCTTTTAAAAATGTAAGTGCTGATAGCAGAGACCACAATAGGTTTGAAAAGGCCAAAATCTCTCCTGTTTGAAGATTAGGGCTTTGAACTGAAAGGGTGAGAAGAAACTGTTGTCTTGCAGCTGCCCACGCAGGCTTTCTTCTGCCTCCTTGCCAGGCAGCTGGGGTTGCTGCTTTTTCACCGAGCTGTCCATATGGTCACCGATGACATTTTTGTGTTGGCTGTGAAAACATTGCGTTGTAAGATGTGGTGTTCTTAAGAGGAAGCAGAGCATAGCTGGGGATTAAACCTGGTAGTCGAACAGGGACTGGAAGAAGAATTCTAGAGAGTGACTGGTGTCTGGGGTGATGGAAGTGTTGGAGAGGTGGGCAAGAAGCGAGGCATCGCAACTTCTTTAATTCAGTGCTCATCCTCGGCTATTGATAACTTGAGCACTGACATTTCTTACAATTATTTTTATCCTGAGGGTGGCAGCTTTTATTGAAAGTGAGGGGGCTTCTTGAAGCTTTCACTTCACATTAAGAAAAAAAAAAAAGTTTGGATGACAGTCTTACAAAGCCGGAATGGAAAATCACTTTACCTCTTGCATGTATGCAGAACTCCATAATTTCTGTGTAATACTCTGATCTAAATAATCACATGCAGGCCCAGGCTTCTTCGGGAACAGCAAGTTTCCTTGCTATTGCCAAAACTGAGATGACAGACCACTCATTGCCTGGTTTTGTTCTTGTTTTTAGGGACCTCGCTGCCAGAAACTGCCTTGTAGGGGAGAACCACTTGGTGAAGGTGGCAGACTTTGGCCTGAGCAGGCTGATGACAGGCGACACGTACACTGCCCACGCTGGAGCGAAATTCCCCATCAAGTGGACTGCACCAGAAAGCCTGGCCTACAACAAGTTCTCCATTAAATCTGATGTCTGGGGTAAGAATTTTATGTACAAACAAATTGGGATTATAGCCTTGCGTAGCCTTCTGTTGCAGGGCTGTGCAACGAGTACACCGTGAAACGTTTCAGGAGAGAGCACGTTCCCTGGCATGAGCTGTGCTGTTCTGTGAGCTTGTCAAAGTTCAGGGATGAATCTGTGCAAATTCAGTCCTTGAGTGGAAAACTGAGGATGCAGACCTGGCTTTGTGTGTTTGAGTCGTTGGCAAGTATGAAAATAAAGGATGCTGTAGTGTTTAGAGAAATGTCTGGAATGGGGCTGGAGGGCACCAGTGCTACTGACTTGATAGAGTCCTGGCACAGAGCTATGAAGCAATATATTGTGATATAGCCAGGAAGTTTCAAACTACTTTATGGAGGAAAGGGAGAATCTGGTTCATTTTTATGTTAAAAAATTATGTGTATATCTGTCTGGTGATAGCTCCGAGCTCGTCTTTCTGCATTTTAAAAGAATAATCTTTGGAATGAGATGAGCAGAAACAGAGAGAAAATTTGATGACAAATGGTTATTGAAGAGCCCTGAGGTGCTGGTGATAAGACTAGGCTTAGCTAAATGGAGCTAAATTCTATCAAATCTGACTGTAGAAAATTTCATTGTACTTTTTATCAGCCTTTCTTTGGATTTTATATCTCTGCCATAGCTGTTGGTCAAATTCTCAAAAGTGCCCAGTGACATAAGATAGAAGTTGGTGGGACTTGGTCCCAAGGGCACTTGAGAAATGTTATCCTGAGCATCTTTTACATATATATATATATATATAAAAAGAGCAGGCAGTAGGAAAGCAGCAGCAAAGTTTTCTGCAGATTGGAGGAAACGGTGCGGAGGAAGGCTTCATTTTGAAGGAACTTTTAGGGGACGACTGATAGAAAACGTTCCAGAGATGGCAGAGGACAACCCTGCTGAGGTCTGTGTGCTGAGCAAGGTGTTTCTCCTGCTCTGGGCTGGCATGGGATGGCGCTGGCCGTTGCTGGGTAGCTGCCACAGTCCTCAGGATGCTGCTGAATTGCTGGCGGGGCTGTAGGGATCCCTGTCATATTTAAACAGCGGAGTACTCGGGGAATTTCCAAAAGGATATTGGGTGTCTTTAATTAAGGTTAGTGTAACCTTGCAGAGCGGTGGATTAGGGGATCTGACTGGAGCACGCCAGCCATCCCCAGAGGCCACGGCTGCTGCTGGCCATGCCAGGGTTTGGATGCTTTTCACCTCGCTGCCTCGAGACAGAAATCAAAGAAAATTGTGCATAGAAATGTCTCATGTAAATTGCCCTTGGTGGTGTTACCATGTAATGTGATGTGATTTCCTTACTTATGCAGAATTGTAATCGCTTTCTCTTCAGTTTAAGGCCAGAATGGGGTGACTGAACTAATTACATGCAGGTTGCTGAACTGGTGTTGAGTCTATTCTGCATGCCTGACTCCTGGGTTAGCTGCCTGACCCTGGCGCTGACCTGCACCGGGTTCTGGGACTTGAACGCCTCGCCTGGCTTCAAACCTTTTTGTGCTCTCCCTTTTGACTCTTCAGCTTTCCCCGTGACCAAAATATCTCACCCCCTCCATTGTCTCCTTCGTAGCAACTGCTGAAAATCTCCTCTCACTGCTGGGTCCCTGGTTTCCCCTCCAGTCTGCAGCTAAACAGGGGTGCCCCAAAAACCACCGAGCTATTAAAACGTGCGAGTCCTCTAGGGAGAGGCTGCAGATGAGAGGAGCTGTCAAATTGAGAGAGAGACTGCAGTGCAGCAGCGAAACAGTTTCAGCTAATCCACTGTGAAGCCTCTTAATTGTGCCTTTTAATAGGACTTGAAGGATCTCAAGGCGTTCAGGTTTGAGACAACTGATACATTGAAAATTAGTCTAATTCTACCCTGTCATATCTCAGGAAACTCGTCTGTGCTGATGACGAGGCTCGTTACGCTGCTTTAACATTTAAGCTGCTGCCGAGCATGGGATCTGAGCCACCCAGAGCTGGTTTAAGTGCAGCACTGTTTAGTGACTACACCCACTAAACATCCTCTCGAATTGAAAATGAAAACAAAGTTTATCGATTTTTTTTTTCTTTCCCCCACTGCAGCTTTTGGTGTTCTGCTGTGGGAAATCGCGACCTACGGCATGTCCCCGTACCCCGGGATTGACCTGTCTCAAGTCTATGAGCTGTTGGAGAAAGACTACCGCATGGAGCGCCCTGAAGGCTGTCCTGAGAAAGTCTATGAGCTCATGAGAGCGTGTAAGTTTCCTCCAGCCCTGCAGTTGGAAATGCTGCTATTTAGCTCTGCAGAGACGCAGTAGGAGAGCCAGGATCTGGCCACACGCAGCCAGACACGAGAAGCCCTCTGCCAGTTGTAGTGGAGATGCAGAACTGTGCAGAAATGCGTGCTTCAAACCGCTTTCCCCAGAGGATGAAAGCAGTGCGAAGCCAGCCATCCTCTGCTGGGAGTACGTGGGCCTTCGGGAGGGGGTTGTTGTGCAGCTCAGTGTTTTCTGTCTCCTTTTTCCTGACAGATTAACAAAAGGCTTGTGCTCCAAGGGTGAAGCAGGAGTTTGTTAGGCTTCTGAAGGGACTGGCGTTGCTCTTCCACTGTGGCCTTTTGGTACATGACTTCTGTAGTGCGATAGTTTTTTTTTTCTTCCAGGGGTGCTCAGCACCTACTGTTACTTCGGCTCAGTGGTGCTTGCCGACACCCAGCAGCCTTCAAATCAGATTTCCACGTTGGTATTTTCTCTTGGCCATTTTATAAAAAGGGATCCGTGATAGCTGGCACCTCCTGGCGTAGTGTGACGAATGTCCAGGGCTGGTGGGCACTTCTGAGCCGTGGTGTTTTTGCAGGCTGGCAGTGGAGCCCCTCCGACAGGCCTTCCTTTGCTGAGATCCATCAGGCATTTGAGACGATGTTTCAGGAATCCAGCATATCGGACGGTAGGTCTTGGGGCAGGCAGCTCCAGGGATGGGACGGGGACACTCGTGTCCTTTACGTGTAGCTTACAGGCTGCTTTGCGGTGACACTCAGCCATGGGTTCCAGTGCCTGGTGTAAACAGTGTAGAAAGCAGCCACACACTTATGTGGGGGCTTCTTCTGGGTCTGATTTTAAAGGGCCAAATGGCTGAACAACCTTAGGGAACTTCTGCTTGGTGGTGTTGGCTTTTCTTTTGTGTAATTAACTCTGAGCAGTATGATAGTTATTTATTCTGTCTATTATAGTGATTTTTTTTTGTCGTCTGTGTATTGCAGAGGTGGAGAAGGAATTGGGAAAGAAGGGCATGAGGAGCGTCGTGAGCAATTTCCTCCAGGCCCCAGAGTTACCAACCAAAACACGAACGTCAAGGAGAGCTGCTGAAAGCAAAGATGCCAACGAGGGTTTGGAGACTGCACATGCTCGAGGCCAGGGGGAATGTGGTAGGTTTTAATTAAAGTCATTATTCCTTCAGGAAATACAGGGGAAAACAAAATGCACGTCCAGGTCTTCACCTAGGAAAAGCAGTGTCTAAAAGCAGGCGCCACCTTTGTGGATCAGTATTGTGCTTCTTGGTGACACGCTGCCGAGATCACTTCCCTGGGTTCAGAGCTCCTTTTCTCATTTTTTTCACAGAAAAGGAGGGCTGTTAATCCTGGGACCAGATAAAAACACACAGCATCTGGGAGTGTGAATGCTTAGCTGGCTGAGGGGCTGGCGCTATACCTGCCGTTGCTTAGAGAAGCCCTAGGAGTCGTTTTAACTTAATGGCTGTCTCCTACAGCTCCCCATAGACCAGAGCCTGAGCACAGAGCTCTCTGATCATATTCTCTTCCCATTCCCTGGTAGGAGCTATCAGTGGGATCTCCCACTGCATCCGAGTGCTGGGAAATGTGCTGTGTTCAAGGCTCTTTACACTACCGCTCTGCATAATTTAAAGCAGGACGATTGCTCAGGTTTAGCAAGCCCCGTAAGAGAGGTTTCTTCAGTGTTTCATCGTAGCAGGTTTGTGCTCGTAGTGCTGAAGAGTATTACTCTTGGCATCTACCAAACAGAATTTCAGCAAGGGACGAGGAGATATTTACAGAATCTTCCATGAAATTAAACTCTATTCAATCAGTGTCTTCAAGCACTTACCTTCCATTTTGGGGTAATAAAAGCAGTGGTAAAACACTGAATTTGTACAGAAGGTTTGTATCCAGATCGTTTGAAAAATAACAAGATAAAACAAAATACATTCTTTTTTCCAGCTTCTGGTAAGCACGCCTTACATGTAACTGACCTTTTTTCTGTAATGACAAACTCACCTAGTAGCTCGTGTATCAGTAGCAAATGTACATCTAGACAAAGGAAAAAAATAAAAAAAATACAAGAGGGAATGTAAAATCTGGGAAAAAGAAAGTGTCAGTGACTTAAGCAGAAAGGAAGGTTATTTACAGAAGGGCTTGGAAACACTGATTTATAAAGCAACTTAGTTTTCTAATGAAAATGAAAGGACTCTTCTGCTTCTTTTGTAAAAAGGTAAGAATAATGAGCACAGTGTGCCCGTATTTTTTGTTGTAACTCAATTAATACAACACAGTGTTGAAGACCAGTGGTAAATCCAGCCTGCCATATATAGGAAATATAATTGCCTGCTATTACGAGCTTTGAAGTAAAATAACTTCATTTAAATACTTAAGGGCTTTGAAAGCTTCAAGTGCAGCAGGAATAATATGAATTTAACACTAGGCTGGGAATTATTTCATTCTTCCTTGTGAAAAAAATACGTATTTCACACTGAAGCTTTATTGCTGATTCCTCTTCAGCTGTCAGTGTTTTCATAGCAAGCCAGAGTCTGGAAGCCAAAACTTAGTGAAAGCTGCTGCTTTACTCTGCTAAGAAGCATCCTCTTCCTCCCTGTCTCTGCTTCGTCTCCCTCTGCTACCTGCTTGAGCTGTACCCTAAAGGCATTCCTCTCGAATTAGCATGCCATCGGAGTGCCTGACCTCGAATGAGACCCCCAGTCAGTCAAATGCAGAGCCCTTCAGGACTCTGTAAAAATTTATTATAAACCGCTATTCATTTTTAAATACCTCTTGTAACTGGAGAAAGGGTCACCCCATCATTTCCTCCTGGCGCGGTCCTGCTGAAGGAGGCTGTTATCCTCCCTTATTGTACAGAACTGACCATCTTTGCGGCGCGGTGACCTGAAGCATTCAGCTGTCAAGGGATGTCTTGATTTCTGCTTGTGAAAAAAGTTATTTCCATTCCCCGTGAAGGCTGGTATCAGGGAAGGAGGTTAGGAGTATCAGAATCGAAATGAACGAGGAGCCTGGGGATTGAGGTGGGTTTGCGGAGATGTCCTATTAATTCAGAGGGTCAGCTGTTCCGAAGGCAGCAACAGCTCAGGGACCAAAGAAAAGGCCTCTTTATATTTATCTTCTCCTCAGGATGAAGCTTAGACAGCTCTCCGGATGCTAGGGTGGGAATCTGAACATAAGCAGTTGGTGTTTGGATGTTGCTGTTTAAATCAGAAGCCTACAGGGAAAGTCGTTTGGCAGCCAAGCCCTATATTGGCCACCTCGGGAAGGAGTGCGTGTAGGATTAGGCACCGCATTCATTCAGCCTGGGCTTCAGTGTAGCCGTGCTTGCTTTATTCCTGATCTGAAGCTGGCTTTCCTTGTGGAATCTGCACCTTTTTGGAGGTGCTGCGGTGGTTGGATCCAGGAAGCAAACAGCTTGTCCTGCCCATTGAGGCGCAGCTCAGCAGTCTCTCTTCTTTCCCTTGCAGACCCTCTGGACCACGAGCCTGCCATTTCCCCCTTGCTCCCGCGGAAGGAGAGGGTGGCTCTGGAGAGCAGCTTGAACGAAGACGAGAGGCTGCTTCCCAAAGACAAGAAGCCCAACCTCTTCAGTGCCCTTATCAAGAAGAAGAAGAAGACTGCCCCTACCCCTCCGAAGCGGAGCAGTTCCTTCAGAGAGATGGACGGCCACTCGGACCGCAGGGCGGGCGGCGAGGAGGAGGGCAGGGATGCTGGCAACGGGGCTTTCACTGCGCCTCCCGCAGATGCAGGTGACCCCTCCAAATTTCAGGGCCCGAGCAACGGGGCTGGTGTCACCAACGGGGTCGTGGCCGGGAACTCCGGGTTTTTATCTCCCCACTTACGGAAGAAGTCCAGCACGATGAGCATCAGTCGGGGGGTGGCTGGCGAGGAGGAGAGCAGTTCCAACTCCAGCAAGCGTTTCCTAAGGTCCTGCTCAGCCTCCTGCGTGCCCCACGGAGCCAAGGACACCGAGTGGAAATCCGTGACTCTGCCTCGGGATCTGCAGTCCACGGGACGCCAGTTTGATTCCTCCACTTTCGGGGGACACAAGAGCGAAAAGCCAGCGCTGCCTCGGAAGCGGGCAAACGAGGCCAAGACTGACGTTGCTGTCAGGGGGACGGTGACCCCTCCTCCACGGCTGCTTAAGAAAAACGAAGAGACCGGCGACGACGTCTTCAAAGACACGGAGTCGAGTCCTGGCTCCAGCCCTCCGACTCTGACGCCGAAACTCGGCCGTAGGCAGCCTGCCGCCCCTCCTTCCTCCAGCGTGCTGCACAAGGACGATGGGGTCAAATCCAGTGCCTTAGGTACCACTGTGACAACGGACCAAGGTTCTGCTGCCAAACCCAACTCCGCTGGGTTTGCAGGTGCCAACAAGGCTTCTGAGGAGCCCCGGCTGAGGAGGCTCAAGCAGACCTCGGAGTCGGCAGGGAAGGACAAAGGGAAGTTATCCAAGCTGAAGCCAGCCCCTCCGCTTCCGCTCTCTTCGTCCTCCGTCGGCAAGGCTGGAAAAGTGGCTCACAGCCCCAGCCACGAAGCAGCAGCAGATGCGGCGTCGGGTCCGAAATCCAAACAGTTGACTCAGGTTGCAGATGCTGCCAGCAGCGACGCCCTCAAGCCAAACCAGCCCGGGGAAGGCGTGAAGAAGCTGGGGATCCCCTCCGTACCAAAGCCACAGTCCTCCACCAAGCTGCTGCTGAGCACGGCCACCCCAGCTGCCTCCTCCTCCTCTGTGCCCTCCGCCCCAGGCGGGGAGCAGCCATCGTCTACAGCCTTCATCCCTCTCATATCCACCAGGGTGTCTCTGCGGAAGACCCGGCAGCCCCCGGAGAGGATCGCCAGCGGCACCATCACCAAAGGGGTGGTGCTGGAAAGCACGGAGGCTCTCCGGCTCGCCATCAGCAAGAACTCGGAACAAATGGCGAGCCACAGCACTGTCTTGGAGGCCGGCAAGAACCTCTACACCTTCTGCGTGAGCTACGTGGACTCCATTCAGCAGATGAGGAACAAATTTGCCTTTCGGGAGGCCATCAATAAGCTGGAGAACAACCTACGGGAGCTTCAGATCTGCCCAGCGACGGCTGGCAGTGGTCCTGCAGCCACCCAGGACTTTAGCAAACTTCTCAGTTCGGTGAAAGAAATCAGCGACATTGTTCAGAGGTAGCAGAAGCCAGGTTTAAAAAAAACAAACAAATAAATCACAGTGGGCCAAAGTCAACTGTTGAGAGAGTAACAGCGTGTGTGGACTGACAAAAGGACTGGGGCGTTCAGGACAGGGCTGTGCAAAAGCCACAGGCTGTTTGCAGGTGCCCCAGCTCCAAAGAGCAGGGCTGTGCTCAAGAGGCACTTTCCACCCTCTTGGCCCAGATTCCCTGCGTTTCATTTACTCGTAATCGTCTTATCTGTGGAGTTCCTGCCTTGTGGACTACAAGTCTGAATGCTGATGTCACATCATGCCTTTTTATTAATATTTTATTGCTCTGGACGGACTGCTAAGACTGACGCCAGACTGATGGACACTGAGATGCCAGCCTCCTCGGGAGGACTTCCTACTGCATTTCCATGCCCTCCCTCTGCCCCGCTCCCAGGACTGGTGTTTGACTAGCAATATAACCATGGCGTGTCTCGGGAGAGTTGCAGCGTGTCCCCGAATCCAACATTTACCTGGCAGCAATGCAACACACCTGGAGCTTGGGGAGAGGAGGGGGGGGAGTCCTTAAGGTAACTTTTAAAAAGGCTAGAATGCTACAAGTGATGTTTACCCAAATCCTTCCTCCGATTCCACCCGCTGCCCCCTGTATCTGTGTTTTCAGCATTTTCTGCACGTTGTTGAGCCCAGGTGAGTTGCTTGAGCTCCAACCTAGTGGCACGGGAGCCTGCCTGCAGGTCTCCCCGGCAGCGATATCGGACTGGAAAGGTCCAAAGAAGGACGTTGCTGCTGCCCTCTCGTTACACCCAGCGTTAATTGGGGTGGAGGGCTGCAGAGCAGGCCTGGGAGCAGTGGGCTGGTGCTGAGCAAGGCATCGCTCCGTCAGTGACGGGAGGGGATAGCTTAGGGTGAGTTCAGAGATACCACTGTGCCTCCAGCAGTTGCTTCAGTTGAGCTTGCGCATCGCGGATGGGCAAGAACTGCTGTTCCTCTAGGTGCATTTCCAGCCTTTTTTGTATGCTGTGAGCAGAGATGGGACCTGGCTTCTGCGCTCCTGTACAGCCCGGTGCTGCCCTTGCCAGCCCAGCGCCGGGTCCCCTCCAAGAGCTCAGCTGCCAGTGCTTAGGGGTTGAAACCATCGCTGCCTTCGTGCTTCGTTCCACCCAGCGGCGTACAAGGAGCTGTGAAGACTGCAGGCACCTCTCCTAGGGTAGGTCTCCCGAGGAAGCTGCCAGCAGGGCTCCTGGGCTTCCTTCCCAAGGTCCTGAAACCTTCCCGACTAACGCAGCACGACTGGGAACTAACTGTGACTCGTGACAATAGTGAAAGAACAAGGTTTAGGGCTATTAACAGTGCAATTTAACTCTTTAACAGTTCCAAACAAGAGAAAGAAAAAGAAAAAAAAAGAGGCATTTTCTCTGTCCTGTCCCCCTGTAACTCTTGTGGCCCCTCTTGTGTATCTGAAACACTAATTGCCTTCCATTGTATTTTATTCTGTTCTCTTGGGGACTGTTTGTTTTGTATATGATTTCCAGTAGTTCACTCTTGTGTGTTCACGCCACTTCTCGCCCTCACAGCCAGCCATGACTTAACACGTGACAAATGTTTAAAAGAAACTACACACTTCTGCCACAGGCTGCCTTTAAAATGTAAGGAAAAGAAAAAAAAAAAAAACAAAAAAAAACCTTGGACTGTCTCTTTCCTGGAGGTACTGTTTTTACTTTGATAACATATTGTGCCACTATATTATACATTTGTATCTCGTTATTACACACTTTTGTAGACTTGTCTTTTTTACAGTGTGTAAATAGCTCTGTCCTTCATCTCTGTGACACTTCGGGGGGTCGTTTCCCCCTTAACTCGGTCTGCTGCAGATGGTTTCTGTACGCGACTTCCAGTCCTGCCTCCTCTCTTTCCTCTCTTTTTCAGTTTTTTTTTTTTTTGATTTATTTTTTATTCCAGTTCTCTCTCGCGTAGTATATTTAAAAATAAATCAATGTTGAGGAAAACCCGTGTCTGTCTGTTAACAAATATTTTCAAACCCAGCTACCTCTGCTGGGAGCCCCCATCCCAAAAGAGTCGATCCCCCTCGGAGCGGGCAGCAGCAGCTTTCCACGCTCTTTGATCCAGCTCTGAAAAGTCAGGAGAGGGAAAAAAAAGGACGCAGGGAATAAACCAGGAGGCTCATCTGTGTCGGGCTGCTCCCCGGTCAGCCTGGAAAAGATGACAAGAAGCAGGAGGCTGCAGTTGGCAAGCGTAAATTACTCAATGACCTGCACTTGGCAAGGCTCAAACTTCCTCAGCCAGGTGGTGGTGGCTGATAAATGCGTTCCCAAAGCTGCGAGGGGCTCCTGGCTGGTTTGTGGCTGTGACCCACAGCAAAAATCAGTGCCCAGGCTGCTCTTCGTCTGCGTCTCTGCCATAAAGACTGGTAGGTGGCAAATTTGGGGCTGGGGGAAAACAATGAGGGGACCTGAACACAACTGTCCTGGGATCCCGACCGTGCTCGCAGGGGAGCGGTGTGGGGTGGCAGAGGTCGGGGGTCCTGGCTGGGGAAAGCCCTGGGACGTGCGGGGTTGGGGGTGCAGGAGCAGGATTCAGGGCTAAATTTAGCAGCGTACAGTAGGAGTTGATTTAACAGATCGATGCATTTAACAGTTTGATTGCTCCAATTTTCAAGGCTATTGAGCTTGAAAGTGAGAGTGCTCTGGGGGAAGAATAGCTGTGTTTGTGTTTTTGTTTTGCTTTTTGTGTCTTTGAAATTACAATGTTCGCTCTTTTAAGTTTGCCTTTAATGTCATCCTGCTTTTTTTTTTTTTTTTTTTTTCCGACGAGCTGCTTGTCATAAGATGGGAAACGTGGTCAGTGCTCTGCGCTCAACTCCTTTATCTCACCAGCTGAAGGAAGGCTGGCGGGGCCGGGATGCTGCAGGACAAGTGGCACTCAGGTGCACGGAGCTCTGCCCGCCCGGGGATGCTCTGGGGCCAGCCTCTGGGATGGAGCCCAAGGATGGAAATGGGGCTGGGGTGCCCTCAGGGCTGTACCCGGCCCAGGGGAGGGTAACGGGGAGCTTCACAGGGGGCTGAGCACTCGCTCCCGTTCATTTCCATTCATTTTTACCCCTCCCCAGGTCAAAGCGCCGGCTTTGACTTTTTGGGTACGTTGCAGGAAGGGTTTTGTGCCTCGCTCAGAGCCGGGCTGTGCACGGAGAGCTTTCATCCTGCTGCTCCCAGCCCCTTCCCTGCGACACCCAGCGCTGTAGGGCCGGGGCTCTGCTGGCTCCCAAAACCTCCCCTGCCCCCCCCCCCCCCCTTCAACAGCACCGGGTAAAATTGATCAGTGCGCCTTTATTGACCATTTGTACACTCCAAAGAAATGGGGGGGAGGGAAAAAAAAAAAAAGAAACGTTGCCATAGAAACACTGATAGAGCTCCCCCCCTCCTGGTCCAGCTCCCCACCTCCTGCAGGGGGTCCGGAGGAGCCGAGGAGAGCCCGGAAATTTTGGGGTTGGGGGCCAGGCCGGGCTCAGCACCCCCCTGTGCCAAACACCAGCACCGAACCGCGGTGTCCTCCGCGTCCCTGCAAGCCTGGAGTCCTCTGCAGCCCCCAGGGCAGCCTGTCCCTCTGTCTGTCCATCCATCCGTCCGTCCATCCATCCTCCAGCACCTGCCTGACCCACGGGCAGCCTCCTCCTGCCGCTGGCAGCTCAGCCCCGGCCCCGCGGCGCGGCGTTAAGTGCAGTCTGCCTGCTGGATATTACAATGCGCCTCTCGGAGAACTGATTTTTTTTATTTTTTTTCCCCCTTTTTTTTTTTTTTCCCCTCCTCCAACCAAGTCCTGACACCGTCGTTGATTTTTTGAGGGTGCAATTTAGCGCTCGCCCTAAATAATAATTGCCCTGCTGCATTTTCCGTGCCTGCCATGAAATATTAGGGGTCGTTAGGCGCCTAACTCGCCCTCGGTGCCTGCGAGCCAGGTAGCCGGGCTGCTGATTGCGAATGTCTCTGCCTGCGGCGGCAGGCACAAGAGCAAACGGCGCTGTTGGCGTTGGCAGAGCTAAATCTGCCAAAAAGGAAAAAAAAAAAAAAAAAAAAAGGAGGAGAAGGCAGGCGCTGAGGAGCCGGGCTTGTTCTTCACGGCCGTGGGTGTGCGAGCTTTTTGGGGAGCTCTGTCCCCAGCTGTACCTTTGGCAGGGGGGGTTTTGGAGCAGCAGGGGTGGGCGCTTCAGCATCCCCCCGCCTGGAGGCTCCTGCAGCTGCTGGGCTGGGCAGGGGTGGCTGCGGGGACTGGGGAAGGAAGGAGCCCAATTTTGGGGGAGGCCTCGGGGTGCCGGGATGGGGATGCTGCAGCTCGGTCATCGCCATGGCACCCGCTGGGGACGGGTCTCTGTGTCGGCTCGGGGCTGGCGGTGCAGGGGCGGATTTGCCTGCTCCCGTGGGGATTTTTGAGGCTAAGAAAGATTTTCCTGAACCCCGCTGCTTTGTCCTGGTTTGCAGGCAGGAGCTCTCCGAAGTGGCATCTTGACACTAAGCAGAATTTGCTGCTGGAGGGACACCCCCTGCCATCCTCCAGCCCCCCTCCGCCCGGCCCCGCTGCTCCCCAGCCCCGTACAGGCCATGTCCCCAGGGAGGGGACGTGGGGCACCCTCCTCTTCCTCCCCTGGGGCTGGGGGAGCTGCCGTGGTGCCCCCCCGCCCCAGATTTCCCCACTGGAATCTCAACAGCAGCTCCTCCGCGGCGTCCTTCGGTCCGAGCAAACCCAGGCGAGGTGTCAGGAGAGGAGGGGACGCGGCACACCTCCCGGGGCCCCCTCCAGGAGGTGTGTGGGGGGGTCAAACCCTCACCCTCACCTCCCGAATCGGAAGGTGAAGCCGCCTTTCTTCCTGCTGTAACCGCTGAGCTCCTCGGCCAGGTTCCCCAGGGTGCCCCCTCGCTTCTCTCCCCCGGCCGGCAGCGGTGCGGGACCCTCCTGCCTGCCCGGCTGCCCCTGCGGGCCCCCACTCCACGTGCCGGAGCCCCGCAGCTCCCGGGCGATGCCGAGCAGGGTGCTCAGCTCCTCGCTTCGCCTCCGCTTCGGATTTGGCCACCAGCAGGGTCCGGGGGCTTCGTCCAACTCTTCTCGGCAGCCGGGCTGGAGCGCGGGTCCCTCCGCGGGGTGCCGGGGCTGCTGCGGCTCTCCGGGAGGGAAGCAGGCCCCCAGGGTCAGCAGGAGGAGGCAGGACAGCGAGGAGGGTGCTCTCATCTGGGGGAAGCACAGCGAGGGAGGGATGCGGTGAATAATGCGGCGTCCTCGGGTCCCGTGGCCGCAGAAGGGCTGCGGATGGGTGGCACGCGCTCCCCAACCCGCTCCGGGTGCCCTCGTCTTGATACAGAGCAGCCCTCCCCAAAAATCTGCTGCAGCACCTGCCAGAAAAACCCCTCCGGCTCCTCCAAGCCTGCTGGGGGGCCGCTCTGCACCCCCGTCTCCTCCCAACCCCGCTCCCCTTGGTGGCAGCGGCCCCGTGCCCCCAAATTGCAGCCCCACAGCTCCTGCCCTGGGTTCGGGCTGGGAGCGGGGCCGGTGGCAGCCGCAGCCTCCTGCTGCTCTCCGAGGCACCGCGGGGAGGGTTTAAGTGCCTTCACCTCAGCACTGCTCGGCTCCAAATGCGCCGCTCCCACCCGCGGTGCCCCCATAATGCAGGGGAAGGTGCTCGCCACCCCCTGCTTTATGGGGCCGGGGGCGCCCCGCAGGCAGCAGGGTGGGCTGAGCAGCGCAGGGGTGACCTTCAGGGCTCCTCCGCCGCCCCTTCCTCCTGCTGTAAAAACTCAGAGAGGGGAAGTGGCATTTTTGTTTTCTATGTTTTCCTTTTTTTTTTTATTTTTTTCTTGCAGGAGATGTTGCCTTAAAAGTCACCGCGTGCAGCACGGGGCGGCCGTGGGTGCTCGGCTCTCCTGCCGCAGACCCCACTGAACCCAAACCTGGCTCCCCGCCCTGCCCTGCTTTGCTTTGGGGTGCTCCGTGGCCTCACCCACACCTTGCCGTTGCTTTGGGCTCTTCCAAAATGAAGCCAAACCACTCCAGGAAGCCACCATGAGGTGCACCAACCCCAACCCCAACCCCATCCCCATCCCCGGACCCTCCTGGGGGCTGCCTGCCACTCACCTTCTGCCTCGGGCGATGCCCAGCGCCTGGCCCCGCTCTGCGCCACCCCAGCACCTGCCCAGACTGAGCCGCCCGGCCCCGCTCCTCTCCCCATTAAATACCCGCGGGTGCTAATTGCTGGCAGCGCATACCAGAGGCCGGGAGGCTGGCGGGGAGGTGGCTGCAGAGGCGGCCGGGGGCACGGGGGGGACGCTGATGAATGCGCCGCCTTCGTGCGCTGCCTCGTTTGGGGGGGAGGCTGAGCGGGAGCAGGGCTCTCCCTTGGCTTTGACGCAGCGGTGATGCCGGTGGGCAGCAGGGGCTGGTTGGGGACACGAGTGTCCCCCACCCCTGGGGCTGTGCGTGCCCACCTGGGGCTGTTGGAGGTCCCGGATGCGTGCGCAGACCCCATGGGGTGCGTGGGCACCGGTGGAGGTCCCCAAAGCCCCCAGGTGGAAACACACCAAGCGCCCTCCTCGGCACCGGTGCCAGGACGTGGTCCCAACAGGGCTGGGTTCCTCCTTCCCCAAAAAACCACAGCAGCTCAGCACCATCTCCCCCTGGGCTCGGGGGCCCTGTGGGGTTTCAAAGGGTTTCCAGGACGGTGCCACCAAGTCCCTCTGTGGGGCTGGGACCCACCCGATGGCACCGCAGGGCGGTGGCCCCGCAGCGCGAGGTGGGCACGGAGGCGGAGACGCGGGGTAACGATGAGTTCCTTTTATTAAGGAGTTCCCAAAGTCCACACGGACGGTGCTGGACACCACTCACACACGATGGAGACTTCACGGCACGGCAAAACAACACGACCCCGCGGGGAGGGAGGTGGCGAGGTGCCGGCCCCGCGAGCCACCCGCGCTGCCCCTTCCCGTCCCCAGCACGAGGCCGTGGCCGTGCCGTCCCCCCCTGCGTCCCCACTGCCCCCCGGCCACCCCGTGGTAATCCTGGGGAATCCGGCACCTCGGGGGGTGCCATCCAAACCAAACTCGTCAGGAGTCCTGGGTGAGATGGGCAGTTACACGGGGAAGTGCTACCGACACGCTGCGCACACCACAGCCCCCCCCCAGCCCCTAGGAGCTCCCCACGATGGGGACACCGAGCACGGGCTCTGGATCCTTCTCCCCAGAGACAAACGCTATAAAACTGGCTACGTCTAATCCACGGAAATAAACGAGCTGAAAGCAAAGGTGGGGCACGGCCACCTTGCTGCCCTCCCTGCAGCCCCTTTCCAGGGATGTTGGGAGCCCCTGGGGTGCTGTGGGGGGCTCCTGCCCCCCGTGTTGGTTGGGGAAAGCACCGCAGAGCTCCCCAAATCGCCTCGGTTCAGGCACCCAGCCCGGCTGGCTGCCCGGGTAGGGATGGAGCTGGGCTGATGGTGGCTGTTTGTGCTCGGAGCTTGTCCCCATCGAGCGGGGAAATGTCCCCGGCAAAGGGCAGAGCTCGGGGGGGCCGAGCACTGAGGGTCCCCGCTCCCCCGGCGGGGCAGGGGGATGGAGAATCGCCTGGCGGCTGAGAGGGCTCATCCAGCTCGTTGAGGGGGAAGATTTAAAAAAAGGAGCACGTAGGGAAGTGCAAAGCTGCCGGGAGGACGAGGCTTTGATCTCACGGTGCCCGCAGTCCCCAGGCAGTGGGGGCAGTGGGGACAGTGGGGGCTGTCCTCCTCTCCTCGGGGTGCTCCGGGTGCGCTCCGTGGGGCAGGGTCCGGTGCAGGGGCTGCTCTCCTTGTTGCTTCTGGAAACATCACACAAGGTGCAGGGATCCCAGCTTCCCTCTCCCCTCCCTGCTCCCGCACAGGCTTTGCTGGGGGCTTTTTTGGGGCAAAAGCCCCCCTGGAGTCCTTGCCAGAGCTTGTCCCTCTCCCCACCACCACCCATGCCCAGGGGGTCGGGGTTGCTGCACCCCTGGGTGGGTCGGGGCTGAGCCTGGCTGCAGTGGCAGCCCTGTTATCAGGGCCCTGCAGATGCTAAGCCCCACTCAGGGCTGCTTTCTGCAAAACCTTAATGGGATTTGAGGAAACGAAAGGCTTTGAATATCTGCAGGTGCAGAGCCGTGGCTCATCGGGATGGAGACGAACGCGGGGCCCCAGGCTGGGGGCTCGCAGGGGGGAGGCGTGTGCTGGCCGAGGCGGGGGGATTCGGGCAAGGTCACCGCTTTTGGATGGTGAAAATCCAACGTGAGGCCCAGCAGGTCCTGTCGGCAGGGAGGGGCTGCGTGGGGCAGGTGCTGGGAGGCGAGCCTTCCTCGCTCCCTCCTCCTCCTCCTCCTCCTCCTCTCTGCTTCCCCAAAGCCTCCAAAACGGCTCCGTGCCGTGCTCGGCTGCAGGCGCCCATCCCTGCAGCGCCGTGCCCGTGGGTTCGGGGTGTCCGTGGGCAGGGACAGGCGGCCAGCCCGGCTGCACACCCCAGCCCGGGGGGGACAGCGAGGTTTGGCCGTGTCCCCCCCTGCTGCCAGGACCAGGGATGGGGAGAGGGGAGCATCCACGGGGCGGAGAAGGAGGCGCAGGCGCGGTGATGTGGGCACAGGGGCTCCAGCCCAGCAGCGCCCTCCCCATCCCCAGATGCGCTGTGGGGGCTCTGTGGGTCCCCCCAGGTGGCCACCAAGCTGCCCATAGATGTCCGTGCCCACCGTGGGGACAAGCAGAGGGGACCAGCCTGGCACGACCTCACCGCTCAGCCCCCCCAGCACCGCTCCCCAAATCCCCGCTGCACCGCAAGCGGCTCGGGGAGGGGGCACCCATCTCGGCGGGGAGTGGGGGGCACGGGATCAACACAGACACCTGGGGAAACAGCCGCCAGCCCTGGGGGATGATGCTCCAGAGGGACCCCGGGGGAGGACGGCAGCCTGGGGTGCGCTGGGAGGACGGGGACACGGGGACACGGGGCGCTGGGGAAGGGCAGGGGCTGGGGGGGGAGCTCGTGCCATCCCCTAGTTCTCCTCCCGGACAGGCCGGATCTTCATCTCGGTGAACTTGAGGGAGTACTGCCAGCCCGTCCAGGAGGACCACTCGATGCCGTCGGCGTAGGAGCTGTGGTGGCCCTTGAGGTACTGCCCGTTGAGGTTGGAGGTGTGGCAGTTGCGGTACCACCAGGCGCCGTGGTAGAAGGACGCGCAGTTGTTCTCCGAGTGGTCGTTGTCCAGGTCCTTGGTGGTGAACTTCATCCCGTTGTGCTTCAGGAAGGAGTCTCCTGCCGCAGGGGAAAGGGGCCATGAAGGGCTCTTCCCACCCCCTCTCCCTGGGGGTCCCACACACACCCCCCCCTGTGGGGCTCCCCGGTGCCGTACGGGGTGCTCGGGCTCACCCGCTGTGCCGATACCCAACCGGCAGCCGCTCTCCCGCTGCCAACCCTCTGCAGATGCAGCCCCAAAAAATGGTTTTGGTGCCCTGGGGGGGGGCCACGCACGTTCCCGACACCCTACCTGCCGTCCCCGAGTAGTCGGCGATGGACACGGGGTACCCGTCCTCCTCGGGGTCGACGGAGAAGAGCCCCACGCCGAAGCTGCCGTAGTGCGCGAAGGCGGTGCCGTTGTCGAAGTCCTCCAGGTCGATGCGGAGCTCGTAGGTGCCCTGTATGGTCAGCACGTGGATCCGCTTCAACCCTGCGGCGGGGGGACGGGGTGAGCGGGGGGCACCCGGGGGGGATCCCCCAGGAAAGGGGCACGGGGTGGGACGCAGCAGCTCCCCCCCAACCCCTGCTCCGCTTGCCAAGGGCGCGCACGCAGCTTCCCCGCCTGCTGCTGCCCCTTTGCAGCCTCCCCGCGTGCCGTGTGGCCCCCCCAAAGCCAGGCAGCGTTTGGGGGTTTGGGTTCAGCCCTGTGCGGAGGAAATCTGGCCCCAAAGGGGCTGCCACCCCACACACCTAACCAGTGCTCTCCCGTCAGCTTGCCGAAGCCGTCCCGGTACGCTTCCCAGCCACGGAAGAAGTTGACCGAGCCGTCCTCCCGCCGCTGGAACACCTGGGGAGACACCGGGGGGGGGTCAGCCACGGGGTGCTCCGAGCCCGAGCTGCTCCCGGCCGTGCTGCTCCTCGTCCTGCTGCCTCATTAGGCCCAGGTAGAAATTAATTCCTGCCCAAATTAAAGCCTTCGGGCTCGGTTATTCCATGGGGATGCCGGAGCGAGCAGATCCCAGGCGATGCTGGGTTTTTATCCCCCCCCCTGGGGACAGGAGGGTGGCTTCAAATAGGATTTAACCCCATGTCCCACCTGGGGGACACTTCAGCTCCCCATGCTGCCCAGACCTGGGCCAGCTCGGGGCTCAGCCTGTTTTTTCTGTCTGGAGCCACCCCTTTTCCTCTCCTGTCTGCCCATCGGCGTTTCACGCCCCGTGCGTTTCCTCCCCTTTTATCATTATTTTGAGTTTGATTTATTGACAGCAAGCCAGAAAACGCTGCTCCGTGTCCGACCGTTTGAACGTAATTAAGCCTCCAGCTCCAGATTAATTGCATTAAACTTGGCCGCCCCAGCCTGCCTGCGGGGGAATCGAAGCCGGGGGGACAGCCCCGCAGCGCTCAGCTCCCCGGGGTGCTGGGGGGCTTGGGGGGGGGCTGAGCCCCCAGGCACCGGGGCTGTCCCCACAAGCAGTGCCACCTCTCCAGGATGCTCCCGTCCTTCTGTGGCACGCTGCCATGGCACATGTGGGATTTTTACCCCCCTAAATCGGTCACTGCACATCCCAGAGCTACTCTCCATGGGGACGGGCCCCCAGCTCCTGCCCCCCGTGCAGTTTTGGGGCTGGGCGCTGCCGGAGCCGCCCTGCGCAGGGGCAGCGCCATCCTCGGCGCAGCACGGAGCTGATCCTGCTGTACTTACCTTCTAGAATTAGAGCCTTAATTTTTATCCCTGCGTTGAGCACTTGAGAAGCCGCGGCTAAGCCCGTTAAAGGGGCTTTCTGGGCGCTTGGCAGGCGAGGGGGTGGCGCGGCTGGCTGGGGGCCCCCCGAGCTGATTTTCCCCGGCCAAGGCTGGCTCCGAGCGTTGCCGCGTGGGGAAGGCGACAGCGATGCTCCCGTTTAATCGGCTTTGACCCGAGGTTGTAACTAGGCCAATTGCCCGAGGGGTGCTCAGGAAGGCGTGCGGGACACGGCTTCATTAGCTGAGCCTCGGCGCGGTGCGGTGATTACCGAGGCGCCTGCAGCTTAGGGCTGGCACGGGGCTCTCCCGGCACCGGAGCAGCCCTCGGTGCCCCACGGTCCCCAAAATTGGCTTTGAGAGGCTCCAAACGTGCTGGGAGGGCTGGGGAGGGGGTGCCAGATCTCCCGCAGATCCTTCTGGGTCTCCTGCGCCCTCCTCTTCACCTCTTGTCCCTCCTGCTGCGTGCGCCCACCAGGCAGGGATGCGATGGTTTTGGGTGAGCAGCTCGGGGGGATGCTGCCAGGGGGACGTGGGGACAGCTCTGGGATGGGGGCTGCAGGTGAGAAATGGGCTGGGGGAGCAGCCTCACTGCGCTCACAGCGCGGGCTCCCTGCTCTTTTCCTCCCCATGAAATATGCATCGCCCCCTCTTAAGCAAAAAGGATTTCCTTCCCCGCTTTAAAGCCCAGGCTGAAATATTCATCGCCCCGGCTCGCTGCCTCCTCCGGTCACTGGGAGCTCACCGGAGCGAGGCAGACCCCGGGAAGGCACAGGCCCAGAAAAGTGAGTGAAATAAAGAAAAAAAGGAGCACCAGCCTCTGCCTGCAGCCGGGCTGGGAAGTCTCCGTGCTGCAGCCCCGGTGCTGCTGAGAGGTTCACTCAGCCCGTGGGCATCGCTGCAATTAAACCCAGCTCTAAGCACAGGGCATGGAGGACAGAGACCTGGCCACGCAGCACAGCTGGTGGCAGAGGTGTCCCCAAGGCTGGTGGCACCCCCAAAATAATGCTGTCCCCACCCACATCTCCACCTTCGTGCTGCCCTGCCGACAGCGAGTGCCCCCCGGTGCTGCCAGCTCCCTTTTCGGGCAGGATCTACTTTTCAGCTGTGCAAAATACACGGGAAATGGCCCCAAATTGCTGCCATCGTTCACAGCGAGCTGGGGAAGGCAGGGAGTGGAAAAAGCATCCCACGTCCCCTGGGTGCCCAGCCCCGGGCTGGATGTGGCCGTCACCTTGTGCCGCGGGGCGCAGAGCCGTGGCACGGGGAGCTGCACAGAGCTGTCCTGGGGACGGGGAGCAAACGGGGACCCTCAGGGCGAGGGGATGTGGTGGTGACCCCATGGGGACAGGGAGATGCTGGTGGGTGACCCCGTTTGGGGTTTAGGTGCCACGGGGCATCGGCACGGCTCTGCCCCTGCCCTGTCTCCGCAGGCTCCGAGCCTCCCTTGCAGCCTCGGGCTTAGCTCAGCAGCTCCCGAGTCAAAATTGATTCAGCTGCTTCCACCCACCCACCCACATGCAAATAAGCCCAAATGTCAGGAGTAATCGCTCCAGAGGAGGAGGAGGAGGAGGAGGAGGAGGAGGAGGGGAGGGAAATTTCCCAGGCTCTGCACCACGGCACCCAGCCGGGGCTCACCTGGAGCCCCCTGTGGGTGCATGCCCGTGGACCCCAAAATGTCCCCAGCCCCAGGGGAGATGGATGGGATGTGTCCCCCCCCCCAAACCCTGGGGGTACACCTGGGAGCCTGCACTGCAGAAAAACCCAGAGAAAGGGAGGTGAACAAGGCTGGTGCCGTGCCTCGAGGCAAGGAGCCGGGGCGAGTGTCTCGGTCCCTGTCCCTGCGGTGCCGGGACTTCGGCTCCGTTGTCCCCAGCTGAGGCCAGGGCACGTGGTGCTGCCTGGGGTAAAATCATTCACTTTGCACCCTCCCCAGCCCAGCTGGAGCCCTCCCAGCTGCAGCAGCTTTAAATAAACCTCTGAGTGGCTGCCTAATCACCTTGGGCTGCTCTTCAGGCAGCTCCTGAGCGCGTGGCTGGGGGAGGTTGCGCGTGGGGTTGGCCGGGACCCCCTGCTCCTTGGGAAAGGAGAGGGTCCCCCTTTTCCTTCCGTGCACCCCCAGGACCCAGGGTGCCTGTGCCGTGCCTTGATTTTCCCCGCTGGAGCTGCTGCTACGGACCCGGCTGTGCACAACAGGTTGCTGCTGCCTGGGGTGGGCTCCGGGCAGAGCGAGGCCGAAGGCTCATCAGCCCCCCGAGGGCAGGGGGGCTAAGCTCCCTCCTGGCACCGCTCAAAGCTGCTTAGGGGAAGCAGATCGCGGGGATTTATTTCCTAGAGCGCCCAGCTGGAGGGGCTGGAGGGGTGGCTTGGCTCAGCCAGCGTGTCCTTGGGGGGGAGGCTGCCTGCCCCTGAGGGTCAGCACCCTTGGGTCCCTTTGGGGTGGCACCCCGACACCCCCGGCAGTGCCCCCCTGG
Source organism: Anas acuta (assembly GCF_963932015.1). Lineage (NCBI taxonomy): Eukaryota > Metazoa > Chordata > Aves > Anseriformes > Anatidae > Anas > Anas acuta. Next base: position 7,647,874 of record NC_088998.1, on the reverse strand, counting down.
GTGGGGGTGCCCAAGGGGACCTGGCTGAGGAGGGTCCCTGGGTCGGGGGGCTGTGATTGCGTCCCCCCCGCCCAGCTCCGTGCCGCATTACTGCGATTTCGGGGCTGTCGCGGCGCTGCAGCAAAGCGAAGTGGACAAGGCGAGCTAATCAGTGGTGCAGGCGCCCTGGGGTGCCCCTTTGTCAGCTGAGGCGAAACGAGCTGGGGCTGGGGGCGTCCTGGGCTCCGGAGGGGGCAGGGAGGGCACGAGGCTGCGCTCTGAGCTTCCAAAAATGCTGCGGAAAGCGCCGGTCACCCCCGATGTCCTTTGGGTAGGGGCATGTGGGCTGTGACAGGGGGCAGAGCAGGCGTTCGTGGCTCACAAGCCAATTTCTCCTGCTGCCCTCATTTTGGGCAGCCTGGTTTTGGGGAGCTGCCCGAGCACCCCGCTCGGGGTTGGTGGCTCCTTGCCACCTGGTTTGCCTTCACCGCCCTGCTCCGTGCGCAGCACCCAACAAAAGGCAGCACGGAGCCCGGCACGAGCTCACACCACCCAGAAGGACACGGGGATGGGGTCAAGCAGAGACTTTTGCCCCATTTCATCCCATCCTGGGGCCAGCCCTGCTGGGAAGGACGGGCTCCATCACGGCACCAAGCTCCATCACCCAGCTCCAAACCCCAGCAGCGCGTCCTGAGCCAGTGCCAGGTCCCGGTGCGCAGCCAAGCCCCATCCCCACATCCCCACGACGCATCCCGGTGCCGAGAGCGACGTCTCCAGCCCACAGCCCCCTCGTCCCCATGTGGGGACATCGCCCCGCTCACCGTCCAGCCGCCCCCATCCGTCGTCATGTCGCAGTAGACCTGGAAGCCCGCGGGGTCGTGCGTGGGGAAGATGGAGTAAATCCCATCCTCTTGCTGTCCGCTCGCGTAGATGTCAAAGCAGTCCCGGGGCCGGGAGCCTGGAGCGGGGCGCAGGGATGGGGTGGGAAGGAAGAGGGAGGCTGGTTAATTAATGAGCTAATTTCATGGCTTGCCATTTCTTCCAGGCTCTTGACCGTGCTGCCAGCTCTCGTTGCTTCGCTCTTTCCAGCCCTTCTCCTCCGAGGCTCAGGGGAAGCAGTGCTGGGGGGGACACAGCCACCACTGGGCAGGGACCGTCCCCAGGACCCCTGCGATGCCCGGGGCCGGTGGGTCCCAGCTGGGGAGGAGGGAGCCAGAGGCAGCTGCAGGCAGGGCACGGACACGCTGGCGGCCCCGGGGCCATCTCAGCCTCATCCCAACCCACGGTTTGAATGCCATGGGAGGAGAAAGGTCACTTCTGCACATCTGTGGGGAACAGGCAGAGATAAAGGGGCTTTGGGGCTGGTTTCGCAGGCTGGATAGCTGGGGCTGCGTGGTGAAAACCCACCCTGGGCACATCTCCCTCCTGCCCAGTCCCCCCGCCGCACCCAGTGCCCTCCAGGCTGGTTTCCCCATCTTGGGTTTGTTTCCCCCTCCCTTTTCCCCAGGCAGGGACATGCTGAGGGCCACCCCATGGCAGCACCCTCTCCCTGGGTGGGACAAGGACCCCGTCTCACCGTTGGAGCAGCCGCGGGGCCGCGCTCCCCGTGCCGGGGCTCGCTGCAGGTCGGCCTTGAGCCGGGGCCGTGCGCCGCCGCGCTCCTTCTGCAGCGTGTCCAGCACGTCGCTGACGGAGCTCACCAGCCGAGCCATGTTGGCCTGGCTCTCCGAGAGCAGCTGCAGGCGAAGGGGACACAGGGGAAGGTGACAAGTTGTGGTTAGGTGGGATTTTTTTAGGTCCCTTCCACCCGCAGCAGGGCGGCTCCTCCATCCCCACGGAGCGCGGATGCTCTGCGCGCTCCCTCGGCTCCCCAAACGCCACCAGGCAGGGCGCAAGGTGGGGGACACAAAAGCCACAGCAGCCCCCAAGCAGCCCCTTTGGGTGCTTTGCAGCCTGGTGGGGTCTTCTCCAGGCTGGAGAAACCCCCGGTCCTCGGTGTGCCAGTGCTGCCGCCCCGCGGGCGCGCACAGGGAGCAGCCCTGGGGGACCCGGGGTGGCAGCAGGAGCCGTGTCCTGAGCCAGCCACCGGCTCTGCCGTCCCCCAAGGTGACCCGGCGGGGAGAGGCAGGCGAGGTGAGGGCAGGCGGGAGCAGGGCAGCGGAGCTGAGGAGGTGACAGAGGGACGGGCAGCCAGCCCTGAGCGGGACCCGCAGCATCGTGGCAGCTCTGCCCTACCCAGGTAAGGTTTTGGTGCCACCCAGGAGGGGTTGGGGCGGTGAATTGGGGAGGGCAGGGGGGTGGTTGGTGAACAGGGAGGGGAGAACCCCCCAGCACGGTCCTGCTGCCCGTTTGGGTATGCCCAGGGGTGCTGAGCCAGACCTGGAGCAGGGAGCTGGGCACAGGGACCCTATAAAAGGCTGCGGACACCGGTGTTGCATCACCCCCAGCTCCTCTCCGCTGGAGCTGCTCCCTCCACACAGACCAGGGGCTGTGCCCTACAATCCTGGGGACCTCCATGTCCCCAAGCAGCACCGTGGAGCCGTACCCACCTGGATGAGCCTGCCCTGCTCACCCTGCAGGGCGCTGAGCTCCTGCCCCATGGCGCTGTGCCCTTTCTTGAGGCCGTCGCAGTCGGCGCGCAGCTGAGCCGCGTGCGCCAGCAGCTTGGCCACCTCGTCGGCCACGGTGACCAGCAGGGCCTTCTGCTGCCCCTTGGCAGCCTTGGTTTCGGCGTCGTGGTCGGAGAGGGCGCGCAGCAGGGAGCTCTGCAGCCCCTCCAGGCGCCCGAAGCCGCCCGCCTGGTCGGGGCAGTTGGGGTCGATGAAGATGTTGATGCGGGAGCTGTCGGCTTTCTCGATGGTGACCAGGGCGTTGGCTTCCTCGGGGTTGGTGCTGATGACGGGGGGCGGCTCGGTGCCGGGCGCGTGGTAGTGGTTGATGAAGAGGATGGCCCCCGTCACCGTCACCGCCAGGAGGACGGCCACCGACAGCAGCACGGTGCACAGGACGTACCCGCAGCTCATCCTCTGGGGACACACACACAGATGCCATCGGGACCCATCCGGGTGGACCTCAGGACCCCCCCACCCCACTGCCCCCTCCGCCACGAGGTGGGTTCAAGCCCTCAGGGGGCAGGAGTTGGGTTCACCCCTGGGGTTTGCACCCGCTGCAGGGCGCTTTTGGCCCCGTGCGAAGCCCAGAGGGGGGGGCTCTGCCTTTGTGCCCTGTTTTTGGGCAGGCAGCCCCCCCCAGAAGACCCCCTGGGAGAAGTTGGGTGGCACCTAGGGGACAGCGGGGAGGCCAGGCTGTGGGTTTTTCCTGCGGGGTGGCATTCTCCATGTGGCTGGCATCCGTGCCCATGGTTGGACCCACACCTCCGCGACGGGTCCAGCAGCGAGGGAGGTGACGCTGTGCACCGGAGGGGGGGGGACACGGGGACCCCAAGGACCCCCGGGGAGCCCTGCGGCTCTGCCAGGGCTGGAGGGGGCACGGGTGAGCTCAGTGAGCAAAGCTGCTAAAACCGCCTGGGAGAGGGGGGGGTATGAAATAATAACGAGAGCGAGCGGTGCCGCGGCCGCGTGCTGCCACTCGCATGTTTTATTGAACAGGCGATGCTCAGCCAGAACAGCCCCAGCTCCAGGGAGGTGCGTGCGGGCTCCCAGCTGCCCTGGGCGTGCACAAATTTGGGGAGAAACGAGGGAAAAACACCTCCTGTGAGCCCTGGGGGAAGCAAGAGGTAAGCACGAGGCGTCCCCAGCTGGAGCCACGCTGAGCACCGCGGGGACCTGCTCCCAGTGGGGAGCTCCCCGCTCCAGGGAGCCCCACGTTCCCATCCCCTTTGCACCGTCCCTGTCCCCGGAGAGGAGCAGAGCAGCTCCCAAAGCCCTCGGCTCACGGGGAGAGCCTCTCCTCCTCGCACAGCCCCACGGTGATGCTGCCACCCACCCCATCAGCTCCCGTCCCCCTGGCTGCCTCCCCCCCGTTCCCATTCCACCTGCGGGACGGAGGCTGTGATTTTCCCCTGACCCCGGCCGCAGCTGTCAGAAGGAATTGCAGGGCTGCCAGAAAAGCCGCCGATTCGCAGAGACAAAGACGACTTTCTCCGGGAATGAGAGCAAAAATTGCTGCATCTGCAAAGATTTCCCAGGCCCTGTCCCCTCCCGTGCGCATCTATCTGGAGTGACACCTTCCTTCAAGCACCCTTCACTCACGCTCCCGCAACCATTTGCATTAAGGTGACCCCAGCTGCGGTGGATGGGGAGGGCTCGGGGGGGGCCCACGGCTGCCCCCCAGCCCCAAGGGATGCTCTGGGTTTGTTCCCTGGTGATGGGAACGGTGGGGGAGCCACCCCGCAGGGAGCAGCGTAAGGAGGCAGCCCCAAAGCCTCCTGCTGTGTGTGTCAGGAGGAAATGTCACGGCATTAAGGGGAGCTTTCAGCAAGCTGGGGGGGTGCTGTGTGCTTCTACACGGGGTGGGGACAGGGACAGGGGCTGGGGGGCTCATCCTCGGAGTGCTTCTGCCCATGGGATGGGGCAGGGGGCATTGCTGGGAGCCCCATGGGGACATTTGGGACCCGTCCCCTGCGAGCACAGAAGCAAAAAAGGATGGGGGTGGATGGGGTGGATGCTGAGCACAGGCACTCGGTGGGATATTTGGGGACCTGCGGGACGAGCAGTGACAGTGCCACCACGCCTGTCCCACCCCCAGCTCTGCGCCCTCCTGTCCTGCACGGGGCAGCTCCCAACCCTGTCCCCCCCCCCCCATTGCTGATGTCCTGCTGGGACCCCCGAGGGACCCGGCTGCCAGCGAAGGGCTTCCATCCACGGAGCCGCCCGGATGATGTGCTGCTTCCCACGGCCACAAATCCCCCGTGGGCTCCATCACCACGAGCCTGCGGCTCTGCCCAGGAGCTGCACCCACCCAGCTCCTCTCCAGCCTTCAAGCCCCGGCACCGGGGGGGCAGCAGGGGGGGGGGACGCGGCCCCTCTGCTCGCAGCCGTGCGGTGACAGCTTTACAGGGCCCCCAGCATCTCGCTGGCAGGTTGTGTTACCTGGCAACCTGCGGTGGGGAGAGGAAAGGGAAACTCATCCGGCGGCACCAGGAGCGCTCCCGGCTGGGTGGGGGTCCCCCCGAGCCCCCATCCCCAAAACTTGGCAGCACCACGGCAAAGAGAGAGAGAGCTCCCGGCACGGGGCCCTGCAAACACCTCATCCCTTAGGGCTCCGAGGGATTCTGCTGTCCACTGAGGGGCTTGGAGCTCGTGGAGCTTCTTGCTGAGCTTTTGGGCAGCCGTAGGACATCCTTCTGCTGGATGACACCCTGCTTGGTGGTGTCCCCTTGCCATCAGGGGGCTCCTGATGTCCCCAAATCACTTCTTCCTAAGGAGCGAGTGGAGCTGCTTCACCTGCAAACCTGCTCCAGGTGCTGGGGTGAGAGGCCGTGGTGGTGCCAGTCCCTGCTCTGCCCCCCGTGGGCGCAGAAGGCCGGTTCCCCTCATGCTGGGTGCACGTGGAGCACGGAGGAGGCAGCCCCAAGGAGCTGGCGCTGAGGATCCTGCTCCTTTTTGGCCCTCTGAAGGGCTGAAGCACCCAGGAGAGCCAGCATGGGTGGGGAGCAAAAGCTCCTGCACCCCGAGCCTTGGTTTGGTGTCTCCACTCGTGGCCGCTGTGCCCGTGGGGTGGTCCCAGCAGCACCAGTGCCCAAAAAGTGGCCGCACTGGGTGCAGGGTGCACCAGCTCCAGCACACGCAGCCAGAGCAGAGCCACAGGGAGGGAAGGGCAGTTGCTGGGTCCATCTGGTCCCAGAGGAGCCCCAGGACAGTGGGGGCTGTTCCATCCCCACCCAAAGGCAGGGCTTGCTGCTCAGGCAGCTCCTCGTGCATCCCAGCTGCTTGTCCTGCTCTTCCCCTGCCCCCCTCCAGGCTGAAGCAGCCTCGCTCCAGCCCCTCTTTGCCCAGAGCTGCTCCCCGTGGGGCTCGGGGCCGTGCTGGAGACGTGTCCCAGCACCTTGTTGTGCTCCCTGCCCGTCCCAGCACCCTGCCCTGCTTCTCCCAGAGCCGGCACAGAGCTGAATCCTGCTACCTGCTCTCCTCCGTGCTCCCAGCCTGCTGCTGCTGCTCCTCCAGCGCAGCACGGCGCGGGGAGAGGAGCTGCCTGGCTGCGGGCGAGCGCGCAGGGACAGCTCTCTGCTGGAGCCTCGGGGAGCTGGGAGCAAACTCTGCCTCCTCTGCAAAGCCCAAACAGCTCCAGGCTGCGCCATCCAGCCCCGTGTGGGGCCAGACCCATTGAATGGGAAGGGCAAAAAGCAAGCGATGGATGTGGGGACGAGCGTGCCCCCGCTGTGCCTGCTCCCCACAGACCCTCTCCGGGCAGCGGGGTGCGGAGAGAAGCCAGGTGATAGAGGCTGCTGCTGCTGCCTCCCTGCTCCCAGCTCCATCCCTGCCTCTCGGGCAGTGTCGGGACCATCTCCTTGGTTTCCCCCAGCCCTTTGCAGCCCCGCTCACCCACGCACCGTGCGCCTTCGCCTCCAGCCCCGCGTGGTGTGGGGTGCGAGGCAGCCCCGTGCCCCAGCCGTGCCCCCCTGCCTGCCCCATGGCTTTGGGCTCAGCTGGGGGATCCGACACACGCCTTGGCTGCTGGAGCAAGCAGCATTTGGCACACGCACGGGCACCCGTGTGTCACCCACGCTCTGCCACCACCGCCGGCCTGTCCCCCAAAACCTGACCGCCTGCTGCCCAGGAGAAGGGGCAGGTTGGGGAGGGAGGGGAGGGGAGGAAATAAAGGCACGCAGCCGGCTCTGGCTGCAGCACGGCCGCCAAATCCCCTCCAGGAGGTGATTTCGGAGGTGATGGAAGCGCTGGAGCAGCGGCGTTGTGTGTGACAGCCCCGGAGCGGCCAGGGCGCACGGAGGGATGCGCCCCCGGCTGGAAATAAAGCACCGCGGGGGGGGGTTCACGGGAGGCAGCGAGCCCGCAGCCTCCCTTTGGGTCCTTTTCGGGATGAGGATGCTCGTCTCAAGGCGGGGGGGAGCCTCTCACAAGCGGGGCTGCCCAGGGCGAGAAGTTGGGGAGGGGACCCCCCCCCCCCCGTTCCACCTCCCCCTGCCGGGTGCCGTCCCGCCGCCCCCGGCTCGCCCCGTACCTGCGCTTTCTCCTGCTGCCCGTCCTCAAGTTGCGAGGCTCCTCCCATGGTTTTCCACCTCTCGTTCCCCATCGCGCCGCAACTTCGGGCCAAGTCCCCGAGCCCCCTCCCCGGGCGCAGCAGCCCCGCAGCCGCCGCCGCCGCGCAGCCGGAGCGGGAGGAGGAGGAGGAGGAGGACGGGAGGAAGAGGAGGGAGGAGGCCACGGGCACGGACGCGGGGGTGGGTCTTCCCTCTCGGCAGCCCCGCCCGCCCCTCTTTCCCCCCCCCTTCTCTGGCCGTGGGTAGGGGGCAAAGGGGCGAGCGGTGCCCCCCCCCCCCCCTCACCACCACCCTGGGGTGCCCCCCTCTGGTCCCACCGCTGCCCCCCCTCACCCCCCCCCCAAGGCACTGCTATGAGGGGGGCTCCTCTGTGTGCCCCCCACCCCGCTCCAGCCGCTCCGGAGTCACTCCGGATTGAAGCCCCCCCCCGGGGACAGCCCGGCTGCTGCTGGAGGAGGCGCAGCAGGTAAGGCAGGGGCTCGGACAGGGTGGCGAGGGGGGGGTTTTGGGGTGTCCCCTGCCCCCTTGGGGCTATGGGGAGGGGCAGGTGCTGGGTACGTGGCCCCCCCACCCCATTCCCAAGGCCGTGGTGCTGGGGGCAGCAGCTCGGGGGGCTCGGTGCCACCCTGCCCCACGGGGGGGGGGGTGTCCCTTAGGGGGTCTGGGCAGAGCGGGGGGCATCTGGATCCCCCCCCAAATAGCCTTGGGAGCTAAAGGGGACCTGCTACAAACCCCCAGTGCTGGCTGGGGGCGCAGCAGCAGGGCCCCCACCCTCTAGGGCTGCCCACCGAAGCGCAGCAAGGGGGGCGTTTTGCCCAAACCCCGGCGTTTTCAGCCCAAAGCGGCAGCGTCGGCCTGACTTCCCGCCACCTCTCGGAGCAGGGCTGTGGGTTTTTTTTTTTTTTTTTTTTTTTTTCCCGTACCCTGGCGGCACCTCCCTTTAAATCTTTCATCCGCCGCTTGTCTGACCTGCGGGCAGGAGCGCTGCTAAGAGCATCCTGAGAGCACAGAGGGCTCAGCCCTGCGTCAGGACGGCTGGGGACCGGGGGGGGGCTGCTCCCTCCCTCGCTGCCGAGAAGCCCCTGGAGACCTCTGAGCACGGGGGGCACAAGGGGAAGCACCCCCAGGCCGGTGCCTCGAGCCAGGGGTACCCGAGTGCCCGCTGTCCCCTGGCCAGGAGCAAAAAATGCCCGTGGTCCTGGTGATGCTGTGCGGATTTACTGGGTGCTGCTGGTGGCCACAGCCCAGCTCCTTCCCCGCCGGTGGCTTCTCAAGGGCTCCTCTCTGCAGCTGAGCCCGGGCAGCTCGCTACACCAGTGGCGGGTTCGTGTCCCCCCCCCCCAGTAAGCAGGGAAGTCCCCGGAGGCTGTTAGAGCTGAACTCCGAACAATAAAAACTTATCATTAAAAAGAAATGTGTCTTGGCTTCATGTGGCCTGGCAGTGCGGGGAGGAGTGATTCAGTGGCTTGTCAGCCCTCGGTGTTAGGCACGGCGAGCTGAGCAACTGGACCCTCTCCAAGTCCAGCAACTCATTTTCTGCAGCGGGAGCCGGGGCTGTGCAGGGAGCTGGCGTTTAATTTGCAGCCCAAACACACCTTGACACAACCCCCAGCGTCGGCACGGGTGCTGGCGGGGGGCAGGATGCTCAGGGGTTGGGTACCCGTGAGGGTGCGGGCGCAGGGCGCGTGGCTGCCCGGTCCTTGGAGGCGCGTGTTTTTTTGGGGAGCCCTGCCCGTGCACGAGCGAGGGGCCGGTGGGGACGCTGGCCATGCTCATCGCTGACTCACGCCGAGCTGTGTCACCTCGTGTCACCCATCACGGGCTCTGCCTGGAGATGTGGCACTGGGGATGTGATTTGGGGTGCCCTGGATGGCTGAACCCCACAGCTCCATCCCCATCCCCTCCTGGGCTCACAGCCCTGCAGCTCCTTCGCCCCAGCTCCTCTCAGGGGGCACTGCATTTATCCCCAACATTTCATCTTTAAAAGCTTGCCCAGACAAAGTGGTCCTGGCCCCCACCCCCAGGGCTGTGCGGGGTGGGATGGAGCACCCCAGGGTTGGGGTGAAGGCTGTGGCCGGGCACCGTGGGGCTGGGAACCCCCGGGGGGATCCCTGTGGCACGGCAGCAGCTTGGCAAGGTGGGGAGGGGGCTTCTGCTGGCAGCCCAGCCCGGATCGATCCACGCAAGGAGGGGATGATTCATGTCTCAGGCTGTGGCCTGAGGGTGAAAACGGGAGAAGTGTTTGATGTGAGGATGCCGGCCCTGCTGGGAACTGCAGCTCCTGTTGGAGCTTCCCCGCCCCGAACAGGCTCTGCCCCTGCTGCCCGAGGGTCCTGGGCTCAGCCTGGGGCAAAAAAAATTACCAAAGGATCTTGGGATTAGCTCTGTGCGCTAAAATACGGTGTTTAAAGACGATTTTTGGATGCTGTCTTGCGTGCAGTTGTTGAAGGCGGCGAGCAGAGCTGCTGTGCGTCGTAGCTGGCAGGGGCTGGCTCTGTGCGGGGTGGCCGTGTCCCCTGTGTCCCCTGTGGGGACAGAGACCCCCAGGGAGCGGGGGACAGATGGGACAGGGCTCGCTCTGGGTGCCCAGCACAACACGGCACCGGAGACGGGGCTGGTTTTTGGTGGGTCCCAGCAGGGTTTGAAACCCGTGGGTTTGGAGCTTTTGGCGAGGGGCTGCGTGGGTTGGGGAGGTGGGAGAGGGGGGGCTGCCTGGAGGCTGCCACCTCCCCGGGTAACCGCGTGCTTTCCTTGGCCGCGTGCCATCGGAGCCGGAGAGCCGTCGCTGCACACACACGGCGTCAGACATCATCATAATATTAATAATGAAAGGGCAGCTCCTTCAAAGATCTTCGCCCCTGCGCCGCGCGGCTGGCGAGAGCGCAGAATGCAAAGGAGCTGCGTGAGCCTCATCCCAAGCAGCCGCGGGGGGGGGGGAGCGCCGGGATGCCCCCTGCCCGCCTCCGTGCTTCGAAGCTGGGCGCACCAAATCCCACCGGGAGCCCCCCCCCGGTGCTCTCCCCACTGTGAATTTTGCTGCGGGGGTCCCCAGCTCCTGTCCCCCGGTGCCAAACCTTGGCAGAGGTTGTGGCCGGAGCCTGTCCTGCGCCCTGCCCAGCGTTCAGCGATGCCACTCGCTGTGCCAGGGGGATTTCTTTCCATCAATTGACGGCTCAGACAAGGAGGTGCCTGGGGCTGGAGGCACAGCGGCCCCCCGGGGGGTCATCTCCTGTCTTTCTGGGGCGCAGGGATGCTCTGGCACCCCCCTGCTGGCAGTGCCAGAGGTTTTGGTGGGGCCACGAGGAAAAGGAGGAACCAAAGCATCTCTCGGAGGGAGGCTGGGGTGTCCCCAGCATCCCCAAGCATCTCTTCAGCTCCACTGCCTGCAAGATATTTGGACAGCAAAATAAAACCCTTTTAGCCCCCAGTTTGGCCGCTCTTTGGGTGGGGTTTCCCCAGGAGGGTTTCGCTGTGGCTGCCCCAGTCTGGGAAGGAAGGAGCCAACCCCCTTGTGCTGGGCTCAGACCCGTGTCAACCATGCCCACCCATTCCCACGTGCTCTCCAAACATTTTGGGGGTCCCGATGGGCAGCAGCAGGGCCCTGCTCCTGCACCCCAGGGAGCACAGCACCGGCAGGAGCCTGCTGTGCACCCAGTGCCAGCCCTTTGTGCCTTGCTGTGCAGCCCTTTCTCAGTTTTTTTTTTGTTTTTTTTTTTTTCCTTTTTTTTTTTTTCCCTCTCCAAACACAACAAAACCCCCAAATCCTCCCCGAGTGAGAAGTCTCTTTTTGTTCCTTTTTTTCCCACTGCTTGCTCTCGCCGCTCTCTGCCGCGGCAGAGTTATCGATTGGAGCTGATTCCCTGTAATCCGCCCTTTCTGTGAAGAGTTGGCATCCTGGAGCCCCGGGGGGGGGGGGCCCAATCCTGCCCCCACGCAGGTCTCGCTCCTCTGCCAGGCTCGGGGTGCAGCGGGGCACCTGGGTCCCCCCCATCCCCTCCAAGCAAAGCTGGGGGCCAAACGCCAGGTGTGGGGCTGGCACGCAGGGTCAGGCTGTGAAAAGGCTCTGATTTGGGGCAGAGCCATGGGGGACCCTATGGGGTGGGTTTCTGGGGCACCCTCCTGCCCCTGCTGTGTCCCCCAGAGTGTCCCCCCCTCTCGTCCCCTCCTCGCTGCCTCCCCATCTATAATTACCGCCAGCAAATGGGCCGCAGCTCCGGAAAGCGAGGAGGGAAAATATGTATGTACATAAAAAAAAAAACACCACCACCACCCAAACAGCCAAAAAAGCCTCCTGAAAGCACAGCACAGGCAAGGTTTTAATTTAAAACCTTCTCCTGCATGAAGAGCAGCAGCCCGGGCCATCTGGAGGAGCATCTGCAGGTGCCGGGGAGGCGGCGCTGCCTCCCCCAGCTCCCCGGGGAAGGGGCTCGGAGCTGGCCAGGAACAACCCCGGGTGCCCGCGCAGCCCTGGCCGGGGGCTCCCTGCCCAGCCACCGAGGTCTCTCTGCTTAATTGTTGTGTGCGCAGGAAAAAAGTGATTACGAGTCCCAGACGCAAGCTGCGATAGCAACCGAGTTTATTGCGGGAGATTAATTCCGGGGTTTTAATTGAAACTTCGGGAGCAGGGCAGGGAAACGTCGGCCAGGGCTGGCAGGAGAAGGAACGGCCCAGCCGTGCCCGCGGCCATCCCCAACCCCATTCCCGCTCCAAAGCGGCACTCGATGAAACCCCAATTAGCAGATTACTCGTCAGAGGGCTCGTCCATTGGCTGAGCATCGCAGCCAGCATCCTAAAGCCCGAAATCTCCTAGCAACTCCCCTGCTTTGCCTCCCTCCACCGGGCCCTGCTTCCCCGGCCCCCCCTTTGGCGCACGCAGCACCCGGTGGCTCCGGAGGCATCGGTGGGGGCCGGCAGGGATCTCACCCCCTGCACAAATCCTCAGTGATATGGGAAAGGTGCTGGTGCTGCATGGCTGGGCTGCACAAAATCCTCGGGTTTGTGCTTTGATGGCAGAGGTTTGGTTTCTAAACCTGTATCGGAAGGCTTCGTCCTCCCACGTTGGAGACGCTGAGAAAAAATAAATAAATCAGGGAACCCCAAATCGTGGCCAGACCTCGCAGCTCCTGCCCAGCCCCGGGAGGGGAAGGCAGCCCCCTGGCTTCAACACCAGGTGAATTCCAGCCCTTGGTGGGGAAGTGGATTAGCGGCAGCGAAGTGGCTCTGCTCCTAACCTCTCCGCAAATAAAAACGTCCTTGAAAGTGTAAAATCGCGGCAGGGCACAGGGGGACGCCCAGGGCCAGGCTGGCTGTGAATCTCCTGCCCTCCCCGTTTCAGTCGGGATCATCAGTGCTTCCCAATCCGTTTATTTCGGGTTCAGAAGGCTGGAAACAAGGGCTGGAAAAATAGCATTTTGTTGGTTGGAAGTTAATATTTGATGTGGGGAAAAAGGAAAAAAAAAATAGATTTTTTTTTCTTAATGCCTTAATATTTACAGGCTGGGAAACGCGTCCACAGATCAGGGAGCGCTGAAAAGGATAAATCACTTCTCTTCCTTTAATGTGCTTTGTTGTGCTTTATCTAAAATACAGTCATAAAATTACCAAATTGAAATTTTAAATGGGGGGGGAAGGGGGAATATCTGGAGGGTTTGCTGCTGCTTCTGTTTTCTTATTGCCAAATAAAATACAATTAAAGCAACGTTTTATACGCCAGCCAGCTTAGCGAACGCTGGCTTTCTGACGGCACTTTTTTTGTGTCAGCCAATGAAAATAAATGGTGCGGGATTACCAGCGAGCATCCCGCCTCTGGGGCTGGAGGGGGGATCGGGAGCAGCAGGCGTTTTGGGTACGAAACGGAGGGATTTGGGTCCCGCTCCAAGTGGAAATCTCCAGGCGTGTCCAGCCCGGAGCGATGCGCCGCCTCCCCTGGGCTCCCAGTCCTCACCAGCGCCTCCCAGTTCAGCCACTGGTGGGGGGGGACAAAGCCACGCGGGGCTCCCAGTGACATCGGGGTGGCCCCAGCTTTTCCCCCTGGGTTTGTCCCCGCTCTCGGCTGAAATCCCTGTGGAAATGGGATCGGGCACCGCTCCCCAGGGAATGCAAAATCAGAGCCCCAACCCCGGTGCGGGGCACCACAGAGTGGGATAAGGACACGGTAGATCACGTTATGGGGGTTATTTCTCCTGCTTTAAAGTCTAAGGTGTGACAACAGCTCCCGATTTGTCACGGAGCATCCTGCAGCAGCTCGTGTGGATGGCGAGGGCCGGGGGCTGTCACCGAGCACTCGCAGCTCATGGCGGTGACACCGGGCTGGGGGGGGGTCATTTGGTGAACGAGGGGGCTCCGGTTCCTTCCCAGGGTTATGGGTTTAGCTGGGATTCTGTCTGGGGTGACCATCTGGTGGCATCTGTGCCGCTCAGCTGTCACCCCCCTCCTGGCAGCGGGGACACAGGGGGTACCCCGTGGTATTGGGGTACAACGGGGATGCGCCCGGGGCTCGGGACCATGGCACGGGGGTAGGGGGCAGCTGTGCCAGGCACGTCCGTGGCTCCTGCCGCAGTGGGGATGGACGGATGGACAGATGGACAGGTGGGCTAGCACAGGGAGGGCAGGACGCACAGCTGAGCCTCCTTAGCAGACGAGGTGGCCTCAGGTGATGCCAACATCCCATTACGGGGCTTTATCAAGGGAGGCCGCCCCTTTTAGCCAAGATGCTGCTTTTGGGCTGTGAGAGCCTCAGCTCCTGCTCGTTAATTAGAGAGGTTTGTGCTGGTTGGCCTCGGTGAGCAGCCGTAATGTGATGGGCGATGAGGGACTCCCAAGCTCTTCTGCGGGGGTCGTTAAGCTACGGATGGACTCGGGCACGGAAAGGGCATTTTTGGCTGTGCCCTAAAACCAGCTGGTCCTGCACTGCCCCTGCTCATGGTCCTGATGTCCTGGGCCATCAGGAGGTGAGTGATGGGTGTGCATGAGATGGAGAGCTGGCCAGGCTGAGAGAAGCTGGGAGGTTTCTCTTCTCTGTCTGGCAGGCGTGGAGAAAATCTGGGCACGGTCAGCCCCAGAAAGGGAGCGTGTCCCCATCCCATCCTCCTCTCACCCCCTGAGATGCACAAATGCTACGGCGAGGCAGGGACCTGGCAAGAAATCAGCCAGGTTTTTGCCTCCCTTCTCCCTCCTCTCCTGCCTTGGCAAAACTTCCTGCAGTGCCGCAGCATCCTGCCACGGCGCGGTCTGCTTGGCATCGCCTGCGCTGTATTTATGGCAGCGTTAATTAAATACCCTCGGCAATCAGCGCCACGCACGACCCTGCTTCCCGAGACGAGGCTGGGCTGTGACGTGCCATCACCGAGCAGGAATGTGACTGCCGCCGTCCTGGGGAATCTCTAACGGAGATTTACTCATCCCAGGCCTCCCATTTCTCCGTTTCATGACATTTCGCAAAGTTCAGGTTTACAAAATAAGCTGCCACAACGAAGGGATGCTCCAGATGTTATTTACTCTCCACGCGCCACCTCCTGCTCGCTGGGGTCTTCGTCCCATTCCTTGTGGAGCCGAGGATGGGGTGCCAGCCCAGGGCCACCACATCACCCCACTGCGAAGCCCCTGGTGCTGGAAATTCTCGCTCTGTGCCCACCTCGGTGTGCCCAGGGAGAAGCTGAGCTCTGCACTGTGCTCCCTCTAATCCTACATCCGTCACAGGGGGAAGGACGTGCTTGGAGCAGGAGGATGGAGCACGGTCCCGATGCCACCCTGGAGGATGCAGCACGGGGAGGTGGGGCTGCTGCCCCTCCAGTGGTGCCATTTGGGGTGCTGAGCGGCTCTGCTTTTAGAAGTAGACGAGGGCTAGAAGCTGGTGAGCTTTCCCCTCGGGGTATCTTGGGGTGCCAGAGCTTCCCAAGCTGCTCACAGCACCTGTTGGCATCCCGTACCCAAATCCTGGTGAGCAAACCCTCTGTCCTCTTCCTCGGGATGGAGCTCACCACGGGAGCCTCATACTCAGCTACAGGGAGGGCAGCTCGTCCTTTCTGGGGAAATATCTGCTGGAAGCCAAGCACGTGCCCGTGGTGTCCACCTCGTGGTGCCCAGCCCTTGATGCATCCCTCATCATCCCAGGCTGCCTCCTGGTGCCGGGGTCCCTCTGGAGAGGATGGAGCTGTTACAGGTCCCATGCTACGGAGCCACCTCTGCCCTCCAGGTGGTGGCACCAGGTCGGGGTGAAGCTTGTGCCCGTGTCCGGGTTCCCCCCAAAGCCTTGCCACACTCACACCATCCCTGTCCTGGCTCTGTTTGGGGCCGTGGGAGGGACGGGGCCGCGGGGTCTCGCACACCTCGCTCCCAGCCCGGTGCCTGCCTTGTCAGGTCTGATCAGGAGGAGGATCAGTCGGCCCCGCGCGCTCTCTCCAGATTTAATTAACGGGCCTTTCATCTCTACCCTGAAGGAATCTGCTATCTTCTGTCTTCTTAATTAACGTTCATTAAGCAAATCAGAAGAACACTTTCTCCCCACCACCTCCATCGCTCTTAACCCTTACGAGGTGCCAGGTCCGTGCCAGGGCAGGAGGCTCCCAGGCCACGAGGCCAGCTCGGGTGGTGCCTGGACACAGGAGCCTTGGTCACCACGTCTCTACCTCGCTTGGACCAAAGAGAAAACCCTTCTGGGTGCAGAGGAATTCAGCTGAGGTCGGGCCCTGCTCTACTGGGGGAAATAGGGAAATTCCCAGCTCTGGTTGCTCTCTTGGGAATCCCTGTCTGAGGCAGTCCATGTCCCGAATGACAAGGGGTGTCCCACAGCCTGCTTTAGCTCTTCATCCCGGCTGGGGTGAAGCTCTTCTGTGGGAAGGGGACACATCTGTGTGGTTGGGTTTTGTTGCCAGAAGTCACTGTCCAAACCTGGATGGCTTCATAGTGCAGGAAAGTTGGCTCCAGCATCTTGCTCTCAGGAAAAAAAATTTAAAAAAAAAAGGAGGTTATTTAGATTTGCTCCTGTTCCTGTGGCCTGAAGTTGGATGTGGTGGCTGTGGGGTGCCAAACCCACGCCGTGAGAGCCCCTCTCCAGCACCCAGCTGGCAGCCGGAGCGCACCTGGCGAGCCTCACCCATGCGGGCTGGTGGCAGAGATGCTCAGGGCGAGCACCAAGCTGCAAACCCTCTTCATTTTCTTCCCCAGAGCCCGGCAGTGGCTTTGCCACCGGCTCCCAGGCATCAAGGCAAGGCTCGGCGCTGGGAAATTCGCCCCCCCCGGCGGAGCTGTCAGGGCCAGGTCAATATATGTTAATGGGGCTTGGAAGCGGCGCTGCTGCCCGAGACCTCTGATTCACAGCTCCCCTCCGGTGCTTTCTCCCCGCAGCGCGCACGGAGAAGGAGAATAAAATAAATAAGAGTGGAAGGGAGAGGGAGGGAGCTTAAATTATAGATGAGGGCTAAGCTGCCCGTGTTTCTGTGGGCAGAGTGGGGGCAGTGGAGGGGTTCCCCTGCGCACCCCCTTTCTGCTAATGCACCCAGTGTGGAATGGGGCTGGTGCAGGGTGCAGGTGGTGCTGGTGCAAGCCTGAGTGAGGTTTCCCTGGCACAGGGTGTGTGTGCATTTGGTATTCCTTGCTGAAGGGGTTTGGTGGCCATCTGGGGTCTGGTTTGGCCACCCCGTGGGGACGTGCCCTCACCCTGGCCCCCTGGCAGCAGGCAGGGTGGGCCCCCACCTCTGGGTGCTGGTGTGGGGGCACCGGGTGGGTCACAGATTGGTGTGGGTGGGGAGCACAGGGGTGGTGCTGGGTCTGCTTCAAAGCTTTTCCCACACCTCCTCGTGGGTTTCAGGCTGGTGACCCTCCCAAACCTAAGAAAAAAACCCCGCGTTGGGAGGGAATCGCCACGGGCTCGCCCCCGGTGCTGAGAAACGGAGATGCTCAGCTCCATCTCAGCAGCCAAAGACCCAAACGCAGCTGTCCCCAAAGTGATGGGGTGGGGATGCACCAGCCAGAGGGGTCCTCAAGTGCCCGGCCCCGCAGCCTGGGGACCAGGGTGGCGTGTGGGATGCTCCCACCCCGCAGCCCAGCGGCGCATGCAAAGCTTTTGACATTCCCAGCAGCTTCCACAAGATGGACCTCGGAGCGAGAGGAGGTGCCGGGCATGGGGGGGAGCCTTGTCCCATCCCATTTTGTCCCATCCCTCCTGCTCCCACCGTGCCAGCCGGAGGAGGCTCAGCGTCCTGCGAGGCGAGCCTGGGACATGGCACAACCTGTGGGGCTCTGCCTGCTGGCCCTACTGGGGCTGGGGTTTGGGGTGGGGGGCTCCCCAGCCTGCTACGACCCCCGGGGCCTGCCCCGTCGCTGCATGCCCGTTTTTGAGAACGCTGCTTTTGGCCGTGCCGCTTGGGCCACCAACACGTGCGGCTCGCCCCCCGAGGACTACTGCCAGCAGATGGGGGCTCGCCACGCCAGCCAGCTGTGCCAGCACTGCGACGCCGCCGACCCCCGGCTGCACCACAACGCCTCCCTCCTCACCGACTTCCACAGCCAGGAGGAGAGCACCTGGTGGCAGAGCCAGTCCATGGCTTTCGGCATCCAGCACCCAAATTCCGTCAACATCACGCTGCGGCTGGGTAGGCGAGGGAAGAGGAGTTTGGGGAGGGTGCTGGGAGGTGGTGGTGGGAGGTGGTGGTGCTCCAACAGCCCGGTGCTGGTTTGGGGGGGGGAGGTGGGATGCTCCACACCCCCGCTTTTTGGGGTGCGAGTTCCTCTTTGTAAAGACCGTGTATTTTTGTGGAGCGGGAGGCAGGCAGGTCCCCGTGCCCTCACCACTCACCTGGGAGCCTTCTGCGTTTTGGGTAAGCGCTGGGGGTGCAAAGTCCATTCCCCATCATCCCAGCACATTGCTGGGGGTGCCCCATATATCCTGGGGAGGTCACAGCCCTGCAAACACCACGCAGCCCCGGCAGGTTTCCCCAGCTGAGATCTGACCCCTCTGTTTTAAATATTGGGCAAGCCGCACGTTCAGAGGTTGCGTAAAGCCTACGGGATCATGCCTGGCATTTTAAAAAGTTTTTCTCTTTTTTTATTTTTTATTTTTTTTCCCCTCTCTACATTTTGCTGCCATCTAAACTATCTTGGCTACCGGCCAGCTCTGTAAAATCTTCATTCTCTGCTGTCTCCTGCCATCTGCATGCTGAAGGGGGGTAGCGAGGGGCTGCAGCAGGAGCGGCACAAGCAAGGAACGGGGCCGGCCGAGCGCTGCGTGGGGTCGGGGGGTGGTGGCGGGTCGGTCTGTGCCCTGCGGGGGCTCTGAGCTGCCCGGCTGGGTGGAGGTCACCCCGTTCCCAGCCCCCCTGTGTGTGGGCAGACATCTGGTCTGTGTCCCAGGCTGGGCAGGGATCCCCTCCGTGTGTGAGAAGTGAAGCTGGAGGAGCTGGCCCTGCTCCTGCGCACCCCGCAGGAGGGGACCGGCCAGTCCCTCAGCCAGGATGGGGTCACCCCAAAATTGGGTATGGGTGATCTGAGTGCAGCTGGGATGGCTGAGCAAGCCCCTGCTGTCCCCAGGAGCCATCCCCAGGGTGGCTGGGTGATCTTGCAGACACTGGTCCTGGCTCAGCACCCCGAAGCGTGCGGGCTCCTGGCACGTTGTGCACCCCAGACCCCAAGCTCAAGGCTCGCTTTCCAGCCTCTGCCTTCCCTCTGCCTCTTCTCAGCCCCTCTGTGGGCTGGCGGAGCCCTGGTGCACCCTGCGCTCATGTTCCCCATGGAGCCTTTTGTGGTCCCAAATGAGGCCCTAATGCTGCACAGAGCTTGTCTTCAGCCCCCGCCAGCGCACCCTCTGCAAACAGACCCGGTGCCCCTTCTCCCTGTATGCCTCGTATATCTCTTTATGCTAAAAAGTGCCATTTTTGTGCCCAGCACATTGCTGTCTGACCTTTCCCAGTGCCGCTGGGCCCCATTCTTGTCCCAGCTGCCGACGATTTTCTCGTTGTTTTAATGCTTTCATTTGGGTTATGGAGGAAAAGCCCCAAAAGCTGTACCGAGCCCAGCCCTACAGCCCCTGGGACATGGCCCTGGACACGTCCTCGCACCCATGGCTGCTGTGAGGGGTTTGTGACCCACGTGGTGTGTCCCCAGCACCCCGTTTGTCCCACTCCGATGTGGCCAGGCACCTTGTAGGGCCCCCAGCACGGTTACCTGGGGAGCTTATTAAACAGGGTTTGGAATGAATTGGATGAGACGTGTGTTTACCTGTAGGCTGTTGATTGGCATTAATTAGATTATCCTCCCTTAAATCTCGCTTCTCGGCAAGGCTTCAGCTGTGCCGTTACGGTGCTCAGGCCTCCGAGCAGATCAATAACCTCAAGCGCCTGTGGCTGTTGCGTTTCCCCTGGCAGGGAGGAACCCAAAATATCTGCAGGCTTGCGAAGGCAAAAGGCAGCAGAGCGCCTCGGGTGGCTCCTCGGCAGCTCCCCGAGTGTGGATGTTGGATGTAGGTGTGCCTGGGGTAGGGAGCATCTTCGTGTCTGTGGCCCTGGTGTTGATTTTCTTACGGGATCTGAGCCTCCTGGAGCTGGGGCTGGGGGTGGCTGGGCGCACACGGGGACGTGGCTGTTCCCTGAGCTCCTCTCCAAGCTCTCCCACCCCCAGCATTTCACCAGCTATAATTTCATCCTTAGAGGAGGCGAGCAACCACTTTGCTTGGAGATAACGTAACTGAGAGGGGAACACGGGAGTCCTGGTGCCCATCCCCTCCCTCGGCCACCCGTGTCCCCATCCCGTGGTGTCCCCATCCCACGGCGCACCCGGCTCCGGGCAGTGCCCAACCTTCCCGAGCAGGGAAGTGACATCCAGCCTGCGGTCACAGGCTGTCTTTGGGATTTCTTGGGAGGAAGCGATCATAATTTGGCTGATTCAAGGGACTGTCTGGAGAAATCACGCGTTCAGCCAGGACAACTGCAGGGAGCTTTCTCCGCCCCAGCTCCAGACCCCGAGCTGGCCCCCCTGGCCCTCCCGTCCCCCTCCCCGCAGCGGGGCCGCCTGGGGCAGGGGCTGTTTATTGACACAGCTCCCAGCTCCGGCCCTCTCCCAGAGGAAAGTGCTCGGTGAGGTGACTGCCCCGACCCCTCTGTTTGGGTAGGCGTCCCCCGGGGCCGCGCTGTCTGGGAACCGGCACCCGCTGGGGCTCCCCACAGGGTCTGGGGCAGGGGGCACCCCACAACCATCAGCGAGACCAGGGCCTGGCAGGTTTGGGGAGAGGTGCAGGGGAGCAGAGAGGCAATGGGGTAGCCTGGCCGTGCTGTTCCATCCCCTTCCCAGCCGTGGTCACCTCCCTTTAATCCCGTGTCCCCCCGCATCCCTGATGGGAGGCAGCTGCTTTCCCCAGCGCCGGTAGCCGGGGCTGGCTTGGCTCCCCCACAGCCAAATCGCGGTACATATGCGACAGAATTCATATGGGCCCAATTAAAGGCTTGTTTTCCTAGTCCCGGAATAACCCCTCTAACATTCCCAACTCATTATCTTTTCAAATAAAGCCAAAACCTCGCAGCTAATTGTTTTGCGCTGTCAGGAGCGGCGCTGTTATGGAGCAATCCAGTCTTTGAGCCGCTCCTTCATCTCTGGCAATTAAACGGTTCTGATGTTCGCTTTGGTATATTTTTTTCCCCCCTTTTGGTAATGCTTTCAAGTGATTTCAGAGCTGTGCTGGCCACTCTAGGGACTGGCATCCTCTCTTTGTCTTCAGCCCAGCAAAGCCAGCAGCAGTGCCAGACCCCGGCGTGCAGCTCCCTGGAGAGGGACCGGCCTTGACCCTCTCCGCCTCTCCATCCTGTCCCCAGTGCAGCTCTGGAGATGCTGACGAGTGCCGGGGGCCTGATTCTTCCCACCCAGCTGCTGGGCAGCCCCCGGCTTTGCACCATCTCCTGGCCCACGCAACCCTCCCGAAGCCTCCACACAGCGACCAGGAGGCTGCAGAGGGGGCGGGAGGAGATTTGGGGCTGGGCAGGATCGGGGCTGCATCGAGCAGAAGCTGGCGAAGGGCAGCTGGGCAGGAGGAAAGCAAATTCTGCCACTTTCTGCTGCATGGTGCAGCTCTTCGTGCCTCCGGAGATGCAGACGGGGAGGAAACGGGTGGGTTTCAGGTGGAAACGGCGATTGTAGGGGATGCGGGCTGGGGGTGTGCTCGCTGGGACCAGCACCATGGGGCCGTGCAACCCCTCTGGGTGCTCCCCTATCACTGCGGTGAGGAGAGGGGCACGGGACAGGGAACTGGGACGATTTTGCCCCTGTTCCTGGAGACCTTTGTGCCAAGGGGACAGGAGACGGTGACGATGCTTTGGGGGCCGGGGGGGTCTTTCCCTAGGCAAGGCTTACGAGATCACCTACGTGCGGCTCAAGTTCCACACCAGCCGCCCCGAGAGCTTTGCCATCTACAAGCGCGGCCGCGCCGACGGGCCCTGGGTGCCCTTCCAGTACTACAGCGCGTCCTGCCTCAAGACCTACGGCAAGCAGCCCAGGCACTACCTGAGGCCGGGCGAGGACGAGCAGGTGGCCTTCTGCACCGACGAATTCAGCGACATCTCCCCCCTGAGCGGGGGCAACGTGGCCTTCTCCACCCTCGAGGGCCGGCCCAGCGCCTACAATTTTGATGGGAGCCCCGCGCTGCAGGTGCTTGGGGGGTGGGAAAGGGGTGGGTGTAGGGTCACCGGGGTTTGGGGGGGAGAATTTGTGTTGTTCTGCGCCCCCCGGATGGGAGGGGTGCTGGGTGAGACCTGGTTGGGGTGGGGAGTTGGTGGCCCCGACCCCTCTCCAAGACGCCTTCCCCATGTCCCCTGCAGGAGTGGGTGACCGTCACCGACCTGCTCATCTCCCTGAACCGCCTCAATACTTTTGGGGACGACATCTTCAAGGACCCCAAGGTGCTGCAGTCATACTACTACGCCATCTCCGACTTCTCCGTCGGCGGCAGGTGAGGGGTGGCCGGGCGGGATGGGACAAGGCTGCAGGGTTGGAAACTGTCCCAGGAGCGTGCGTGGGGCTTGTGGCAGCTGCTCCCCAGCTCAGCCTTGTTTAACTGCATTTTTGGGGCAAATTATTTAGATGGGAACACAGATTCTCCATCTACAAACTGGAGCTGGCAGTGCTGGCGAGTGCCTTTCCTTGGGCAGGGGGTTAGGAAAAGGCCATCAGACACCACACTCCACCCCGGTGAGAGCTGCCTGCCCCCAGGCAGCGAGGCCAGGGATGCTCCCAGCTGGCCGGGAGCCCTCTTTGCTTTCTGCCCCTCCTGGGCTCCAGCATCTGGAGCTGGTTAGCGTCCTGCATGGGCCACCCTCAGCGTGTGACCTCCCAGCTGGCCGGGCCGGCAGCGCCTCGGGGACAAGGCGGGCGGCCTCGGTGCGAGCACAACCCGAGCTGTCACTGCCCCACGGCCCCAGCAGCACGGGCAGTGCCCCCACTGCATCCCATACTGGTGCTCAGAGCAGCTCGTCCCCACGCTGGAGTCTTTTCACAGGTGTAAATGCAACGGCCACGCCAGCGAGTGCGCACCGGACGAGACGGGGCAGCTGGCGTGCGTGTGCCAGCACAACACGGCCGGCACCGACTGCGAGCGCTGCCAGCCCTTCTACCAGGACCGGCCCTGGGCTCGAGGCACCGCTGAGGCTGCCAACGAGTGTCTCCGTGAGTGGCATCACAGCATCACCCCAAGGACCCCACAGCATTTCTTAACCCCATGATTGCAGCCATCAGCCCCAAGCATGGTGCCGTGCCACGGTGCCACACTTCGAGCACCATCAATACCTCGTGCTGCTGCGCCGAGCATCCCCTCCACCCCAACCCACCCCCAGGGCTCATCCCCGTGGCCCTCGGGGTCCCAGCCTTTGCTGACCATCCCCTTCCTTGCCTCCCCCCCCCCAGCCTGTAACTGCAGCGGCCGCTCGGAGGAGTGCTTCTACGACCCGGAGCTGTTCCGGAGCAGCGGGCACGGGGGGCACTGCCGCCACTGCCGCGACAACACGGCCGGGCCCCGCTGCGAGCACTGCCGGCAGAACCACTACCGCTGGGAGCCTCGGGCCGCCTGCCAGCCCTGCCACTGCCACCCCGCAGGTGTGTGGGGTGCTGCCGGGCACAGGGAAGGTGTGGGAGGGAAGAGTTTGCTCGGGGATGTCCCGTTGTGCTTGTCCCAGCAGTGTTGTACCACCGGGTTTGGGCAGGCTCAGCTCAGGGATGGGGTGGGACTCTGGAAAGGCTCAGGTAGGGGTTTACGCCCCGAGGAGTCAATGTGGCCATAATTCCCCATCTGCCCGCTGCCCTGCAGGGATCTGTGCAGCTTCCAGATCATACAAAGCTGATTCCCCACACCCCCATCACCCCAAGAGGGTTAATCCACCCTACCCAGGGCAGGCTCCTCACCATAGCATGCGTCACCGAGCCTGGCCTCAGGAATGAGGTCCCCCTGTCACCCCCCTGGGTCTCCCCCAATCTGGGGAGCGCTCAGGCTGGCCGGGTCCCCGCAGGCTCCCTGCATCCCCAGTGTGACAGCTCGGGGACCTGCACCTGCAAGGCCAACGTGACGGGCTGGAAGTGCGAGCGCTGCAGGGACGGCTACCACAGCCTCAGCCAAGGGGGCTGCAGGTGAGGGGGAGCCCGGCCGTGGTTGGGGGGCACAGGATGGGATCGGGGATCGTCTCACGCCTTCATCTCACCCCATCCAGACCCTGCGCCTGCGACCCTGCTGGAAGTGTGGGCACCTGCGACCCCAACACGGGACACTGCGCCTGCAAGGAGAGGGTGGAGGGGCACCTCTGCAACAGGTCAGCACCGCAGCACCGGGGTGGGAATGGGACCGTGGCCCCTTTCCAGGCTGGGGTCAGTGCAGAGTAGGCGTCTTTGCTGCTGTGGGGAATCGCTTCTTCCCCAGCCCCTAAACACAGCCCCTTGCGGGGGGATTTGCAGTGGAAATCTTGTGGGGTCGCTCCTTATGGAGGCTGGGGGTGTATCCCTCTGGATCACTGGGACTGGGCTGACTTGGAGCTGCCACCACTGTGGTCCCCTGCCCCTGCCGTATGTTTTGTCCCCATATCCAGGTGCCAGCCCGGCTGGTTTAACCTCCAGCCCCACAACCCCGCCGGCTGCACCAGCTGCTTCTGCTATGGCCACTCGGCTGTCTGCACGGCAGCGACCGGCTACGAGGTGACCCACGTGCGCTCCGACTTCAGCCAAGGTACCAGGGCAAAAAATGGGGGGCCCCAGCTCCACAAGGGCCCGGGCTTCTCAGGGCATTTCTCCATCCCGTTGTGCTCCTGGGGCCGGGCACAGCTGTTTTGGCACACTACAGGAACACCTTAAAAAAAAAAATAATGTGTCAGATAGATAAAAATTAAAAGGACAGAACCCAGTGGGAACTTTTCCCCTTACCCTCTCCTCTCCCTGCGTGCAGCCGGGATGGAGCAGGGGGGGATTTTCCCAGCCAGGGCTGTGCGTGGCTGCCGGAGCTGCGTGCGTGCGGGATGCTTGGGGAAACCCTGCCATCTGCCGCGCAGCACGGCGCGTGCAGCACGGGCACGCCTCGGCACCACCACCAGCACCTACGGGCACCTGCCGTGGGGTGCTTCACCCGCACCCCAGTGCTGTGGGGCCAGCGAGCCTTTATCCCGTTTGCAGTTAAGCCCCGCTGCTGGTTGCTGTCCTGCTGTCTTGCACAGCCTTGAAGAGGAGCCAGGCTTTGTGCCGCGTCTTCCCCGCTTCCTTCCTGCAGCAGTCTCGCCAGGCTGCTCATTTAGGGACAGATTTTTTTTTCCAAACCTTGGGGCCAGGCTGCAGGGCTCGGTGCTGCCGGGTGGCAGCGATCGGTGCTCCCGTAGCTCCCCCCAAACGTTCCCAAAGCTGCAGCTGGGCCGGATCAGCCGGAGGTTTTCTGTGCTGCGTGGAGGGGCCAGCAGCCCAGACAGGGGTGGTTTGATAATCCAGGGCAGCTCTCTTGATATCCGGGGGGGGGGAAAACATCCAAGTGTTTGTCCCGGGGGTGCCAGAAATAAATAACCACCGGGAGCGGGGGAGAGTTGAACCCGTTTCTAAAGGGAACCAAGGTAACGCAATGACGGCCGCCTCGCTGCGCTTCCTGCGCTCTCCAGCCCACGGTGACTTCTGGGCTGCAGCACAGGCAGGGGGGGCAAAAGTTGAAAGATAACAATTTCCTCCGAATCTAAGAAAACAAACAGATGGGGAGGAGACAGCGAGGGCCACCGTGAGAGCACAGAGCCCGAGCGGAGCAGGGTGCTGCAAAGCGCTGGCTCCTTACGAGACCCTGGGGAGGTTCAGGGGCAGGGATGGAGCCCCAAAAAGCAGCACCCTGGGGTGCTGGGCACACGGGGGGGTTCACCACTCCCCTTTACCCCTGCACCACCGCTGTGCTCTTCCCGCAGGGCTGGAGGGCTGGGCGGCAGCAGCGGGTGCCGTGGCCGTGCCTCTGCGCTGGGCTGCTGGGGAGGTGAGCACCGAGTGGGATGGAGAGGAGCCGCTGGATTTTCTTGCACCAGGTACGTGCTGGGCTCCTGGGGTCCTGCTCTGCTGCTGGGCCCCCCCGGTGCTCTCGTGAGACAACCTACTGCTGAGCTGGGTGGGTTGGAGCTGGCCCTGCTGCAGGGGGACGACCAGGCTTCACCTCCTGTCGATTCTGGTGGGAACAGAACCGTGCCAGGGGCTCCTGAGCTGTTCCCACCCGGCATCGTGGGCACGTCGCGGGTACATCCACATGGGCACATCCACGCCCTTCAGATTTTCCTCCTCTTTCCCCTTGCAGAGAAGTTTCTGCAGAACCAGCACCTCAGCTACGGGCAGCCCCTGACCCTGCTGCTGGGAGCAGGAGGGAACGGGACTGGGACAGAGAGCAGGGTGCCCCAGCTCCGCGTCCAGCTGGTGCTGGAGGGCGAGGGGATGGAGGTCACCATGTCCAGCAGCGAGAGCCAGCCACGGGATGGAAAGCAGGCTGTCACCTTCAGGTACCTGTCGTGGTGCTTTGGGGATTCTCGGGTGACTTAGGGGACACTTGGGGATCTTGCCAGGGCTACCTTGTGCTGGGGGTTCGGCTCCGCTCCCAGACCCCCTGGGGGTTTCACCGTGTGCCCCATCAGTGGGGGTCTGAGCTGTCCTGTGGGGGGAAGCTGTCCCTCTGGCTGTCCTTCCTCCCACACTCCTCTCCAACAGGCTACATGAGGCTGAGGAGGGCACGGAGCCTTCGCTGTCGGCCTTCAGCTTCCAGCGCCTGCTCTCCAACCTGAGCGCCCTCCGCCTCCGCGTGAGCGCCGGGCCAGGTGGGTGGCTCCTTGGGTGTCCTGTGGGGACTGGGCTGGCTGGGGACAGCAGAACGGCACTGAAACAGGGGCAAGAGGCACCCACAGGGATATTTTGGGGTCTCCCATGGGAGTCTGGAGTATTTCTATGCAGGATGGAGAGACGGGGCTGGGGCTGTGCCATCCTGGCCTCACGCTGCTGTCCCCTCTCGCAGGCAGGCTGGTGCTGAGCGAGGTGCGGCTCACGTCGGCTCGCCCCGGGCCGGGTGTGCAGGCGGGCTGGGTGGAGGAGTGTGCGTGTCCCCCGGGATACAGCGGGCAGTTCTGCCAGTCCTGCGCTCCCGGCTTCAAGCGGGACGTCCCCTTCGGTGGCCCCTTTGTCGCCTGCGTGCCCTGCGCCTGCAACCAGCACGGGGACTGCGAGCCCCACTCAGGTGCGCACCCCCAGCCCCTCTGCCCCATATCGTGAGATGTATGGGTAACAAATCCTTGTCTCTGCTTATTCTGAGGGATGCTGGAGACCATCCTGGAGGTCACAATGGCCAAAACTTGCAAGCTGAATTGCTCTCCTGCCAGCAACGTGGATGGCTTTAGTCAGGGGAGGGGAGGATTATCCTGGAGCTGGAGGTGGCCACACGAATCCGGCACCAGCCTCGCTGCGTGGCACACAGCCTCGTGGCCCTGCTGGCCGTCAGCTCTGGGAAAATGCAGATCAGAGGCTCATGAAATGCTGCCCTGCTGCCTGTCCATCCCTGCAGGAAGCAGCAACTGAGATCGGTGCTGGGAAGAGCTTGGAAAGGAGACGTTTGGTACCCGGACAGGGCCCCTGGCCCAGGCGCCCTCGCTGGCAGGCTCGCTGCGGAAAGGAACAACAATAGCTTATGGCTGGGATGGGAAGGGCTGCAAGAGGCGTTTTCTTCAGCAAGTGCCTCTGCCCTGCCAGTGGAAACACAGCAGCGGGGCTGCAAATTCACCCCTTGTCTTGCCGGACTGGGGCTGGCACCGCCAGCTGCGCAGTGCCTGGGGACAGGGCCAGACCTTTGATGTCCCAGCCCTTGTGCTGCCAGCCCGAGCCAGCCTCCACACTTCCCTTTGCTGTTTTTTTCCACTCCTTTCCGCCACCCACTTTTCCTTTCTTTTCCATTGCCCGGCTCCTCCCAGATGTGGGGAAAATGGAGAAATGCCCATTCCCTCCCGCACCACCCGCCTGGTACAACCCGTCCCCTCTGGCTCCTCTTCTCCCTCTCCAGTCAAGCAAAGCAGCTGCTTGGAGGTGGCGAGTCCTTGAGCATCCTTCTTCCTCCTCCTCCTCCTCCTCCTCCCAGCTGACTTGGGATGGCCGTGACTCACCGGCTCGGCTCGCAAGGAGACGCTCGCTCCCTGCTGGGTCGCAGCCGCCTGCTGCTGTTTTCCATGAGAGGGGCCACGCGGGCTGGAAGCAGGGCTGCTCGTCGCTGAGAAATGTGGTGTCGATTATTGCAGGCGCCAGCAGACTCTGTGCACGGTGGCGGGGCTTTCTGCGCTCCCCCTCATCCCCTACAAACCATCCTCCCCCAGAGCAAGGACTGGGCAGAGAGGGGAAAACGTTCTGAGTTTGGTTGGGAACGCGCATTCCCAGTGTGGCCCTTTGCCTGGAGCTGCGCGTCCCTCCAGCACCCACCTCTCCCTTTTTCCTCCTCGCAGGGCAGTGCCGGTGCCTGCACAACACAGAGGGGCCCTCCTGTGAGCGCTGCAGCCCCGGGTTTTATGGCAACCCCTTCGTGGGGCGCTCCGACGACTGCAAGCCCTGCCCATGTCCCGACCGCTCGCCCTGCACCGAGGTGCCCAGCAGCAGGGAGGTGGTGTGCACCCACTGCCCCCCGGGGCAGAGAGGTGAGCCCGGGGTGGGCCAGGAGGGCTGCGGGCAGCCCTGCTCCCTCCCCATATTATTAGTGGGACCCTCCCACTAATTATTTTTTCACCTTCCCTAGGGAAACGCTGCGAGCTGTGCGACGATGGGTTTTTCGGGGACCCCTTGGGGCAGAGGGGCCCCGTGCGTCCCTGCGCCCCCTGCCAGTGTCACGGGAACGTGGACCCCAATGCTGTGGGGAACTGCGACACCGAGTCCGGCCGGTGCCTGCGCTGCCTGCACAACACGACGGGCGAGCACTGCCAGGAGTGTCGGCCGGGCTTCTACGGGGACGCGCTGGCCCCCAGCCCTGCCGGGAAGTGTGCGCGTACGTACGGCTTGTTCCTGCTCCCCCCGTCCCACCCCCAGCAGGGCAGGCAGAGGGGGTGCCCGCTGGGTTTAGGGGCTGATCGATGGGCCAGGTTGGCCCCAAAAGCTGAGGAATGGCTTTTTGTCCCCTCTCTCCACTGCCATCCTCATTCCCTGCAGATATCCTGCTCTGCAGGGGCTCAGCCCCAAAGCCCTGTTTGACGGAGGGACGTGGCCCCCTACAGCATGGGGGGCTCGTCCCCCAGCCCCTATTCCTGCTGTCTCACCCGACATCCCCTTATTGGGATGTAAGCAGTGTTTTATCTCCCGTAGCTTGCGATTGCAACCCCGATGGCTCAGCCCCGGGGCCGGAGGGCTGCGATCCCAGCACGGGCCAGTGCCGCTGCCTCCCGCACGTGACGGGCAGGACCTGCGGGCTCTGCCAGCCCGGCTACTACGGGCTGCAGCCCACCGTGGGCTGCAAGAGGTGTGTGTGGGGCACGACAAAAGGGGCAGCAGGGGCTCTGCTCCTGCTCCTTGCTCATCACCCTCTGCTCCTCGGTGCCAGCTGCGAGTGCCACCCGGCGGGGTCACGGGACAGCGGGTGCCACGCACTGACGGGGCAGTGCTCCTGCCAGCTGGGCATCGCGGGGCTGCGCTGCGACAGATGTGACCACGGCTTCTTCGGATTCTCTGCCAAGGGCTGCCGAGGTAACCGGGACAGGGGACACCACCTCGGTCCCAAAAACGGGGCTGGCAGCCACGGCGTGACGCCTTCCTGTCACCGCTGCAGCCTGCAACTGCTCCCCGCTGGGCTCCGTCACGCCGCAGTGCCACGAGAACAGCACCTGCATCTGCCGCCCTGGCTTCGTGGGCTACAAGTGCGAGCAGTGCCAGGCCAACTTCTTCCCCGACCCGCCGAGCTCCCGCTGCCTGCCGTGCCCCTCCTGCTACGGGCTGGTGAAGGACGGGGTATGGCCCGCGCCCTGCTGAGGCAGTGAGGTGCCCCGGTCCCCGTGCCGTGTCACCGTGCCCCACATCTCGCCCGCAGGCTGAGCGGCTGAAGGCGAAGCTGCAGGAGATGGAGGAACGGCTGCAGACCCCAGGCTGTGATGTCCCCCCGGGGCAGTCCCTGGTGCTGGGTGATGCGCCCCGGGGAGATGGGCTGCCCGGCAGGCACCTCCTGCAAGGTACGGGGCAGCACCTGCCACCAGCACGGGGGCAGCAAAAAGCCTCCTGTCACCCCTGCAGGGATGCTGTGCCCCTGGGGGTGCCCAGGAGGGGCTCTTTTCCCCTTTTATTAGAGAGGGGTGCTCAGGCTCAGGGTGGAGATGCCCCATGCAGGCACCCAAAAGCTCCATGCACTGCCCGCAGGTGCCCGGGCCGTGCTCTCCATGCAGGTGGGGCGGCTGGCGGGGGTGCTGAGCACCGCACGGGGCCGTCTCAGCAATGCCAGCCAGGCCAGCGGCTGCTCTGACCACGGACACCCCAAAACGTGCGTCCTGCTGTCGGAGATCGGGGCCGTGCTGCAGTCAGCGCAGCGGGAGGTGCTGCACGCTGCCGACACCCTGGCTGCCACGGTGCGGGCTCGGGAGGCTCTGGGGGCTGGTGGCTGGGTTGGGGTGGGATGCCAGTGGCACAGGAGGGGTGAGAGGGAAAACCTGGGGTCCCCGTGGGTGTAGCCTTGGGGTCTCACTGCTGCTCCTTGCGTTTGAAGGAGATTCCTCAGGAAATCCCCCCGCAGCCCACCAACTGGAGCCGCCTGGCGCTGGAGGCGCGGGCGCTGGCTGAGAGGTACGGGGGCATCCTGCACCATGGCACAGCAAGCCTGGCCCTGTCTGATGCTGGCACGCAGAGGAGGCTGCCTGCCCGGCTGGGGGATGTGGGGTGGCCTCTCCTCCCCAGAGGACACCTCTCTGGGTGCCCTTCTCCCTGCAGGCACAGGGATGCCATGGCACAGGTGGAGGCGATGGTCGGGAGAGCGCTGAGTGTGTCCAAAGCCAGCCACGAGCTCCTGCAGGGTTTGCTGGAAGGGAGAGCGGCGTGGGAGGCACAGCGTGAGCTGGAGGCCGGGTGAGGGCTGGCAGCAGGATACCGCAGCCCCTTGCCCTTCAGGGGCAGGAGGACTTGGTCGTGGCGGCACTCCGTGCTGGGGGTGTTTCAGGCCCTTTCCCCCATGCCCAGACACCAAGCTGCCACCGGTGCCTTTGAAATGCTGCAGGGCCCCATCCTGTCCCCATAGGTACGAGGACATCCAGCGGGCGCAGGAGGAGCTGGGCGCTGGCATGGTGGAGGTGGCAGCGGAGGCCAGGAGGGCTCTTGCCACCATCCAGCAGGCAAACGCAGACATGGCCGAGAAGCTTCTGCAGGTGGCTGCCCCAGGGCAGGTGAGCAGCACCCAGCTCCCATCGGGGAGCAGCTCAAGGCTCCTGCTTGTATCCCTGCCTGATCCTCCCTCCCGGGCTGGGAGATGCCCTCACGGAGCCGATGGGACCTGTCGCCTCGCAGCAGGCACTGCTGGCACAGGTTGGAGCCCTGGTGCAGGACCTGGGGGTGCTGGAGCAGGCGGTGGGCACGCAGGAGCTGTCGGCACAGCGAGCCATCGCGGCGTCCCGCACCCTGGCAGCTGGGCTGCGTCGGGACCTGCAGGGGACTCGTGGCTTCACGCAGGTAATCGCTGCTCGCCCACGGGGGATGTCCTCGTGAAATAAGCCATGGGGACCCCCTGTGCCAGGGGGGGCTGTGGGCACGCAGGGTGCATCCCTCTGCTGCCTCCCACCCAGGGAACGGGGGCTGGTGAGCCCCGGCCCCTCTGCTGCAGCAGTGGGTGTTTTGGGAGGCATGAAGAGCTGGCAGCAGCTCTTTGTCCCTTCCCCAACCTCATTTGTGTCTCCAGCTGCGGGACCGAGCTGGCTCTGCCCGCAGCCTGGCCACCTCGGCAGTGTCACGAGGGAAAGCTGCGCTCTCCGGCACGGAGTCCCTCCTGGCCAGCTTGGAAGGTAAAAGGCTCCTGCCAGAGCATCCCTGGTCACAGCCTGGCTCTTGCTGTGCCGGGAGCTCGAGGAGAGAAAGGGCTGGCTCAGCGATGGTCGGGGTGTTTCCTGCAGGCATGAGGAAGGTGCTGGGGCATCGGAAGGGCCAGGCTGCCCTGAGCAGGAGGATGGCGCATGTGCAGGACAGGACGATGGTGGAGGCCCAGAAGAAGATCAAACAGGCAGAGAAAATGCTGGGAAACTCCTTGTCTGTCTCCACCGCAGCCAAGGGGACAGCTGGGGAGGCCAAGCAAGTCGCTGGGGAGAGCGCGAAGGTCTGAGCAGAGTGATGTGGATGCGGGGAGCAGGACCCCCTGGGTGTCCCCAGGTGACTGTCCCCATCTCTGTCCCTTTGCAGAGGGCACAGGCTGTGCTGCGGGGCAGCAAGCAGGCTCACAAGCACGCCATGCAGCTCGCCATGCGTGCCAATGAAACCCAGCGGGAGCTCGCCCGGCAGGAGCTCATGGCTGAGGAGCTCAGGGGGGGCCTGGAGGAAGCAGAGCAGGTGAGCCGGGTCCCCGGGGGCTGGCTGTGTCCTCCTGTCTCCAGCCAAAGCCAGGAGGGGTTTGTCCGCAGCCCAGAGCATCAGGAGCAACAAAGCGTGGGGAACGCCTTGGGGCTGTTTCTGGGATCCAGTTAAGGGTTATCTGTACCCCTGATCCTGGTGTCTGTGTTGCAAGGTGGGGACAGAGGTGAGTGAGATGGCCAAAAGCCTCCAGGAAGCCCGGAGCTCGCTGATGAAGGACATCAAGACCCTGAACGACCTGCTGAGCAGCCTCGGTGAGACCCTGCGCGAGCGGGTTTGGGCCCCCTGTTGGGCTTGGGGTCAGCACTGTCCAGGCTGAGCTGGATGCTCCACACTGGAGATAGCTCTGGGTTTTGGCAAAGCTTCTTCAGGGGTCATGTCAGGGAAAGCCCTTGCGCAGAGCAAACCAGGGGTTGCTGAGCAAAGTGGGATCAGAGCAAAGTGC
The DNA here is from genome assembly GCF_963932015.1 of Anas acuta. Lineage (NCBI taxonomy): Eukaryota > Metazoa > Chordata > Aves > Anseriformes > Anatidae > Anas > Anas acuta. The sequence goes on along the minus strand of NC_088998.1, from coordinate 7,615,262 downwards.
TCGTGCCTGGTGTGGGGACGCTGATCTCCCTTGGCATCTCCAGGAGGAGCAGGCAGGCTTAAAGGGTGGAAAGCATCACACACACGTAAAGGAAAGATGTGCTCGGGCCCTGCCTGGAGCCACAAACCAATTTTTTTTTAACCTGTGATCACTGGAAGCCGCCCTACCTCCATGCCCCACTGCACCCACTCCCTTCCACCTGCCTCCTGCCAAGGGTCAGATCCCTTGGAGCAGGACCAGCCCCTCTCCTGCCCAGCTCTCTGCCTCTCACCCGCATCCTTCCCCTCATCCAGGCGACCTGGAGCAGGGCACGCAGGTGGAGGCGGCGCTGGGAGCAGGGAGGCTGCAGCTGGAGAAGCTGCGGCTGCGCCTGGCCGCGCCGGGAGCCCTGGCCCAGCGGCTGAGCCGGCTGCAGCAGGAGGCGGTGCAGCAGCAGGAGAAGATCCAAGCCTTCGAGAACGACTTGGCCGAGATCCGGGCTGACAAGAAGAACCTGGAGGACATTTTGCGGAGCCTCCCCGAGGGCTGCTCCGAGTGGCAGTGACAGGGCGCTGGCTGCTGCCCTGACACCCCCCCCGGTCACCTCTGTGCCCCCCTGCAATAGGGACTGGCAGAGCAAAGGACACCTGCCCTCACCAGCATCGCTCCCTCCTGCTGCTCTGCATGTTGCCCTCGGTACAATATCACCCCCGGGTCCTCACCCACACTGGTTCCGACTCAGCATCCCGAGTGATCCTCAGCATCCTGAGCTCCCAGGAGGGCACACAGCTTGCCGGCTTCCCCAGAGCAGGGAGCTCGCAGCAGGGAGAGCAAAAGTGGGGCTGAGCAGAAGCAAAGCCAGGCCCTTAACCTGGCAGATGGGGGCATCCTCTGCCTGTTGCATCCTGCTGTTGGTGCCGGATGGGGAGCAGCTGGACACGGCCAGTGCCTGCCGGTGTCCCTCCCACTGCATGGCACGGAGGTCAGTGGCTGTGTTGCCTGTAAAGGAAAGGCATCCGGGTGGTTCACCCTGCCATGCGTGGGCTGCTCGATGGGACTGGGCAGGCAGCGGAGCTGGGTTCAGCTCCCCCCCTGCACTGGTGGTGCTGGCACAGCAAAGTCACGCCTGTAAGGTCAGAAGCGAGTCCCCCGGCTGGAGCACAGTTCACTTTTTAACTCGCTTTACCTGTGCTCTTCCACTCACGGTGCTGGAAACCAGGCTTGCTGAAGTCTTGTGTAACGCTCTTTGTAAAACCGCTGCCACAGACCTCTCTGTGCCATCTCCTGTGGGTCCAGGGCTCTGGAAGGGATTTTCCTACCCGAGCAAACCTATCTCCCTCCTACCTGCACAAAAGCTGCGTTGGGGTGCCCGAGCTGCAGGAGGGCAGTGGTGGGGGCTCCTCTCCTACAGCCCGCTGCCAGCTCTGCAAAAGCAAAGCCAGGAGGCAGCGAGAGCAGCGTGAGGCGGCTGGGCCGAGAGGCAGGGAGCAGCAGCCGCTCACCACCTCCCTGGGAAGACAATTACACGCCACGATCATCACACACAACAGAAATGTCAAGCCTCTGCCTTGCGCCTGCTGCTGAAAACGCAGCATCCTCCCTCCCGCTCTTCCTAGAACTGATTTTTTTTTTTTTTTTTAAGCTGGTGACGCCTGCCTAGAGCTGTATCCGCTAAAAATCCCGAATATAACACACAGCTGCCCATCCACCTGCGTGTGAGACAGCGGGAGGACTGCAGGCTGGGCCCGTGCTGGCTTTCAGTGCAGCTGGTTGGGGTGCTGGGGCTCCTGAAGCACTGGGTTGCCCCCAGTTGGGCTTCTCAGACAACAGCTTATTTATTTTATTTATTTATTTATTTTATTCGGCTGGAATAACACCCCTGGGGCAGAAATAACACCTCCTGGGCCAGAATAACGACCCCGCTTGGCAGAGTAACGACCCCCACGGCCAGAATAAGGCCCCCTAAAACAGAATAACGCCCCCTAAAACAAAATACCACCCCCAGGGAGCACTGACACCCCCCGACCCCACTGCAGGACGCCTCCAGGGAGCCCCGAGGGGCTTCGGGGACCCCCCCAGGACCGCTGAGGAGCAGCCCCCCGACCACGTCCCGCCCGTCGGGGCCGCAGCCGTCGGCTCCCCGACACCACAGAGACACCCCCCCGGTTACAGGGCTGGCTTCCCCAAGGGGAAAAAAGCCTGAGGTGACCCTGGGGGGGGGGGATAGAAGGGGTTAAAGGCGGGGGCGGGGGCCCGGCCCGGCCCTACTTAAGGCGGCGGCGGGCGCGGGGCGGCTCTGTGAGATGGCGGCTCCGCGCCGGCCGAGCGGCGGGGGGCTGAGGAGGGCGCCTCAGGACGGGCGGCTGGAGGAGATCAACAAGGTGGGGAGGGGTCGGGGAGAGGGAGAGGAGGGCGAGGAAGGTGAAGGGGGGCGAGGAAGGTGAAGGGGGGCGAGGGGGAGTGAGTGCGGTGCCCGCTCTGTAAGTGGTAGGTGTCCCCCCCCCGCTTGGGGGGTGTTGGGTGTGGGGTGAGGGAGGTGTATGGGGGGCTTGGGGGGTCTGCATCCACCGTGCTTGGGGGATTTTGGGGGTCTGTGTCCCCTCTGCCCACTCCTCCAGCTCCATGCGGTGCTGTCCAGGCAGTTCTGTGTGCCCGTGGGTGCTGTGGGGCTGGGTGCTGTGGAATTCCCCTGGGGAAGGTGCCCCAGCAAGAATGGGTGCCCTTGTTCTCCCAAAGGGCTTCGCCCTCCTCTTTGCTGCGTCCACTGCCTCGAGTTCCCTTCCCGGGAGCAAGGAGCTCTCCAGACTCGCTCTGCTCTTCAGCCACAGCAGGACCAGGTGAACACGGGGCTCTCGGGTGTCCCCCAGCCTTGGGCAGGGGATCGGTGACTCCTGGCAGAGCAAAGGGGTCCAGGCTGGCTGCCCCCGCTGCACGTCCAGCCCGCAGCTGGGGGCTTGGCACGGCTCGTGGAGATGGCTTTGTTGGCGACCCTCCTGGTTAAGAGTTGTTCAGGGGGTGAAAAGAAGGCTTTAACCTCAAAACTATTAATTATGGGGCTTCCAGGGTCACTTCTTGGTGGGTTTGGTGAGCCCTTGGTGGTACAGCTGGTGGCCTCGTGGTGCTCCAGGTGGAGAAATCAGAGCCACGCAAGACGGGAGCCCTGAGGAGGTGGTGGGCTCCTTGTCCTTGTGTTAACGGGGCAGCAAAAAGTGTTGGTATGCACGCCCAGCGGGGTGAGACAGCCGAGGTGGAGGCTATGTAGGTCACTGGGGAGGGAATTAGGTGATTAGAAACCAGGAGGTGCTGCCATAGGACGGGAGCACTTGGCTAAAAAGGGGCCTTTCAAACAGGCTGCAGGTGGGATGGTGCCCCACAGAGGGAGGCGAGTGGGCCCAAAATGTCCCTACAGGGGACAGCTTCCCCTTGGGTTGGAAGGAAAGGGGTGTGCTGTACCTGCTGCTGGGCGCAGCCATGGGGTGAAACAGCTCCCACCTCCCTCCGACACCGAGCTGATGCACGGACCCAGGCTGACAGAGTGCCTGGAGCCTGGGAGGGGGTTTCCTAAGCCCTGACCAGCCCCAGGACTGCAAGCTAATAAAATACTCTGAGCGCAAACTAATCCCACAGCCCACATTCCTATCGGGTGTCATCTCATTGTCTCATCCCAACATCCAGCTCCTTCCCAGCCCTGTTTTCCTGGCTGCTTTCTCCCCCTGAGCTCTGTGGGATGCGGGTGTTTGGCAGGAAATGTCCGGAGTGCACACACGCTGCTCCAAGACAGCTGAGCCCAGGATTGAATTTTCATTTCCAGCCTGAAGCTCTCCTCTGGGAACCCCTCTTGGCCATTCCCCCCCTTCCTGGGGAATGGCGATCACATTGCTCTGCCTCGTGCATCAAGGTGGTGAGCGTAATCCAGCACAGATTAGTTTCAACCTGGCTTTACCCTCTAACGCACGGGGCTGCAGGGAGCTCAGCCTGCGGGAGAGCAGGTGCCTGCTTCTTGCACCCAGGGCAGGCACAGACATCCCTCAGCCACTTCACAGCCTCTGCAGGCTGGGCGGCTGCCCTCGGGCACCTAAACAGCCTGACCAGAGCCTGGCCCCGCTGTCAGAGCCCTTTAGGGGGGTGAGGAAGGGTCTCCTTTGCTCAGGTTGTTTTACAGGTAGCTGAGAATTGTGTAGCTGCATTTGTTGGCCTGGAAAAGTCTCTTTCTCCAAGAAAGAGCAGAAGCAGGGGAGAGGCCGGGGTTTATTTTTAAGCAGTTCTTATTATAGAACAAGCCCCTTAAAATGGGAGCATTAGCAAAGAAAGGGCTCTGGGAGGACCTTTGGCCGCTTGGGCAGTGGCTGAGTCACAGGCCCTGGGGACCGCATTCCTGCGCGTTCCTGTGAGCGCTGGCCTTATCGCAGGGCAGCTCGCATACAATGCCAGGGGGGAATGCCTTTGAAATACATCCCCCTGCTGCTTCCTTCAGCTGGGAGCAGCTGCAGCTCCCGTGGGTGAGGTGCAGGGGATCTGGGTGCTGGGTGCGTGCCCGGTGTCACCCCTCCTGCTCTGCACCATGCTGCCAGACCCCGGGCACGTGTCCCCAGCCATCCTGCATGGATGCAGCCTTCCCTTCTGCTCTCCCGTCCCCTGTCCTGCAGCTCTCTGCTGTTTTTGTGGGGTGGGAATGAGGCCATGACCTGGTGATGTTCTGGCTCAGCTCTGGTTCTCAGTGGGATTTGGCAAGTTCCCCTTGCAGTGGCGGTAGGTAACGCGACTCTGCTCTCTGGTGACTTCTGCTGCTGGCTGAGTCCCGGCCTCAAAGCCCAATTGTGCCTTTGTGCAGGGCTGGCACTTGATACCCCTGGGTAGAAAGAGCTGAGATAAAGGAAAGCGAGTTCACCGAGGAGAGTGAAAGAAGGAACTGGGAACATTGCTTCTCCCCACGGCTCTCAGCTTGAGTTGGTGCCTGTGGTGCTGAGGGAAGCCTGTGTCATGCCAGTTTAGTTGGGGGGGGGTCTCTGGTGGCCCGTTTGGACTTTAGGAGGGGCTGACACTTCTGTCCAGGTGGGCTTCCTACCTTGGCTTGGCTGCACAGAAAGGATTTGGCGAAGGGTGGGCTGCGGGTGGTCTCGTTACCAGCAAGTGGTGCTGCCCCAGTACTACCAGTGCCAGAGATCCTCATCTCATGGGGACCCCATCCTGCCTTTGTGAGCACAAATAGCTGGTGAGAAACAAAGGCACCGAGCAGGAAGCAGCCTCAGCCCTCTCCACCGCAGCCCCCGGAGGGGTTTTTATGCCGGACAAGCAGTGCCTGAGCTGTGCAGATGTTAATGATTTCTGCGCTGAAGAATGCGGTGTTGTTGCTGAGCACAGACCGAGGCGTTGCACTGCGCGGGGCTGGGAGGTGTGGGAGGGCAGGGGCAGGACCCAGACCTGCTGCTGCTGGCTGCAAGGGTGCTGCTGGCAGGGCACAGTGGCGAGGCTGATTCTGCAAGCTCTGTTCTCATGGGGACCTGATGGGTTTTGAGGTGGGGTTAGGGACAAGTGACCAAAACTGACCTGGGATTTCCTCCCCAGCCTGAGCAGAGCGATGGGAGGAATGGACAGATAGTCTGAGAAAGGGGGAGCCCTGCCCCTTCCCTCAAAATACAAAATACCTGTCCTCTCCTGGCTGTATGACGTCCTGCAAACTCTGACTGCTCTATTTGCCAGCCCTCAGAGTTCACCTGAGAGTTTAAAGTCTCTGAAATGAGTGCTTTTTGCAAGGAATAGGAGTCCTTGGTGGGTTTGGGTGCCTGGCCCTTGTGCTGGGCGTGCTTGAGCAGAGGTTGGGGGGCTGAAACCTTGGGTGAGCAAGGAGGGGTGTCGGGGGTGTCATGCAGTTATTGAGGCCTGGTGGGGTTTGACCCATTGGAAGTCTCCTGGCACTGAGGAGCAGATATGGCCCTCTGGGATTTGGGTAGGTGGTCTGGGTAACGCTGTTTCCTTTCTTTAACCTTGGGAATACTTTTAATGTTTTAGGAATTCCTCTGTGACCCGAAGTTCAGTGATGAAGAAGACCTGGAGGAGAAGCTGGCGGTGTTCAAAGGTGAGAGCTGGTGGTCAGGCAGCCTGGTCGCTCTGGACACGTTATTTCCCTCAGCACTTAACTTCTTACCAGCCTGAAGTTTTCTGCTGAGTAAGTCATACGGGACGGAGCCGAGACAGAAACCTTTCCCTTGCTCGTGGAACTTGATGAAACTCCCCAGGGGTGGTTTTCCCACCTGAGCCTTTGCGCTTCCCCCTCTTGCAGGGCAGGGACGTCAGCATGCAGACATCCTGCCTGGAGGCTGCTATTGCTGCAAAACCTGCTGCGTGGGCAGAGCCCCCCGGGAGCAGCAAAGGAGGGAAGTTTCTGTCTCAGTACCTAGACGAGCTGGCTGGTATAATGCACAATGCAGTAGCTGGACTTTTTTCCAGTGAGTAGGAGGACCTCTGCCCACAGAGCAGAGGTCTCAAATCCTTCCTGAAGGAGCTGAGGCCCTTTTTCTCTCCAGAATTTTCTGCAGCCTGCCCTGGTCCTTCCCAAGCCCCTCAGTACCAGAGCCAGCAGCACTGACCTGTGTAGTCCTGTCCCAAGCAGGTCTGGCTCCAGATTGGGGCTTAAATTTGGGCCACGTGGTGGCAGAGGGACAGAAACAGCTCGAAAGCTTGGTTTCGGTGTTCAGAGCTTGTCCCTGAGTAGTTAAAGGCCAGGATTCAGCAGGGCTGCTCCGGGTGCAGCCGGTTTCTTTCCGAGCAGTGGCTGAAGGCAGTCACTTCCCCCACGGCCTCTCAGCATGCCTCCTGCGTCACGGTGCCCTCAAGGTTTGTCCTCAGCCTGGCTCTAGCCAAATAAAGCCTGACCCCGCTTCCATTTCAGGCGTTGCCTGCTATTGCCCTGTGAATTTTGGCTTCGCAGTGCAGCATGGAGGAAGCTGGCTGGGGCTTAGCGCTCCTTTACCCTGCTAGGAGCCTCCTGTGCTCCCCCATCCTTCTTTCTGTTGACTTCTTGTGTGGCTTTGACTTCTGGCTGCGGCCCTGCGGTATTTTCCCATCCCAACCGGGGCTCTTCAAACACTGCAGCCGTAGGGTCGCAAGGCGCAGAGTTCCCTGTAACAAGAGCCCCTGGCATCTCCTCCTGCTGCCTCGGGAGCTTGCCTCCGTGGCCTGTCCCACTCTCCCAACGCCTCCTCCGGCTCCTCCGACAATCGGCTCATTGTGTGGTGATGGGGGGAGTGTTTCTTCTCCGCCGCCCTCCCCACAGAGAGCCCTGGGAGCCCCTGCACGCTCCGTGCTTGTGTCAATGCAGTCGTGAGGGGAGGGACGAGGCATGGCTTTGCCCCCCCCAAGATCCCTGCAGCTGGGGTGGGAGGGAAGCACGGGCGTGTGAGCCGAGGCTGAGCGCACGGTGATGTAAAGCTGCTTCTGTTCTCCACGCTCCTGGCTCAGCGTCAGCTGAGGAGAAAGGAAAACACATGCAGGGCACAGGCGCTGCGGAGCAGGGTGTGTGTCCCTGGGCGCACGCTGGGGATCCCGACCCCTGCCTGGGGAGGAGGCAGTTCGTTTGCACAAGGTCGTTACAGTGGGGCAGAGCCTGGCGGGCATCCAGCATCACTTCAGCCCCTAAACAGATGCGTGACAGCCCCAATTTCATCTAGGGAGGGTTGCTTAATGCTCCAGGGGGATCCTTGTTGCTGCCTGGAGCAAGCACAGCTTTGGCTTGTGCCTGGCACTCCTGTAGAGCTGTGGTGTTGAGCTCCTGACAGCAATCCACAGCTGAGACCCAGGTAAATTCATGCCTCTGCCTCCTGTCCGTGGCTGCCCTTCACTTCAGCTTACCCAGCTCCTTCCTTCAGAAGCACGAGTCCTGGGGCACGCTCTGATGTGTGAAATATCCCTTCTTCCCTTCGGCTCCTGAAATTAGCCTGCCACTTCTCAGTGCACGCTCGTCTGCTTGCTGGTGTTCCCGGAACAAAGGGCTCTTTCCCTTTGGGGGAAGTTGCAGCCTGGGAGCTCTCACTTAATTTGAGCCCTCGGAGGCTCTGCTGGGGATTGAGTGCTAACTGCAGGGCAAGTGGAGATTTCTCCAGCTGTGTACGGATGGCTGGTGGCAGCAGGCATCTTGCTCTCTCCATTTAGCAGAATTGAGGTTAAGGTGGGGGCCCCCCTGTGGCACAAGGAGCCGCATGGTCTGTAAGACAAATCCTTGCCTGAAGAGCTTATGTGCTAAATGGGGAACAGCTAGCGGGAGGGGTAGGAAGCACAGGTGTGCCTCTGAAAGATCAGAAGCTGCCCAGGACTAAAATCCTGATTTCCTGGCTCAGAGCAGTGCTCTGGCTGTTACGGCACGCGAGCTTTCCTCCTGCAATGCTATCCAGGCTGTCTGAGCAGCTTCTGCCGTTCTCTGAGGATGCTGGAGCCGCCTGGTTTGGAAGGGCAAACAGCCTGCTCCAGTGTCACTGCTCCCTGGCGTGTTCTTGGCCTCACCCTCTCGACGTGCTCCTCGAGCATCCCCGCTGGCAGGTGTTGCTCTGGGAGCACAGCACGTCGCTGGGAGGGCTGCGGGGTTTGTCCCTCGCTGTTGCAGGCAACCACGTCACCTAATCCCCCTCCTAATCCGATCAAGCTTTGTCTTGGGAGCGCTCAGGGTTTTGCTTTTCTTGCTACTCCTTCTGGGAGGCTGTTCCAGAGCTTTGTTTTTCTGGCTGGAAGCCTTTTAACGCTTCTCATGGCTAGCTGATAACTTGTTCTCATGCCAGTGTTTTCTTTCAGCTCAATTGAAAAGCGGCCACAATTAAAGAGCACTTAACTGTGGAGCCCTGGACTTGAGACAGGGGTGTTAAAACCAGGTCTTGAGACTGTCTCCCCCTGAGCTGTTTGCGTTCTGCAGTGTATCAGTCATATCCCCAAACCTTCTGTTTCCCTGCTCCGCTCAGGCAGAGCTCCAAAACCCTGCGTGCCCCCTGCTCTGTCTCCCTGCTGGAGCAGCTCTGACCTGCTAACTTGTTTCTGTGTCTGTTCCAGAGAAGTACATGGAGTTTGACCTGAACAACCAAGGCGAGATCGGTGAGTGACGCAGGGACGCTGTTACTGGGCTGGAGGAGTGACTGCCTGCTGGGATGGTGTCTGCTGCTCCCCTCTGCATTGCTGAGGAGGAAAAATACATGGGCTGCTCCTGGGTCTGGCCTTGCTGGGCTCCTGAAACCCAGCCAGGGGCTTCCTGGCTCTCCAGCCCCTGCCCCTCGACTTTCTCAGTCTCTCCTCACCTGCTTCAGGATCTGAGCTCTTCTCAGTCCTGTTTTGCTCCTGACTCTCTGCTTCTTTCTGTTCCAATCCTCAGCAAATGCAGGCTTGGAGTTCCCTGAGCTTTGCCTGGCTTGAGGCAGAAGCTGTGTAAAGCCACGAGCAATTCCAGTGCAGGGAATCTCTTCCCTGTGGGGGGAAGGGAGCAGAGGGGAAAATGGGAACTGGGTGTGAGTCGGGCCCAGCAGAATGGCCCTGCTTTGGGGCTGGAAAGTACCAGTTAGGTAAAGATACAGGTTTCTCCAGGCCTGGAGCAGACACCTAAGCGCAGGCGCTTGTGTGCTGTGCCCTTGCAGGAGGCTCCTGCCTCGTTCCCCTCCTCCACCAGTCCTTGAGCTGAAATTGAACCTGTAGGGAGCTGGAGGAGCCTGGCTCTGGGCTGCAAAGCCTTTCCGGGAGGGAAGGGGCCGCAGGTCCTGGCGGCACGGTGCGAGCAATGGAAGGAAATGGCCTGTGGCGATGGGCAGGGGCGCCTGCTCCCAGAGCCTGTTTGTCTCCAGCTTTAACCCCGGTGTTGTTTTCCTCCCCCCTCCTCGTCCTTGTGATTCTTGGCACTGTTCTGAGCTCAGCAGCAGTGTCCCTGCATGCCTTTGGGTCACTTTGGGAGTTGTCCCTTCTCTGCAGCGCGTGGTGCTTTTATTCTCGAGCTGCACAAATAGGAAGCGATGCTCCTCACTGCCAGTACGGCAGTGGGCTCTGCTGGGGGCTTCTCTCTGCTTTCAGCTGGCAGCTTTGTGCCATCAGTTTTGGGAGGGTCCACAGGTAAGGGTCTGAGTTGGGAACTCCAGCCTGTGCCCCCAGGGTTGGTCTGGGCTCAGTGTGGTCCCCTTGCCACAGCACCAACGCCTTGCTCTTGCAGATCTGATGTCTGTCAAAAGGATGATGGAGAAGATGGGGGCTCCAAAGACCCACCTGGAGCTGAAGAAGATGATCTCTGAGGTGACCGGCGGGGTTAGTGAGACCATTTCCTACCAGGACTTCGTCAACGTGATGCTTGGCAAGCGCTCAGCTGTACTGAAGCTGTGAGTGCCCTTGGGAGGGGACAGGGGAGAGGCTGGAAGCGAGCGGCGTGCTGGGGGAGCTGGAAGGGCAGCAGCTGCCCTGCCTGGTGGAGGTGGAGCTGTGCGTGTCCCCTGGGCCTGGAGGGGACAGGAGGACCCTCACGCCACGGGAGGCAGGACTTGAGCAGGGAACGGTGATCCTGCAAACCCCAGCCGCGCTGGTTCCTGTTGCCCACAGGATGCTCCCTCCTGTCCCGTTTTGGAGAGCTGGGCAGTACGTGGAGAGGAGACGTGCCTCAAACAGCTGGCATGTGCTGGGAAGGGTTTTGTGTTCCTGGCTGCCAGCACTCGCCTCCCACGGCTGCCTCTGCCCTCCTGACAGGGCTCCGAGAGTCCTGCTGTACCAAATGGCTTCCCAACACTTGCTTGGCTCCTGCTGCTAGCGGGGTGGGTTCTCTTGGCTCCATCTCTGCCCCATTGAAGCCTGGCTTTTCCTTTCACAGCCACAGGGGCTGGCCCTGCTTTTGTTTGTTACCACCGTGAATAGGAGCTGCTCCTCTCCATCCCACTTGCCCCTTTCTGAAGGCAGCTTTAGAAAGGCAGCCAGCTTTCTCCCAGGTTGGGAGGAAGGATACTGGAGCTTGTTCCCTCTGAGCTGGTACGTGCTTGCTGGTGGTCTCTCCTTTTCCCCACTGAGTGCTCTGTCTGCATGTTGGGATGCTCCACTTCCAAGCGCGCGCACTTCTGACACCCTTGCCGCTCTCTCCATTGAAGCAGGCTGAGCCTGCAGCCTGTCCCTTATCATCCATCCTTCCTCCCAGCTGCAGCAGCTTTCACAGATGGGTCCCTTCTTTTGCTGACAAACAGATGCCCCTTTGTCTCTTGGACTCTGTTTGGAGCAGGAGCAGAAATGTAAAACTCGTCCCGAGAGCAGCGCAGTCCTTTGATCCGGCGTGGCAGCTGGCATTCCCAGCGTAGCTGCAGTCCTCAGGGAGGAAGACAGTGCTGGTGGTTGCAAAATGCTTGGGATTCTTCTAGCTGCTGCCTTGCTCCTCATCTCTGCCCTCTCTCCTGGCTGTAATTGCTGTTGCTTGCTTGGTTTGGCTTCCGAGTGTTGTGCTGTATGGTTATACACAAGGTGGGCCAGGGCTGGTGTTTGTTTTGACGCATCAGGAGCACTTGGCATGCAGTGTGTGCCCAAGGGATTTCGGAAGTGGCTGTCTAAATAAAATGTGCTAATCCTCTGGGCTCTGAGAGGGAAACGGGCAGAGGCTCTGGGAACGCACTCCTGGAAGCTGCTGGAAAGGCAAAGCTGCCTGCTGAGCTGGCAGCACTGCCCTCTGTTGGCTTTCTGTCCTCTGTTAATTATCAGATGCCCATTGTATAGAAGGCAGATGCTATTTTTCAGCAGATAAGATAATCCCACCCCCCTGTGAGTGAAGATGCACCTGCTTTTTTTTTTTTTAACCTGTATTATCTGTTGTGTTTTGCAGGGTTATGATGTTTGAAGGAAAAGCCAATGAAAGCAACCCAAAACCTTCTGGTCCGCCTCCCGAGAGAGACATAGCCAGCCTCCCTTGAAGAGAGCAGGCTGGAAAATTGGCACTGTTTGCTTTGCTGGCCTGTAACAGAGGTTACCTGTGCTTTGGTACTCTTTACTGTGGACAGTCCTAGTTTTCAACTAACCTGCCTTAGAGGAACAGCAAGGGAAGCTGGAGTCCCCAGCTTGGATCTTTCTGCTGCATCCCTTAGCTAACGATTTGTTAGAAGCTGTAGCACCAAGTGTACTGTGAGACAAAAAAAAATAATCTGATCTTACTCTTTCCTCTGCCCTTCCTGCATTTCTCACATGAAAAGGAGCTGCTTTTCCCCCCAGCTTACAGATTCAGAGCTGTGCTTGTCACAACAGGTTCCTGAAGGGCCTTTCTGCCAGACACGGAGTGCTTCCCTGCTGGAGCCCCTACAGCATCTTCGTTGGTGCAAAGAAATAAGTGCCTTCTCTGCTCTGTCGTGCACTTCCCGACTTTGGTTTAGTTCTTCCCTCTTGGCTTGATCAAGCCCAGGTCAAGATCCCACCTCTGTGGCCTAGGTGTGTGCAGGTTGAAGGTGGGGAGGTGCACCGACACCAGAGGTCTGCTGGCAGGGGCTTAAGCTTGGAAGTGGGCACGGCTCACTGCACAGAAAGGCTTCTGTGTGCTCCCTGGGTTCATCCTGCAGTCAGATCTTGGGGCTGAGCCAAGTAAGCTGTTTAAAACAACAACAAAAAAAATCATTTTCCCGTGTCCCCATACTCAGATCCTTGTCCCAGATCTCAGTGTCCCCATCAGCCCTGGGAGTAAGTTCCGCACAACCAGCATGTGATGTCCTTGATGTGCCTGGGTCCTCTACTTCTGGAAGACCCTTGTCTGCTGCTGAGGCTAGGATGTTGTAAGGGAACATTTCTTTAGCTGCTAAATTCTGTGAGGACTTTTGTTTGGGCTTCACCTTGAACCAAATGCATATCACAGGTGCTTAGACTAGGGCCAAGGTGCCCTTCTGTTCTGGAGGCCCGTTTATCAGGCCCTTCCACTGTAGTTTGCCTTAGGACAGGGTCAAACCTAAGCTGTCAGCAGGAACGTGCTCTGCAGATAACCCTGCAGCCAATATCCTGCTGGCTTCTACCAGAAATTAGATTAGCAATGGGCAGGAGTTGTCTTCAGGTAGGAGCTGTTTGACTGCTGGCTGCAAGGCAAAGACAAGAACCCTCCACAGGATGCTATAAACCAAAGGCTGACAGACTGGAGGAGTCTGGCAATCCTGGTGGATAAACCCATGTGAAAACCGAGGTACTTGGAAGCTAAAGAAATGAGTTCTGCCAAGGCTCTCTTTCAGCTGAGGAAAAGCCACTGACCCGTTTAGCCGTAGGTCTTTCCCCCTGCCCCTTTCTGGTTTGCTCTGCTTTTTCCTTGGCCTCTGAGACTTGTTGATCAGCCATAGCAAGAGAGGCAAACAGCAAAGTAAGTCACATCCCTGATCTGAAAAGGGGCAAACTGCAACCCTATCCTAGGGAGGGCGAGCCCAACACCAGCACATGAGGATGATTAGAGCTAATCTAGGGTCGTCTTCCTAATAAATCTCCGCTTAAGTCTCTGACCAGGAGCATAATCTCTGAACAGGTAGTTGTCTTGTCCATCAGGTGTAGAAACAAGCCTGCTTTTATGCCTTTGCAGCCCCTCAGGAAGGCTTGGGGGGAAACGGAAGCTTCAAGTGAAAGGAAGCTGGGTGACCAAACTCTGAGCCCTGCAAGATTTTTCCAGACCAGCTAAGGATGACGATCTTTCTTCATGCAGCTGCTCTTTCTGATTTTGCAGACTTCTCTGCATGTGTTTCAGCTTGGTCCCGTGGGACTATTGGGCACATTTTCCTGCTAAATAAGCCCTCAAGCTTGCAAAGTAAGAGTGGCTGTAAATGCAGAGTAAGAGCTGGGACCAGGTGTAGCTGGGACTGTGCTATCCACGCTCTGGTTATTGCAGTGATTCTTGCTCTATACACAACTTCTGGAATCCAGATGTTTGCTCTTTGCCCTTCCCCAATTTTTTTCTTAAATGTTCTTGGCAGCTTTTAACTTTTTAAAATCACAGTTTAATAAATTTTGAAGGAAAATACAGATGATTAACTCTACTAGGCTTATTGTTCCTGCCAAAGGCTGCACTTTTTATTTAAAAAACATTCTCACTACTGTTTGCATGAAAACCAAAACTGCAATGGAGAGAGAAAAATTGTAAGAGCAGCACCAGTCTACTTTGAAGACTGAAAATAAATCTTTTGAAGCTATACTGTGTGTCAGTGTGTTTAGTTTAGCTTTTTGGAGGCTTGGTCCAAATGATTGGCTGCAGATTAGTTGAGCTGTTTTCCAAGTTGGTTAATATAAACCCTTAAATAGATCTTGGTTTGCACTGCCTTGATCTGATCTTTATCTGTGTAATAACTGACAGAATGCCTTTGGGTTTGTGTTACAAAATGCAGAGGCCACCTCCTGAAAGCCAGCCTCTGATTTTCTCTAAAGAAAACAGGTGGCAGCGCTTGTTTTAAGGAACGACTTGTTTATCAGGAGCAGACACTTGCAATGCTTCTCATGTAAGATTACTTTTTTTCATGCTCTCTGCTCTTGAAGCAATTGCCTGAGGTTCTTATCAGACGTGAGTTATCAAAATGGAAACCGGGCTTCCTGGGGGAATGAGTGGGTACGCTTTATCCACGTGTTCCTCAAAAGGACAGAACTGCCCTGAGATCACAGCCCTGTCTGCTTTCCGCTGCCCGTTAGCCTCTAGGAATGCACCTGCATTTCTGTGCTGTGTGTGAAAGCTGTTGTTGTGTTAGAGGGGAAGAAGAAAAGGATCATGTGGGAATTTAGATGTGGTTTGCCACACTTCAGGTCACTACCTGCACGTATCACTACTGTTACCTCTGTGGAAGTCCATGTCTTTCTGATCTTAGATAAAATGCAGTGCAAGCTCCTGGAGCTGGGAACAGCCTTTCCTGCTGTGTCTGTGTCACCACAGGGCTAAGTTTTGGGGTGATGTGCTCCCTGGGTGGGAGGTGACCCCGTGAGCTTCAGCCAGGAGGAAGCGAGGAAAGACACGTGGATATTAGGAAAAACTTCTTTACTGAGAGGGTTATGCATTGGAATGGGCTGCCCAGGGAAGTGGGTGAGTCACCATCCCTGGAGGTCTTTACAAGATGTTTAGATGTAGAGCTCAGTGATATGGTTTAACAAAGAACTTGTTAGCATTAGGTCAGAGGTTGGGCTGGGTGACCTTGGAGGTCCCTTCCAACCCAGATAACTTTGTGAAGGACAGCTGGGCCTTGCTCTGACCAACAAGGGCTGCTTTCCTGGGGCCTCAAAGCACCATAAGGGTGCCTTCCCCTCTCAGTTCTTCATCGTTTCCACCTCAGCGTGTGCTCAGGTGGTGCACAAGGACCAGCCTCAAGCACCAGACCACATTTACCCCCATGAAGGGACTGGGGTTTCCTTGGGGCTCCAGTGCTGTTGGACCCATAAAAGCAGCAGCACGACCCCATGGAGGTTGATGGGCTGGGAGGGAAGGCTCCGGCTTCGTTGGCAGCCAGATCTGTGCCAGCGCCTGGCCCCGGTGGGTCCCTGAGGGCTGTGGGGTCCCTTCAGCGCCATGGGGTCCCCTCATTAGGGTTCCCTCATTGGGGTCCCCTCATGGCTTTGGGGTGTGCCCTGCAGCAGCCCCCCGCTCATAATCAGCACAGACCCGACTCAGGAACACCCAAACAGCACAAATTTATTAACCTTTATTAACCACAGCCCCGGCACCCCTTCCACCCTCAGCAGCCGCCCCTTATTTTCCCCTCCGCCCCCCCCCCCTTGGAGGACTCCTCCCCCGGATCATAGAGTAGCGCGGCTAGAGCGGCCCCGCCGGAAGCGGAAGCGAGCGGAGCTTCCCCGGCGGCGGCGCTGAGGCGGCGGGGGCCGGGCTGGAGCCATGGGGGACGACATGAACGTGATCCCCGAGCGGGAGATGAAGGCAGGGCGAGGGCCGGCAGCCAGCAGCTTGTGGAGAGCGGGGGGGCGGCCCTGGGCACGCAGGGGGTGGCAGGCTGCCGGGGGAGTGCGGTTATGGGGGGTTTGGGGGGGTTCGGCCTAGGCTGGGGGGGGCACCGGGGGTGGGGGGAAGGGCTGGGGGGGGGCTTTTGGGGGGATCCTCAGGGGTTTGGGGGTGTTTGTGGAGGGCTGGGGGGAAAGGCTGGCTTGGGGTGTGGTGGAAAAGGGGTTTGGGGGAGCCTGGGGGCAGGAGGGGCTGGGGGCTCTGCTGGGTTTCTTCTGAGCTGCAGGGGGAGGCTGTTGGGGAGCAGGGAGGGGGTTCTGAGGTCTCCTGGGGGGTTCTGAGGTCTCCTGGGCGGGCCTTCTGTGGGGAATCTGCTTTTGGGAACAGTGTGTGTGGTTGTCTGCCTTTGGGCAGCACGAAGCCGAGCAGTGCTGCCAGCCCAGCCCGCCCGTGTGTGTCCCAGGCTGTGTGAGCAGGACGGGGCTGTTCGCGCAGGCTGCTCGAGCCTGTGTGGATTTGTGCAGCTGCTTCCTGCTCAGGCACCTGGGCTGCTCGGTTTGCAGAGGGTTCTGAGCTTCTGCAGTCCTCCCAGGTTGCAGAAATGCATTTACTCCGTGCTTTGGCAAAATGAACTAAAAACCAGAGGCTTGATTTGAATTAGTGGTGTTAGATAGAGTGCTCTAACTACACCTTGTGTGCTTTGTAGCTTTAAGGGAACAGGTTTTATTCTATCACATTTTATTTCTGCTATGTTCCCTCTTCTTTCCTTTTTTCCTCTTCTGTGTCAATTGGCTAGTTTCAGGCATATTTCTGAGAGGAGTTAGATGCCTCAAGTTCAGCTCCTACAAGTTTTATGAAAACAGGCTGTTGGGTAGAAGAGAGATGCACCAGGCAAAACTGGCGTGTGATCTCTGTATTACTTAGGGAAGACAGAAAAGGTGATAGGTTGGCCAGGGGTAGCATGGATGTGGGTATTCTGCAGCTTTCGTGGAGAGACTTTCAGCTTATTGTCTTAGAGAAACCGAAGTGAAGTCTTCCTCTTTGTCTGCACGCATACAGCTACGTCTCCTCTCTCCCACGACAGGATTTTCAGTTCAGAGCACTGAAGAAGGTCCGCATCTTTGATGCTCCTGACGATCTCCCCAAAGAGCGCTCCAGCCTCCTCGCCGTGTCCAACAAGTATGGGCTGGTCTTTGCTGGTGGGGGAACCAGCCTGCAGATCTTCCAGACCAGGAATCTTCTCATGCAAAATCAGCTGGGAGAAGATCCCAATAAAATTGGTGAGGCGCGTTTGTGGCTCATGGTCGCTGCAGAGACAGCTTTGTGTGGGTTTCATGCTATGGAGCTCTTGGCTTCTGACACAGTCCTTGTTGTGGCCTTTTATGTGTTTGAAATTACTGTGCCTTCTTGTATAGAAGGCAGGACCAGTATTTGCTGTGCCTCTAACTGAAATGAAGTAGAATCAGTGGGATCAAGCCACCAGGATGCTGGTTGTGCCTTTTCAGGTTCCAGTCACATTTGGGTACCTGCTCTTGTGGTAGCCAGTCTCTGAGCCGTGGGCTTGCGTGTGGGTCAGGGATGTAGGCGAGTGGAGAGGGGGACACAGTTCTCACACCAGTTTCTCTGTTTGGACTGTCCTGCGAGAGAGGAAGCAGTGACTGTTCTGCCACTTCAAAACCGAAGTGCATTTGGTGGCATAAAAATTTGCTGGCAATGAAAACCACTTGGTTTTCATTCTCATCTTGTCCTTAGTAACTGTGCTACCCAAAGTTCCCATATGCACTGCAAGGAAAACCCAAAATACGTCTGCTTAGTAGTTCTTGCAGATTAGTGAGGAAGGAAAGGGACATTTTCTTTTCTGAGAAATTTGAGAGACTCTGGAGACTGTATAGATAGAGATGAAGGGGCTTGCCTTCACTCAGTGCATTTGCTGCATCAGCTCTGACAGCTGCTGTTTATAGGACTGTCTGTTAAGTGACTTGCATAAACTTGTCCTTTCTGCGTTGTTTTAAAAGTTTTTGCTCTTTAAATTTGTACACTTCATCCTGTCTTACTTGGTTTTTGTGTTTCAAGTGGAGAATGTCCAGAGTACCGTAGTTCCCCTGAAGTTCCCTGTGCAGCACTTGGCTCTAAGCTGCGATAACCTCACGCTGTCCGTCTGTATGATGTCCAGTGACATCGGTTCCTTCATTGGCTTTTTTGATGTCCGCACATTCTTTAATCAGGTAAAGTACATGCAAAGAGGTTTTTTTTTTTTTTTTTTTTCCTTTGACCCAGATTAGAACACAAGAAGTGTCATGCCTTGGGTGGGATTTTCTGCCTCTTTGTCTTGTAAAGGAGTTTTTTTTTATTAAACTCAAAATATGCTTTGAACTCTTCCTGGGATGGGGCATCCACAGCTTCTCTGGGCAATCTGGTCCAATGCCTCACCACCCTCAGAGTAAACAACTTCTTCCTACTGTCTAATGTAACTGTACCCTTTTTAGCTTAAAAACTGTTACCCAATTTATTTCCATCAGTTGTTAATTTATTGGGAGACCAGAACTGCTTTGGATTGTGACTTTGTGAGAACTCGTTTTCATGCTCTGTCTGACTGTCTCAAATATTTGTCTTTTGTAAAAGGCGAAACAGCAGAAACGTCCCTTTGCTTATCACAAACTGGCCAAGGACTCGGGAAGCGCAGCGGTGGTCAATGACCTGAAGTGGAACCCTGCTAGCCCCACCATGGTGGCCATCTGCCTGTCGGATGGCAGCATCTCTGTCCTGCAGGTCACGGACTCTGTCAAAGTGTACGCCACGCTGCCGTCCTCTGTGGCTGTTACATCTGGTGAGTGGCAGCCTTGGGCGAGGTGCAGAATGTTGGGCACTTAGGAATGGAGGTGGGTAGGCGTAAGAAAGTTTGTCTCAGGGAGGTGGTTTCTTAAAGAATAAAAGAAATTGCAAACAGGAAGGATTTAAAATCCCTAAGACTCTGAAAATGGTGTGTGATGTAACTGCTCTTTCCCAGTTGATTGGAGGAGCTGCAGCCAGTGAGTTGGAAACCACAGGTGTGCCTGCCTGTGGTTTGCAGGGAAGCGTACAAATAAATCTGTGGTAATCACCTGTTGGGTTTTGATCTGAGCATCCGTGCTTTCTCTGTGACTGGATGATTGCCACGCTGCCCTGTTTTGATCCTGAGCAGATGTGGTGTAAACCTAAACTGCACTAATGTAATCACATCAGTAATTAGCACCGTGCCCCCCTCTCTCAGATTTAGCGCAATCTGTGCATCTTTGTTGCAGCTCTGATATAACTTCTAGGCCTCTCTCTTCAGTTTAATTTGTCCCTATATGCTTGTGCCAACTGAAGCATATGTTTAGGATGTAAGCTATTATATTCCTAAGTGGCTATGAGCATCCCCCACAGGGCAATGTAAGGCTGTATGGCTGCAGGTGTGAGGGAAGTTTAAACCTGTCTGAAGCTTCACTGGTATGCTTGCTAAGAAACTCAGCTCTTCTTGCTGTCTGTAATTGAAAAGGCAAATTAATTGTTCAGCTTTATGGGATTTTGCAAAGGAAAAATGCACAGTTTTGACTTACTGGTCCTGCTTTTGTGGGATCTTGTAACTGTAATTTCCTTACTGCTGATGAAATTCTCTTTTTTGCTTAGTGTGTTGGAGCCCGAAGGGAAAACAACTGGCTGTAGGGAGGCAAAATGGCACTGTGGTGCAGTATCTGCCTGTAAGTATTGTTGCCAGTAAAACCTGATGTCTGCTCACCGGTTTACAAAAGGCTTTATTTCCTTTGCATCTCTGTCTATAGAATTTGGTTGGGTGGCATGGGCCATGTGATGATGCCCATCCACTTCACTGTTATTAAAATGTCTTAGACCAATGCTGGGTTTAATTTGATGTTTGCACCCACTACTTAAATGTAGTGACATCAGAGTGGCATGTGACAAGTGGTAAGCAGTGTGTTAGTTGCTCTAAAGCAGTTCTCTGGACTTTCTCCAAAACTTGCAGTTGGATTTGTTTGGGGTCTTTGTATTTAATATTGTTTTATTTACAGAATCTACAGGAGAAGAAAGTAATCCCTTGTCCTCCCTTTTATGAACCAGAAAATCCTGTTAAAGGTATAGCTTCTTATTTTTAAACTTGCTTCCTCTTTTAAAATGTTTTTACTCATTCATCCTCTTTTATTTTTAGTTATAGCTGCTGTATAGTACCCTGGTTACATAATTACATTATGCTTTTTAATTATTTGAGGGGAAAAAGCTTTATCTCTAGGTTGTATAGAAAAAACTAACTGTGGGCCAAAATCCTTGTCTATTGCTAAAATGTTTTAAATATGCATTTTTAAAAATTAATTTTTGCTCACTGATGTAACGGTACTATCACAAGTAACCTCCCTTCAGCATGGAGATTTCTGGATATAAATCCATTCTCCTGTTTCATGCAAGTTTTGTTTCTTCATTTTGACTCTTCAATAAAGTGTCAAGGTAGTAAGTATGGAAAAGCAGAAGCACTTCATCTGCGTGTGTCAAAATATTACCTGTTTTTAGAAACAGTGGTGCTGTTTGGCCCGTGATATCTTGATGCAAATCAAATGCATGGTTTTGGTTTGTATTTAGAATTCCTGGGATCAAATAGTTTTCCTGCTAGTATGACTGATGCTTTGCAGACAGATCATTGAAATTCTTAATCTTGGTAATTTAGAGGATAGCGTGTTCCTTATTTTCTAGCAGTCATTACTTTTGTGTGCTGGACATAGTTAAAATCACTGTATGAGGAAGTATTCTGAAGTGTTTCAAGAGGTGTTTGTTTCCTTCTCTTCCAGTTCTGGATGTGCTGTGGATTGGCA
Source organism: Anas acuta (assembly GCF_963932015.1). Taxonomy (NCBI): domain Eukaryota; kingdom Metazoa; phylum Chordata; class Aves; order Anseriformes; family Anatidae; genus Anas; species Anas acuta. The sequence goes on along the minus strand of NC_088998.1, from coordinate 7,594,577 downwards.
CGTACGTCTTCACTATTGTGTATGCAGCAGAGGATGGGACACTGGAAACACCTCCAGACGTGGTCATAGCCATATTGCCTGTAAGTGCAAACACATCTCAGCTACAGAACTCTTTGTTGCTTTTGATACTGTCAGAGTCTCTGACCAGGTTCTTTTAGGTATTCCACGCACAGAGGGTGAAATGTTTAATATCAGATTCTCTTATTGGAAGATACTTGATGTTACATGGGACTTCAAATTTAGAAAACTGGTACAGATACTGATACAGGCACAATGCAGCAGTTGCAATTCATGGTTAGATCACAGTACAAATATGATTCTGTTACCTGTCTCTGTGTGCTCGCTGTCATGACGCTGGGTGTCCCCAGTTGCTAGGGAGGAATACGTGGTTTGAAACCAACTGAAGTCTATTCCTCTCTTTAAAATTCTTATCCTAGTTGTTTAGCTTTTTATACCGTTAAGTTGGGCTGAGCCCCAGGTTGACTTCCACCATGCTCTCTGGCTAAAGCTGAGAGACATTCGCATCCTTTTAATGAACTCCAGAGAAACCGGGTTTACACCACCAGGTGATCCATTCAAAAGGTGACAGTTGGGTATCTAAAGCAAAGGCCTCTCCCCAGTTCCATGTGGGTTAAGTCAGCTTCTTTGCAACAGCTGTGGTCAGTCACAGATCCTACTGTAAATTTTGGTTTTGGTGTTGGATGGGGACTAGGTGGAGGAAGTAATATCTATGTGGAAACTTATCAGTAACCTGTTGTCTGATGACATCAAATTATGATGTGAAGACTTAGTCTGAAACAACACTCAGGAAAAAACCTTACCTGATGTAGAGTTGTAATATATGTAACGGATTTTTGTGTGTATTTGTTTAGGTTAAGGATGTTTTGGGGTCTGATTATATTGGTAAGGCCCTGGTAAACTTCTTCTTGTCCCTTTATCTTTTGGAGGAGGGTTTTTTTGTTTTTGATGCCTGTTCTCTTCTGAAGTACATAGGCAATTATTGCTGTACCCTGTGACTATGACGCACTCATGTTTTATGTGAAATTATTTGGTTTCTGTACTGGAAGGTAAATTATCAATGTTGGTCTTCCAGAAAAAGGAAGAGAAGAGACCGGAGAAGTTTGTGAATTTCATGGAGCCTTGCTATGGGAGCTGCACAGAGAGACAGCATCATTACTTCCTCAACTATGTTGAGGAATGGTGAGTTGCATGAATTGTGGCAGTCTTTTCCTTGTTGTGTATGTCTGAGTCATCTAAGCTTCTCCATGTGTTGTTTATCCCTTCTGTAAATTATGTAACACCCGAATATGAGCCAAATGAAATTACAACTTTGAAAATGCTTTATTTTATATATATAAAGTACAGCCTATTTTTCTCGCGTGCTTTATCTCCATACTGACATACTAATTTGTCTGATGAGAATGTGTGTTATCTTCATACAGGTACATAAGATTGTTTAAAATCTACATGTATTGTAACAGTTTCCCGTGTCACATGTTTTGAGAGGAACAGTCAGTTTCATGTTGTTATTGTAACTTTATTAGATATGAATATGGTGATGATTAGGGGAGCTGGGGACCTTGCCCTGGAGTGTCATATTTGTATTTTTGCTTACAGGGATTTAGTTCTGGCAGCTTCAGCAGCTTCCACAGAAGTCAGCATCCTAGCAAGGCAAGGAGATCAGGTAATATTTTTCTTCCTGTTGCACTTGTGTGTATGTACCTCCTGTTTCTTGAAAATCTAAGCAAGTAAAACCTTTCTAGTATCTGAAATATAACAAAATGGTATGTTTAAAAAAATCAAATGCCTTTCTTTTTACAACCGAGTTGCACAAAATATTAATGTAAATGTAAGCCTTAGGTGACAAGAAGATGACTGACACAAAGGAGAAAGGATAAACAAACACAGTATGCTGTGAACCAAGTACCCCAAGTCTATTTTTTGTGATTTGGTTGGTAATCTAAAAATGTGGTCAAATTTGCTGGAATAAAAAGTGATTCATATGAAGTCATATTGAGGTAAAACATTGACTATTTGTCCTTGAGTCTGACCTCAACTCTGTCATACATTGCTAGGGAAGAAACCACAGACAAATCTGTGGAGGGCCCTGATAATTCTGACATTTGTTTACCTGACAGGGCAGGTAGATCCTCTCCAGCTTTTTTACAATCACATCTTTCAACTGTAGTAGACTAATGTTCTAAATAAGACTGAACACAGGAAAGCAGTAGTCGAAATAATATTTTTGCTTCTTGCAGAACTGGGAGTCATGGGTTCTGGAGGACTCCAGCAGAGCAGAACTTCCTGTGACAGAGAAGAGCGATGATACTTTGCCTGTTGGTGTTGCTGTGGACTACACCAGTAACATGCCCATCCCAATCAGTAAGTGTTGTTAATTTTTCTTGTGGAATAGTCCAACGGTAGAAATAAAAGATTTTTGAGGGGCAATCTGGTGCTTAGGGTCCTGGGAGATGGTTCTGACAGAATCTGTCCTGCATCTTTATAGCAAGCACATAGCACATGTGTGATTACCTCTGTGTAGGGATTTAAATGGCAAGGTGTTAAATATGGTTCTTCCTGAAAGGCTGCAGCAGACTGGGATGCTACAGTAACAGATGTGGAAGAGAAAGCACCTGAGCTATGTCTGTTTTTTACAGAAATGGGGTAGCAGTGAGTTTAAAGGGGTCATATTCTAACCTCAGGGATTTCAAACTGCCTGTCTGACTTTCCCCATTATGCTCATAACTTGTGTCATTTTGCATAACTGTTTGTATTAAGTACATCTGCGGTGATCTAAAGGACAAAAAGGGGTTAGTTTCAAAACCAGAAAAAGCAAGGATCGTTGAGGTGAATGTGTAGGTTTTAATTCCACATTAAAGCACAGAGCCTGTACTGACTGAACCCTGCTGCGCTCTGCATCTAGCCAGCTGCATTATTGCTGTACCTTCTGTGCTGCCTGAAGGCTCTTCAAAGCACATTGTCAGAGGCTGAAGCTGAAGATACATCTGAGCTATTGTGCTGTACTTTAGTGAATTCTGAAAACTCTCCCTTGAAACCCAGAGGCGCTGAAATAAAGATGCCTTCAGGCAGAGTGGAAGGTACTGCAGTCAAGAATTCCTGAAGAGCACAGGAGGGTGCCGATTAACTGTGAACTGCAGCAGCCTTTACCTGAATGAAAACTACAGCAGGGAATTGAGGTCAAACTGTGTACTTTAACACAAAATTGAATTTGAAGTATTTTCTTTGTTAATCTATACAGTTATTGAATTAAGGAGTCTGTCAGAACAGCTTTTTTAAGCCTAGGTTGTGCTACCTCAGTTTATAGAAAGGTTTTTGGAGAAGCTTGTTGCTGACACGTTCTGTGTGTTCTCACAGAGTGTAATCAGCTGCTTTTTGGCTGCACATTATTTGGCTTTGCAGTTCACAACAAGCTTGGATTGAAAAGAAACCATATTTGTCCTGGAGCATGTTTCCATGTAGAAACTGCCCTTCCCCAGCAAGAGCCAATAGAGGGAGTGTAGGCACACCCTGCATGGGCCAACAGAAGAAAAAACACGAGTGGAAATTATAGCAGTTCTTCCTGCATCCTAGATTTACTTTTTTTTTAATTAAGTATACTTAAACTTACAGAAAAAGTTTTAGAAATGTACAGAGTAGGTCAGGGCCTTCAACTGTCAGCTGCACAAAATGGAAGTATTTTATATCAGAGGTTCAAATTACCAGACTTGTTTACAGGATTATTGTTTTTTATGTTGGCTGTCTTTACACTTGAAAAGCATCCTATCTAGCAATTATTTCTTACCTTAAGAATATTAGTGGTCTATTAGGACCCAGTGGAATGTGGAGAGTTGCTGACAGGAACTGAGGGTTGAAGAAGGGAGCAGCATATAGCTGAAAAGAAAGGATTACCTGAAAATATGAAAATGCTTGGCACAGAAATTCATGGGTGAAGGTTAGGCTTTGACAGTCAGGAAATTATATTTAATTGTCAAAAATAACCTTTTGTCTTTCATCCATGAATTTATAAAGTATGAAGTCAGGAATAGGGAAGAATAAAGAAGGAAAAAAAATATACGGGGCATTCAGGGGGAAGTACGGGAACAAAGATATAAGTTAAAGCAAGAAGGCAGAAATGTAAGAAATGTTGTGGTAAGCAAGTCACGTGCCAGCAGGAACAAGACAGGAAACTTTGGTTGCAAGGCTTATGTGTATGGTCTCTGGCAGGTGATGAGAAGACCCTTCCTCCAGCACCCGTTCTGATCTTGCTCTCCACGGATGGTGTACTCTGCCCATTTTATATGATCAATCAAAACCCAGGGGTCAGATCGCTTATCGTGACCCCAGAGCCATTGGTGACAGCAGGGGAGAGAGCACCAAAATCAACAGGTAAGGGCTCCAGTGGGCTAAGGAAACACTTGCATTTGTGGATCTTTTTCTGTAAGTTCGGTATTCTGACATGTATGCAGTCACGTAAAATGTTTTTTACTTTTCTTTATAATGGTAATGGAAGCAGTTCTTGGGTGTTTTCTGCTCCCAGGAAAGTTCTCCATCTTCTGCACATCTGAGTGAAATTATTTAGTCCTGTTTACCATAGGAGATCTCAAGCACTTTGCAGACTGCAGTTAGTTTCTAATGTGCAATCAGCCTTTGGGGAACGGGGTCAAAGCACTTCTACATGTAGGAGGCCCTTTGCCCAGCTTTGGGGTGGTGTGAGTGAAACTGCAGCAGTGACTGCAGGCTCTGCTTGGTGATAAGGATCAAGACCCAGAGCAGGGTCTGCACACTCCCAAAAGGAGAAGGGTTTTCTTCCATGTGTTTTGCCATGGGAGGCGATGATGTAAACAGAAGTGTTTGGCTGCAGCAAGAGCTTATTTAAACAATAGCTTTCTGCAGTGCTGTGAAAACAGTGTTAGCAGGTAGAGCAGTAGCTTTTTCTGAGTGTGTATTGGTTGTGATATGCAACGTGAAGTAAGCAGTTTCTTATGCTGGCGTGTGCAGGTCAGTTGGTCGTTCTGCTTCTCTGCCTGCATGCAGTAATTGCAAACCCACCATTTTCTTACATAATCCCAAACTTACGTCTCCTCCAAACAGAATGCTTTTGCCTGGCAGCCTGCCTCTCTGCAGTGCTGGCTGGCTAGTGTGCTGACAGCCTGTTTAATTTGAGCTGGCAGGAACCTTATCAAAATCAGTGGAGAAAGGTGAAGGCTTTTCACAGGAAACTCCAGGCCACAGTAATCCGGACAGACTTGGGGAAACTGTAGTATTGATAATGTCTCGGGGTTTTTGCAATTTCTGTAACAGTTGTTGGGCATGGGGACTGGAAGCCCTGCTCCCTCTTCTCTCTTTCTCACTCTGTGGTGTGTCTAACGAGTGAGATAGTACCTAACTGCCCCATCGCGTAGTGTTTGGCCTTGCAGTACCTTCTTCCATTAGTCAGTGTGACCAAATGAGTCTCTTCTTTACCTGTTTATCTTCCCGCAGGAAGTACTGCCGCATCTCCGACCACTCCGCCGACTTCTTTAAAGCCTGACACGGTTCCAGCTGTTGCTCCTACTGCCCCTGCCTCAGGTCTGCCTCCAGCAGGAGGTGGAGCAGCTGCTTTTTCCTTTATGCCTTCAGCTGTGAAGCCACCTGGCACTACAACCAGCGATCCTCCTCCTTACCCCTTTTCCACTGACACCTCCAAGCAAGCCGTGGCTCCCAGTCCCGGAGCAGGAACGTTCTCTTTCTCCTCTGCTTCTCCCAAGTCATCTGTAACAGCTGCTCCGTCTGCCACCACTGCAGCTACTGCCACCACCTTCTCTTTTGGATCCATGAGCTTGAAACCAGCTGCAGACAGCTCACCTGGGCCGCCACCTTCCACAACACCCATTGCGCAGAAGTTGTCTTTCGCCCCTTCAGCTTCTTCAGTCAAAGTGAACCTCAATGAGAAGTAAATACGAAGATAAATTAGATAATGTGGTAGCTGGGTAGTTGTTAAATCCCTCCAGATGTGGACGGTGTGTGGTAGTTCTGAAGGTCACACAGTAGTTTCTATCTTTTTGCCCTGACAGCTGTTTTCTATGCTACCCAAAAAAAAACACTGAAGCAGCCCCTCTTTATCCAAGATATAGGTGTCTTTGGCTGTTTTGAAAAAAAAAAAAAAAAAAAAAAAAAAACAAAACAAAAAAAAAAAACACAAAAAAACACCCTCAGTGATTCCCATACTAGAGGTGATGTTCATGGACAAAATATTAGTTGAGGGAGTTGCCAAAAGTTATATTGGTAACTTACCAAATTATCAGAGACTTTGTTTTTTCATGTCTGCTTCATAGGCATGAAACATTAATCCAGTGCTGTGGTTCAAGGTGAATTGGTTGAAGAACTCTTCAGGGATGCTAGGATTCGAGTTTTTTTGAGACTGATTTAATATGTTGCTGGTAGCACGATTTTCTTTCACTCTTTGTTGAAGGTTCCTTACCTCTAACCTAGAGTCGCTTGCAGTGCTGGGCAGGAGCTGTATCCATAGTTGATTTTTTTGTTTTCCTACTCCTGTATTGAATAGAGGAGATGCCAGACTTTTTTTTTTTTTTTTTGGTTGTTCTTAAATAGATGCTTGCTCAGTGAATACAGGACCTGAAGTCTTCAAAGCTTGTTTGTGCTGAGAGTTCATGCCAGCTGAAGGATAACTGATACTGATTAGAAACTGCGCAAAATAGATTTGAGTGATGAACATTCTCAGGTTTCATACACCTCTCTTCCGTCCAACTCCCAAGACTTACCTCACTTTCTCAGAAAGAATGGTTCAAAAGGCAGGGCTATGTTAATTGGAGTTACTGTCTGTGGAGAGCAATTTTCATGTAAATGTATCTTAAGAAATTTCTGATGGTTCAAATGATTATTTTTTTTTAATTAGGGTAGTCTTTGCTACACAGGCATCTGATGGTGGCTCTTAGGGCTTTTTAAATTTGATATTTTGTATATAAAGCAAATGATACGGTTGTGAATTGGCTGAAAATTTAATTTGGCTGCCTTGAGGGCCTGAGTTTGAAGATGAATGGAAGTTCATGTTCTCTTGCAGAATTTCTCTTTGAACTTTGCTGCAAGGTTGGAACTGAAGGGTGACTCAGATTTGCTATATTTGGTGCTTTTGTGCAAAATGATGAGGTGCATTTTGAAGCAGGGTAGTAGTTTTTGCTGGCATTTAGTTTTTGCTCACTAGATCTATGGTAGCAGACTTTGTGGTTCCACATATTCAGAAATATCCCTGAAGGTGCCTTCCCACCATTTCCAGCAGCTGCACTTGTGATTTTGTATCTAGAGCTTAAGTTATTGCTGATCCCTGGGGTGGTTCATTTGTTAGAGCTTAGTGGTTCATTTTGGATGGAGAGAAGCAGCCAGGACTGGTTCAGATCTGAAAGATGCCCTGTGTCTTCTGCAGGTTCTCTGCTGTAGATGCCTCATCTCCGACTAGCAGTGGTGGTCATGCCAGTTCCACGATGTTTTCATTTTCCAACAATTTAAAAACTGCTTCTGGAGGTCCTCTGAGTCAGTCCACGCCACCCTCTGCCTCTCCTACCACACCACTGAAGGCTTCATCCCCTGCACCTGCCACAGGTAGGAGTCTGATGCATCCTGTTGGGAACAACATATTACAAACAATGTTCTGAAAGTTTTAGAAACTAAATCAACCTCACCACATCCTTTATTTTTTCTGCTGCATTTACTGATGCGGTAGATCTGCACACCATAATGCTGTGATTAGTACTGAAACTGAGAATTTTCTCCATTTGTGCAGTTTGTTCCCCACAGAGCCATGTGGGAAATAATATGCTCAACTTCTTAAGTTCTGCCGCAAGTTCTGGCATTTTCAGTGCCCCGCAATATAGCTCTGGTTAAGAATGTTTCTGGGCAGTCAAGCAAATTGGTGCCCTGACTTGCATCTGGAGCATATAGAGTTCAGTGTTCAGAAGCGAGTTTAAATTGTATCGCATTCATCTGGTAGCAGAATAATATTCCACCTCTCACCTGATTGTGTGATTGGGAATCTTGGGGTCCTTCAGGAATGTGCAGCCAGATATTTGGGAGTAACAGCTGTTGCCATTAGCAGAGAAATTGAATGGGAGTAAATGTGCACCTGGGGAAGATGTTTTCTTTCACTAGGGCCTCTACCTCTATCGCTGCTGGATTTGATGCTGGCAATTAACCAGTCTGATCACAACCAGTTTTCTCAAGCTTAATGTAGGTTCATAAATGACCGTTTCTCTTTTTAAATTCTAGTGGCACGTCCTGCTCAAAGTATGCCTTCAGGTTCTTTACTACAGAAGACAGCCAAAATTAACTCTTCGGCAGCAAAGCCAAGCTCTACTCCGGTAATGAGAATTTGAGTGGATTTTTTAGAGGGGGAATGCTTTCTGTTGCTCATGAATTGCTTAGAATTCCTTGGACTGAATGAATATTCCTAGGTCCAAGAACTAGATAGCTTTTGACGTAAAATAAACTAGCTAATCAGTGGGACTAAAACTATGTTCTCCACATAACTTGGACGAACTTTCACGTATGTTGCCATGATCAGAGTTGTAGAAACTAATTCTTACTAATGCTTTGGAAATGAGGCTTAACTACTTTCCTAGCTAAAAAGCAGTCAAGAAACACCGAATGGTGTTTCTTGAGAGACACCAGCTTTGGATAACAAAATCAAAACAGTAACACAGAGCAGCACACAAAGATTTCCTTTGCTCTCACAAAGCTTTAGCCACATATCTTCAGGTAGTCTGCAGTGCTACCTGGAATGTGCACATACTTTTCTTGGTATAGAATGGAACAAATATTTATGCTTATGACAATTGCCTCCCTAGGGACTGCTGTCTGAATGGAGCTCTAACAGCAGGCCTTTTTCGATACTCTAGACTCCCTGTTGCTAGGGCTATATTCTTAATATTGGAGTGAGGTTGTTTGTTTTTTTCCTCCAGGGCAAATCAGCAGTCCCCAGCGCTGCTTTAGAGAAGCAGGTCCACCAGTGGAAGGATTCGGACCCTGTCATAGCAGGAATCAGAGAAGAGGTGAGAACTTTTTCAAGCAGTTTTCTTCATTTTAGAAGCTGGAAGACCACTGTATAGAGGCACGGCCATTTCTTTTCAGTTCACATGTATTTTGATGAGGTCTTTCAATAGTTTAGGAATCAGAATGGAAATTTTTCACAAGATAGTCAACCTGTTTGTGTGTCCTGTTCAGTCATCTTTAATTTCAATTGCTGTTCTGGAAAAATTGGGTATTCCTTCCTGTTGCTGTGCAAGAAGAATTTCCTGCTTTTCCTGTCAAGTCAGAGGTCTTGATGGTGTTGTAGAAACATGATCTGTGACTTTTGTTCCAGACCCTGCTGTGTTTTAGTGGCTGTGCTTTCTTCTTGACTTTGCAGATTGCGCATTTCCAAAAGGAGATGGAGGAGCTGAAGGCCCAGACTTCCAAAGCCTGTTTCCAAGTGGGTACTCCAGAGGAAATGAAAATGTTGCGAACTGAGTCAGATGATCTTCATACCTTCCTCTTGGAAATTAAAGAGACAACAGAGGTGAGCATTGTGTCTGAGCATCTTCAAACTACTTAACTGCTCAGCAATGACTGTTTGTCACCCGGTGTTTCCATTTAACCTGCTAGTGCTGAACCAAGGTAGATGGAACCTCTGAATATGCTACTTTAGCATGGGGGCAACGTTTGCATTTGTTCTTTCAGACAAACCTTTGCAGGAGCTCCTGTGTTAGAGATGGCAATGAAAATATGTTACTTTGAACCTTATCCCATCTGTTCTGTTTGCAGTCACTTCATGGAGATATTAGTATTCTGAAGACAACTTTGCTGGAGGGATTTGCAGGGGTAGAAGAGGCTAGAGAGCAGAATGAGCGGAATCGTAGCTTGGGCTATTTACGCTTGCTCTATAAGAAACCCTTGGATCCCAAGAGTGAAGCACAGCTCCAGGTATGAAGCATGTTAACCAGCTTCTAATCTAGAGGTTTAAATGAAATAAGTGAGACTTCTGTGTGCAAGTGCCCAGTGGTTTTGTTCTGCCCTAGGTAATTGCTGTTCTGACACAGAGTGGTAAAAATGTGATTAATTTTGTTTCTCCGAGTTTGCAGCATATCCTGAAAATCCTCTGCTAAAGCTTCTGTGTTGTTGACATTAGCCAACATTGTCTGTAATGAGACAAAATTCCTGCTGAAGGGAAGTATCTCACCTGAGATCCAAGTCCGTTCTAATCTTAGTACCTGACTCTTGACTCCCTGTTCCTTCTAAGTCTGTAGTGTTTGTTCAGGGATTTCAGCTAAAGGAATATCTTTTCAACACGTTGTGGAAGAGTTCTTGGAATTATTTGTATCTTGTATCTAAAAGTGCCTTTTAGAACAACTTGATGACTTACTATGACTTACCGAAATTGTGTGGTTAATTTTGTGGATGACTGAGCCTAAAGTTAAATGATACTCTAAAAGCTTGGACACAAAGGAGAAGATAACCAGCAGTTCCTGAAGAGGCTTTCAAAGGCATGAAAGAAACCGGGGTGAAGCACTGAGAGGGCTATTTTACCCTAGGCAAAATAGGCTGAATGTGCTCTCCAAATGATACTTGGTCTTTTGTACACTGATAAGTTCTCCTTAAGGAGTTTGACTAGCAGGCTGAAGACATAATTGAATGTTGTCTTTGTTACAGTAGGAATTAAGAACGTGCACACAGTTACTAGGCATCAGCTGACATGAAGCAACTTCCTTTAGGTCTGATACGTAATTTTCACCTGGACTCTGCAGATTGATTCAGTCTTAATTTTCTGCCTTCTTTGTCTCATTTTCCTGTGACTTTTCGAGCTTATGCTTGTGACTTGAAAGGGCTGATAACATTGAAAGGCATGTTTCACTCATGTAGACAGACGATTACGTGGAAAGAACGACAGAGTAGGAGAGAAGTGGAAATGAACTGGAATGTAAGGAGAGAGTTTTCAGGTCAAGTTTCTGGGAGTTTGTTAGAAAGACAGCTTGATCTGACATAAACTTTATTCAGTTTGCATCACCCCTCTTCTCCTGGCTCAACAGTGCTCTCTTGATCAACTTATTATGCTAGCTTTAAATGAAGCTTCTTAAAAAAAAAAAAAAAAGACCCCGAGGCTTTTCTGATATCCAGCCATATTGACTTGCTGCTCAGAGAGCTGCCCCTGTATGATGTTTAATAGCTGGAGAGAAAACCTGTGCTTGGTAATGTGTAAACTAAGCCCACAGTAGTACTGCATTTGGTTTCAGGTTGGGTATGCCATATTTAAATTTCATGCTGTATCTTGAAAATGGTTGTCATGGAATCCTTCCCAAACAATGTTACTTGGCTGGTTCCTCATTGCATTTAAGGGAACATTCTGTTGAGATGGGCTGAAACCAAGTGCAGTTTCCATTTTACGAGATTGGAATTAAAGAGATGTTCGTGCTGTGACAGGTTGGAGAGATGACAATTATGAGACAGAAGGCTGGTTTCATTTAGGGAGCAGGTCTTGTAGCCAGAGATCTCTGGCTTAGTTGTGCCAGTTGTGCAACCATGTGGTCATGGATAAGTCACTTTATGCTCTCTGTGCCTTATTTTTTTTCTACCTATAAAAATCAAGTTAATTCCTTGCCTTAATGTGGGAGTTATGAGCATTCCTGAATGCTTTCATGAATCATAATCTGTAAATGCTGGTATCCCAGAGCCATGTGAATAGCGTGCCAGGCTTTGATCACCTATAATTGTTAGATGCTTCAACAGTGTAAAGTGGGAACGAGTGACTCATCTGTTGGAAATAAGGTTTGAAATAAGGTTTGTTTTGTACAATGCCTGATGTTTGTACCACCCTTTCTGAGAAGCCCTGGCAGTATTTTGCAAACAAAGTCTTATTTCTAGTGTAGAGTTGGGATAAAATGGCTGGGCCGAGCATGTTACGTACTCCTCTGCTAATTAATAAATAAGTTTTCATTGCGTTGAGTTCTGTTGTGCTGGATAAAACTTTCCAGGCAGAAATATGGGAAAGTGTCACATGGCGTGGACTGAATGAGCCAATGGGTCTTCAACTTCTTCAGCTGAAACAGATTTCTGAAGTCAATTAAAGTCTGTTTTTATTTTACATGGCAGGAAATTAGACGCCTGCACCAGTATGTGAAGTTTGCTGTCCAGGATGTGAATGATGTTCTGGATTTGGAGTGGGATCGGCACCTGGAACAGAAGAGAAAGCAGAAGTACGTAACTGAAATTGGAATACAGAATTGTGAGGAACTTGTCAGTGAATCAGATGTTAGTCCCTAATCAACAGACAGAAGTCTTTTTCCATTTCATAGTACAGTCTTTTTTGAGGGATTTATGATTAAAGCTCAGCTAAGATACCTAACTGGCAAGCTGTAGGTTCACACAACTTGGCTTCATGAGTTTGTTACGTGCTTGCTGCATCTCCCTGCATGACATAAACAGTGCTTATGGAAAAACCTGTAAAATAAACTCCTTAGGGACCAAGTACACTGGTGGTAGCTAATTAAACCTTCCTAATAGATAACATCTTCTAGTAAATGAATAAACTTTCAGCATGTCCAAAGGAGAAATGTGCATTTGAAAAGAACAGAACTGCAGTGGTGCTCAGACCAAACTGTGTTTGACTTCATGGAGTTTAAGTAGCTGGAACCAACAAACAGCTGTGTATAGACATGTCTGCTTGTGGCCAGATATGTAGCATGGTCTTTATCCATGTCTCTTGATTTGCTGTCTGAAGGCGTTTGATTGTTCCTGAGCGAGAGACCTTGTTTAACACCCTGGCTAATAACCGGGAAATAATCAATCAGCAGAGGAAGAGACTAAATCAATTGGTGAACAGCTTACAGCAGCTCCGATTGTATAACCAGACATCTCAGTGGAGTGTTCCCAGCGATACGTCTTCTCTTAGCAGTGCTCAAAGGTACGTGAAACGCCAGTTTGTGAGTGGTGTTGCCACTCTGCTCTTGCCCCCAGCAGCATACAAGGGTGTGTCCTCCAAAGAATGATGTTTTGTGAACGTGGTAGGGGAGAGTAGGATGTCCTAAACGGGTACTGAGCTATGGCCAGGTAATACAGAAGCTCATTGTTTATATTCTGTGATGCAGTATTTGCTTATCAGAAATTTCCCCTGAAAGTTACGTTTTTATAATAGTGTAAACAGGACAATTAAACCTCTGGGTTGAGGCACTGCTGTTTTTGTCTGAATTTGGGGGAAGAAATGAATGGCTCTTTGACTCTTCAAAGTAATTCAAGCAATGTGTGTTTAAATAGAACAGTTGGCTCCTTTAGATACTGTTCTAAGCCAGTGGTTCTAGTGACTCCTTTTGGCTCTCTTTGTTCCTGCTTTGGTTGGTTTCTTTCTGCTGATTGTGTTTTTTCACTGCTCTGCCATGTCCCAGTTTCGACAGTGACCTTGAAAGCCTGCGGAATGCCTTGATGAAAACTACCTTGGAATCACACACCAAACCACTGCCTAAAGTACCTGGTAATGTCTTTTCCTGATATTCACAGATAAATGATTTTATTTATTATTGTTTACTTGCGCTTTCGTATAGACTAATAACTTTTTTATTTTCCAGCTAAATTATCCCCTGTGAAACAGGCACAGTTGAGGAATTTTCTAGCCAAGAGGAAGACTCCACCAGTTAGGTCTACAGCTCCAGGTAAACCTTTAGCTACCATAAAAGTCTGAAATGCTTTCTAGGAGGGTGACTTATCTGCTGTGGGCACCAGTTTTTGGCAGTGTCTCGCTTTTCAGTGCCTTCTCCCTTCCTGCTCCCTCGTCTGCTCTTTATAAGAACTTCCTTCATTTACTGTCTCACCGAAAGTTGCTTTTCCTGGCAGTTAAGAAGTCAAATCTTAGCAATGTAGGGTTAAAACAGGCCAATAGAATAGCATCCTAAAATGGGATGTATGTCTGTTCGGCTGGATGGTTCCCTCACTTTAACACACACGCATGATTATTTTTTTTTCTGGTATTGCAGCAAATTTGTCCCGATCTGCCTTTTTGTCCACAAGATACTACGAAGAGTTGGATGAAGTCAGTTCAACATCCTCAGTTTCCCAGTCTCTGGAAAATGAGGACCCACAGGTGGCAGACCAGGAAGAAGAGGCTGCTCCAGTCCAAGTCCCTCGCCATGCCCCTGTGGTCCGTACTCCGTCTGTCCAGCCTGGTTTGATGGCTCAGTCTCTGCCCTTTGGGAAGCAGCACCCCTCCCTGGGTACTTTGTGTGAGTTGTTTTTGCAGTCTCCTGTTCTGTACATGTTCTTGTCAGTATCTTGAAGCACTGGTAATGGATACAGTGCTTCAAGTCCTGGATTAATGAGATTGCAGCATGCAGGTTTATGTTCCCAAGTTTCCAGAAGTAGTTAGCAGAGCTTCATTGACTGTACTTTTTTGACAGCCTGTTACTTTTAGATTGTACTGGCTGTAGGTGGCACTGTCTTCCTTTAGTAATTTGCCTTAAGGGCAAATATTTCTTAAAATAACGTCTCAAAAACAGGAGACTGAAGCACTTCTGCATTTGGTGGGAATGGACTAAGTGAGCCCAGAAACAGTAAGAACTGTTTGCATATGCTTCCTTGTCTGAGAGTTTTTTTTCATCTCTGTAGCCAGAGAACATGAACCTCCCTAAATGAAAAATAAGCTGTCAGCAGAATTGACTGTAACAACAAACCAAAAGTCATCTAATGCATTGAAATGACAGCTGCTTCGATTTACTTGCTGAATTCATTGGAATACTGAAACTGTCTGTGCCAGATAGAGTTGATTGTTTAAAAAGCATGTGGGTCAGCCTTGTCAGAAGGAAGCTGTGTACTCACAGGAACTGTAGTTCATCAAAGGCTTTCACATCTTTCTGAGTTGAAGAGATACAATGAGCTGTAATATTTTTGTTTGCATTTATAGTGCCTACGTCTTCAAACAGAATCATACCACAAGGGGCAGACAGCACAATGCTTGCAACAAAGACTGTGAAACATGGGGCCCCTGCTCCCACCGTCACTGTTCCAGCACCACAAGCAGCTGCTGCAGCAGCTCTGCGGAGGCAGATGGCTAGCCAGGCCCCAGGTAAAAGGATGGCTAATTATCCAAGTGACCTCTGAGCATTTGAACGTGAATTTCATGGGAATTTAGTGCTTGAAAAGGAGAAGACCACCACAGTGCAACACATCTCTGTATGTTGCAGCCTCAGAGCTATCCAGTCTTTTTTGTCTTCCTTCTTCCTGTAAGCTACTAGTACAAAATACCTGAAAAACTCCCACTTCAGGTTTCATTGCACCCCTTCTGATCTGTGCTCTGGCAGAGAAGTCAATGACTTAAGAGATTCTTGCACAGCTGGAGAACCAATTGATCTGCATGCAAGAAACTAGACACTGTTGGAAAGCAGAGAAATGACGTTGCTGGCCCATACTAATAACTCCTTTTGTGAGCTATGCAGTTACCAATGTGTATTGTAAAACAGTTTTAATATTGAAAAGTTAAACTGTTGAGTTAAGCTTTGGGTATCTTTGTAAGGTTCTGAGTTGATACGAGAAAGGTTCCCCAATTTAAGCTTTTTTTGTTTGGTTTTAGACATTCCTGGATGCTTCTGCAGTATTGTAACATCAGTGCAGAAAAGAAACAAAATTCAGTTACTGGTAGAAGAATTAATTTAGTTTATTTTCCTTGCCCAAGGAGAGCATAAGTGCACAAAATGGACTAATGATGTGAATTCTGGCAGATGCTGGGGTGTAATTAGGTAGGTCATTCCTGTTAACCCATGATATTATGATGTAGGTAAGGGACAGTTAGTAAGTATAACTAGATTTGGACAGCCAACAAGGAAAAATGTATGAGCTCTGTGAGAAGCTGCCCACTTCTTTAGCGTCCTTACTGAAGGCTGAGATGGCCAACAGTTTGGGCGAGATATACCATATACCTTCTAGAAACTTACCTGGGTTTCTTCTGGCATTACTCTGAGACACTATATTGATTGCAATGCTTAATATGGAGAAGATATTTACCCCCTTTTTTTTTCCCTTAAAGCTGTAAGCACCTCCTTGACTGAATCAACTCTGAAAAACGTTCCTCAGGTGGTAAATGTGAGAGAACTGAAGACTGGTGCATTGACTCCAGCCGTCTCTGCAGTAATAGGGTAAGTGGGTTCTCCCCTTTTTTCTGGTAGCCTTTGCTAATGTTTGCAGTAGAGCGCACGCACCAGTGGGGAGCAGCAGTAGTACTTTATGTGTTCTGACTTATCTCTAAATGTATCCACTTTATGCTAAGCCTTGAGTTTGTGTAATGAAAGGAAGAAACACTTTCTTTCCAGGTCGTTCGAGGATTTGCTAACGTTTGGCATGAACAAACAACAAGACCGGTATTAACATCCTTCTCCACTGGTCTATGAAATACATTTTAGTGCATTCCCTCCTGGTGGAATCTAGTGCTTTGATTGCTAACGTGCACTTGGGATCTGGTGTCTCTCCAGTCACCTATACTGTTCTGCCTCTTTCTGTGAGGGAGGTGCACCTCTCTGTCACCATCCTTGGTCTGTGGGCTTAAGCAGTCCAGTTCTTTCTACTTCCTTGTCTGTTACAGAGAAAATCTCTGGGGTTAAGCCTCTCCTTTCTGTTCCCTGACTCTCACGCAGAGAGAAGGAGAACTGCACGCTTGCTTCTTTTGAAACTTGTTCTTCAATTTCTTGAAATAAGAATCTTTACCAAAGGGCTATGTGTCAATAGAGGCTGATCAATTTGGAAAAATATAGAGCTGCAAAGCTGTCATCCTTGTGAGGAAATTATGAATGCTGGCTTCTGGAATTTAACCTTGAATTTCAGATTTTTCATGAGTTAGCTGTAACTCTTGGCTTTCCTGCTCTCTGCCTCCTACAGACAACAGCCAGCTCAGCTCATTCCAGAGATGTCTGTCTTATCAACAGGCTCTGTCATCAGCCACAGCACTAGTCTCTTTCCCTGTCATGCTACTGACCTTGAAACTGTCTTTGCTCCATGTTCCTACCATTGCTTAAGACCAAGATAATACGTGACTTTTTCTGGGCTGGAGCGGCAAGGGCATTACTGAAAAGCCTTGAGCAAACTTTGCGTTACTGCACTTATGTCATGGTGCAAAGGCATTAAAACCAGGATAAGTCGTCATCTTTACCTGATTAAAGTTCATGTGGAGTTGCAAATGCTTTGTCCACATAATTGGGGGCTATACATGCAGCTCTCAGGATGACTTCTGTTATTACATTACACACTTGTTTAAAAAACAGAAACATACTCTTCACTGTCAAAGAAGAAAGTGAAATTCTTGTGGTGCCCACAACAGCCTTTCAAAAATGGAACAGTCTTACACTGGTGGATCTCAACTGATGACCTTGAAAGTTAAGCCAGGGATTCTTCTGCATTTTAATTAGGAAACAGTTTGGGATGTGTTTACTATTGTATTTTCTCCTAAAAGTGGTAAACTGGTTGAGGGCGTGTGTGTGGATGTAATGATACCTTTTGAAAATTAAATTTTCCAACAGCTCTGCTTGAGAAATTTTGCTAAGAACAGCATTATGGCAGGAAAGAGTTCTCCACCTGCTTTAAATGGGTTATCTGTAAAATTGTTTTAAAGAGTCTCCTGTCTCCATCAAATCTACAATGAAAAAAGTAAAGAGTGCTGGCTGTGCATAGACAAAGACATGAGTGAGAAATACGTATCTGAGATTGGTGTTCACTTGAACTGTAGATAAAGACCTGTCTTACTTTGAAAAAGCTTTAGACTCACAGTATCGATTGATCTCTCTAATGTGCAGACCACCAGATAGATATCTTGAAGGCTTTTTACAGTCTTTTCAGTCTTACAGCTGCCCTCATAAAAAGTACTAACTAAAAATTCTACCCAAATGAACCTGCGCCTGCCAGTCAGATTGAGCACCAAAATAAAGAGCATTCACCTAGCAAAGTTAATACATTAGTTTTTGCTACTTCAGACATACTGGCTGTCTTTCGCCACCACAGCACACTCTTCAGGTTGTTAAGCAGTAATGATTTTTCAGTTGTTACCAGTTTTGCAGTGACCTTTGACTAGGTATCTTGGTGGTCCCAGTCCAATTATTCATATAAAGTCTTCAAACTGAAATCGAAACCAGCCTTTGTATTGTCAGAGAAGCTGTGGGTCAAGTGATCTTGAGACCTTTCTGGAAAAAAGGTGCCTCGCTATCATGAATTTCAGACTTTCTGTGCGTCATTCTTTGTCCAGGGTTTGTATGAACTTGAAATTTAGAGCTGCATCTTCCCAAACTGGGCTCTTTCCACTGCTAACCTGAAATTTCTGAAATGTGTGCTCTTACACTGTTCCCTCTGGGCAGAAAACAAATCCAGGCCATGCAACACAAAGAGATCTAGTTGCTGGAAGGAAGGACTTAATAGAAATGTGAAGATCTTAAAGACACAAAACTCAGTCTGAGATAAATAATTGTTGCGTGCATGTGTCTTCTTCCTTTGGAATACGGTAGGAATCTTCTGTGAACTAGCCTGTAGTTGACCAAATAGTCGATGCAATCTGGGAGTTCTTGTGCTTTGAGACATAGAACTTTTAATGCCCGGATTCACCAGCTGTCTGGGGTTTGTAACAATTGGCCCTTTCTAAAGGATAGAGATCCCTTATTGCATTAGGGAACACCTGGCCTGTGTCAAGGTGGAAGGACTCTACTTGGGTAAGAGACCAAGAGAATGCAATCAAGTGTTGAATTTGTTCTGCTTCTGGAGGCTTCTGGCACTAATCTGGTGAGCCACAGACTTGAGGAGATGTTAAAACTAGATGGCTGTTATAGTGATTAACTGCATTTATGGCCCACAGCATGTAGGATGCTTCACCTTAGAAGCAGCTGTTATGCTGCAGTAATTGTGGACTCTGCTGTACGGTTTATTTCATGGTCAAAATTCCAAACTTAAGTTGGAGAATGTAGGTTAGTCTTATCACACTTCTTGTCATGACTTCATTAATTCTTATACTACACTTCAAAGACATGAAGCACTATTTTTTTTTCTTCTTCCCACAGCTTTCGCACCTTGCTCAGCATTTCTGAGAGTTGAATGTACTTGCGTGCACTTGTCTGGGCTCTGCACTATAAAGGAAGCTTCTTACATTTGTTATCCACTAGGCATAAAATTGTAATCCCCTTACCTGCTGATTTTTCATCGGATGCTCGTAAAATAGAAAGGCATGACTCTCCTCAGAGATGAGTGTGTGGAGAAGACTTGATCACTTAAGTCTCGAGCTTTAAATGCATTTGCAGTCTTCCTTTGTTAAATGTGGCTGATTCATTTAAGAGGTTTATTCCCTAATCAGATTTGTTCATTTGGAGTTGTGTGTGGAATCTTTAATAACGGTGGTTGTTTGAGACTTCTGGAAGCTGTGCTTTTTGAGAGGCAAGCAAATTACTTTTAGAATAATCATTCATTTAACATTTTAATTTTTCTTTTTAAGATCATCGGTTCCTCACTCTGCAGCCCAGGCAGTCCACCAGGTTTTGGCAACTGTTGCTACAAATCAAGCTAAACAGGTATCTTGGTATAGAGCTCTTTTCCTTTGGATCACTGTACCTGGGCATGTTCAGTAAAGTTTGGGGTGTAATTGTTGGTGAACAGGTAATCTAACAGTCTCTTTTCACAGCTTGCCATACATTCTTGGCAAAGCATTTATCTATCTGTGACCTTGACAGGGTGGTGTCAGGTTTATCTTTGTTATGTCTTGCCTTTTCTCTCTCTGGAAGAATCTTGCAGTTTTCCAATGGCCATGGCCTTGCATCAGTAAGGGTTGCAGCTAACAAAGGAAACTGTGTTAAATATACTCAAATTTGACCAAAAAGAAGTGCCAGGTAATCAGGGGAGACAGTTTCCCTATTTTATTTTTATTAACATTTTATTGAAAACATTTCTTAATGGTGGACAAGCTGCTAGGTTTTATTCCCACACATTGGAAAACCATGCCAGCAGTCTCTGTCTCCTGGAATCAGTGAGTTGTTGCACATGGAGGCTTACCAGCCTCTGGAAGAGACTTGTTGAAAAAGTTGAGTAGTGACCCTGTATTTAACTGTAAAGACATCTGGACCCAAGATGGGAGGTTCTGCCAAGTACTTGCTCTAGTTCATTCTCAAGTCTTTGCCTGACTTTCATCATATCAGACCAAGATCAGAAGGGCCTTTGTTAATCCTCAGACTGTGTTGACCTGAAGTGTTTTTGTTTTCAGACACCTCTAGCAAGCTCACTGAAGGGACAAACTATACCTTCCTCTGTGTCTGCACCTTGTCCTATGGCATCTACACCTGGTCCAACGTCATCTGGCAACAAAATCTCGGGTGAGTTCTCCATGGTGGAGATAAAATTAAGGCCTGAGTGTCTCTTGCCACCTGTCCGGGTGTACAATCCAGAGAATGAAGGTGGGGAAAAAAGGTCTGCCTCCACTGAGAGGCTGCTATGCTAATATTGAGGACGAAAATTTGGAAAAACAAAGTACAGAATGGCAGGGAACAGGTGTTGTGTACAGCCCTGTGTCTTGTCTGAGTGCCTGCATCTAGAATTCAGTGATCCTAGAATTCAGATTCCTCTTTCAGAGTGGTCTCAGAATCTGTAACCTTTTAACAAGTAATGGTGAAAGTGCATCAAACCAAAGGCTACTGTTTTTTGACAGCAAATGACAAGCATCTGTCTTTCACATTTTATTTTTTAAATGTGAGAAGATCCTGCTTTCTTGCAGGAAGGTGATTACCTCCTGAAGTAACAGGAATAGTTTTTCTATATGCTGTGCTTGTCTTGAGTATTTCTATGCTATAGGTTTCAGCACTGTAGGAATACCTGACCTAAGCTTGCATGTACTTACCTGGAATAAGTTAAGTTGGGTGCTGGCTCTGCTGAGTACTAGGCTGTAGGACCAACTTTAAAAACCAGTTCAGATTCTGTAGTCTCACACGTTTTGTTTAGAAGCTTACAAAGAAAGAAACGTTCATTTAGTGCAAACGAGGGAAGAGGAAACTTGGGAAAGAAATGAATTGATTTTTAATGTGTATTAGATGATAAAGCTTGCATTGGACATGGTTTTATAAGCCTCTTGCGTAAACGTCTGAAATTCATCTCTATTGCTTTTCTGACTTTAATCTGTGGATGTAGGTTGCCTTTTAGCCAGGGGTGAGAAGCAGCAAAAATAGCTAAGAGTTGTATTTGACTGTAGCAAACACTTCTTAAGTTTTGGTTTATTGAAAACGTCAGCTCTTGAATTTGCTCCATTTTCTTTTTATTCAAAATATGTTTTGATATGTTGATGAGAGATTTTACCAAGGATTTCTTGATTTTATTACTTAATTTTTATTGTCAAGATAGTAAGACCTCTTTTTGTTTTAATCAGATATGTTATTGCCTTACATCTTCAAAATAATTCAGATATTCTGTGCTGTTGTAACACCAGCAGGAATGTTTCTGTGCACAAATCTGACTTAAAGTGGCAAAGCACTTTGTTGCAAATTGATAAAATTGCAGACTGTAGGGAAACTATTCCTTCCTTTATTATAGTTGGATGATGTGCTAATGTCATCTTTTTTGTAATGTTTCCTCTTGTAACTTCCAGGACAAGGGACAGTAAAAACAGTTACAGCTGTGACTTCTACAGTGACATCAGTACCAGCAACAACTGCACAGCTCAACAAGGCATTCTCATTTTCTTCTGTGGGGTCTGTATGAAGTTTAATATTCCTTTGTGGTTGAGTATGAGGGTGTCAGCTGTTCCAGCAAGCGTTACCTACAAGCTGCATAGTATTGAAAGTTTATGAGAATTTGACATGATATTGTGTCACTTTGAACATCTCAATCTGTAACTAATCAAGAAAATGAAGAGCAAATAAGGCTAAACTGGTTTATTTATAGTGGGCTGTTGAACAAATCATATGCTGTGTGTAGTGGTATTTCTCAGCTATCTGGTAGGTTGTTAGGTGATGATGTGAGATTAGAGCAATATGACCATGGAGAGTGAAAGCACTAGCTCATGGTTGAATGCACTGGGTTCACTGCCTGTCTTTGCAAGTCACCACATCTCATAGAGTCAGAGAGCATACACTGTGTGTCTTGCATCTTGGCGTTAAGGAAGAGGCAAAGGACCTCAGCTGGTTTAAAACTCCATTCTTAATTTAGTGACAAAGAGCAGTAGCAGGAAAATCATCCCAAGCAAGTTGTGCAGGGACGTGTGAGAATGAACTTTGGCTTCACAGTGACAAGACAAGACATTGAATCTTGGAGGTTTTTACTTCCAGAGTAGAGTGTGAAGAAATTAGGTATGATCATACTAACACTCATCACCTCTGAAGATAGTTTCCAAATAATTTCCGTATTTTTTCTAACCTGGGCATACCTATACAGGTTTCCAGTGTTGGCAAAAGCTTTGAGATACAGAAGTTCTGGAACTCCCAACTAGGACTGGAAATATGTTCTAATGTTCAAACTTGCTGAATTGCTTTTTTTTTTTAATTTTGAAACAACAAAACAAATTCCATGTTGTGTCTTGAAAAGTAGTCTGTTCATGAAGGTGACTAAAGAGTCACCGTGCCATCTCGTGATTTGTGTTACATAACAGTAATACAAAGCAAGGCACACGTTAGGAACATGAAGTTACTCTGAAACCTCTTACAGCTTGTTTTGCAGGGATTGAAAACAATATTTCTTTGATTGTATTGGATCTTTGAGGAAGAGGGGTGACTCCTTTGAAATAATTGTTTGGGATTCTGCATATTTAGCTATCTCATACTGAAGTTTCTCTTTATGAAGCAGGTAACACTAAGCATTTCAGAACACACGCATACTTCGAAATGATTTTTCATTCAGTCTTAACCATTTCTACATTGTTTGTCGAGTGGATGTTATCTAAACACTTTGCAGTACTCTTCAAAAGGCTAAAATAGTCTTCTTGAAACACTGCAATTCAGATTCAAAAAACAAACCCTGCCTTTGTCCCAGGCTGCAGTGCCTCAGTCTATAAGCCATATCCTAAATACAGTGCTGTTGTTTGTGGTGTCTTACACATTCTATCAGGAGCTGACCATTGAGAATCAGAGGACAAGGCAGTGTGAAAGCAAAAAAAGCCTTGGGGAATGAAGGTCTCTGGAGGACTCCAGTGCTCATTGTGAAAAATCACAGTATTTTTGCAAGACATTATTTTTATTGTAAAATAGTCACAGAAACTAAACTTCTGTCTTGTTGTGAGTGATCTCCTTTTCAGAGGATGGTAGTGTCCAGTTATTCCCCTTTGCATATGCACTCTCTTACCGTTTCAGGTTTTTAAATTTTGGGTAAGCTGTAGTCACTGCTACAGCTTCTGCTGTTGCTAGTCTTCCAGAAGTTAGAAGGGTTTGGTTCATTGTTTAGCTCCTGAGTTTAATGGGGAAGAAATATACAGCAGAAATTAAAGAATATGGGAGGACGAGAGGTGGTCAAAAAAAATTCTGAATTCTGACTGTCTTCAGCCCTCTAGAAGATTTGTTGGAGGGGAAGCAAATGGAAGCCCGTCTGCATGCATGCTTCTCCATCTAGTTGGAAAAACTGTTCTTGCACACATGTGCCTATGTGTCTGACTTAGTACAAACTTGTACAGGAAATCTGAGGCTCAGCATTGTGTTAATCATAAGGTTGGAAGTTTCAACACGTCAATCTCAAAGTCATTCTTTCCCTTTCTCCTCTTTCCTGCTAGGTCTGGGTTTAATTTTGGTGTTGTCACATCAGCTACTTCATCACCGACACTGCCCAGCCTCGCTTCCTCACAAGGTTAGTTTGGAAGAGTGTGCAGACAAAATCTCTTCTCTGCTACGAGAATGCTTACTCTTCCTAATTCATTTGGTTCTTGTTTTATGTTGCACTTTTATTATTAAATTTGCAATAGCTGCAGTAACATTGTGTACATATGTTGGATTATGCCCTGTAATAGACAAGAATTCAGGCCACCTGCCTTTCAATTAAGAGTAAGCAAAATATTTGCTGCCAAGAGCATCCAGGAGGTACTCGTTTATGAAAAGGGGTAATATCTGTAGCCATTTCCTCTTCTCTTTAATCTGTAGATTTAAAGTTGCCAAGGTGGTCTGACATAGAAAGCTGTCATGAAGTGGAGTGAGCATTTAGTAATGGAAGGGGAATATTAGGGGTAGCTTTTTGTTACTTATAAAATTGAGTTAACAATATGTGGGCTGCCTTTCCATTTCATAAGTAGACCATGTTCACCTGATTTGGAAAAAGGGGCCTGATACATCTGCTTTTGTAATAGTTTAGAAGTTTACTGCCTCTAGTTTCAGCCTTGAAAAAGAGGTTGTGTGCTCAAAAGTCTTCCTCCCACCCTCCCTCCCCTCCAGTGCTGTTGGTTACTCTAATAAAAGATAACACCTCTGGCAACAAATCTTGGCTTGCTTATATCCCTAGATGGTCGGCCACAGCAATGCTACTGATACTCCATTGACCTTAAGCAGAGAGAACTAACATGGCTTAAAATTTGAAGATTGAGTTAACCTGAAAGTTTAACTAAATAACACAGATTAAAGGAGGATTGGGAGGGGCAGGAAACAGATCTGTAAAGCACAGCATTGGGTGAGGGCGGTTACCTTACTCTACTCCATGGCAGAAGTGCTTTTGCTTTTGTTAGCTGCTGATGGAAGAAGAACAGAAGGAATTTCAGTGCCCCAGAAGGAAATAAATGATGCTTTTTTTCAGTGTTGGTAATAATATAGGGTAAAAGACAATCATAGTGCCAGTGCTAAGAACTTTTTGATCACTGAGTTGATCTCTATGCAGATTTCCTGTACCTTGTCCAGATTGATCCATGGTCCAAACACCAATGCAATGTCTTCAAGCCAGAATTTCAGTGGTGCTCAGAAATGAAATGACAATTCATCAAGTAAAGCTGGTTTAGTCTCCCTTAAGCCTTCAGCAGTTTCACACTGTTGGATAGCAGTGTATCTTAAAAGTGCTTTGGCAACTACGTTTGTGAGTTTTTCTCTAGTATTTCAAAGCTGAAAATGGACTGCATAGAAACAGTGTTCAGTGCTCTATAAATGGTTGAATTCATACAGAAAGATTTGATTCTGACAAAGATTTTTCAAGTACTGAAAGTACTTTTATGACCTAAATTCTCTTCTGAGCCATTGGTTTACGCATAGAATTCTGTGGTGAGTGTCAGGAATTGTTTTGCTGAACCACGTAAGAAAGGGTAGAAATGGTGTTATTGACGAATGGTCTGTAAGTAAATGATCTTTGTTATCTGGCTGTTGAAAAAGGGAAATTGTCTGTACTCAAGAGAAAAGGATGCTTAAGTGGGAAGCTGGGGCATAGAAGTAACAGTGTTACTGTAACCTCGTCCATAACGGCTTCAGAAAATGTCACTGTTTTAATGCTGAATGCACGTGGAAATGACAGTTACCTGTTTGCCAGGAGGCATTATGGTTTTTAGGCAAGAGCATTGTCTTGCAGTCTGTAAAGCACTAAACCTTGCTGCTATTGAAAAAATGATGAATCAGCTTTGCATACCATAACTCAATTTGTATCTTCTGTCTTTCACTGACAGCCCCTGCTAAGGAGTCCAACCAGACTGATTCATTTTCGCTTGCTGGGGGTTCCAAATTTGGAGCAGTCCCTGAAAGCTCCTTTGCTTTTGGGTCCCTCAAGCCAGCAAGTGCTTCAGGAGCCGTGGCAGCAAGTAGCCCTTCAGCAGATGGCACTCAGTCAAACAAACCTGCTGCAACAATGTCTTCTGCTCCCTCCACAGCCCCTGGCAAGTTGGATTTCTCTCCATCTAAGTCAGGGGATCACTTGTTTCAGAGCAATCTATCTGGGGAGACTCTTGGGAGCTTCTCAGGACTACGTGTTGGCCAGGCAGATGATAACATCAAGACCACCACAAAAGCACCATCCGTCAGTGTTGCAGGAACGCAGTCAACTAAAGCATCAACAGTACCTTCTGGATTTACCTTTGGTGCCCCCCTGTCGTTAGGAAAGGCTGGAGAAGCCACTTCGTTGTCAGTCACGTCAGCAGGCACAGCAACCACGGCCGTCAGCACGAGTGCTACAGGCAGCCTCTTCGGCAACATCCAGATAACCAGCACAGGGTCTTCTGGGGTATTTAATCTTGGAGGCTCCGGTGGAAACAAACCCACCTTTTCGTTTGGTCTTCAGCAAGCAAACAATATGAGCACATCCACCTCTACCCCTTCCACTCTCTCTGCTTCAACGTCCCTCTCGTTTGGAAATTTCCTGAGTTCATCACAAACTGCTGCCCCTGCGGCAGCTTCTAGTAAGGGTGGAGGGGATGCCAAATTACTGCCTGCTTCAGAAAAACCATCTGAAAACGAAGCTGTAGCAGCCGGGTCTTCACCTCCAAGTACACAGTTGCCACAGCCACAGGTTCAGCTTTCAGAGTCCATCAAAGAACCCACTTTACCCCAGGCAGCAGGCGGGGACACCAGCACTGTGGACTCCAGTACTGCATCAGTAGCACCTCCACCTGATGCCGTTGCTACTCCAGCTGCTCCCACAAGTGATTTGAAGGCACTGGTGCCATCTGCTGCCTCTGCGTCCGTCCCACCAGATCAGAGCATCCCGGCAACAACCACTGCGACAAACGTTGCCTCTCCTGCAGAACCCACGAGCACGCTGGCTGCTGCTGCTGAGGTCGCTACGTGTGTTCAGAGTCCAGCTGTTGGTGCCTCTGTGTTTGTCCCTACATCTGCAGGCTCCTCAGTGTTCGCTCAGCCTCCAAATTCCAGCTCCTCTGGCTCTGCGTTTAGCCAGCCTACCAGTGACACAACTGCCACTCCTTCCACGCCATCAGTTTTTGGACAGCTACCAGCAGGTACCACAGCATCATCTCCCTTCGGGCAGCTCACCACCAGTACCTTGTCCACTGCCACCGCCACCACGCAGGCTGCCAGCACGGGGTTTGGTACTTCTGCTTTTGGCACCAACACTACTGGGGGCTTTGGTCAGCCGGCCTTTGGGCAAGCACCAACTTTCGGGCAACCAGCAAGCAGTTCTTCAAGTGGTTTCACCTTTAGCCAGTCTGGATTTGGGACAATGCCTGCCTTTGGTCAGCCGGCGGCTTCCACTGCAGCCTCGAGCAGTGGCAGTGTGTTCGGAGCACCGGCTAGCACCAACAGTGCGAGCTCCTTTTCCTTCGGACAGCCATCCCCCAGCACCGGGGGTGGGTTGTTTGGACAAACCAGCCCTCCGGTGTTTGGGCAGAGCAGCACCTTTGGGCAAGGGGGCTCTGTCTTTGGTAACACCGCCGCCGTTACCACTACTACATCATCTGCTGGGTTCAGCTTCTGCCAAGCTTCAGGTAAGAGCAAACCGCAGGGAGATGCAGCATTCCAGCAGTGCTGTCTGACTGAAGTAAGAAAGCAGTATATCACTGGGAAAAGTAGGACTCCTCTTTTTTTTTTATGCCTTTTTCCCCTATAGCACTTGATGTATTTTTTTCAATTAGTAAGAATAGGAGCTGCAGCGCACGTGAGGAGGAAGCTAATGTTGGAGACCAAAGAAGCTTTTGCTCTGCTTTGATATTCATCAGGAGGCCACTGAATGTAGCCTTTTCAATCTTGCCTTCCTCTTATACTTCCAAGTCTGTCTAGACTTAATTTTGAATTACATATTGTGCTGTATATTGGCGTAAGAATTGGGTTTTATTCAACGTAGCGTACGAGTTCTCAAACTAGTGTGTTGTAAATGGCTACACTGAAGTCCCGAGGCAGTTCCGAGGCCATAATCAAGGGAGTGAATGGAAGTGCAGTGCTTCTTTCAGGGGGCTGCAGAGTCCACGCAGCAGTGGATGTATAGCCAGGTATGTTATTATATCAGGATCTGGGATGGCAAAAATGTGTTAAGCCTTCAAAATGATGGGATAATGAGGAAGTACAGTGTTAAATCTGCTTTTGCATTTGGAAGCACCTCAAATATAGCAGTAATATAACCATCCGCTACCCGTCTGCACAGTTAAATAGAATACTTGCAGAGGTCAAACCTTCTTTGTCAGTCCTTTTGTTCTCCCCATCGCTGCAATATATTGTCGTGTTTTTCCAAAGCTTTGTCTCTAAAATCTTTAGAGACCTTCAAGGGAAAAGTGAAAAGTACATAGTAATAATAGGGAACATGTATTTTCAAGGAAGAAAAACTAATTAGGCTCATTTAATTAAAAGTGATGGCACTGCAGGCAAACTGCTTGTTCATTTTAACTACAGTAACAGAGAATAGTTAAATAGGGGGAAGTGAACTCTGCTTGAGAAAGGTGTTCCTAATTATAGCAACTGCAAGTTTTATTACAAAATGCACATTTAAGTGAACTGGGAAATGGAATGGGGAGTTCTTTTTTTAATCAAAACATTTCATTATCTATAAAAGAAATCTTTAGGTAGCAAAGCTCAGATCCCTCTCTACACAGGGGAAATCAAAATGCCACAGTGCTTGTTCATGACTTGCAACATTATTACAGCAATGTTAACAGAAATCCAATTCTTTTATGTTGGTAACAATAATCCCACAAGTGAAAAGGCCTTTTATTTTCTGTTTGTTTTTAAATTGGAGAGAAAAGGACAATGACTTTCAAACAAACTTTCAGTGGAATCCATTATTTGTTGGCATATACTTTAAATTTGGCCAGCCTAGGTACATTTGGTAACATCATTTGGTTCCATGTGTTTTGGCATGGGATACCCGTGGTGTTGCCCTGTTCTGGACTAGTGTCACCTTCCTGAATTGTCTCATATCCTAGTAATAGTTCTGGTAACTTATTCTCCTTTTCTTTTCTTGGCAGGCTTTGGTTCAAGCAATACAGGTTCTGTGTTTGGGCAAGCAGCTAATACTGGAGGCACTGTCTTTGGCCAGGCAAGTATTTATTGTGTTGGCAGAAACAAGGGACTGTTACAGAGTGGACTTGTCTGGGTACCCTACCTGCTTCTAATAATAAATAAATAATCAAATATGACATAGTCAGTAAAGATTGTCTCCATCTGTATTGAAGATATTTACTAATGTAGGAGGCACCAAGGCAGCACCTGCATAAATGTTTTCCAAGGGGTATGGAGAGAAGAGCATCTTACAGGGAAGTTAATGTAGGGGTAGAGTATAAACCTTTATTCCTTGCTAAATGGGAAGTGGAGTGCTCTTGGACAGTATGGAGGATTTTTTCAAAGGCATATTTTCCTATATAAATAAGATTTGAGAGTAACTCAAGTCAGATTTGAAGGCACTGTGTGTTTGAAGAGCCTGCATGCTGGTTCATCAGTCCCTGCATATGCTCAGGGGAATAGGCCAAACAGGAGAATCACCCCAGGGACATGTGCTGCTTTGACTGCTCTTAAAATCCCCTTTCTGTCCTTGTGTTCTAGCAGCCATCTTCTTCCAGTGGAGGCCTGTTTGGAGCTGGAAATGGTGGGAGAAGTGGGGGTTTCTTCAGTGGTTTGGGAGGAAAGCCAAGCCAGGATGCAGCCAATAAGAATCCTTTCAGTTCCTCCAGTGGAGGATTTGGATCTGCAGCTTCCCAGAGTAAGTGAAGAAAACAAGAATACAAAATGTGCCCTGATTCCCATCTGCTTTGCGATCCCATCTGTTTTTCTGCTGTTCTTTGTCTTTTACTAAATTCTATGTTAACGTGAAAGGCTTGTAGGGCTAGCAGAGGCATACAGTATGCATGATGTGCTCTTCTGTAGTTCTCCTTCTAGGTTCATGGAAAGCAAGTAGGGCAGCAGTTGCAACAAACAAGCAAATGCAAGAAGTGTGAAGAATATTTATGTTCCTTAGGGAATTCTGTGGCCAAGTGCTTCTTTAAAATCAAATGCTCTAAATTCCTGTAATTGAATTTCTGTTTCCAACTTTGTCGCAAGTTGGAAAGCTTTCTTTATTTTCATCTGCCTTAACAGTGTAAAAATCATTGAATCCCATGCTCAAGTGAAGCCAAGTCAATGTATATGGTGGATGGGTAGTTTATTTAGCTTTGTTCTTAAAATGTTTGTCTGTTTGCAGCACATATAACATTTTATCAAAACTTGCTTTAATACGTGGAAAGGTCTTCAGTAATTTTTCTTGTTTAGGAGATGCGAATTTTTTTTAGCCACATGTTTGTAGTAAAGAAAAATAAATACATTCAGCAATTGTTTTGGGGGGTGTCTGCTTTGACTAGAAAGCAGAACTGTAGAGTTCATTTTACCAGTTTTTATCCAGATTTGGTAGATGAGGTGGGTCTCTCACAGGCAAACTGTATGAGCGTTGTGAAAGCTGGGTAGAGGAGAGAAATCGTATTAGTCCTCTTCGGGAGGAGAAGCTCAGCACTTGCCCTTTCTTTTGCTCCAGTTGCCAGCTAAAAGGCAGCAGTCCATATGGGTGTTTTAGCTAAATCAATCTGCATGTGAGGTGCCAAACCAGCCCTCCCACATGTTGTGTATTGCCCAGCCAAGCAAAAGGAGGCATGGAGAGTGGTTAAGTATACAGTAAGGTTAGCATCAAGTTCCTTTGCACGAGGGATTTTAAAGGGCCTGTTAAAAATCCTTTCTTAGAACCTATAAACGATTAACTGTTAATGTGAGAATCAATCACTGCCAATTAGTGTAAATGTTATTTTTTTATAGCCAGATTCAGATTAAAAATACATTAGCCTTGAGTTTTCTGGATTAACAGGTCTTTGTAATAATCTAAAATTTGTGCTGAGCTGCGTATATGATGTTGTAGCTGCAGCAATTAGTTTGAAATGCTGGGAGACACACTCGTGTCTTCCATATGCAGCTTTTGTAGATCTACTGTTGTTAGATATCTTTGTGTGCCATAACAGCTATTCTTAACGACTTTTTAGCTGTGGCTTTTGTTTAATTAAGACTGTCTGATTTTGTTATTTCATCACCTGTGAATTAGATTTGGCAATAAGGGAAAGTAGAAGGCTAGAAAGCATGAAGGAGGGGAAGCAGTGACTAAAAAGTAAAAGTAGGGGAACAAAGAAAAGTTATAAAATTAGCTGCACATGGCTAAAAGTAGCACTTAAAGACTTGGGAGAGCAAATCTCTTTATTTTGTTACATTTTTAATGATCCACTGACCTCAACCATTAATAACAATTCTCATTAACTTAGTCTTCCTTTATTGTAGTATTGGATTTTGTAATGAAATAAAACAAGTGGTTCACAGAGAAAAAATTTGATTGTGTCTTGATGCTAAATGGTGTGCGTTATGAGCTTCACAAGTATTTTTTGTCTCCCCAGATTCTTCGAGCTTATTTGGAAACAGTGGAGCCAAGACCTTTGGATTTGGCAGCTCATCTTTTGGGGAGCAGAAGCCTACGGGCACTTTCAGCTCTGGTGGAGGAAGCGTGGCATCTCAAGGCTTTGGGTTCTCTAGTCCAACCAAAGCAGGTATCTTGTCATCCCACCCTTTATGAAATGTAGGAAATCTCACAAACCTTCCTTCCTTTTTACTGTCATCTGCCTCCCCAAATTGCCTCAGGGGTAGTGGTGACATGTTGTTCATTGGAACTGAACGGCAAAACGCTCATTTTTGTTGATTAGCAGGCAAAAATGGAGAGACAGAGGTTCAGAGACAGCAAAGCTCTCCTCTGTCCTCAGACCATTCTTAGAGTGAACACTGATGATGGTAGGTGGTGTTCTGCTCCAGGAGGGTCTTTTGAAGCTTCATCCCTAGGGAAAGCAGGGGGAGGCTTGGTCATCTCTGAAATTGCCTTGAGACAGTGGTGCTTAAGAACTCCCTTTGGAGAAGTGGTGCTTGGAGAGGAAGCACTCTGCTTTGACAGGAGCTGTGCTCTGTGTTAGTGAAGTGGCTGAGAGCATAATGATGGTGCCATCAGATCCAGCAGCCATTTGTAAGGTTTCTCTTAAGTATTGCATTCCATTTGATAGCCGGTTGAGTTTTTTGTCTCCGGCATACCTCCCATCTGTGTCTGTTGCCAGAGGAGGAGAAGGGCATTGCTGAAGGGTGCTCTTATTTTTCTTTTACACAATGACTGTAATCTTGCTTTTGATTATTTTCGTTTCTTGTTTGTTTTTTTTTTTGAGGTGGGATTTTTTGAGAGGTTTGTGCAGAAGAGACATCCAATTAAAAAGAGCCCATCAGATCCTTCCAACTTTTGGTTACATTTGCTAAATATTGGAAGAAATTGTGCGTCTTCCCCTCTCAACTGTAGCAGAAGGATTTACTTGATTTGGATCCCCTTTTCTCCTGAATTCATTACTTGGATATTTCACTTTTCTTTCTTCACTAATTGTTAATATGTATTGCAAATGAAAGTGTATCCCAAGCAAAGCTTCAGCCCCTGTGATAAATACTCTAACTTCCTAGAGCTAGAAGTAACAAGATATCTGATCTATGTTTAAATAATTCAGGCCTAGCATTTATTTTTTTTTCCAGACCTTTTGTGTTTACAGCCAAACAGTATCCATTACCTTGTCTCATGGACTGGAATTTCACCCAGGGTATTAAAATGTGCGGTGCTATCCCAGTCCTCAGCCCTAGTCAAACAAAAGAGCAGGTGTCCTTCGCATTCCACGGTGTCAATTAGAAACAAGCCAATAATATCAGTAGATGAGCGTGGGGTAAAATCATCTGGGTAGAGGTTGGTTCAGAGCCGCAGAAGGCAGCTAAACCCTGAACAAAAGTTGTCAAGGGCAGAGTTCAGTTCTTGGTGTCCTGCATGAATCTCGCAGTTCCTGGCATTTAATCATTGCCTCTTAGTTTCCACCACTTAAGTCAGCATTAGATAATAACCTGTCTGCTGAATCTCCTTGTATCACTGGAGCACCTCAAAACCAACTTACTATTTACTCTCTGATCTTAAGAGATGAGAGGAGCCTTCTCCATTACACCAGGAGAGTTCTTCCAGTTTAAGCACTTCTATGCGTCACTTTCTGTCCTCAGGCAACTTGTATGTCCTTGAAAGGCTTTAGATGAGACCTGAAGCCAGGCTAAAACACTGCCATCAAAACACGGCAGCAAATGCTCATGAAGCTGGCCTTTGCAGAAGCTTTTTCATCCTGCATTTTTATATGCAGTCCCTTTGCACAGTAACTTGTCTAACTGGTGATGAGCAGAACTTTGCTTTAAAACTGCCTACTTCGGATTTTTTTTCGTGGTACGTGCTAGTTTTGTGCTGAAGGATGGATGTTTTTTATAACAATAAAACCATCAGTCTATTATTACCTGCTATACATGTTTACTATAGCTTGATTATTGTGCATGCTTGCTGTCTCACAGCTAAGTACTGGTCTTTTTATGTAAAGCAAGTAGAGAGATTCCTTTGCACTGTGCAAGCATGGATGATATAATTCCTCCCTGTAGTACAGCTCTGGAGAATGAGTTGATATTCAAGTGTTCAGCAGGCCCAGAATGTGGTGCTCTGTGGATAGTCTCTTAATTTGGTTGCAGTTCTTTACATGTATTGGGTACTTTTCTTATCCCTGACTTATGTAACAAATTATCCTGCAGTTTGGAAGCTTTGTGGCAGTTACTTTTAAAAATAATGCTGTGCCATGTGACAAGATGAACAGCCCTGTTGTAGAGGTTGTCTACTTGGAAATCTAATTTTTCTTCTTTCTTTCTGCACTATTGTTTGCTTGATATTCTTGTCCCCTTTTTGCCTCTGTTTTGTTCAGGTGGCTTCGGTGCTGCTCCAGTGTTTGGCAGCCCTCCCACTTTTGGGGGATCCCCTGGGTTTGGAGGGGTGCCAGCATTCGGTTCAGCCCCAACCTTTTCAAGCCCTCTGGGCTCGACGGGAGGCAAAGTGTTCGGCGAGGGTACAGCAGCAGCCAGCGCTGGAGGATTTGGGTAAGCCAACCAGGGTCCAGGGTTTGGGAAAGTAACATCCTTGCATGACAACTACTCTTATGCTTAGTTTCCCCTCCGGTAAGGTAAGGAATGTATTTTGTGCTTGAATGCTAAGCTCTAAGTGTCCTTGTTTCTGTCCCTTCACCCTGCCCTACAAATAAAGAAAAAAAATCCAAAAAGAAAATGGCATAAACCAAAAACCTTAACCCCAAAGGAAATAACGTGTATGATCTCATTTTAATGCTGAAACTACTTGGTTGAGTCTTTAGCTTTACTGATTGGGAAAAGGGGGGGAATGTGAGTCATCTTGTGTGTGTAAGTGAAGGCAGGAATATTTTCTGTGCACACTTGATGTGTTCAAGTCTAGACCTACAAATTATGCCAACCAAGGAAAGTAACAAATAGTCTGTGACGCTGTCTAGCCACCTTATCCACTTGTGAGATTTGGGCTGGAGATACTAATGAGAATTCAGCCTGTTCTCTCACCTTTGGAGGGTGGGAGGAGGAACTTGTAACAGCCTGTGGTCCCAGAGTGATTTGTTTTTATCTCGCATTGATTGTTTTTTACCTGATTCTTTACCTCTTAAGCTTGTGCTTGGCACCAAAGTAGACAGTGCTTTATTTACTGAGATAAAGAAGGAATAGAGAATTTCAAACCTTGCAAAGCAACTTGTGTAATAGGCAGCAAACTCACCTCTTCGACACGGCCACCAGCAAGCAACTCTTCATCATGTCCTATAATTATATTGAGACTGAACAGACCCAATTAAAAACAGAGAAACTTGGAGTGAAAAAAGGAAATGGGTTATCTTCCCAATCTTAGTGTTTCCATATTTCACAAGTGTTTGTCTTTGGTTTTGGGAGGAACTACCTTTTACGTAAGGCACGTTAAACATCCTGAAGTGTACCCGTTGATCCCCCGCGAGGTCAGGCAGATTCCCAATCTGTCATCCTTGAGCTGTGGGAGGCTTCAGCTAGGTTCTTTAGCAATGTCCTGAACTCTGGTGCAGCAAATTGGTGAGTCCCTTTGGAAAAGTAAAAACAGAGGCAGCTTTATTAGATCCCCACAAAGAAGGATGTGCTTGTAGAGATGACTTTACTTCAATTCAATTGGTATTTTTGTTCAGTTCCCACTTTCAGCCACTGTGTTGCATGGTTTTGTGCTGAAACTGGATGCACTCAGTGAAAATGTTTGAAGTTTAAAGATGGGAACTTAAAGCTTAAAGTACAAGGAGCACTGAGATGGAGATGGAGGCCTTGCATAAGGAGTCTGTAGACTCAAGAAAGAAAATTCGGTAGCTTAACTTGTGGGAAGTTTGGGGAGTTTCTTCTCTATTAGAAAGGTGCAGCCTTGGTCTGATACTTTCAGAATTGCCTAAGGAATTTGATTTTCACTTTAAAAAAAATCAAAATAGTGTGTGCAAAATCTCCAGACGACCTTGCAAATCTTGTTGTAAAGTTTTAAGCAATTGTTTAACTCTGGAATATAATCTAGCATCTGTGCAAGACTTTTAAGATCCCACATCCAGTGAAGCAAGTACATTGTGCAGTATTAGCTCCAAGCTCCTCAAAACACGTTGCTAACTTAAACATGTGGTTCGTTGCTCCTTCAGTTCTGAAGAATCTGCATCACTTGATAAATAACTTAGGTACCAAAAATAGAAACCACTGCACTTCTGTAAAGTCTGAAATTCAGACTGTTTGTGATGATAAAGGTTTTGCTTTCATAAACTAACCTCAAGTGCATCTCAATTCAGTTTTGTGTAGGAGCATTACAAAAGACCTGAAAATCTGGGTGAGATAGGTATAAATTGTTACTAGGCAATGACTGTATCTCACGTCTTTTATATGTTAAAAAAAACATCCATAGCCTAAACTGCTTCTCTGCTGTGCTTAGCTTTTTTTCAACAGACAGCTTCTTACAGTTGCAACTGGAAGAAGTAGTTTGAACCACACTTCCCTGTCACTTTTCACCACTGCTTCCTTTCACCGAGTAGACATGATTTGTGTATTTCGTGGCATAGTCCTGAGGAGACAGAGCACTGTAAAAGCCTCTTGTTCTCAAATGCATTCTGCTACCTGGCTCCTTTTTTAATAAAAACAACAAAAGCTGTTCTGTCCTTGCTGAGAAAATCGCATTTGAGGCTCGGAGATGAAGCTGTCTGCAAGCTGCATGGGTCAGAAGCCAGACCAGAGGTCCAGGGGTTGGTTAACAGGGCCGGAGGTATAAAATCACTAAACCACCCAGAATAGCTAACGCTGTGTATGGAAGTAGTGTGTACAGTCAGCTGCATCTAGGATAGGAGGGATGACGTCCTTTACCAGGTGAATTGCTTGTCACACTGCTACAAGGGTTGTCCTGTATCCGGAGAGATATGTTTTGATGTTTTCGTTGCATTTTTTTTGTATCTCTCTTCTAGATTTGGATGGATGGAGAGGTGGGTTAATGTGCTGTCGGTTCATATTTTCTCTCAGGAATGACAGAGCGTGTGCGAAGCACAGCCTTGCAAAGCTGGAACACCATTTAACTTGGCCCCCAGTCTGTGCAGAGCAGGACTCGTACTGGATTAGTGTTCGTAGCGTTGTGCGCTTGCAGGTCTCTTAGAGGAGCTTGTCATTTGAATAGTTTGTGTCTGCATTTCGCCTGGTTTAAGAGAGAAACACTTGAAGCTTCTATTTGAGTGCACCTCTTACATTCAGAATTGGAAGTCTATGTGGGGGGCAGAGAACTATAATGCATATCATGGTCTCATTAGCGTGTCATGCTGATAGCTCTATAATGCTTGGTTGGATAAGTGGGTGGAGAAGAGACCAATTTCCATATATAAAAATGTATTTCTTTTTTCAGTCCCCAAAAGCAATTAGGGAAATAATCCAGAAGTGGTGGGGAAAAGTGCTAGGTAGGTGCAGATCTTCAGGAAAGCAGTGGAGCTGTGTGTACTTCCAAAGGGGCTGGGGAGAGAAAGGAATTGAGAAATCTGCAGACAGTCTCCATGGGCAGTGAGTAAGGCACTATCTGAAAGTTGTAATTCTGAGTTCTGCAGTTGGGCTCTGCTTTATGCTCTGACCATGAGCAACTCGTAGCAAATGGCTGCTTGCTGTCGTGTTTGTGAAATGAAATGGTGCTGTACTTCTGAGCTTGAAGGGTGAAAAATAACTCAGGGTGAATTAAGATACTGCGTTTGATGGCTGGGGTTGGTTTCGCCAAGCGCTTGAAAATGTACCCTGTGTAAGCATGAACACATCTGCCCATCTCCCAGGTATCCATTAAGAAAGGGAACTGAACAGACATTCCAACAGTCCTTCCCAAACCAGGAAATCCGTTTCCAGAATGAACAATTCTAATTCTTCATATCAAGGGGCCTTGCTCTTTTGATGTATCCTTGGTTTAAGGAATGCACTGTTTTCATTGTGGGTGTGGGGACAAACTTCCACTATATGTGAAATGTGCTTGTAAACACAATTTTTCTCTTTAAACTGCAGGTTTGGTGGTACCAGTAGCAATACAGCATCGTTTGGCACGCTAGCAAATCAAAATACCCCGACGTTTGGATCGCTGTCACAACAGGGTACTGGTTTTGGCACGCAAAGCAGTGGATTCTCAGCTTTTGGGACAGTTGGAGGAGGTAGGAAAAGATACAGTATAATGAACCTAACATGTCATAGGTCTCCAGGTTTCCCTGGAACTCGGGTGTGATTGCTTAGCTCTGATAAAAATCTGTTTGAGCCTGGTCCTGCTATAGAGAAGTCATTGCGGCAGAAGTCAGCTTCAGGTTGGAGTCTAGTGTCTCCTCAGGCTTAATCTCATGATTCCCTCACAGCAAATAGGCTGTGTGGCATGTGAATAAATCACTCTTCTTCTGCATACTGCATCTGATTACTGCTTTTCACCCCTTTTTGTGGAGCTGTTCTTTCTTCTCAAAGGAAAATGTCGAGAAATAATACCTCTTCAGTAGCGTATGCATGGGTAGCTGTATGCAAGTACTTAGTGTCAAAAGAACATGCACTGCAAGATTGAGCTAGAACACCAATAGCCTTTTTTTTTTTTTAATCTGATCAAGTTCAGTGAAGCAGCTTTGATTTATGCAGGACTGAGAACAGGGCCTTTGAAAGAAGATGCATTCATTGGTGGTCTGTCACCACTGGCTTGCATTAAGCACAAACTCCATCTTCAGAAAGCAGCCCTCTGTTTTCATGGAGAGGCAAATAAACCAGGCTCATTGTATGTAGTTGCTACTAATAAATGAACATAGCCGATTACCAGTGAAAGCAAAGCACTCAAGAACAGAGGCAAGTCAGTTTTCTTCTAGATGGAGATTTGACTTCCATTGTTTGCCCGTCACTCTTTCACTGGCCTAAGGCAGGAAAGAAATGTTTTTCAATCAGTGTGTGGGAGGGGACGTTTACTACACATCTTAAGCATTCATTTTACCTTTTAACATTGATTTTTTTAATCTTGCATTTCTTTCAGGGTTTGGTTTTGGATCAACTAACACGTAAGTAACATCTTGTGTCTAATTCTTTATTAAAAACACAAATAGAACCAGAATAGAATAGTTGAATGGTGTACAAGAGGAAGTTTTGAAAGTAGCAGTAACATACTAGTTCTAACTTCTTTCTTAGTGTCACTGCAGAGAGCCCAAAGTCCATGCTCTGAATGTGTGCTTCCCAGTGAGGTTAATCTCTCATATAAGAGAGACGTGATGTGTTTGTTCAAGCTGTTTGTGTGAGTCCAGTATCTACTCCATTTGTCAGGTTGAAACAAGGTGTGAAATGAATCACTACCTTTCTGGCTGAATTGAGATGGTGATTTACAGTTAAGCACTGGACTAAGGGCTGAATGAAGTTAGCTTTGTGATCCACTCTACCACTGGCTTGCTGGATTATTTTAGCATGATTCTTAAAGTTTGTTTCCCTGTCAAGTAGAGAACATATATCTCTCCAGATGGTTGGCTCCACAATAAGCATAATTATATCTAGCTAGCATGTGTTGATGCAGTGTCAGGTAAAAGATGCTGGAAAAATCAACACCATCTCAGAGTAAGCTTCTGATACTCAGGGCACTAGAAGAATACAGCCTGAGGGAGACTCTAACACTCATTGCTGTGTTTTTTTTTCTGCTCCACAGATCTTCCTCTGGATTTAGTGGATGGAGAAGCTAAGAACATCCTGAACTCTCCTGTAGAACTGTGCTGTAGCTCCTACGTTCATGAGTCACCTATGTGATCAATATCCAAACAGCTTTTGTGTTAAATACAAATTCTGACTTAAAAAAAAAAAAAGAAAAAGATTATGCTTATTTTTTATGCAAAACTTGTTCTCTATATTAAACTATTTTATCTGCCTTGATATTATTTGTGTTGAAAGGGGTTTATCTCCCTGGATCTTGAAGAAATACATGTACAGTATGATAACCAGTCGCGTACTGGTAGCTTGCTGGTAGCTTTGCTTTTTGTTGTTCTTCCTTATGCCCAGACAAGGGAGTATCTCAAGTTTGTTTCTGATACAAACCAGCACACGTTTCTTTGAAGCAAATGACCAGTTATCCTAAGCTCTTAAGAAGGAGCTAAAGTTTGCCCTGCTAATTTTAAGTATAGGATGGGGCACATGCTTATCTCACTGAAGTGCTAAAACTGAGTCATGTGTGAGCCAGAGGCTTAGTGGAGAAATAGGAAATTATCTGAGAAGAAACTGGCAGCGTGCAGAACACGTTCCCATGGCAGTAACATTCAGCAAAGAGGTGGGAAGTAAAAGCTTTCTCGTTTTTACCTTCCTGTAAATTTCACAGAACTCAGAAATTGGAACTCAGGTTATGGGGAAAACTTCAGGCCCCTGAATTAGGAACGTGACCTCCATCCAGAGGCATTAGTGATTTTGCAGCTTATGACTTGGGCTGTTGGTGTCTACCATCAGCTGTTTTTTCCTAACGTGTATGAGATTGTACTTTTTCCCCGTAGCTCTTAGCTTCAGTCAATAACGTTTGTGAAATTCTCCTATGTTTATACCCGAACATATTGAGCAAATGTTTTAAAGAATGCCCTGAAGGTGTTCTGGACAGACACTTTTTCTATTTGATGCATCTGACCTCCATGAAACCTCTAAATGATGTAATGGGTTTTTGTTGCACTGTGAAAAATGCATTTGAAATAATGGTTTATGTATTAGCTGAATACATGCAGATTGGGTGATTTTATCTTGTTGGTCCTAATAGGACATTTCGGGGTACTTCTGCTTTTTCTATTTTCAGCAGAAACATTAAAACGTTTCATTTTTTGAATAGCATGCAATACGATGACAAGTGTCATTTTTGGGTTTGGTTGGCAAGTGGGCATGTAATTTGGAATTGTAAATAGCTGATAATTGCTTGTTTTCACATCCAGTGTTATGAACTAAACAATTGTATCTATCAACAGCTCCTGAAGAAAGCACTTTTTTTTTCAAGTCGACCTAAAAAGTTAGCATTCAACGTAACTCCTGTCCTAGATGTAGTAAGTGTCCTTCATATCTCCCTGCACCTGGGAATGACACGAGTTAGGTTCCCTTTAAAAAGGAAGACCACTGAGATGCGGTGAGTGTTGTGTATAAGGAGGGCTTATTTTTAGATGTGGAGAGGCTTTGCAGGACGCGAGGCGCTCAGGCTTTTACATATGCCCTGGATTTCTGAACCCTGGCACGCGGCGTGTCGTGCTCAAGGCAGCACTGCCGTGCAGGTTTTGTTCTTCACCTTTCCTTCTAATGGAAGAGGGGGGCTGCCAGCAGCCCTGGGACCACAGCACTGGGACGGAGATGAAAAATCACTGGTTTGGAGATGGGAGAAAAAGCTGGAGAGAGTGACGTGTGCGCTCCCAGTGTGTCCTCCTTGACCATACAAAATTTCTTAAGGCCTAGAGGTGATATCGCTGTTCTGTTTTCCTTCCTCTTTATAAATAGCAGCTGGCCCGAACCACTGACCTTAAATTCTTTGCGTTAATCTCCCATCGCTGTGGCATGCGACACCTCCTAGCAAGGCCGTATCAGCTGTGCTCCCCCAGATAGCGAATAAACCTCTTGCTATGGAGAAGATTGGCTTGGTAAGAATGCGATGTTGGCATGCTGAGCCATTTAAAGTTTCTCTTTTGGAATGATGGGAGCAGTTGGGGGTTGTCCCTGCCGTGCTGTTTGGTACCTGCTTAACTCCCTTTCCCTCTGCAAGTGAAAGGCCAGAGTAATTACTCCAGATTCTGCTCAAACGAGTTGTTTTCTTACAGTGCTTCTGAGATCATGGCTGAAACCAGCCAACCCCCTGAACTCTCTGCCCTTGAGAAATGGGTGCTGCTCCTGGTTTCCATAGCAGCTGCTGGAGGAGCTGAGCAGCACAGCGGCTGATCGTGACCATAAGCCTACAGGAATATGCACAAAACGGCAAAGTCAACTCCGAGAAGTCTGCATTTTTATTAGATGACTCAAGAGCTTGGCGAGTGTGTGCGCTGCCTGGTTGGTGGCTGCCAGGAGCTGTTGCGGTCTGTCACCGGTGTTGGGTGGCCTGCGATCTCGTGGCCCCCGCCCAGTGCCCATGGACAGATGTCCACCAAAGAACAAAGCTGCTAACGGAGTCAGCTCCCATCGTGGCAGACCTGGTGAAGAAGCCAAGGACTAGCAGGGCTTGGAGCCCTTACGTCCTTAGCTCTGTTGTCCGTGCTGGTTGATCGTCAAAGAAATAATGGCAACTGCTCCAGGACAGCTCGGAAGGAGCTGATCGCTTTGTCTTGTGGTTGTGCCCTTTTTTGGCCGTATCAGTAACAGAGGAAATCTTCCAAGGCTTTTCTCAAAGGTGGAGATTCTTAATCATTTTCGATGCAAGAAAACCAGTTTTACCCACCTTGCCCGAGATGTTGAGTGCTGGTGACGCTGTGCCGTGGCAGAGCTCTGGTGGTGGTGCTACAGACGTGGGTGGGGGGAGCCCGAGGCACGGGGAGGATTTCCTCAACCTCAGAGAGACCAGGCTGGGGATTTCTGCTTCCTCAAAGGCTGAGAGAGCAACAAAGGAAAAAAAAAAAAGGCTTTATTTTTTGGGATGGAAGGGATCACATGTAGCTTGATCACAAAGAGGAACATTATTCCATCTCTTGTCTTAATCGTTTTTGCATTATAAGGCTTGGTGTTCCAGAAGGTGGGTGCCTCAGGGAGTTC
The DNA here is from genome assembly GCF_963932015.1 of Anas acuta. Classification (NCBI taxonomy): domain Eukaryota; kingdom Metazoa; phylum Chordata; class Aves; order Anseriformes; family Anatidae; genus Anas; species Anas acuta. The sequence continues at coordinate 7,552,602 of NC_088998.1, read as the reverse complement.
TGGTGGTCTCGCTGTGAGCCCCTCGCCCTGTCTGCCCATGCCCCTGTCCCTGCCAGAGCAGGCTCGCGGGCTGAAGCGATGTTTTATTTATCCCTTCTTGGTTTTCATGGGGCCTGCCCTTGTGCATCGCTTTCAGCATTTCATGCAAGGGAAAATAACCCTGCACGAGGCTTGGGCACGGCAGCGTTTGGTGGCGCTGAGGGAGTTTGTTCCTAAATAAATGTCACGTTGAGCCCCAGGGGCTGGGATGAGGCAGCAGCAGCTCGGCACGGCTGAGCAGCCCCCCTCCAGCAGGGAGAGGAGCCCTCTGGTCCTCCTCACGTCCCCCTACGAGACTGTTCCAACTCGCACGGGCACTGGAGAGGTTTCTGGAGCAATTCCAGGGAGAAGGGGAAGGCCCCAGGGACTTGAAGCCATTGAGGAAAAAACCGAATGTTCCCCGCTGTGGGGTGAGCGTGGACATCTCGCTGTGGTTTTCCCCTCTGCACACCTGCGTGTGCCCGTGCAGTTTCGGCTCAGCTCCCTGATGGGCCCCAGGGTTACTCAGCGCGTTTCCTGTCTCACACCGTCCACACCTCGTTTTTCTGCAGCTTTCAGGAGGTCGCGAAGCTCCTCTGCAAGCACGTCTGGCTCCTGCTGGAACGCCTGGACTCCTCTGTGCATGCCTTTATCACGGGTGGGCACAATTTGTGCAGCCAGCGCCTGCAGCTGAGCTCGCAACGCTTCCTGCAAACGAGATTTGAATCAAGTGCCTTGCCAGCCAGCTTCTTCCTCAAATAATACAACCGGGTTCTCCGTGCACCCAGCTGCTCTACTAGGCATCAGGAGCTCAGGGCCGTGGGCTGTGCTCTGCCCTCAGTGCTCTTTACTCCTGCCTAAGCACAGCATCCCTCTGGAAGCACCCTCTTTTGGATAAGGGGGCTGGAGTCATGCCGTGCCTGAAGAATTGGGCTGGTGGGAAAGGGTCTGCCTTGGGCAGCTCTGCTTTGCAGGTGCCAGGACCTTCACTGCTGCCAACGTGCTGGGTTTAAATGGGTGTTAGGATACCAGCAAGGTCAGAGGTGAAACAAGCCACTAATATATTCTGAAGGGAAATGCAGAGAGCCCCAAAATTACGGATTGTTCCCCAAAATTACGGATTATTGTAGTTTGGACCTGGCTCTCCAGCGCTGCTCTGCTGTGTTTGCCAGGGCTCCGCACCCACCCGGCTGCTGGGGGCACTTGGCTAATTTTCAAAGGCAGCCTCGGGAGCCTTGATGCCGGCTGTTGGAGGAGCTCTGTTTTAATTGTGTGCACGCAGCGCATGGCACAGCACGGGTTCCGAGCAGATATTTCAAGGTTCTGCAATCCATGTCAGTGCGTTGCTGAAAAATATTTGCTTTAAAGCTTGAAAACAGGGAGGAATAAAATTGGTGTTTGCAGCTGCTGCATGTGCACAGCTTACCGAGATGGGAGATAGAAGAAATAGGAAACAAAACCTGATTTGCGTCAGCAGAGGGAAGTCCCCTGCAAAAAGTTCTGGGCAAGGCCGGTGGAGGCAAGCAGGGTATTTCTGCAAATCGAGGAACCGTTGCCTGTCTGCTTCAAACTAAGGTTAGAAAATCACGAAGCGAGCAGTAAAACCTCTAGAAAGGTGCGGCTTCAGCCGGAGCCTCAGCATCTGTGAGCGCACAGGCAGCGGGGATTTATTCCAGCATCACCCCGGCTCTGCTGGGTCTGGCAGCCGACATCCTTCCCCCTCTCCTGATCCTGCCAGGAGGTTTTTAGTGTCTCCGTGCAGACAATAAGTGCCCCGGCGTTTTCAGGGTGTCACCCAAAGCAGCTGTGCGCTGCCTCGGATCCCCTCTCCCCCTCCTCCCTCCGAAAGTAGGACATCTAAATTTAGCCTGCTATCAACAGATGAGGCTGGAGAGTTTCCACTGTGGAAACGAATCCCACTCTGAACCTGTCCTCTCTTCTGCGCGGGCTCCATCCGTGCAAATTCCTCTCCCCGAGCCGTGCTCTCCCCTGCACTTCGCTTCCCCCCTTTCCCCTGCAGCGTTTGTGTCTGTTACGCCGCCGTGTGCTGGCGTAGCCCCGCCAAGCCGTGTACGTGGCTGTTCATGTTTCATGCCCACGTGCACCCCAGCGTTTTGCAGGCTGGGAGCAGCTTGGCTGCTGCTGGCTGAAGCGTGCAAAAAAAGGCTTTTGGGCTACAAAGGCTGGCTACGACCTCAGAAGGGTGTAGCAGGCTCTCCTTACTCCAGGCAGGTCACCTCTCTGCAGATGCAGCATTTACAGCTACCGCTCGTCTCCTGCTAAAGCAGCAAGCAGCAGCAGGGAGCTGAGCTGTGGAAGTTCAGCTGCTGTCTGCCCCCGGAGCTGCTCCAACCACAGCAGCGCCGTCCTTCCATCACAAGGCACGCGGCAGCCTGGTAATGAAAAATGCAGGATGCTGGCTGGTATTTTTAACCAGAAACCTCCTCGCTCTATCTGATGCAGCGTAAGAGCTGAAACAGAGAGAAAATGCACTCCTGGTAAACAGGGTGTTTATCAGTCTTGAAAACGTGAGTGCAGAGGTGGTGGAACTTTTTGGGTAAAAACAGCCACCGCCCTAACGACACCAGGCAGACGCGTTTGAAAATTTCACTTTATTTTTATTTTCTGTCTGTTATAAAAGCAGGGTTTTGTTTTTACATCGCCGTAAGTGTCCAGACTTGGTACATCGTGGTTTTGTTTTCACAGTATCTCTGCAAGACCAAGGACGATTCTTATTGCTGCGCCGCGAACCAGGGCAAGGATGGCCGGGAGGACGCGGTGCTCGGGCAGCCCTGGGGTGCTGCCGGGGCCGGCCTCGCTCTCTGCTGCGCTGGCTGAACAGATCTAACCCTCCCCACCACTGCTCGGTACCTTGGTTCACTCTGCTGGGCTCCTGGGTGTTGGGAGCTGGAAGGTGGGGAGAGCAGGAGCGGCGCTGGGTGCCGCAGGTGGGGGCGGTGAGGCTGCCGGCCCCGCTGGGCCGGGGCAGTCTCAGGTGCAGGGTGCCCCGTGGTGGTGCTCCATCACCCCCCCCCAGGGCATCCCCCTGCACCCTGGCTTGGCTGCACAAAGCTGCCCGAGCAGGAGCTCGCTTTGCCTCTGCTTGGTGCAGGATGCCCTGGGTCCTAACCAGCCCCACGAGCAGCGGTGTCTACAGCGCCCGTCGCTTCCAGCCACCGTTCCTCTTGTATTCAAACGATCTGTCCTCGTCAGTTTTGCAATGAAGCAGCATTGGAAAGACATCACTTTTAATCACAAAGCATGAAATCTCGGGAGAGGCAGCATCCCTTTATCTGTGCTGCGTCTGGTGGTGTGAATGGAGGTGGGGGGCACGTTTCAAACTAGGCACAGGATAAAGGCGTTCTTTGGGAGGGGAGAAGTCCATGCAAAGCTGACCCCGACGTGAAATTCGAGTTTTATATTTACTACTCAGCTGGGTCTGTTCAGTGCAACAGGACGAACTAGCCAGGAGGTTAGCATTGAATTGCATGGATGCATCCAGTCCACCAGGTAGAGGGAGGAGGAGGAGGAACCAGATTTACTTAACGCACTGGGAGAGACTGAGTCCAACACAAAGCTAAGTGGAAAAGGACGTAGGTGTTCCCTGAATGTGATTTTTGGTGACTGAGAAGAAATCTTTCCTTGGAATTCCTTTGTGCAGCTAATTAAGACAACCGGGTCTGCTTTTTTCGACCCATGCTGACATCAGTGAGAACTGTAAGTACTCAGCACCTGGAGACAAAGTGAATACCAGACATAAATACCCCTTCTACTCCCACCCACGAGACTGCCCAGAGTGCATCTAAGCAGTAGCCAAGATGTGTGCAAGTGTTATCAGCTATTCCCCCACAGCTCCCGTTTTGTCCTCTTCTGCGTGTATTGCCTAGGAGAAAATACAGACAAGTCCCGAAGGGCTGTGCCAGTGGAGCTGTAGTTAGGGTTTGAATCCGTGTAAGAAAATGGAGTTTAATAGAGAGAACGACTGTGCAAGTCAAAGCCTCCCTAGCCTCATCCTTTATAGTCCCGAAGCCTAGATTTAGGCAACCTTTGGCTCGTGGATTTGGGTTTGATCCAGTCCGTTTGTCTGCAAGCTGCTTGTGATGCTGGACTTCCTACCGTGAAGATCTCCCCCGTTGAGGGGGGAGAGGGCAGCTCGGCAGCTGAGCATCTCTGGAAGTGGTGCGAGGAGGAGGAGGACGGCCTGCCCTGGGCATGGGGTAAGTCGCGGGGACCCCGTATCCTTGTCTGCTGGTTTGAGACTGCCGTGGGGGGGACAGATCTTCTGGGCAAGCTTTCCCCAGGCAGGGGAGATATTGAACCTGTTGCCCAAGTAGATGATATGGCTTTGGAGAAACAAGGAGGGAGAATTTCTTGTTGGTAATGTCCCGTGTGGAAGATGAAGGGAGCAATAGCAGCAAATGGGTGCCTCTCCGAGGGGAGGCCTCTCAGGAGCCCTGTCCGGACCAGCTAGGCCGGGCCAGGCTCCGATCTGGGGCGCTGAGCTCTCCTCAGTCCTAGCTCCTGAGGCCTTTTGTGACTAGGAGGAAGAAATGTTATCTTAGTGGAAAGAGCTGCAGAGGGAAGGGGAAGTGGAATTCCTCTGCCCGTGCGCTGTGCCCGTCCCCTGCCAGCTGCCTCCCCTCGCCTCCTTCCTCAGGAGCAGTGCCTCTGCTTATCTCTGGAGCCACCTGGACACGGTCCTTGTTAAAACCTACTGGTCCTGCCTCCTGCTCCAAGTGCACCTTATTTCCTGGAGGATCTACACCCCATGCTTTCCCTGCTTGCACCACCTCGGGCCTTCTCCTTCACTACAGAGCCCTGTGCCCCCACCAGTGGGGACGGTCCCACCGGCGGTCCTGCCTGTGCCCCATTCCTGAAAGTCGTGTAGATCATGAGGTCATTTGGAAGAGAATGATCTACCAACCCCAGCATGGTTTGTACTGGTAGGAAGAAGAGTTTTTCGTAGGTTTGCTTATAGTGTTTGCTAGGAATAGGTGCCTGTTGGTTTTAGACGTGGCCGTTCCTGAATTCTGGCTGTTGCTGGGTAGATCTGGTCGATAAAATCTGCCCTCGCTTACACCCATGCATCTCCCCAGTGGCTCCAGAAGGATCCCTTTTACATCCTGCTCTTCTTACAGCACTATTGTTTGGATTTCATGGGAATATAGGGCTGCAGCACCTCACCCGACCAGCACCTGTGCTGAGCTGGGCGGCAGCAGGCCCGTGGGCTAGCCGGGCCGAGCATCCCCCTCTCCCCTTGTGGCCATGATTCCAGCTGTGGGCCTTGCCTGTGAGATTATCCCACGTTGTAATGCCGATGGGAGACTGGGAACAGAAAGCGCAAGCGGTGCGAGCTTGCTCCCTATCCCTTCCGCGAAGCAGGAGGTGGCCTAGCAGCTCCCACTCAAAAGCCATTCTACAGCAGGTTTATTTGCATTGCTTTGAAACTGGGATTACTTCCATGCTTCCTTGTTCCATGTTTTAAAACCAGGAAGATTTATTTCTCTTTTGATCACGCTTTGTGCCCTTTTCATCAGCCTGTGACATGCTCACAATCTATTCCTTGCTCCAAAACTTTTTCCCCAAAAATTCTGTAGAAAGGACATTCTGCCTGGTGATATTTTTTTGTTTGTTTTTTTCAAACATAGCTTTAAGGCAAAAGTTTGGCAATGCAAAGCAAAGTCTACATAAGGCCGCATGACTTGGATTTGCAACTCAGAACCTTACAGCTTAAAAAAAATAAATCCCTATCTTAAATAGTCAACTTTTTGCTCCAGGAACTTGTTTCGTTCTCAACCAAAATGAAAAAGAAAAAAAAAAAAGACTCTTAAAATCCCAAATAAAATGTTCTTATTGTTCTGGGCAGTCTGGACAAGCTAATGAGACTGAAGTTCAAACAGTAACTAAAGTAGGGAAGAAAAAAAGAAAGCTCTACGGATAGACATCAGTGTTAGTTTCTTCCCTTAGGAATCCAGTGATGAGACAGACCCCAGTCCAAGGTCTCCTCTTTAGCTTTAGCACAGTGAAATCCGTCCCAATGGGAGAAGGTAGAATGGTTGCATTTGTTGAATGACTAAAAAGTGCATTTTGATTTTGCTCAGATTACACGTGTTATTATTCTAATACCTAAGTGATTGTTTTGCTTTGTTTCTGTGTTTGATTGTTTGTTTGTTCTCCCTTCTGCTGCCGGGACGCCAGGTTTTTATTATCGGTGTTTCGGAGGTATCACCACAAGCGGTGGTCCATCCTTTGGCCTCCACATGAGTACCTGAGCATCATTGGCATTGGGTTTGACAAGGGCACTGGGTGGTATTGGCTCATTCTTGCTAAGGACCTGGGGCTGCTCTTGAGCAGAGGGCTCCTGCAGCTTGGCACGCTGCCCCAAGGGTCTGCTGGGGTTTACCTCTATGCCCAGCCTCATGCGCCATTTGATAGTCTGCAAGGTCACCATCTCGTTGGTGGCTGTGTTGGTGGCAACCAGCCAGGTGGTGAAGCTCTGATCCCGGTGAATGCTCGTGAGCTTGGCCACGTTGCTCTCGCTGACGGGCACGGCCCACGTCACGCTCGGGTAGAAGTTGTCGTTCATGCTGATGTTGAACTTGGACTCCTTCTTTGTGGGCCCCACGATGGTGCAGGTTTCCGTCGTGTTCCCATACCAGGGGTAGTTCACTCCGTCTGAGTCGCTGATGGCCTGGATTTTACCGTCCAGTAGGTCTGGAAGCTCCCAACTTGACCTGCCATCAATCATCAACAACGAGTTATGGATAATGCATTAATTAATTGCTTTAGAAACACGCGAGGGTTCAAGGAAGGAGAGGAAGTGGTTGTGAATGTGTTCCCCTTTCAGCTTTTACTGGAATTTCTGCCCTCCCTGCAGGCAGAGCTCTTCCCTGCCATTAAAAGGGTGTTTGCAGATTTCCAGGGCTGATGGTGAAAGTCTGACCCTACAGGACCATGAGCTCCTTTCAGGGACTGGCAACAGCTGGGGACATGCTGGTGTCTGAGGGAGGCTGCAGGGGGAGGATTTTGGGGAGCCCCAGCCCCTAGAAAGCCCAGCACTGCAGGGATCCCCCTCAGGTCCTTGTCTGGGGGCAGAGCTGGTGGGCTCTGGGTTAAGGGACAGGGGAGCTGGGCTGAGCTCTGAACTAAGATTATTCTTGAGGACTCAGCGTGACCATAAAGCTTCCCTGCTCCTTGCTACCTCCCGCCCCAAGGGCTCCCGTTTCCCCTTTCAGCTCTGACTTTCCTTGAGCCCCGGCTGGTAAAACACTTCTTATCTTTCTGGGTGAGCCGCTGGCCCTTCCTGCTGTCCGTGTGGCGCTGGCAGTGTAACCCATCCCTCTGCAGCCCTGGCAGGAGCCCGGTTCAAAGGCTGTGCGCGGGGCTGGGATGAAGTTACGGTAATCAGAGAAACAGAGGGCAGCTGGCTGTAAGGCTGCCCCAGCCCCTCGCTGGTCGCCCTGCTCTGTGCTTGCGAGGCTGGCAGAAAGGTCAGACTTTCTAGCAAGAAAGTAAAGTGAGAACAGTCCTCTGTCACCTTACAGAGCTGGTACAGAACTGTTTCGTTTTTTTACTGACTTCCAATCTAATGTTTAAATGGCCAAGGAGAAGTAAATGTCTGAGCTAGAAAAAGGGGGTAGATATTTGCAGCCTAATGGTCTGAATTTGGGGGTAAACCTGTGTGGTGCCAGGAGCTGGACTCGAAGATCCTTATGGGTCCCTTCCAACTTGGGATATTCTCTGATTCTGTAATTCTAAGGGCACCAAAACAACGCAACCATGGCCCACGTGCTGATAATTTGAAGACCTTTTTTAATGACCAAGGCTGGCCCTGTGGCTCAAATTCACCCCGGCCACCTCCTACTCCTGCCAGGCCCTGCAGATGGGTGGCACGGGGAGCGTCCTGCTGCCGGGGCTGGGAAAGGGGACACGGCACAACAGCTTCCTTGCTGGCATCTTCCCTTGCCCCTGTTGCGGTGCTCAGGCTCCAGGCTTTGTGCTGAGATGCTGGGTTTTGGGAGGGAGATGGGGGGGCTGCATTGGAGCTCACCACAGTGCTTGTCATGGCCTTCACCCAGAGCACGGTGTTGCAGTTTAAAACAGCCCTTGGTTGGAGCCGGGTGAGGGACAGGGAAAGTGTATTGCTCCCCTGGTCTGTGCAGGGTGGCGTGGGATGAGCTGCTCCTCTCCACCACCTGGCACTAATGTGGCCATCTCGCAAGGCTGGTTGTTAATTAGTTAATGACCGTGAAGTGCCTGTGTGTTTGTAATCACTGGCTCATTCGCTCGTCAGCTCTAAGCATCTGGCTGTAGCTGGAAGACACCTCGCAGGATTTATCTCATGGATTTTTTCATGGGAGCGTGGGCTCCTGAAAAAGTCTCCTGTGGGTGCCAGGGCGGATGTTGGGCTGAGGCTGCAGTGGACACCGGGCTGGGGTGTGAGGCTGCGGGATCAGAGCTGCCCACTACGGCACTGGGCTGCTGCAGCCTTCTGCGCCCGAGCCTGCAGCCAGCAGGCAGAGGGAGTCCTTTCCCTGGAAGAAAATGCGTACCCAAAGCAGCCAGAAGGAGATCCCCGAGCTGCCCTGCCAGGAGCCCTGCTCCAGCCGGGGGATGCTCACAGGCTCCCCTCCAAATCAGAGCTCTCCAGGCTCGCTGCACCCCTCTGCAAAGAGACCCGGGGAGGGAAGAGCTGGTGGGGCTCTGGATGGACTCGGCCATCCCAGGGAAGATGAACCAGAGGGCATCGGCCACCGAGATGGTCCCTGCCATGCAGCCTCACCCCTGAAACGTTTCAGGGGCTCTTTCTCTGTTTACAGCAGACCTTTTAGGGTCCTTTTCCACAGGCCTGATTCTCAGCTTGACTGCTGCCCGGGGATGAGATGTGACAATTTCCTGGAGGCTCATTTAAGTGACAGATGTGGCGTGAAGGTGCGGAGATGGAGGCTGCGTGGATGTGGCGGTGCCAAAGCGGGCTGCGAGGGGCTGATCCCCCCAGCCTGGGCTGCTTCCTGGGCAGGCAAAGGAAGGGCAGGACAGCCACTAGAGGCTGCTTTAAAAGCTGGGGATCCTCCTGGAGCTTCCTGCCTCCATCTCCACTCCCTGCGAGCACACCCAGGCTGCAGGCCCTGCTCAGGGCCCACACGGGAGCAAGGAGGGGGAGCAGGGCCGGGCTGGGCTCGGCAGGCAGGGGTAGGAGGCCACTTGAAGAACCGTCATGGTCCAGCCTCAAACGAAACCTTCCTGTCAGCCCCAGAGGCTGTGCTCAGCGTGGCCTCAGCGCCCGCTCTGCCTCAGACACGGCGTGGGCAGGGAGCGGGAGGAGGAAGCCGGCCTGCCTTGCTTTGAGCAGCGCTCTGGGCCTAATTTGAGCGACTGCGGTTAACCCTGAGGTTTCAAAGCCATCGCACTTATGTGCAGCGCCTAGTAACAAGGAAAGAAAGAAGTGGGGCCTTGTGAGGATCCCATGACTGGACCAAAAGGAGAGGCTGAACGACGGCTGCCCCTTGCCTGCTGTGGCAGTAGCCTTGCCTTGCAGGGCTCGTCTGTGTTAAGTAATGTGCCGGCAGCCGGCCTCTGGCTGGCTTTGGGAAGAATGCTATGGAAGGATCTCTGGCTGCATCAGCATCTTTCTGTGATGGTGTCGAGCCAAGGAAAGGCCAGAAAGTGCCCAGTAAACACTTTGCTGACAATAGCAGGGAGCAGGCAGGAGAAGGCACCCACCTATCTGGTTTCATCGGCTCACTAGGGCTGAGCAGCTCCAAAAGCGGTAGATTCCAGCTTGTGATAGCGACGAGCTTGTTCCTGCCGCTCTGAAACCTTCAGTCAGCACGAGCATCACCAGAGACTAGAGCATCTCCCCTGACAAATGTCCCCTTGCTGCCAGGAGGAGGACCTTTGAGCTATTTCTCATGGCCCAACAGCAGCCCTGCCGCTGATAGCCGTGCTGCTTTAGGCAGCTTTACCCCCCTGCTTCCTATTCAATTACATTTCTTCCTATTCTGCTACGAGAAACCAAGCCCCCAGCACGTGCTGGGGGGAGTCAGTGTCTTGTGCAGTGGCAGCAGCCCCAGGCACGGCAGCCTCTGGCTCCGTGCATCCACGTGGGTGCAGCAAGCTAACCCATCCAGGCAGGCATCAGGCACCCATGCAGCCTCAGCCCCTGCACCTCAAAGCCAGCTCCTAATCAGTCACAGGGCAGATGAGCTTGCAGAACCTTGTGCTTTCCTGTGCCCTTCCTTTCCACCAGCTCCTTGACTTACAAAGCCCTCCTTGGATGCAGCCCTTGCTTGGTGCAGGCAGAGCCATCGCTCCCCTGACCCCCTGCCTCTCTGTGTCGGGGTTGGTGACTGGCTGAAAGGAGGAAAACCTGATATTCAGAGCTGCTTAATTTGAACTTGTCCTTTACAGTGTCTCTCTCACCTACTCTGGCACGTCAAGCAATCCCAGCCAGGGTTACAGTGGAGAACAGGAAAGAAATTTTAGATGTGGTCGCGGTCTCGCCAGCCTGTCCTCCAGCCGTGTGCCTCCCAAACCAGGGTGCAGGTAGTCAAACTCCAGAGACCTGACACTAAGCGACCAGGAGGGATTGCTGCTGGTTTAGCTGAGTGGGCTCATGTCAGGGCTGGACAACCTCTTTAGATGTGGTTAGAGCCACAGGCCACGTAAGGGCAGCAAAGCCTTTCCCTCAGCCCTTCTGGAGGGGCAGCTACAGTGATTTGTCCTCAGCTGGGCCATGCAACCAATTTTTAAATCATTGTTTTGGTGAATCCTTTTTTGGCTGTTTTCCCTTCCAAGGACTGGGGCTCTATTCTTTTGACAAGTTGCTTTCTCGAGTTCATTGTCTCTCTGCTGCAGGGCACGGAAGATTTAATCTCGCAGGAGAGAGATGCCCGTTAAGCTGCAGCGACGATGCAGTGCTGCCCAGCCATCCTGGTGAGCCTGCCGGGGGAGCAAATCTACCTGAAACTTCCCAAGATTCTCAGCTGATTGCATTCAAACTCTGATTTATTTCTCGCTCTGTTTTGCATATCACCATCTGCGCTGCTCCTCGCACGTCTCCATGGAGATGAAGAAGCACGACTGGGTGATGCCGTCCCCAACGCTGACGTGGGTCCCACAGGGTGCCCAGGAGATGCTGCCCAGAGCTGGGTCCTGCTGGTCCCGTGTGGGCTGGACCTCTGTGGCCTGATCCTGATGCCCCATGTCATGCCTCCCTGGGGGAGGAAGCTGCTGCTGAGGGTAAAACCCTGCTAGGGGTGAGCAGTAACGGCAGCACTGGGACTTGGGGGTTTTCCCCAGTTCTGCATTGAGAGAGGTCAGAGAGTGCTTCCACTTCCTCCTGCCAAGGGTGCTCGTGTTCCTGCCAGCACAGACTTACAGGCAAAATAACCCCAGCATTTATGCGTGAGCTGAGCTTTAGTTATTTTCCTCTCCTTCCATTTAAAAACGCTGCATTTAGCCAAAAAATTGTCAGTGCAGCTTTAAACGCGTGTCGAAATTATCCCCTCTGTATCTAACATCCGTATATGAGTCTTATGCACAGCTCCATCTGCTCCAGTATTTCTCAGCTGTTTCTGTCCTCAGCGTAAGGGCAGCTTGTGCACAGCCACCAACTGCAGCGGGCAGGAGTGAAAAATGAATCCGAAGCCTGCTCTAAGCACTGAAGCCCAGGTAGACCAACTGATGGCATTTGTTTGGAGTTTTCTGTTTACCTGTTACCACAGTGATTTAAATAATAATAATAATAATAAAAATATTGTTCCAGTGGTGTCTCTTCATCATGGAAAGCTGGGACAAGCAGTCCGTTGGCATAAATCAATGCAGCTCCATGGAGGCCAGTGGAATTATCTTGACTTGCATCAGCTGAAGGCCCACCCTTTCAGACAGGTTTGTGTCCTGTCCCTGGCTCTATCGAGGTCTCCCAAGAGTACGTTTCGATGGCATTGAAAGAGGCCTTTCTTCCCAATCACCTTTATTTACAGCTTTCCGATGGTGACACATGTAAAGAAGCCGGGTGGAGGAGCAGGCCAATCCTGAATTGGGGCTGGGCAGCTCTTCGGTATCAGCGAAATGTGCCTGAACCTCCCAGGGAGAAATCTTTCTGCTTCCACGACTTTCTGGATAATGGATCTCCTACACATCTGCAGTGTTTAATTCTGACTACCTGTTTACAGCTTTTGGCTGAAACTTTTGTCTATGGCTCTCAAAGCATTCCAGCAAGGGAAGACTGTACCGAATCCTCCCTTAAAAATAGGGAAACTTGGGTGCAGAGAAGTAAAGCAACATGCCTGGGGTTGCAATCCACAGCAGCGCTGTCTAAATAGCTCTCTGCCCTGCCCTCCTTATTCCAGTGGATGCGAGCTGTATTTATACACACCGGACTTTTCTGTTTTCCTTGCAGCTGCTTGCTGAAGGCAGGACTTCTAAATGAGCCCGAGAATTACACATGCAAATCCCGAAGGCCTGGAACTGGGAACATCTGAGCAACAAATTGTCCTTGCTGAAGATGGTTTTGGAGCCAAAAAGCCTACAGATCTCAGGCCTATTGTAAGTACTTCTAGCATCAAGGTAAGCTCCTCTGCTCCCTTACTGCTCCTGCTTTTACCAGGTGCTGGAGTTTGCATCTCGAGGCACTTTCTGCTTGAGCAGGGAGAGGACATGGGGATGGGGTGGGAACAGTCTGTGGCTTATAGCTGCTCCTTGGCGTGCCCTTCCCCATGGCCTGCATCTTCCAACACGCATCTGCTCCGTGCCTGAGCTGCTGAACCTCTGCTTGCATCTGGGCTTGCAGGCAGAAGGCAGGCAAGGGCTGGGATGCGCACGCAGAGCAGATGCTCAGGCCTCCAGGAAGGCACTGCACCACGTCCGAGTTTGCCCTGCTCTCTAGCCCTCCGCATTCCCACCCTCTCTCAGCCCTCCCTATTCCTCTATTTTTTATGTGAATGACTCGTGAGCGGCCGAGCCAGCATCCCCCTCCCGCAGCGCCCTGGGGATTAGCAGCCAGGAGGGCTGCTTAAACCCGGCCTCTGCATCCTTCCTCCGTGCTCCCCGAGGCTGGGCAGCATCGGGGCCCCCAGCCAGTGACCCCACTGCAGGCACGGGGTTGTGGGGCCGGGCAGGTCCCTGCTGCACCCGCAGGCTGCCTGGCACCGTGAGCTGCAGAATCGCTGCTCTGTGCAGGCATTTGGCGAGCGGCTGCTGCCGGTGTAACCGTGGGCCAAAGCCTGCAAGGACGGTTGGTGAGCAAACCGGCGGGGGAGCAGTACCGGGGGGGGGAGGACTCCTCGCAGCAGGGAGGTGACATTTTAATTTGACTCATTCTTGCCTCGCTATGACTGTCTGACCAGCAACACGGGGGGGTTGGAGTGCAAACAGCCCCTACTTTCCTCCTACCTTACCTAGACGTGCACATTCTCCCTCTTACATTATCCAAAATGAGGCTCACGTAAAATTTTGACCCTCCTCCAAGGTGATGCAAAGGGTTAAATCATCAGGGGGGTTAAATCCCCTTTGCTCTCTCCATGCGGGCTCCCCAAAGCGAGCAGGATTCCTCCTGCGCTGTCAACGTGCGCTGCCAGAGCTGGGGGCTGTGGCGCTGGCCGCTGATGGCACACTGCAGCAGCAGCACGGCGTGCCACAAGTGTCAGCCTCCGGGCTTCCCCGGGGCTCGTCAATGCGCAGTTTGAGCCGGGGAGGGATGCAGAGGAGAGGAGCCGGCGCTCAGGGTCCCCCCCCCTCGTGCCAAGGGTGTTTCAGAGCGGGGGTGCCCTTCGCAGGGTTGAGGGAGACCTGGGATCGCAGACCTGGGATTTCAGCCCCCCAGCAGTGCTGCTCAAAAGCTTTTGGGAGATATGGTGCTGCTCTGGGTCGCCAACGGAGCACATTTTGGGGTTAGCGCTTGAGTACATTCCCCTTAGAAGAGAAGGATACCCACTGCTTTAAAAGGTGCAGGCACAAGCTCTCCTTATTATTTTTTTTTTAAGCGTAGGAGAAAGTCCTGTTAAGTTTCAGAAGAGCTGGCTTTTAATATCAAACCAACTGGGTTATTGACTTTGGCTTAACCCAGCGCTCCCCAGCCAGGCCGTGGCTCTCCTGCTCTTCCTTCCCCTTAGGCAAATGCCCCCGCACGCGCTCTGGAAATACTTACATGCCCTGCTCCCCGTAGTGATTGTAAAATTCCATGTGGCTGCACGCCTGGATCCAGCCCACGATCCAGGTCTCCTTCTTGGGGATGGGGGGCACCAACACTTGCGCAGAGGCTCGGAAGTGAGGGGTCCGGTAGCGCAGGACCACGCTGGAGGACTCGTCGATGCTGGTGGGAATGGGATCGATGGACGCTTTGACTTCAATCACTGAAATACTTTCCCGGAAAACTTTGGATTTGCAGCTAATACTCTGAATACAGCCCATGGCATACCCTGAATACAGTCCAACGCAGCTCCTAGGGTACTCCAGCAATCCTGGGGAATATTAGGCATTGAAATTATCTGGTGCTAGATCAATTACAGATCTTCTTGGGTTGTAATCTCAGAACCGATATCCATAGGATAGAAAATTCATCATGTAAAGCCTTAATTTGAGTATCTGTCTTACAAGCACTGCTCCTATTTTGAGGTTAGCTGCACTTCAGAAGCAAAAGGGCCTTTAATTATTTTTTTTTTTCCCTTTTAATGACCCTTTAAATCGTTCACTCAAACAGTCTTTGGGTTAAAAAAGAAAAAAAGAAAAGTCTCTCGAGTTCAATAAATAACGGTGTTGTTCTTAGATGGTATATTTAGTCCTTCCTTTTCTCAGATGCGGTCTGTCATTCCCCGTCAGACATCGGACTGGCCGGTATTTCCCTTTATTCTTTGGATGAAAAGCAGAATGTTGATAGACACATCTATATAAATAATGAAATAGTTTTTAGCCCCAGCTTGTCACAACCGGTGTGGATTTCCACTTCCTGACTTGCAGTTGTTCACAACTTCCTTTCGCACAAAATTACAATAATAACAGAAAAAAAAAAAAAAAAAGCGACGGGTGGAAAATGCAAAAAAAAAAAAAAAAGTAGCCCGATCTTCGATTTTGGAAGCTCCTCCGCCAGCGCTGTCAGGGCTTCGGGTCGGTTCTTTTCCCTCTCCTTCCTTTTTTTTTTTTTTTCTTTTTTTTTTTTTTTGGTTAATTCCTTCCCCCTTAGAAATAGCCGGCACCATAAATCCCGGCGGCGCTCGGCGGGGCTGTGCGGCGGGGCAGGAGGCGGCGGCGAGCCCCCCCCGCTGCCCCCGCCCTGGGGCCGCTCAGCGCTGCACAATCGCCTCCCGTGACATCCCGGGGGGTGGGGGGGGGGGTCCGGCCTTCCTCCTCCTCCTCCTCCTCCTTCTCCTCCTGGGCGAGCGGCGTCCGCAGGGGTGTCCGACCTTCCTCCTCCTCCTCCTCCTCCTCCTCCTCCTCCTGCTGCTGCTGCTGCTGCGGGCTCAGCCTGCGGGGCTCAGGGGCTGCCTCCGGGGCTGCCCCGCACACGGGGGGGTGCTGCGGGCCGGGGGCTCCCCCCCAGCATCCCGCCGAGCCCCCGGCGAGCTGCCGGGCTCACCGCTGCGGGGGCGAGCAGAGCCGGGAGAGGGGCGGGTGGCTGGGGAGGGAGGGAGGGAGGGAGGGAAGGAGGGAGGAAAAGGGGTGGGGGGGGAGGCTCTTCAGCGATGGATTTTTTTTTTTTTTTTCTCTTCGCCTTCTCCGCTGTGTACCCGGGGGGGGTGGGGGGGGTGAGAGGAGCAGGATCGGTGCCTCCGCCTCTTGGCTGCCGCAAGCTTCCTCCTCTCTCGCCCCGCGCTCCTCATGCAGCCGGGGACGGCGCCGGGTTGCGGCGGAGCAGGGGGGAGCGGGGCGGGGGATGCTCCCCCTGCACCGGCAGCACCGGAGGCATCGCGGCCGGGTCAAACTTTGCCGCAAGTCGCCCCCTGGTCCCCGCCGTTGTCCCCCCACCCCCCCCCCTGGGCATCCGCGCCCCGCAGCGCCGCCGCCGCCCCGGCGAGCAGCAGGACAGCGGCCGGGCCCCCCCTGCCCCTGCCGGCCGCCCTCCGCCGCTCCCTCCCTCCCATCCCTCCCCCTGGGTTTCTCTTTTAAACTGCAGCTGTTGGAGCTAGCCCTCCTTTGCAGAGCAGCATTTCCTCCCACGCGGCCGCGGCTTGTGGGTAATGTAGTTTTTTTTTGGAGATAAGGGCTCCCCCCTGCTCCCCTTCTCCCTTTCTCTCTCCCCTTCTTTCTCTCCTGCTTGCCTCCTTTCTCTCTTCTTCTTTCATCTCTTTCCCTCCTTCTCTCTTTTTTCCTCTCCTTCCCTCTCGCTTAAACGCAATGTATTTTCTCTTCATTCTGCAGATGAAGGTTTTTCTCCCCCCGCTGGAGCTTGGCTGACAGATACAGTGCAGGCACAGCCTCTCTACATGCACAACCTGCAGCCCTGGGCTGGCTGAGCTGCGATTCCAGCAACCAGAAATGCAAAGAAATGCTCTTGGCAGCAGCAAAGGGACTGAGGAGCGGGTGCTGAGAGGTGTCCGAGGCGGCAGTGGCCTGTGGGGAAGTTGTAAACCCCTGGCACGGATGTTTTGAGGAGCCCTGCGGCTGGCCTTGCCTGCTGACCATCACCCAGCTGAGGTCTTGGCTTGCAGAGAGCTCAGCACCGGGTGAGGTGTGGGTGCTGGGGCGCTCAGCGATAGCTGCAGGGTGCTGAGCATCCTCACAGCTCCACGTGCATGCCCCTTGACTCTTTTCTGAGTGGGAAACCTGGGGGAACGAGGAGGAAGGATGGCTTTGCACAGAGCAAAGTGTCCTTTATTTCCTCCTGCCCCACGCTCACAGCAAGCAGGATGAGCTCACACAGTGCATGGCGTTTTCCAGCATCCGTGCACTTGTTGTCTGCCCTGCAGCAGGTAGGAAGGACTGGAGCTACTGGGTAATCCTGACAGGAGAATGCCCCAGGATGAGGGGAGGCTGCTCCTGTTGGCTCTGAGGACCCAGGGGGGTCCTGCCCCCAGTTCTCAGCCTTGTCCACGAAGGGCATGGGCTGCAGGGTCCTCATCTCCTGCCCTGCTGGCTCCTGCCTTTTCCAGGCTGAGGCACCTGAGCAAATTGAGATGCAGAGGGTGGACAAACCATAGGGTAACATTATGGTTTCCTTCTGTGTGTTTCTCAAAGCATTGGCTAAATATTTATCTGCGTTAAGATTCGTGGGATCTCTGAGAAGGGCACCGTCCTTGTTCCTAGCCCCACAACAGAAAAAGAAACTAAAAATGCGCTCAAGTTGCAAACAAACAACTCAAAGTACAGGAAAAGACTGAAATGAGCATCTCCAAATGAAAAAAATCCGGTTTCTTCAGCAACCTCCAGAAGGTGCTGAAATACTTTGACATCTCCAAGACTCTTTCACACTTTTCAAACAAGCTCGTCACAGTTTCCCAGAGCATGATGCGTTGGGTGAAGCTGCATGTTCTGAGACTCCAGCTTCACCGCCGCTGCAGCCAGGTCTTGCTGCAACTTTGGCAATCTCTGGTGTTCTGGTCAACTAGGAAATTGCATTATCTCAGCCTAATTAAATCAGCTTTTCATCTTCGGCTGGAGCTTTCCTTGTTTTTTTGGCCATGCCCATCTCCATCACACCGTCGTGTGATTAAGGAATTAGTGCACTTCGCCCAAGAGCGGCTGCACTAAGCTGTGCGCAGAGCAGCTCCTGTGCCTGTGAGCCTGGTGCTCGCTGATGAAATTGCTGGAGATTGGCTTTTGAGGCCAAGCTGTGATAAGTAACAATTAGGAGCATCTGGCGATGCTGGGAGTTGCATCTCCTGCTGGGCCCACTCCTGCTGCTGCTCCCCCGGCAGCGTGGCCCACCTGGTACTATATAAACCCCACAGGTTTGCCCAAAGGCAGGTTCTCCCCTTCCTCATCTCAGCCATGGCAAGGGAAAATAACCACCACAAATGGGACACCGAGTTGTTTCCTCTCCTGTTCCTTTCAACAGGGGCATTTACCAGTGCATTCACCCCGGGCTGTGCTTCCTCCTCGTCTCCTTCCCTGCTGGTGGCCAGGGCTGGCCCCTGGTGTGTGCAAGGCAGGGCAGTGCCCTGTGCCTGCTTCAGGGGTCAGAGGAACAGACAGGCACCGGACAAAATGAGCTCCTGGTGCTTTCAAGGTATTTTTTCCCTGTGACAGCTCCCAGGGAACGTGCTCAGTAATAGCTCAGCATCCCCGGCATGGTGTGGGGATGAGAGGCGAGGAGCCTTTCTATTTCTGCAGGCTCCTGGCCACCACCACGTTAACCCTCTGCTCGCAGCCACTTGCTTGCAAGGCGCCCCGTGCTGCTGTGAGCTGCAGAAGTGGCGAGGCCGAGCAGCTGGGAGGTGACATCTATGGCATAGTACAGCCACAAGTCCCGATAATCCCAATATCACACTGGCTGTTGTCAAGTGGGCTGAGATCTTCCACGTGCCTCAGAGCCCTGCAGCAGGGGACAGGGACACAGGGACGGGGCGCTGACCTGCCTGATAGCAGAGGAATGCAGCTGTGCAGGCGGTGAGCAAGCAAGAGCTGGTAGGTGCTGGGGTAGCACCAACGTGTGCTGCTGGGCTGGCTCGGCCCCAAGCAATAATTTGCTGCCTGAGCTGAAAGGAGCTGGTGGTGCTGGGCTGGGTAAGAAGGGGAAGAGCTCTTCCCACGGCTACGGTCATCATCACAGGCTCGGGGTAAGTTCCCGGAGGATGTGGTTCAGAAATCAGTTGCTGTGTATTATTTTCCTTTGGTTCATAAGCAAAACACAAGGGTGAGCAAAGGCTCCTCAGCACTTCCAGCACTGATTTTCTTGGCCAAATATTGCAGCAGCCTCTTTGGGCCTGTGTCTGTCAGACGGGCATGGGCTGAGGACTAGCTCAGCTAAAGTATTTTGGGAACCAAGGATAATAAGTGCAAAGGAAGTGCAAAGTTTTTATTATCTTAGAAAGCCAGGACCACCCTCCATTTAGCACTTAGGCTCTCCTGTAGGTTTCAGATAAGGCTTTCAAAGATACTTGGATGTTTCCCAGTGTTACCTCTTCTAATATTGACCTTTATAATTTTACAGAGGTAAATACCACTGGAACCAAGAGCCGTGCCTGTGCCGCTGCTTGGTGTGATATTCATCCCTTCCTCTCCCCCCTGCAGGACTCCCCAGGGCCTGGCACAATCCCACAGCACCCAGCCCGTGCCGTGGGGACCCTTCCTCCTCGCCGAGCCCCGGTGCCAGCTCCGACGGGGCCGCTGCTGGTCGCAGCCACAGCTCGGGGACGCGGCAGCGCCTGTCACCTGCTTTCAGCGCCGGAGCCGCGATGCTGGATGACACGGCAGAAACGTGTGCGGTATTTAGGGCACGCTCAGCGCCGGGGGCAGGGGGATGGGAATTCATTAGCGGCGCCACGTCTCTTTTAATCAAGAGGCAGGTGCTGCTTCTCCTCGGGCTGCGGGCAGGGGTGGCGGTGGAGGAGCTGCGGGGATGCGTGCTGAGCGGGGGAGAGGATGGGGCTGGTGATGCTCGCGAGGTGTTCGTGCCAGGGAGAAAGGAATATTACTTAGGGTGCCCTAGCAGGGGTGAAACATAGCAGGACGGACAAAACCAGGAGATAGCCGGGTCGGGCCCCTTGCAGGGAAGCCCCCAAGTGATGCCCAGCACAGAGGCTGGGAGCCAGGCTGCATTGCCCGCCCTGGCAGCCACCACAGCACTGTGATCTCTTCCAGCACTGATGCGCTGATACTAAAATATGAATTACTGTGCCAAAAAAAACTACATTTCCCAGTTTCCCTTGCAGCCCAGGGGAATAAGCAATTGGAAGATTTAAATAGACCAGACCAGAAGCAACCAACCTTTGGCACAAAGCATTTCCCTCCTCTTCTTCCAATCTATTGGCTGTTTAACCTTTTTCCCTGGCACTGGAGTGGCTGCCAAGCCTGGCATTAACTTTCCTTCCAAGCTTGCTAGGCCCATGAAGTAAACAGCCATGTGCATTCCTTACTCTATATTTAACAGCTGCAGTCTGTGCTGGGGGCAACTGCAACAGAGGGGAACCTTTGTAGCTTCCCAAATCCCCAGCTCGTGAGGGTGGGAGTGGGGGAAGCTTTCCTCAGGGAGAAGAGGGATTTCTCTCTGTCCCGGTGTTTGCAAAGCAGGTTCCGTTTGCGAGAGACTGCAATGCCAGCATCCCAGCCGCGGTCCAGGGCGCGAGACAGGAACAATGTCCTGAACAGGGCTGAGTTCCTCTCCCTGAACCAGCCCCTGAAAGGGACCCAGGAGAGCAGGAGCCAGGGGAGGAAGCAGAGCGGCCAGGCGGGAGCAGCCGGCGCCCAGAACAGCAGCCCCAAGGAGCGGAGGCAGTCGCAGCAGCTGCCCGAAGAGGACTGCATGCAGCTCAACCCCTCCTTCAAGGGAATCGCCTTCAACTCCCTGCTGGCCATCGACATCTGCATGTCCAAGCGGCTGGGAGTGTGCGCCAACAGAGCCTCGTCCTGGGGAGGCGCCCGCTCCATGATCAACCTCCTGGGGATAACGGGGCACGGGATCCCCTGGATCGCGGGCACGCTCATCTGCCTGGTGAAGAGCAGCACGCTGGCGGGCCAGGAGGTCCTCATGAACCTACTGCTAGGTGAGTGGCAAAGCTCCTTCCTTCCCCGCCGGGAAAGCCCAGCCCTAGTCACAAGGGACAGCGGCATCGGGACTCCTCCTCTGACTGCTCCCACCGCCGGCGGGGTCAGGCAGCAGGCAGTGACCTTTTGGGTGAATGCGGCACTTATCAGCCACCTTGGCAGCTTTGGGATGGTCAGAGATGGATGCTGCAAAAAGTTTTCTAAGGGGGTGGAATGGATCCCGGTAGCCGGCCATCCCTGCAGGGCAGGGGCAGATCCGCGGCCCCGATGAGGCAGGGTTGGTCCGAGTCGGGCCAAGAAAGTGTCTGTGATGTGCAGGTGGATACCAGCAGCAGTGCCCTTGATTTATGGTCTTCTGCCTTGCTAGTTGGTCAGGTTGGGGAAAACATAAAGATTTTAATCTTAACACGTGGATCAGAGGCAGAAGGTATCCTCAAGAGAAAAACATTTCTATCCCCTCTGCACCTCCTTGTGCAGACCCTGACCCCACATCTCCGCAGCCGCTCAGAGTAGTCCCATCTCCTTCCCTGCTGCCGCTTCGTCTCGCATCCCTCGTCCCAGGAGGACCTTTCTCGCTGCTGGCCCCATTTCCACACGCTAGCTTGACCCAGAGGCTGTTAGAAGGGATCAGATCTCTCCTGCCAGCCCCCTTTTTTTTTTTGTGGGGTGGTCGGTCTCCTTGCCCCTGCGGACTGGGGGGAGCTGTGCAGAGGGCCTGACCCAGCCCCATGGCCCCACATCCCACCACGACCATGCTGAGCTCTGGGTGCGACTTTCCCCACATCCAGGCCGCAACCCACCCTGCCCGTGTCCACCTGAGGCACTTGCTCTTCCCTCTCTTCTGCCTTTGGCCTGTGGCCTGGTTATCACTTTTTTTTATGACTAATTGCTAGTTCATCTGGCTGAGGTCACCCCGGCGTTTCACCCTCCCCCAAAAACCAGCCGGCGGAGCTCCCACTTTTGGTCAGCACGAGGAATTGACGTTAGATTTAGGCCTTTGCTTTTTAGGGAGCCTGCAGTAGGCACCTCAGGAAAGGGACGTCCTGTTCTCAGGGGCTGCCTGCGATACGATACGTTCTGCAGCACAGTCCCAGCTTTTTTTTTTCAGAAGTTCTTCCTTCAGAGAGGGCAACGATTGCACTGAACTGGCTTGAAAAGCACAGTTGCGGCCTCCTTTTCTCCCCTCTGCCTTTGAAGGAGCCTGTCCCCGTCCTGTGACATCTAACGAGGGGAGGCCGTGGCGGGGACGGGCCGGAATAGCATCGGCGTGATGCAGAGCCCGCCGGTGTCAGCAGTTCTCCCAGGGGCTGCCTGGTGCTCTGGGTCAAACCCTCACTGGGAAAAAGAAGCCCTGTTTAAAAGGGCATGAGCATGAAATAGGAGGCGGCCTGCATCAGCCGGCACAGTTTCCAGAGGTCTCTTGACCTGAGAGCCTTTGACAGTTCTGGAGCCTGAAAACCGACCTCTTTGACTCCAAAATATTTGAGGTCTTTATGACGAGCTAATGCCTCTTTTGGCTTAAAACCAGTAAAGGTTTTCTCGCTCTTCCACTGCCATTGAGGAGGCCAAACACAAAGCCAGCTCCAGGTTGCATCGAAACTTTGAGTGTCGGGTGATGGCTGGGAGAGCTCAGTCCTGCATTTTCGGGTCTCCTTGGTTCAAAAGTGCTGCCCAGGGCAGCTTGGGGACTCCACAGTCTTGGTTCCTTGCTCCCTTCCCTTGTTGCTGCCTGCCAAAAGAGAAATGGGTTAAATTGTGTGAAGGGCTAGCTCACGGCCTGACCTGACAGCTCTGTAGGTCTTGCAGCCCTCCAAAGAGTTTCCTTTGAATTTTTGGGTTGAACTGTGTGGTGCCAGGAGTTGGACTCGATAATCCTTGTGAATCCTTTCCAACTCGGGATATTCTCTGATTCTTTGTCCCCCCTGCAGACCACGCTGCCTGGCACCGACCAAGGTGCCCGGAGCCTCTCTTCGTCAGCATCCTCGGCAGGACTCGTGTCACCCTGCAGAGCAGGATCTCTGCTGTGAGCGTGGCCTTGGCTTGATATTTAAGATTGCAGTCAGGAGCTCCTAGTAGCAGAGCAGCTACTGCCGTAACGCCTGCATTGCTGATGGACGGAGGAGTCCAGCAGGGGAGCGTGGGGTTGGCAGACCCAGACCAACCATGAGATGCGGTCCCTTGAGCTGATAGGAAGGGTGTGATGCTGCATCTGGCATCCCGGGTCCCTCTCACTGTTTTTTTTTTTTTTTTCCCTGGGTTGAGACCCAGCAGGCTGTGGTGTGAAGCCCTTCTGGCTGGGGACAGGTCAAAGGGAAGGGAGCATCCCCGGTGCTTCCCTGGTGCCCTGGAAGGAGGGGAGCAGGGAAGTTGGGGTTGTCTACGGCACCCCTTCTTTACCTCCCCTGGCTCTCCTCCCTCCCCGCGGCTTGCTCAGGGTTTGATACATCAAGCAGAATTTCTGATGCAGTCTCTGGGCAGGGAGCCAGCCCATCATAGAGCACTTGTTTAGGATTTGCAATCAGGCTTTCAAGGCGAGGAGACAGGAGACTGCTGAAATGGGACCGGGAACCTGGCAGGAGCACCACTGCAGATGGAGGGGGGGCACTCGCACCGGAGGAGCTCTTGGTAGGATCTTTGCCAAGACGCGTGGGAGCATTTAGGGTGAGGGGTTCTGACCTCCCTCCCTGGGGCGCTCCATCCCTCCCAGCTGCTGATGTTGATTAGCAACCCCCAGCAATGTTTTCCCTCCACAGTTGTCATCTGTGATGGAATTTATTGATTCTCCTTCTCATCGTAATCTTTTTCCAGCAAATGCCAAACAGCCAGAGAGGCACGGTCACAGCCTGTTACTGAAAAGATGGAAGAAATCAGATATCTGTGCCCACTGTCAAAATCCCTCTGCCAGAATGTGCTTTCAGGAAGACTGGCTCAGTGTTGCCAGCCCTGGCTGTGAAAGAGTCAGGAAGAAAGTCTGCTCCCCCTCTGCCACATCGAGAAAATCGTGACTCAGGAAACCCCCCAGTTTAAGTTCGTTTTAGTTGTTTGCCAGTGTTGGGACTTTTAGGACCATCCAAACTTTCCTCTGCAAGGATTTTGTGAGAACTGATGTGCTTAGAAAATCATTTGAACTTTACAATTGAGCTTTCAGAGGGAAAATAGGCATAAAGCTCCCACTAAAACTATCAGAGCTGCTCTAGAACCAGACAGAAAAAGCGTTAAGCCCTGAGGGAAAGCAGTACCTTGGTTTCTGGTTCTGATCCATCTGGTGAGGATGTGGATCCAAATTTAGTGATTCATTGACTGCAAAGCCAGCAAAGAACATTTGGATCATCGATCTAACCCACGGCTAAATACAGGCGGTAGCACATCCCTTAATTTATTCCCGTTCAATTTGCTAAGGGAAAAAACCCAAACACTCAATCAGATGTAAAATTTCAAGTGGCGGTGAACTTGTCAGAACCATTTCTGTATTACTGCAGTGGTAGGTGTTCTCCCCGGCGCCTCGCTCTTACTTTGACTGTTCCCTTCCCTCCGCTGCCTCTGCATACCTTTGTCTCTTCAGCCGAGAGGCTCTTTTATCCAGCATCCCTTCTGCCTTTCAATGTTTTGGATGGTGCTCAAGTCACCTCTTCACCTCCTATTCATTAAGCTGAACAGACTGATCTCGTTAGGCTGATGGGCTTTCCAGATCCAGGCACCTTCTTAGAGTGATGGGGATGGAATATGGTGATCTACCCAAAGCGGTGCTTTCGGTGAAGTCCCCCTGTTGTGTTCAGAGCCAAACTGCCACCCATCACCGTGATCCTTTGCATTTTCAGCTGTGGTCCGGCTGTGTGCCTTTGTAGGAGGATATCTGGTTGGTTAACGCTGGCACGTGGATGTGTTTGTATACGGTGTGAGATACCTGGTTCAGCTTTGGTCATGGCTTTGTGAAATAGGTTCTGAAACCTGGTGGTGGCTGTGTCCCCGTGTCCAGCTGTGACATGGGCAGTGGTCCTCACCCATCACCTGCTGGCTCTGCACCCTGTTCTGACAGCTGGGCAGCTCGCTGCTGCTGCCACCGAGCATTTATCTCCACCCGGGGAAACAGTGCCACGGGCACGTCGTGGGGAGCAGCTGCAGGATGGGTCACTTGCTACATGGGGAGGAAAGGAAGGGAGGCCAGGGTCACCTCTCCAGGCCTGGAGCTCGGCCAGGAGTCGGTCCTTGCTCTCTCCAGCCTTCTCCCTGGATGCAGACCTAGCGCTAGGCTGGTTGGGAACCAAGCCATAATACGCCGAGGCACAGTCCCCTGCAGCACTGGGACTTTGTCGTGAGCAGAATGTATGTATTTATAAATGTATTTGTATTTATAAATATATATAGGGACGGGGCTCCGCAATCCGCCCATGCAGCCTGCAAGCAGGAGCAGGCTGGCAGGAATGGTAGGTCAGGGAGGAAAGAGAGAGACGAAATGTCCTCACCAGGTCCCCTGAGACCCCCTGTCCCTCCTCTAGCAGCACACAGGTACTTCGTGTATGGGGATGCTTTCCTTTGGAGTCTGTGCGGTGAAAATTCAGATCGCTGTACAGCCCGGGGCTGTTAAAGGTCACTGAGCAGATTAAATGCCCAGGCAGCACGGACGAGCTCATCCCAATGAGCCTCGGGGCTCGGCAGCCCAGCCCCAGCAGAGAGGACGGGGAGCTGCGCTGGCAGATGGATCAGTCTGTGCGCAGCGGAGCTTGCTAAGCTGAGAGCCCCAGAGATGGTTTGGGGCCAGATGTGTCTGTTTTTTCCCTTTCGTTTTCCCACTGTGAGGCTGGGGATTTTCTGAGCTAGACGGGGCAGAAAGCATTTCAGCGGGGAAGGAGCAAGCAGCCTGGGAGCGTGTCCCCTGCTTTTGGGACCGCTCCCAGCCTTCTGCTCATCCCCTCCCGTGAAGCTGGACACGTGCAGGAGGCTCAGCCCCAGCCCTGCTGCCCTGCCAGTGCCCGCTGGCATCTCAGCGGGGTTGCAGCACATCTGCCCAGAGGGCAGGAGGGTGCAGGCAGGGAGTAACCCGGCGTGACCGACCCGTGGTGGGTGCTGGAGGGCCCAGCCTGACATTAAATATTCCTCTTCATCGCGTCAGGCTGTAGTGAAAGTCCCTGGTTATTTGGTGCCATCCTCCCGTATCCCTGCTGAGCTCGGGCAGCGTGACTTTTTCCTTCCTCGCCTGCCTGCTTTACAGCAAGTGCATTCCTCTGCAGGGCAGGCAGTGCCTGCAGTGTCCCTTCGCACAGAGGACAGTCAGTGACAGCCCGGGGCCCGTTTCACAGAGGCTGGAGAGGGCACGGGGGATATTTCCAGGGACCAGCACAGGGTCTCTGCCAGCCGCTTGGTGCTGCCTGTTTGGTGCTGGGCACGGTGTGAGCCCCACGTCCCCACCTGCAGCCTTTGGGGCACTGTAGGGAGCTCAAAGCCCAGCTTCTGTGCGGAGCCAGCAGGCAAAGCGTTCCCCGGTCTGAATGCAGATTGCAAGAGAAAAGAAGTGCGAGGGTTGCTGAATGGGAAGAGGGGGAATAAACAAGGGAAATGAGTCATGCTCGTGTCTGTCACTCCCCAGCAGCTTCCCCGTGCCCCCGCCGCAGCGCTGCGAAGGGACCAGAGCTGCCTGCCTGCTGCACTGCCAGCCCTGCCGGGGCAGCTGAGCAGGGCTCTGCCCCGAGGGGCATCCCTAGAAAAGGGTGAGGGGGGCTCGGCCCCGACACCTCGGCAGGAGCAGAGGCCGGGTGGAGGTGCAGAAAGCAGCGGGATGAGCAGCAGGGGCAGGGAGACTGGTCGGGTACCTGGGTCCAGGCCAGGCTCGGTGGAGGACAGCGATGGCAAGGGGGGAATTGCTTCACCTTTCTCTTTTTCCTCCCGTTGGCAGAAAGCTCCATGATTTCGCCTAAACTGCAGTTCTGGTCGCAGCCTCCATCCCTGTGCACGCAGGGCTGCTGGACGACCTCGCTGCGCCGTGTCCTTAAAGCGCTGTGAGATGTGGGTTGGAGGCCCTGTGAGCACCCTAGAATCAACCCCTGATTTTAATTAATTAATTAATTAATTAATTAATTTGCCATTTTGCTTTATTGAAGGCAGCGGGGTGTAAGCACAGGCCTAAGCAGCGCTGAGGCTGAGCTCCGTGCGTGCTCATCCCCGCGATGCTGCTGCAGGGAGGCACCTCCTGCACCGCTGGCACCGAGCGCGGGGACATCGCTGGCTCCTGCAGCCCTTCTGGGAGGCAGCTGGGTGCTCGTGGCACCTCGTCGTGAGCTGCTCAGCTCATTTCCTTCATCAGCGTGAGCCCTTGTCACTTCAGCCACCCCCTTGTCCCCAGGCCATATAGAGCCCCGGTAGGGCAGGCATGCTCGGTGATGGGTGCTGAGATGCAAACTGCCCAGCACCCATGGGGGATTTCCAAAAGGGCAGAGCTCCAGGCAGCCTCTGCATACACTCGGGGCTGTTTCTGATCTTCTAGGGCATAGCAAGTCTGGTCTCAGTCATTGGGGGTTTTTTAATTAACTGCACAATGCTGATTTCTGCCATTCTTTCACCTCCCCGTGGCCACTTAACCCAGCGCGCCCCGCACCCAGCGCCCAGAACTCTCTGCTGCTTGTTCAGCCAAAAAATAACCTCCCCCAAAACGCTGCAGTGCCTGATTCACTGCTTCGTAACCGTGTCGTGCCATCTGTGACTTTCTGTCAGTTCTTGCACCTAATGGTACCGCGTTTGGGGAAGTAAATGAAGGAGAGGAGTTCACTTCCAGAGGAGTGAGGCTCGTCCAGCTGCCAGCAGCTCCACTGGAGAGCGGGTGTGGGTGCTCTGAAACCTGCACCTTTCGTTAGCGTCAACCAGTCAAGGCTGCAAACAGTTCATTTTCCAGGTCAGGGAGCCTGCAGGAAATTTGGGAAGATCGTTTCAGAAGCAGTAGGATGAGGCGTGTAAGTAAAAACTGAACAGTTAAAGTTCAGAACTAAATTTGGGGAAATAAAACTAATCCTACTGGTGGAGCAAAAGGAACTGTTTCGTAGGAAGGGTGACATTTGTCTGAAGTTGGCTAATCTGGGAAGCAAAGCACCTTCAAAGCCAGCGTGGCTGCGAGCACGTGTGTGCTCCACGGGGCCGTGTGGCCTCTGGCACAGTGGGACCGGGGACAAAACAGGGGACAGGCTTCTGCTGCATCCAGGCACGGAGCTGCTGCCTGCCTCGTCCCTGCTTTAATATGGGCAGGGGACAAGTCCGTCTGCTGCTGCACCTGGGGGCTGCCGAGCTCGGGATGTGCTCGCTCTCTGCCTCTCTCATGTCACCAAAATTCCCCTTTTCCTCTCCCGTGTGCCCAGCTCCTCGTGGCTGGGCTGCAAGCTGGCCTGGCTCCTCCAGCGGTCCCATGTGCACAGAGTCCTGTGGGTCTGTGCTGCAGGAACAGATGAGGCCAAAGGCTTTTTTTTTTGGCTTTCTCCTGTTTTTCTCTCCCCCAGCACTGCACCCAGGCTGGGGTTTTGGTAATGTGTTTGTATTAACTGCTCGGCTGGAGTCTGCCTGGCCCCGGGAGATGCTGCCTGGCTCCAGCCCGGGCAGGCGATGCCAATGGGCAGTGAGTGCTGCCCCTCGCCCCCGCCACGATCACAGGGGACATGTCAGGGACAGGGACATCCAGCTGCTTCGTCTCCACTTCAAGGAGAGGGCTGGGGGCTGCCTTGGCTTCGCTAAGGCCAAACTTGGAGTTTGTCCTTGTGCCCTGCCTGCACAGGGTTTGCCTCTTCTGCTCTCCGCTCCTAATGGGCTCCTAACGTCTGGTGGTAGGAGCAAGGCAGATAATTGTTTTCCTTCTCTTATTAATAGATATAAAATGTCTGCCCAGGGGGCTCGCTCTCAGCTCATTTACTGTGCGTCTGATGCCAGATGTTGGCTGTTTACGATACCAAGGTGATCTCTGATGCTAAAATTGTCGCAGTCAGGCAAGGCTCGCTCTCTGGGTTTGTGCTTTAAGGAAGTTTGGGATGCTAATAGAGCTCGGGGTGATCGGATGGTTCTGCTGTGCTTCCCTTCATAGCCAGGGCAGAGGGGAAACTCTGGAGCTTTTGAGACAAACGTGAAAGGAGCAATGGGCGAGAGCAAATCCTTCCTTTGGTGGCTCTGCTGTGCTTTCCATCCAATTCTACCCACGTGTGTGGGAAGAGCACGGTGTGAAAAGCTTATCACTACAGCTCCCTGCTCCTCTCATCTCAGCCCTCTTCGCTGCCCGACAGCCCCGGCCATCTCCAGCAAGGGCAGGCCACTAAATCAGCACCAGGCTCCTTCCAGGGTCCCTCCTGAGGCTCTTTTTCCTCCAACCTTTGGTGCTCCCAGCCTGGACAACGTGCACATCCCTATTTTAGGGACAGGGGGAGGGTGGACCACGGGTGAGGCTGCTGGTCTGAAAACAGCTAGGGCTGTGGTTGGCTTTGGGTGGCCAGCGGGCACCTCGGGGAGCGCAGAGCCCCCCCTTACAGCTGCACTGCCCACGGGTGCTGCTGATAAAACCCCCCCTTGCCTGGAGGAGGATTTTGTTTGCGCTGAGCTGAAACAGCAGCAGGGAAAAAGTCAGCGGAGCCCGAGTCCAAGCAGGTATGTAGGTCAAGGAACTGCAAGGGGACAGGAGCTGGGCTGGGGGGGCTGAGCGATGGCAGCGTTGGTGCCTGCTGGGCGTTGGTTGTGCCCCCCAGGCAGGGCGATGGGACCCCCCCATGCCTGGGGCCGGGGCAGGGGGTGCTGCTGAGGCTGCTTCCCCCCGGGGTGTGCAGCCTGCAGGGAACAGAAAGTGCAGGGGGAAGCGACAGAAAAAGCACCCGGTGGAGCAATCTTGGTTTTGGTTCTGTTTTTTCTTTTAACGGCAAATTAACCCCCGGTTTTAATGCCGCCGTGCCTTCAGATCATGAAACAGGAGCACATGAGGCTTCCTGCTTTCTGGGCACCGTTTGATGAAAATCTAACCTAGCAGCACTGAAGGTCCATTTGATTCATCCTCTGAATTAAAGGGGCACAAAAGCAGCCCTTCGGTTTGTTATCCGTGCTCTCACCACCCCCGTGCACACACACCTGCCTCCCTCGAGCTGCCCTGACACCACCTCTGACCAGAAAAAAAATATTTTGGAAGTGCAAAATAAGGACGGGCAATGGCCAGTTTGTGTATTTGAAGTGTTTGTGCCCTGAGCTTCGGGCAGATTTGGTGAGGGAAGGTCTGTAGGGGGTGCACCCAGTGTCTGGGACCCTATGGGGTGCTCCGAGGGGAGCGGGTGCTGCTCCCCTGCTTTCCCCCAGGCGGAGCAGGAGGTGCCCGTGGCGGTGTGAGTCTCCTTGGCATCGCCGTCAGGAGCTGAAATCAGCACTCTGCCTAATGAGGAGGGCCGGGGAAAAGCAGAGGAGGGGATTTAGGAGAAACGAAAAATCAATGCGAGGAAATAAATTGACAGGGCTGTTGGCCGGGAGAAAGGGGGCTGGGATGAAGAGGAGGAGGATAAAGTGCTGACGGGTTTCGCTCCGGAGCAGTTAAGGACAAAAGGCGACGTGGTGCTGAGTCCTGGAGCTGTGGGGACCTCGTCCCTGCTGCCACCAGCCTGTGCTTGCTGGGCTGGGGGGTTTGTTCCCCTGCCTGCCCTTCTGGCATGCAAAAGGGCAGGCAGGGGGGATCCCTCCTGGCTCCACATCCGCACCCCCAGGTGCTGTTTCTAGCTCAGGAGCCCTTTTTCTTAATTGCCTGACTTTTCCCTTGGCTCTCCATCTCCTGATGCTCTTTTCTTAGTGAAATCCAGCAGCTCGGTGCCACCTGGCTCTGGGCAGGGGGAGGCGTGCTGCTTGCGGGTGACTTTGTGGTGGCGTGGGGTGACCGCACGGTGGGCACGGATGCGTCCTGGTGGCACGGAGCAGGGACACGCAGCCTGGTGCTTCAGGAGGAGGGCCGGCAGTTTCCATTTTAGCTTCGCCGATCCTTTTTTTCTTCCCCAGGCAGGTCGCTGGCCTCTGTGGTCGGGGTTCCTGCTCTGTGTGGTGGTGATAACGGCGCTCCCCTGCTCACGGGTGAGCCGGGGTGGGGGCAGCAAACACCCGGGTGCTGATTTGTGGGTGCTGGGGGCTGCCTGCAGCACTCACCGGGCCAGAACTACCACAACCCTCATGCGCTCTGCCATGAAAACCACCCCTGCCTTTTTCTCCTGCCTCTGACCTCTCCTCGCCTCTCGTTTCGCAGCCCTCCTGCTGGACATTGTGATCGTGGCGGGCCTGCAGAAGCTGGCCAAGCGCAAGGGCCCGTACGACGTGAGCCCCGGCGTGTTGGACTACCTGACCATGGACACCTACGCGTTCCCGGCCGGGCACGCCAGCCGGGCAGCCATGCTCTCCAAATTCTTCCTCAACCACCTGGTGCTGGCCATCCCCCTCCGCATCCTGCTGGTCATTTGGGCCCTCTGCGTGGGCTTCTCCCGCGTCATGATCGGACGGCACCACATCACCGACGTCCTCTCCGGCTTTGTTTTCGGCTACTTGCAGTTCCGGCTGGTGGAGTTGATATGGATGTCTTCCAACACGTGCCAGATGTTGATATCCATCTGGTGAACGTGGAGGGCTTGGTGCCTTTGCACTGGGAACTTGCAGATACGTTCAGAGTCTCCCTCCCAGTATTTTCTACGTGTTGTTTGTCGGAAACACTTGTCCCTTCCATGAGTAGTGGCGTTTTTTAATGTTGCTTCTCCCCCCGGAAAAAAAAAAATATATTCTTGCAATGGGTCTGGTTGTAGCACCCAAGGGCCGGACCTGTGATTTCGGCCGTATTCTCAAACTATATTTGGACAGCAACCAAATTAAGCTTTACGGGTGAGAGAAGCGAGCTAAGTGTCTGCCTTGGGGTGGCTCACAGCAGCACCACGGCACGTCCTCAGCATGGGCAGCACCTGAGAGCCTCCTGAGGACACGTTTGGTAACGTTTTTGAGGCTAAATGATTTGGGCCGCAGTGCTGCGACTGTGTCCTGTGCAGTCAGGGCACCGCTGGCGTTTCGCAGTTAATAAATAATCCTAAAAATCCTGCCCGGCTTGGTTCTTGTGAGGGAAGGGACGGAGGCCACCTGTGTGACACAGACACGGTGCTGTTGCTTTCCCTTGTTGCTGTTTCCCTCTTGTTGTTGTTCCTCCCCAGCTGTCCCGTGCCCAGGTAACAGCCACGCTCAGCGTGTTGTAGCCGAAACGGCTCACCTCTCACGACTGGCTCAGAAAATCCATGTTGTGCACAGAACCATCCCGTTCTCTGTGGTTTTCCTCTCTTTAGAGGAGAGTTTGGTGTTTGCTAGGTGGCAGGAGACACTACCAGACCCTGCACCTTCCCTGGCTGGATGCTTCAGCAGATGTGCCTGTCCTCCTGGCCATCCCAGCTGAGCAAAACACACCTGGTTTGCAATGCCAGGCAGCAACGAGATGGGTCCCGTGCTCCCACCCCTCCCCAGGGCTGGGGAGCCCTCTTCTTGCAGGGCAGGCCGGTGAGAAGGAGGCGACGTGCAGATAACGCCGGTAGCAGGCTGCTAACATTTGCTGCTCTTTGATAATTAACATGAAAAGGAGACGAACAGAAAATCCATCCCTGGCAGGCGTCTCCAGCTGGGAGCCCTGGGAGCCGGTGACTTTCTGTGCCGAGCGGGAGCGTGGGCACCGCGGAGGCCACCGCGTCCTTTCGGCGAGCGTCCCGCAGAGTCCCCCTGCTGCGAGGGTCCCTGGGGAGGCTGTGCCGTGGTGTCCTCGGGGACAGGGAGCTCTCAGTGCCACCGTTCCCCCAGGGCTGTTGGGTTGCTGCAGCAGCTGGCCTCGCAGCAGGGGGGGACTTGGTGCTGGCTCCCCCCCGTGCTTGTTGGACGGGGGCGATGCTGCGGCGGGGAGCAGAGATTTGCAGGGTTTGCATTCACCAACCTTCTCCTCCTCCTGCGGAGACCCACATGGAGAAGTGATCCGTGGTTCTTGCTCTTTCTTCCAGGCATTATTACGCCTGGCAGAATTTCTCCTCACCCCAGGAAGGACAGGGCTGTGTTACTGCAGCTCTGACAGCACGAACGTAGCTGGAGGCGGTGGGTACCCGAAGGAGCAGGGGAAGGCTTTGCCTTGATTGCTCTGCGGGAAGCTCTCCCTTTGGAGGTGTTTTACCCCAACCTCTAGGTTTTATTCAGTCTTTTTAGATTCATCTACAGCCGTGTTGCTGGGTCTCCTCGCACCTGTGTTGTCTTCTCCTGGTATGTGCTTGATGGTTTTGGAGGAGCTCCACCTGGCCGTGGCGGTGCCATCGGCTGCGCTGCTGCAGCCCTGCGGAGGGAGGGCAGGGGCAGGAAGGGTCCGGCTCTGCCTGGGGACGTGCACGTTTTTGTGGAGCCCCAGCCTGTTTCCAGCAGCCCTGGACGTTTGGGGGGGCCGCCAGCACCACCTGAAGTTGCCGAGTCTCCCCTTCGCTCTTAGCACCAAGAGGTTTTAAAAAAATCCCACCTCGGTGAGGCAGATACCAGATGGTGAGGGCACGGCACTCATTTGGGTTGAAAACCTGCAGAATTAGCCCAGAGCAGCTCCTTGCTGTGGTTCCTCTGCTGCTGCTCTCCTTCCACCAGGCTGCTGTGGCCATCAGGCTGCGCTGGGGTTCGCAGGACGGGGCTGGCTCCCATGTGGGGTGCTCCTGGCAGCCTCCCCCAGCACCAGCACCCCCGGAGCCCCTCAGCACCACCATCCCCAGAGCCCCCAGCCCCTGGTGCGTGGATGCTGGGAGAGCTGCGGCCCCGGTGCTGGCGTCCTCGCTGCGGGGAGGTTGTGGCAGAGCCCCCGAGGCGAGTGGCACAGCACCCACGGCGTGCCTGATGCGGAGCCTGCCTGGAGCGCTCCTCCCTGCTGTGCCGAGGGTGCCAGCATCGCTGCAGCCAAATCCAGCTTCTGTCTCTATGGCAACAGCCAGGGATGGGGGAGCCCTCCCGTGTCCTTAAGTGTCCCCGCATGTGCTGGGTTACCCGTTACCTCCCGGGGCAGGCAGGAGGCCCCTGGTCTTGGGGATGCAGCCGTGTGGGCTGGGGGATGTGGGGGGAGCGGTGTCAGGGTGACCTGGCTCCTCTGCAGGTAAGGTGCAATCTGGGGGGGGCTGTTCTCAGCTTCCAGGCTGGGTAACACAGCCAGCCGTCCTGCTGCAGGCTGTGCGGGGAGCTGGAAGGGATTCAGCACCCCCCCCCTGCACCCACAGGGATGGATGCTGAGTGTTTTGGCTCAGCGGCAAGGAGGGCGCAGCAGCAGGGGAAGGAAAATGTCCCCGGGCTTTGGGCTTTCGATCCGTGCAGATGCTGCCTGCCTTCCAGGTCCTGTGTGCAGCGAGGAGAGCGGGGCTGTCCCTACAGCTGGGATCCAGCCCCGGGGGGCTTCTCCCTCCCCGGAGGTGGATAGGGATGGGATGGGATGGGATGGGATGGGATGGGATAGGATGGGGATGGGGATCAGCACCATCAGCCGTGGGCTCCTGCCCATGGGCCAAAGTGCTGGGGCATCGTCTGGCTGCGCTCTCTGCTCGCTTCAGATTTAGCAGGGGCTGTCAGAAACACTGTGGGTCTTGCAGGTTTGTTACACAGAAGTCAGCAGCTGGGGACAATAATTTGGGGCCTCATCCTCCACTCCCCTGCAGCCCGTGCTGATGCTCACGCAGAGGTTGAGCCCTGGCTGCCCTGGGGAAGCTGGAGCAGGGTGCTGGGAGGCAAAAATTCAAATGGGCTGAGCTCCTTCAGGACTTCCCAGGGTCGTGGGTGCTCTCCCTGCACCCCCAGACCCCCAAATTCATCCACGCAAGGCTCGGGGAGGAGCCTCCTTCCTGGGGCACCGCAGCCAGGCGGCTCCGAGCACCTTCTGACTTTCGGTTCAGCTAAGAGGTGAGTTAGGAAGAAGCCCCAGAGGAGGAAAGCTCAGTGCATGGGCTCGGGGGGCTGCTGCCATCCGTGCCGCATGTGTCCGTGCAGGCAGCGGTGGTGGTGATTTCGTTTCTGATTCTGCTGCGTGCAGCCAGGGCTGCTCCTCCCCGCGCCCCAACGCTGATTGTGCTCGGCAGCAAAAAGGGATTTTAATTTATTAAAAACAACAACAAAAACAAAAAAACCTACAGAGGGTGCCAGGGAGAGTAGCAAAGCTGGATTATGTCCGTGGGCATATGTGGGAATCACGGCTGGGGTGTTGAGCTCCCCCTCCCCAGCCTAAGCCGGTGTTTTATTTGAACCTCGCTGATTTGGGCTTTGGTGGCCTCGGTAATGCCAAATGTGGTGGGACAAATCCTCACCGCATCAGGGCTGCGCTGCCCTCCCTGCCCAGGGCTGCTGGGGTCCTCTCTGTGGTCCCTTGAGGAAGGGGTGACCAAGCCCCGTGTCCCCCCCAGGACGAGGCCGGTGGTGGGGAGCTGGCTGGGGGGTTTGAGGGCTCGGGGGGAACAGGGAGGGCTCTAATACAAGATCTCCCTGCAGTAGCAGGGTGGTGGCTCTAGCTCACCCCGTGCTGGGTGTTCTTGGGCAAATGACCCCCTCTTCCTCACTCTGGGGTGCTTCTGATGGGGACAAGGGACCCATGGGTTTAACCCACTCTGGGCTTCAGACACTTCTCCCCGGTCAGGATGATCATCTGTGTGATTTTCAGCTCAGTTTTGGTATTGAAGCGATGACTGACCATGCCATTTCCAGGCTAAAAATTTAATATATCGGGCAAAGCTTAAAGAAACAGGATGGTGCCTCCCTTTTGTACAGGTGTGTGCTGCAGAGCCAGAGAGCCCCAAACAGCGACGGGGCCAGCTCCGGGCTGCAGAGGGGTGCAGATGACCGAGGTGTTCCCCTCCAGCATCCATTCCAGGGACCCTGGCTGACACCTCCCTGCCCGCTTAACATTTCCAAACCCAGCTAAGGCTGGGCAGGCACAGGGGGGGCTCTTTGCTCCCCACCTCGTTGGGACTCGGAGCAGCGAAGATCTCCGTGGCCATTCCCTGGGATGCAAGAGTCAAAGCGGATTACGGGTCCCTCAGCTGATCACATTTATTTCATTATGTGAGCGAAATCCCTCGTAAATACCACCCTCCCCCCCCCCCTCTCCTTTTCTTTTTATAAAAATAGAAGGCGGGGAAGAATTGCAGATTTAGGAGAAGTTAATCGCAGGGGTTGCATAAAACCGTTAACCTCGTGCAGCCCGAGCAGCCCCGGCTGCCGTGGGGAGGTGCTGAGGGATCGGGGGGCAGCACTTCCCCAGCCTCCCTCCGAGGGTTTTCCCTGGCAAACCCCTGCTTCCCGAGCAGGGGAAGCCTCTCCAGCTCGGAGGAATCTCATTCAAGGCTTGGCCGTGATGAATGGGTAATTAAAGCCTTGGAGCAAATTGGCTCAGTGGGTCTGGTGAGCGGGGTCGTACCGCAGCACCAGGCAGCCCTGCGGCAAACCCTGCTGGCCCCACACCACAGCTCAGGGCTCTTGGGAACACTGATGCTCTTCCCTTTGTGGTGTGGTCACTCCGAGCCTCTCAGAGGATGAGGATGGAGCTGGGGACCTGGGCATTGCCCTGGAATCTCACCCGATTTAAGTATTTCTAACCAAATTCCTACCAGGCGGAGCTGGCTTCCTCTCCCCAGAACGTGCCCTGTCCTTGCCGAGTCCCCTTCCCCTGACACCCCCTAGCTTATGGGATCCTGTCTGACTTTTTCCCTTCCCCGAGGACCAGCAGGCTTGTGCGAGACCATCAGCGCTGGAAAGCCAGACCTGCAGAGATTAATTAAAGAGCAACGGGATGATGGATGCTAGCGAAACACTTGCCCAGAGACCAAAGTGCCACACAGCGCTCACACGCACGGTGACAACGAATCCACCCCTGGCATCATGGTGCAGGTGCCCTGTCCCCACTGGGATTTGCACCTTGGAGCTGCCAGCCCTGCGTGGTCATGGTTTGCTTCCCCCCCGCTGCGAGGGGGTTATTTGCTTTAAATCCCGAACCTACAGCGGTGTATTAACGGCGCGGTAACGCACAGCCTCGGTGTCCAGTGTGAGCCAGGGGTTATATAAAACGCAGCTTCCTGGGAATCAGTGAGGTAGAGGAGCACGTGGAGGGATGTGGGGAGGATGTCTGGAGGGAGGCAGGAGGGAGATGATGGATCCGGAGGGGCAAAGAGGCCGAGCAGACCCACGGTGCTTCCTGGCAGGATTTGCTCCCGTCATTGCCCCGCAGCCCCCAGCCTGGGACATTTCCTGAGCCACGGAGCTGCTTTCTGGGGTCTTTTGTCCCTGGCTGATCACAAGAAGGGGCTCTGCAAATTTGACTGGAAATGGCAGCTTTTTGGTTTTGCTTTTTATAAATTCTATACGTTTTTTTCCTGCACCTGCAAACGAGCAAACAAACCCAAGACCAGAGGATAAAGCAAAACGCTGCCATCCGAAGGAAAAGCAAGTTTCCTACCAGGCTGTAAACGAACCCCCCAGCACAGGTCGGTTCTCCTGCCCCATCCCCAAAACGCAAGGCGATATTTAGGTTAAGGAAGTCCGGGGATTGTCCCAAACTCCTTCCCGCTCTCCCTGCTCGCTGAGATGGGAGAGGTGTGCCCAGGGCACGGAGGGACCCTACAGCATCCCCCTGCTCTGCAGGCAAGCAGCAGGCTCGGGGGCACCTGCCTCGCTCATCGCCTCCCCCTGGGAGAGCACAACCTCCTCGGGAGCCCTTGGCCGGGCAGGAGGATGCCCCTGCCCTGGGAGGAAGGCTGAGCTGGGTTCAATCCATCATCAATCAAGTCCCGCCGGGAAGGACTTGTAGGCCTTGCGGGGTTCCTGGTGGCGTTCCTTTTCTCAAAGCCTCCTGCAATAACAGCAGCCGTTGCTCGGCTTCCTTTCTAGATAACCTTTTTCCTGCTGCCCAACGTGTTTATCTGCTGCAGACAGACTGGCAAGATGAACAGGAAGGCTGATACCTTATCTCTGCCTCTCAAGGAGCTTATTTAAGTGCTGGAATGTGTCGCGATGGTAAACGATTGTTAAGAGCCTAATGAGGTACATGAACCTAAGGACAGGTCCTGCTGGGAGCGAGCACCTCGTCAGAAAGGAGACCCACGGGGCTACAGGACCCCAGGCCTTTTTTTGTCTTGTATCTCTCCTACAGTGTGAAATGCTTAAAGCCCAAAGCCGGAGCTCCTCGCCAGGCCGTGGTTAATGCTGCAGGCTGCTCCAGGCTACGTGAGGTTCGCTGTGTCCCTCTGATAGGGTTTTATCAGTGTCTGTGCTCGGTACTCGGCCTGGCCTCGCAGCGAGGGCTCACACGTGGTATCTGCACGGCCCCGCACATATTCCTGCTCGCCCTTTCATCTGGGCTCAGTGCAGGCAGCAGCGAGATGCTAACACATCCATAAAGGTAAATAGGATTTGAGAGCGATCGGGCTAATTGAAATGAACGGGGCTTGGCTGCTCAGCCAGCCTGATACCACGAAACGAGACCTCTCCGGGGACGCAGCAGGCCGGCAGAGCGTCAGCACTTCACTTATTTCAGCCACTGCAAGTGGCAACAACAGCGAGAGCAATTGCAGGCGCCGGGGTGTGAGCGCTGTGACAGCAGAGGGGCCAGGGAAAAGCAGCGTGGCCTGCGTGATGTCCCCAGCAGCTGCTGCAGAGGGGTGCGACAGGCTTATTTTTGTCCTGTCCCGGGGGAAAAAATAGACGGCGGTGCCGGGTGCCAGGGCACAGAGAGGGAGCGATGGGGTCCCTCGGTGTGCGAGGTGCACGCTGCTACCATGGCTGCTGCACCCAAAGTTAACCTGTTCCACCTCACTGACTACTTTTCCATAGCCACGCATAAGGAATCGCCATCCCTGAGCAGACCTCAGCCTGTCCGTGTTGCTTCAACAGAAGTGCAGGTGACCCTGTGGCAGCCAGGATGGGACAAGATGCTTTCTGGGACGTCTGAGCAGCGAGAGCTGCCCCATAACCTGCAGCTTTTTATCCCTTGGAAAACTCCTGCAATTAGGCACCGCGAAGTGCACGTCTGCAAGATCCTCCGAATTCTCCTGGCATCTCACAAGGTCCTTGGCTCCATCCCTTTGGGTGGCACCGGGATACCAGCCCCTGGCACAGCCTGATTTGGGGCTGCAGCAATGATCCTGCAGGGAGGCAGGACTGCCAGTGAAGCCCACGTGCTCATTTATTTCCCGACGATGCGATCTGATTATGCTGACGGGGAACTGGGCTCCTAGAGCTGCTATATCCTGGCGTAGCTCCTGGGGCTCAGCAAGGAGCCAGTGACCGACCATGTCCCAGCAGCTGAATGTCCCTCTCTTGCGGTGACTTGGACCGTCAGGACGGGGCTGGGCAGCCCTGCAGGCAGCGTGATGCTCGAGGGCACCCAGCTCCGCCTGCAGCCCCCACCCAGCTTCACAGTTGTCCCCGTCAATGTAAAAAAAAAAAAAAAAATCAGGAATGGGGAGGGGAGGGGGGATCCATCTGAGCCGCTTGGCATCTGTGTCTTGTGATCCTGAAACCCAAGAGCCCCCCCTGACTCAGCAGGTTATTAATAACCCCCTGGCTGTGCTCCTGCCGCAGCGCCTGCCAGCCCTGGCATCACCTGTCTCCTCCGCAGCCAGGCGAGACGCGCACCCCGGGCAAGGTCAGGGGCTCCTTCCCGCTGGCCCCCACGTCCCATCCCCACCCACAGGGCAAGGCAGAGGTGGTGCGAGGCTCCCAGCCAGCCCCCGAGGCCCCCGTGCCTCTTGGCAGCACAGGAGAGGCTCCCGGTGCTGCTGAAATTAGCCTCGTCGCATCCCTGTCCCGGGTCCCCTGTTCCCTTGTACCTAAAATCAGCCCGGGCCCAGTTGCAGAGGAGCTGAGCTGGGTTTTCTGGACCACAGCATCAGGACTGCCACCTGCCTGCCCCCTCCCTGGACTGGGACATGTGGGGTGGCCCCACTGCTGCAGCCCCCAGTGGTGCCCAGTCCCTGTGCCCATACGGAGGGGCTGGGGTCTGTTCCTTGGTCGCAGCCTTTTTTTTTTTTACCCACGCTTCTTGCCAGGGCTGTGAGGGCAAAGGAGAGGAGCTGCAGGGGACCCTGCAGGTAGGTGTGGGATGTAGGGGAAGGAACGGCACATTCAGCAAAACCATGGTGATGACACAGTGTGGGTTTGGGCTGCTCCACCTGGAGCACACCGGGACCTTCCTGGCTCCCCGTGCACCAAGGGGTCCCCAAACACGGGGTCGCTGCCAGCCCTGGGGTGCACGGAGCAGAGATGCTCGAGCCTCCTCGTGCCCCGGTGGGCAGCAGTGCCCCCCCACATCCCCCATACACCGTGCAAACTGACCCCAGGGGCCTCAGCAGAGCTGCGGGGTGATTTGGGGTGAGGGTGAGCCAGGTGTTGTTTACCGCAGCTGGTGCTCATTAGCCAGGTTCATTAGCACTCCCTGGGCAGGTTTTAAATTGGCAAGTGGGAGCCACCTTCAGGCCTAGGGCAGCCTCGGGTGCAGCTGGAGCCCTGGTTCCTTCCCCTGCTCGCTTCCTTCCCTCCTGCTCTGGTTCTCCCTGCTCTACTCACAGGCCCCATGTGCTACAGCTGCTGGGAACCTGCTCTGCAAAGCCCTGACTGAGAGGCTGAGGTGTTGCTCTTGCCCCTATAAATCCCCTGGCACTTGGAACAGCATCCCCAACCCTTCAGCCTTTCCCTGTAGAGGCTGTGTCCTTCCCAGCCCAGCGGCTCGTGGCAGAGCTGGGCTCTTTGCTGGGCCCTGGAGGAGCTCCCTGAGCCCTGCTGGGAGGAACAGGTCCATCCATGGCTTATTTTCCTCCTGGCTTTGTCCCTCTCCTCCATCCCTGGTCCTCCTCCCTTGGTCTCCTGTGAGCCCAGCAGGCAGACTTGCCCCTGCCCTTGATGGGGACCAGAGCTAGGGAAGGAGGCAGCACGAATTTCCCCTGAATCAGCACCTCAGCTCCACTTTGTGTCCTGAGCAAGGGTATTTGGGCTCCCCATCACCACTGTGGCCATTTCCATCCTTCTGTGCCCCTTGGCAGGACCAGATGGCCAAAAACAAGGGACTGCTCTGCAACACAGATTTAATTCAGCAGTGCGACCCCTTCCCTTCCCTCCCTGCTGCTCTTCCACCCCCCCCACCTCCCTCATTTCCCTCCCAGGACTGTTTCCATCCTTTCCCATCCCCTCCACCTTTCTCCCCCCAATTTCCCCCCCCCCCCTCCCCGTACACCCACCCCACATCCCAACCCAGCAGCGGGCGAAGGATTTCGGTCTCTGGCAGCAGGACCACCGCTCATCTCCTTGATCTCCTCTCTGGGGACAGCCGGTAGGTGCGGGACCCCCGGGGGGGCACCGAGCTGTCCCCTACATCCCACCCGACCCCATCCCATCCCACCCCAGCCCGGTGCTCTCCGGGGAGATGCCGGGGCCGGATTGCGGCCGGCGGCGGCTCCCAGGCTGGGTTTGTCGCTCCCTCTAGCGGGGACGAGGCAGGATGGCGCTGGGCTGCCGGGGGGGGGTCCTGGGGGGAGAAATCCCGGCCGGTGTGGTCGAGCTGATCCCAAAGGATTCCCTATCAGGGCACAGGGAGATCCCGGCTTTTTGGGGCTGAAGCTTCTCGGGTCGGGAGTGCGTCTTTCTAAGCAGGTGCTCGGCTCCCGCTGGAATATTTCGGAAGCGCGGTAATAATTAAAGAGACTGAGCTCATAAGGGACTTGGTGAGACCTGATGAGGCAGAAGGGACAAAAGGAGTCAGGAGAAAAAGGGCTCGCTAAAGCACTATTTTATAAATCCTCTGTGGAAAAAGGGGGATGCTGCAGCTCTGGAGAGGCTCCAGACGGTGACCTTTGCCTGGGGGCTCTGGAAGCGAATCCCACAGCCCCCGATAACCACAAATTGTCAGCTCTGTCTGCGTGTGTGCAGGATTCACACGCTGGCCGGGCTGTGATCATCCCGTTGCAGATCAGAGGCAGGCTTGTCAGGGACAGCGAGAGTCTGCTCGCTTGCAGCAGGGGTTGCAGTTCTCCCCAAATCACTCGTTCTCATCAGCTTCATCACGTTCAGAGGCAGCTGATCGTTCCCTTCGGCGGGGCGAAGCGAGATATTTTTGAACTGCGAAACAACAGCTGTCTCGCAGCACATGGAGCGGGGGAATCAGATGGTTGGGATTGAAGGCTGGAACCGTGAACCCAAACACGTCCCCGAGCCTGCATTCCTGCCACATCTGTGGTCATTGTGAGGGCTTCAAGGCAGGCAGCAAAACCGTGTTGGTTTAAATCTCGACTGAACATCAGGCACTGCAAAAATCAGTTACTTTAAGGTGCCTCAAAATACCCTTAATAAATTTGGGGTGACTATGGGTTTGCCTGTCTGTGTGTTCATTTTCTGGGAGGTCTGCACCTCTTTGTCAGCGCAGGTCTTGTGGCCAACCCCAGCCTGAAATGTTTGGCTAAGTTTGTCCCCAAAGAAGACTGTGGTTTTTATGAGTGGACAGACCAAAGTGAAATAGCATTTTCAAGAGACAGTGGCTTTTGTTGCTAAAACATCCCCATCAGTTCTCCAGAGGTTTGGCTCTAGCATTGTTTGGGACGATTGCTGATCTCCAAGTCAGAGCCAAATAAAGCTGATAAAATTGCCTAATGCAGCGACCTGCTTGTGAATGGCTGTAAAAGTCAGACAGGTTGAGCTAAGGCAGTCATGTGTTGCCTTTCTCGGAAATATTTCTTGTGCTTTGAGATGTGCTTTCTAGGATCCTATGTCAAATAACTGAATTCCCATATTTCTCTTGATTTCCTCCTCCAAACTCTTTGAAAAAAGAGATTTTGACAGAGGCTAACCAAAGGTGCTAAGTTCAAAAGCAGACACTCCTAACTGGTTTTCAGCATGCTCTGGTGGCAAGTGCTGCATTGATCAAAAAGGTCCTTGCCTGATGAAACTTCTTTAGTATTTGCAGCTACATCTCCCTGGTTTCTTCTCTTCTCTGAGTGTGCTGAAATGCCAGCGTGTCACCAACAGTCTTTGGAGTCTTTTCAAGAATATATAAACAGTTTTGTTGTGAGGAAGGTGCATGGGGCTTCTTGAATTTTCTTGATTTTTTTTTTTCCTGGAACCTCTTCCTACTTATGCAATCAAGGCTGTGGGAAGGCTTCCCAGCGGCTGTAGTAAAAAGGAGACTGGGGTTTTAAATCTGGGCTAAGAACAGCCTTGTTAGCTTCTGAACAGCGCAGCCAAATGAAAAATCATGAAGCCAGGATGAGCAGAAGCTGTAGCCTTGTTTTGCAGTTACACCCAGGGAAAAACTGAAGTGATGGCTGATGAAGTGCCTCCAAAATACTTGCAGTATCAGGCAACTGGTATTTGATCCTCATTGCAGACAAAGCTCAGCACTAAAGCCAGCTGAAAGCAATCCACTTCTCATTGGAAGAATAGTTTCTTCCTTTTAATCAGCCCTGTTTTAAATGATTTCCTTTTTTAGAGCCTTAAATAGTCATTTTATTTCATCCTTCAGGCAGCCAGCATTCACTCACTAAGAACAGCATAGGTCTGCAGACTTTAAAAGGACAAACAATAGTCTGGCAAACGGAAATGCTTCGATGGCATCTTGCTCTCATGAAGAGCCTGTGGTTCCCATAGGCCACAAAGGAATAAAGAAGAGGAACTTCTTCAGCAGCTACAGGAGCAAGAGCTGCTCACCTGTGAGAGTTAGGGGGGGGAAAAAAAAAAGGCAAATCAGACCAGTTCGGGCCCCCAGTTCTTCCTGCAGTAGGAAGGAACTGGAGTCAGTGGGTCTGTCCTGCCTTGGTGGTGAGATTTGGTGGAGAGCTGGGGGCAGACACAAGGGACCCCTAGACCCGGGAGTGGCCAGACCTTCTCTGGATGCCTCTAGGGAGGGGATCTGGGTGCTGGCACCCCAAGAGGGTGGCCGTCTGCCTTTGTGAGAGCAGGAAAGAAGTGTCCAGCCTGGCTGTGTAATGCACAGGAGATGGGAAGTGAGTGCAACCCACCCAGACTGCTGCCCTTCCACACACAGCTGGCCAGGGAAAGGAGGGAGAGCGTG
The DNA here is from genome assembly GCF_963932015.1 of Anas acuta. Classification (NCBI taxonomy): domain Eukaryota; kingdom Metazoa; phylum Chordata; class Aves; order Anseriformes; family Anatidae; genus Anas; species Anas acuta. The sequence goes on along the minus strand of NC_088998.1, from coordinate 7,508,903 downwards.
CAGCCAAGGATGCCAGAACCAGATGACACTCTGAGGGAAGGAGGACTTTGGGTAGCTGTGAGGATTGTTTTTCTATGGGTCTGGAAAAGACAAGTCGTGTTTGACCAGAGGATTTCTCTATTGCAGTTATTGATGGGATAGAGCAAGCTGGGAAAGAAAGGTTCTTTTCAGTGAAAACAGTGAAGTTCTGACATCCCTCCTTTGATACACAATGAAAACTTGACATGTAGTGTTTTAACTTTTATTTCCAGAAACACCAGCAAGAACACATTTTCCCAATGGTTGAAGCAACTCAGGTAGAATATTGAAGACCTTGATTAAAGTCTGTGGTTTACTTTTTTCTTTTATATTTTCCCCTCCACAGGGCATGTTTTTTTTTTCTTCCCACACCCATCTGTAAAATAAATCTGTGTGCATATAATGGTTCAACAATCTCAGGGCCTGAGATGAATTCAGTACCCTGGGAACCAGTCAGGTATTCAATGAATGTTGTGGGAGGGGAAAAAAAAATGAAGAAACACTACCAAGAAACTCTAACAAGTAGGCCTGAGAGCAGGGCTGCTGTAACTGCATGGCAAGACCCTAGGCACTTAATTAGATGCACAGAGGGGACCATGCCACAGCTTAGAGTAAATGAGCACAGTGTTGCAGTCTTTGCTCTCCCTGATCAGATTTAACCCAGTTTGGAGGAAAAGCCAAGATTCCTCGGTTTTCATGCTCTTTTCACATTCCCCACATTTCATACTGTATCTGAGCTTGGAGAGGTGAGAGGCTTCAGCTTCCTCTCATCACAACCTATTTTCTCTTAAAAACAATTGTACGGAACCATCTCTACTGACATTAGGTCTAAACTAAGAGGGGGAAAAAGGAAGCCTTTTATACTTGAGGCCTAGGGTCCCTTTGTTCTGTGTGAGATCTATCTTCCAAAGCATGTCCTTATATTTGGATAACACAGCATCATACATGGGATTCCAGAGACCTGCCAGAGCTGCTCATGTCTTCTTTCCCACCTCACATATTTGACAGCTCGGCTCTATTCATCTTCTTCCTGACTGGGTTTGGGTCTTAAGGCCCCATCCACTTAGTTGTGGGCCTGACTTTCCCTGTAGCTGCCTCAGACAAGATAATGAAGTCAGTGCAAGCACGAGGCACTTCTTGATTTAGACACAACAGATTTTCACACTTCAGGGCATAAACCAGCTCCTCCCTTGTGGGATTAGAAAGCACATTCTGCCCTGGACAGGTTACTCCACAACTGTCCACAATGTTTCTTCTGCAGCAGCTGATGTTGGCTGCTGTCTGAGATGGATGGAAAAAGTAGAAGGACCACAATCTGACCCCATAAGGTAAATGCATGCCTTGTGTGTGCTGAACGGCCTCTGGATGGAGTATGGAGTGGGATCACTTTGCTTTTTTTGCAAATGGATTGTGGCATTTTGTGAATGACCATAAGGACAGTAAGGGGCTGTCTTATGCTGCAGGCTGCCATTTACAGCTGAGCAAAGTGATAGCAAAATAGCGTAAGAGCATTTAGCCTTCAGTTTGCTCTGCTGTAAACAACCCTGAAAGATGCAGGCCATGGCTGAGGATTTATAGATGTAGAGCAAATGTTTGAGGAAGCTGCAGAATATAATAGTAATTCAATTATTTCTAGGAAGCCTTAGAGCACAAGACATTTCTGTAGATACAAATTCTATGGTAGGGCTGTAAGCCCTCTGCAGTGGTTATTTTCTATTTGACAGGATTCTTAATTAGTGGAAGGATGAAGCACACAGCAGGGTTCCTGTGTTCACTTGTAATTAATCCTGGGAAGGGGAAGCAGGAGGCTCTGACTCTCACGTCCAGGGGAAAATTGGCTCAGCAGTCTGGCAGAGGTCAAAAATCGGAGTGGGAGGGCAGTCCTTCCAGAATGGATCCTACATAGAGCTGTGTATTAAACTTCATCCAGGTGAAACCCATTCATCAGTCTCTGTCCAAATCTCCTCTCACTATCCCTACCCTGCTCACTGAAGTCTGTTGTGGGTCTAATCACACCAGGTCTCCTGTTAAACCCATCCTCATTTATACACAGGCAGGTGAAAGGTGCTGCTGCAGGATTTTCAGAGAGGCACAGGAATTCATCACTTTATGACAAGGTCTGGTGTCATCCTCGTGGACCAGGTTGCAGAGGAGCCATGCTTTTTGCTTCGGTGATAGGAACATCTTTACACTTTTCAGATGGTGACCATCTCTGAACAAAGAAGAGCTCAGCCCCGGTACAGTCCTGAGCCATGAGACTTTACAAAGCTTCGTGGAGGTGCCCTCAGTGCACTGTGAGACACAGGTAAAGAAGCTGTCAGTTTGTGGGAGCTGCAGCGTACACACCTGATAATGAATATAGAATTGTCTTTCATTTGTTTACTTTGTCCTTTGATCTCCACAACAGGTTGCATTAGTTTTTTCTTTAATTGGCACATCTATTCCCTTGGCCTTGGATTGTTGCCTTGGAGATGCACAAGGGACCTTCAGAGAAGTGCTTATTACAGCAGCAGGTGTGCATAGCGCTGACCTGGACAAGCCTGTGTGAGTCACCTGCCGATGGTTTGGGTTGTAGGTGGCTGCGTGAGTCATTGAAAGCAAGGGGATCCCACAGTGCCCGACTCCTGAAGGGCAGCATTAATGCCTTTGAGTGTTTGCTGTTATTGTGCATCAACAACAAATAGCAGAAGATGGCTTACTCCTCTTCTTCTTCCTCATTTGCTGACAAGGGCTGTGAAACAGCATGGTGCTGCAGGGTAGGGCACCTGAATGTGAAAAGCAGCAGCCCAAATCAGAGGCCCTCTCTGGAAATTTGGCTGACCTGCAGCTTCGCTGATGGAGGACAGTGAGGTCTGGATGGGCAGGTAGCAAGTTAGAAGAGCTATTCTTATTTGTGTGTGTGCGTGCATGTGTGCACTTGTCTGGCCAGACAAGAAGACTGATGGAGAAAGAAAATCAAACAGGCCAGACTAATACCCTGGTTCCCCAGAGATTTGGGGTGAGTGGGAGTTTGGTGGTATCAAGGAGGGTGGGCCTCTCCATGCAAGTGCTTGTAAGAGCAGAAGCAGAGGGCATTCGCCTGCTGTCTCCAGAGAGGAAAAAAGTGCTGCATGGAAGATGAGATGGGCAGGAGCAGTGTGATACTTCGTTATCCAGAGAAGGAAGGGATCTGACAGCCAGATGATGGTTTTTAGCAGTGCTTGTGCGTCTCTTGGTAGCTCAGTGCCTGGCAACTTCAATAGCCGTGCAGATCAACTGTAGGAACATCCCATATGGTCCAGAAAGCTGTTCCTGCATTGCCTCCCTCTGCACTACTCCTGATGACTGAGATCAGACACATCTCTCCTGAGCACCAAGCCAGGTGCCAGCCCTCACCCTGCTCCCGTAAGCCTGGGGAGAGGTAGGGGCCATTCCCCTGCAGCACCAGGGCTGTGTGCTGCAAAAACCCTCTAAAGGCACCTTCCCTTCATAGGGAAGGACACATAGCATGACAGCACAGGACTGGTGGCCCATGAATAAGCTGAAGAGGGCATTTGCAAGAGGCCAGTTCTTTAAATAAGATTGCCCAGGTGCTTGATATATGTGTGTGTGTGCACGTGTGTATAATGTGTATTTATGGGAGTGATCTAGTATTCCTTCATGATTTTTGGAGGCTTTTTGTCACTGTGGTGGCCCCTGCCAAGATGGTTCAAAACAGGCAGAATTTAGAAACTTCAGGGCCACCCTCGAGGCAAAGCAGGGGAATGTATCGTGTAATCTATGCAAAGATCTCGAAAATGTTAAGTAAGCCCAGATTTTAAGGATTTTAGTGACTTTTCTCTAATCAAAACCACCCTAAAAATGGCCTGCTTGTCATTTTCAAAAACCGCTGGACAATTTCTAAAAACAAACAAACAAAAAACAAAACCAACAAATGCATCTATACCTACAGCCCGGCCTTTCACTGCAAAATGTAAGCTGTCACACTGCCGAACACCCACGTGTGTTACAGGACAGGAAAGGGAAAAACAAAGGGGAAAATATTTTGGCCTTGCATGTGAGGAGACAACTCCCAAGCTATACAAGATGCCCTGGGTGAGGAACCGCACTTTACGGCAACTTCTACAACATTTTTAGTGCAAACTTCTTGCCAGGAATGCTGCTCACGTTGTGTTGACCTGCGTCTCTGTTCAAGCCCGTGGGGCTTGAGGCTTGCCTCATGAGGCTACTTGTGTTTTATGGCTGCGTAAGGTTAGGTTTTGTTTTGTTTTCAGGATAGAAGTGCTTACTTTGCTCTGCTGCATTCATTTCCATCATCATGAATGAAAGAAATTTAACTGTTTCTGGAGTGAAATCCTTCCAGGGGGCAGTTCCTCCAGGTTGCCCACAGAACCAGGGAGGCATGCCAGGCTGACTTCACTGCTGTCTGTGGGAAGGGAAAGGCTCTGGCTGTACCAAAATCCCCCCAACAGCCATTGCCCTGCTGCCCTGTCCGGGTCCTCCTCGACAAGGAGACAAAAAGTTCAGGGAAAGTCTCTTGTAACCCCCTTGAAGGTACCCCTAGGGCGGGTGGTTTGAGCTCAGGACTGCTGTAGGGCAATGTGGGGGCGAACTTGGGGCTTGCATGTGGCACTTTGTGGGCAGACTGTGTAGGATAGGGTGCGTTGGGTGACTTCGCCGCCCCCAACCCCTCTTAAATACCCCCGTGAGGGGCTCGGTGTGTGGCGAGGCAGCCAGCCCTGCTGGCTCTGAGGGGGGAAAAATCCCCCCTCGGGGAAACAACCTCCTCTCAGTGCTGAGCCGGAGCCCGCTCTGTGTGGACAGGGGGTGGAGAGCGAGGCTGGGGCTGGAGGAAACCGTCAGGGCTCAGCTCTGCCCCTTTCTTCCTCCTCCTCCTCCTCCTCCTCCATTTTGGGCCGCCCCTCAGTCGCCTGGCCGGCGGGGCTCTGCAGGCGGCGCTGTGCCCTCCCGGGCGGGATTGACAGGCCGGGCCGAGGGAGGAGGAGGAGGAGGTGGAGAAGAAGGAGGAGGAGGAGGCAGCGGCAGCGAGAACCCGTATCGCCCCGCCGCCGCCGCGCAATCCGCCGCCATCCGCCTCGCCCCGCGCCCATCGCCCCTCGGCACCCGGCTCCTCAGGCGCTCCCGGCTCCCCGCCACCCCCACAGGTGGGTATCGGGGGGCCGGCGGCCGCGGGTATTTGGGGCGGTGAGTGGGGCCGGGGGAGGGAGAGGGAGGAGGAGGAGGGAGGAGGAGGAAGAAGAAGAAGGGGGAGGGAGAGGGAAGGTGGGACGAGGCAGCCCTAAAATGGAGCCGGAGCCAGCGGCTGCGGCACCCCGCGGCCTCCCCGCCGAGGGTGTCCCCCCCACACACACACAAATAGGGGCGCTGGGGGCTCCCCCTCGTTATTTGGGGCTGCTTTGGCCCCACTGTTTATTGTGTGCGGCCCCCCCGGGGTGTTGGGGGCGTCTGGGGCCGATGCGGGGCCTGGCCGCCGCCCCCCCCCCCCCCCCCGTTCCCCCATTCCCCAAGCGAGGGCCGCGCTGTGAGGCCTGGGGAGAGATTTGGGGTGGATTTAGGGGTTTTTGGGACTCCCCCCTCGGCCGGGCCCCCCCCCTTTCACCCTCACACACACCCCCCTAGGGGGCTGGGGGCGGCCTCGCAGCCCGCCGCGCAGGCAGCTTGTTTTTTCCTCCTCGCCTGGAGGGTGACACAAAGATATTTTTGTCGCGCCGTGCAGCAAAAACAAGGGGGATGGATGGCACGGCGAAGGCTGCCCGGGTTTGTTGGCGTGAGGGGAGCCCCACGAAAGGCTTCCTGAGGCCGAGAGATGAAAAATACAGGCTGCGAGGCCGGGTGTCCGCTCCCCCCCCCCCCAAACCACCACCACCATGAGGGGGGAAAATTGGGGGGCTCACCCTGCAGCTGGGGGAAAGGAGGATGTGGTTGGGGTGTTTTGGGGCTCAGCGAGCTCGATAGATAGGTTTGGAAAGGTGTTGGTGCTTCGAGAAGGAGTTTCACAGCTCAGGGGGGTGGGAGGGTGTCTGCTGCACCCCCCAACAGGGGTCCTGGGGTTCAGGTGCTGGGCTCAGGGTTTGCTCAGGGTGCTGGTTAGCAGCTGTAGCAGGGTTTTGTTGTTTTTTTCTTGTTAAGGTGACTACAGACAACCCCCCTCGGCTGGGAAATCAGAGCTGACCAGGTTTGAATGAGCTGGGAGTTCGGGGTTTTGTTAGGAAAGTTGTTTTGGTTTGTTCTGGGGGCTTTTTCGCTGTTGTTTTTTTGTCTTCCGAACATCAGGAAGGTGGGATACTCTTGAGTATCAGCTCATCAAATATTTGTGTATTAGCGTTACTGGTGTTTGGGGCGATAACGTATGATAAACATGTGTGTTCGGTCCTTAAGTCGTTCTGTTTCTAGGAATAGGTATTAAATGTAAGCAGGTAGCAGTGGCTTCATCATCTGCTGTACCTGGCTGGGAGGGAAGGCATCCCTCCCATTTCAGGACTGAATCAAACTTTATAGGGAAGGGATTATATTTTATTTATTTTTTGCTTTGGACCTTGTTTTTCCTGGTTGGAATACCTATCTGCATGTCTCAGTTTAAACGAAATACTGTAAGTGGGCCTCAGTTCCATCAGGCTCCTGCAGATTTGTATGGGTACATGGGTGATGCTACTTCTTTCAGAACCGTAGTCCAAGAGGTTCTTCCAGTTAGCAAAACGTATTTTGGGGGGAACGATCAAGAAGACCTCTTCCACGTGACCTCTTTGAAATTCTCTAGTACTTTCTTTTTATAGTTAAAAAGTTCAGATTAAAAATCATACTCAGGCAAAATCACAAATGCTGCTTGAGATTAGTGTTCTTTTTCTTAATTACATGTTTCCTCCACCCAGTCCTAGTGTGCGTGCTGGTAGCTGTATTTTGGTTTGGTGCTTAATTCGATAGCCACGTTGAGCATAAGGTGATGCCTCTTTTATTCCTAGTTGCTTTCACTGGTCTGGTGTTCTGCACGTCTTGAGTAGATGTCACACGTCTTAGGACATCTTCAGCTGTGTTCACTGATAAGAAAACACGTCTATGTGACTTGGATAGACATCTTTTCTCCTAAAAATTAGTAAAACACGTAGGCATTTATACAGGTTTCCGAAGTTGTTATTATATGGTGCCTGTCACTTTGCATGGAATTTTTATTTATTTTTAGTCTATAAGAGCTATTTTTTTACGGGAGGAGCCAACTTTTTTTTTCAAATTCAGAGACATTTTTCTTTGGTCCTACAGTATGTGTTTTGATAAACTGTGGGCTTTTTTCTATTTTTGTGTGTGCACGAGAGCTAAAAAATGAAACTCAGCCAACCTGGATGAAGAAGGGAAAGTAAGTAAGTGTTGGAAAGGAGAGGCAGGATTTAAAAGTATTTTAGTTTTAATAAATATGAGTAATGTTCCCAAAGAATTATTATTAAAACGATTTAACTTTTATAGTGACATTTTAATAAAGCCTTTTATTAAAGCTTTCTGTAAAACCTAACTTCAAAGGCTAATTTGTGTGAACAACCTCCTCCTAAGAGTCGGGGTGGCATTAGAGGCTCTATTTTTCTCGTGCCTGACGCAACGCGCCCTGGTCCCTGGCTGAGGGATGGTGTAAAGACAAATCCTCGCTCTTCGGGTGTCTGGTGCCGATGCTTTTGCATAGCTCCCGACGCCTGTACCGTGTCCTGCAGGCTTTCCCATACGAGGTGCAGCTGGCAAATCCCAGGACCATGTTTTTGGCGCGTCTCGTAGCGCCTGCAGTGTGCCTGAGCTGCACAATGCAGCGCCTGTTAGATTATCCCTTACAGAGCTACCTGCTTAAGGTCCAGCAGTGTGAGTTGCTCAAGGCCCTCATTGTGCTCACCTGAGTAATGGGAGGTGTTTAAAGGCGAGCTGGGCTAACTTTAAGTGCTGCTGCACTGAAAATAATAGCACGCATTTTCAGTTTTTGTTTTATGATGATACTTGCCGTGTACAAAGAGACCTGGCTGTGGCAGGGCTTTTTCCACTTGTAATTGCATATTTTCTTGTTGTAGATACAGAAGCAGCAAGGGCAGCAGAAACTTGCTGAATGCAGGACGGTAACTTCAGGGTGAGGAGGGAGAGGCTTTATTGCAAGGACTGGATGTCTGTGGTCGTCCTTCTCTTTATTAGATTCCTTCTTTTTTTCTGCGACTTGGCGATGAGCGTGGTGGCTCAGTATCCGGCCTCGCTCTTCAGCTCATCATGCCTTATAAGTGGGCTTTGTTTTTTGTGTGGCACTGACTCATTCTCCTAATAGGTCGATAATTTCACAGCTCCTTATCGCTAGTTTGTCATTTGGAACAGAAGAAATGCAGAAGTCAGACGGTGTCACCAGGCAGTGAGGTGAAGGCACTGTGAGCAGGTAAAGGCCGGGGACGTGCAGCTTTTTCCGTCCCCTGAACAGCTATTTCTAACTGCTGAAACGAAGTGATTTGGGTATGGTGTGCTCCTGGAAAGCCCCTGCTGAAGGTGGTTTCGCAGATCTATGCGGAAACCATCTGATTTGATTGAAATGGTCTTTCCCCCAGGAGGAAAACTGGGGCTGAAGCAGAAGATTGTAATACAACGTTAAGCCTTGCTGAAATGTACCTTGGGCTTCTCTTCAGTTAGCAACTTGTGCTTGTATTCAGGATGTTCTGGGAGCATGTGCTTCCTGTGCAGAGGCAACTGAGAAGTAGGAGCCCATGAGCAAACTTGTTCGGAAGTGTATAGCCACAAATTCTTTTATTTTTATTTTTTTTCCCCTCTGGAATCCCTGGTACAATAACACAAGCGGTCTAGAAGCTGGTCTGGTGGCACTGGGTTGTTCCGTGTTTACCTGTGGCATTGGTTTGTTCTGAAGCTGCTTGACTTGCGGTGCTGTGGGGTCTGCAAGGACAGACGGATGTTTTGAGGTGGGAAAAGGTGTGTGTGTCATTCTGCAGGGCACCAGTCTGCTTTTTCAGTGTCCGGTTCTGAACATCTGAATGTTCAGGAAAGTGCTGGTAAGCTAGAAGGGGCAGGAGCTCACTGTTACCTCTGGATAGAGTCACAGAATTGTCTAGGTCGGAAAACACCTTCAAGATCATCAAGTCCAAACATCTTAAGAGACTGCAAGCATGAAACTGTGGAGGACTGGTGAAAACAGCCGTGCTTTGGGTGCAGGGGAAGAGGTAATGGTCTGATCTGAAACACGTAAAAGTGGAAGAGGAGGGAAGGTGAGCCAGGCTTAAGTACAAAGACAAAAAAAAAAAAAAAAAAGACCAAGAAAGTGAGGACTTGCTGGTGGCAGGTAGCATCTGGCCAAGAGGACTCCTCTGTTGCAGTGCTGTGCTTGGAATATACAAGGGGCTTGAATTAGCAGCTGGGAGCATCCTCAATAGCCTTTGAATTCTAGATGAGTGGCACTTAAGAGGAGTAAACTATGCAGTATTTCCAGAGTTAGTGCCCTGCTGGAAGAGGTTTGACAGAGGAATCCTTCCCGGGTAGCCCTTGAGACATTTTGGGCACCACGTTTGGCTGTGATTGGTGCTGCAAGGAGCGCGTAGAGGCAGGTTTGAAGAGCTTGCATTGGGACTTTGCCTCCCACAGGCACTTCTTGTGTGGGAATGTAGTGATTTTTTTTTGGAAGTGTTCTGCAGTGGGGTAGGTTCTTCAGCTGTTCCTACCTGTATGTGGGCTGGGAGCCCGTACAAAAGCCTTGAGTGCTCTTGTTCAGAGTTTAGAGTGGGTTGTGAAGCAGGCAGGGGAGTAGGGACATGCTTGAGAATGTTTCTTCACGGCTGGAATAGTGCAAAGTATGGTTTTATCTTTTTTCTTAAATAACCGAAGCATCAAGCTCCCACCTAGCAACTGAAACTTCACGGCCCGTCATTTAGGAGTGGTTTCACAGGATTTGAGCATTCCTACAGCATTAGCATTCCGCATCTGAGCAAAACGTTGCTTTACTGACAGCTGAGATCCTGCTGTAGGACAAGCAGTGCGTGGGGTCGCTCATCTAGGAGGTGGCAGCAGCTTTCCCTGCCCCAGCATCGCAGACCTGCTCCTGCACACCTCCCCTGGACCAGGACTTGGCGCTGCTCTGGGCCACGCAGCGTTAGGAAGGTGAGGTGATGGAGAGGGTGGTTCCTCCAGCCCCACAAAGCTGGAGGAGAAGGGTTTGTTTCTTGCCCTGCCGCTCAGCAGAGCTGTGTAGCTCCCTGGTGTCATTTTTCTGTCTGGAAAATGTGAGTGGTGACGCTCACACACCTTGTCAGTTATGCACCAAGAATATCTCTGTAAATTAAAGCATCTGTGAAATGCTTTCGCTTCCTGTCCAGCTCAGCATAGTGCAGATGCCTCGTGCGTGGTCTGAGTTGCTCAGCTCCCTCGAAAAGCAGTTAAGACCTCTCCTGTCTTCAGAGCACTGAGCCACGCTGCACCTCACCTTGCAGCTTTTTACAGCTTTGTACCTGTGTCCTTTTCCCCATCGGATCCCTTTTAGCATCCTCAGCTTTTGTTTGTAGTGCAAATGGCTCCTGCGACTGGGGCTCCTGTAAGGAAGGTTGCTGGGAAATGCTGCACTGCCCTGGTGTTGTGAAAATTGGGAAAACTCGAGTAATGCTTCCTTGGAAGCTCGGGTATCCTCAGCGTGTGTGAACCACAGGCTTGTCTGAACTGCTTGGAGTCTTACTGATGGTTTGAACCCACTGTCAGTCCTGATGGCTGTGGGAAAGGGGTGAGATCTGATAGGGAGCTGCTATCAGATCTGTTCAGCCTTGCCAGGGCAGCTGGGCACGCTGCACTCTGGGGTTGGTACCGGCCAGTGTGGCTGCAGGGGTGGGGGACCTGCCTGGGGAGCTCCCAGTGCCTGGGGAAGGGTCGGGCCTGCAGAGATCAGCTCAGCTGGGGCGTGCAGGAGCCTTTCCTGTGTGTGTGTGTGCCGAGGGGTTGGCATTTGCTGCCTGCAGGTTAACGGCACCAGGCTTCGTCTGTGCGTAACCTGAGTGGGAGCTGAGGCCACCAAGTCAGCAGCTGGCTGGGAGTGTGGAGAGGTTCCCAGAGCCAGGTCTGCTGGAGAGAGGCTCGTTGGCACAAGGTGAGCTCCCACCTCCCCGTGGCAGCCTGATCCTTCCTTCCCGAGGCTGCAGAGGAAACAGAGCTGCTTCCTCAACGACTGATGGCATTTGTGTGGAAAGAGCTTTATCTGTTGCTGAAGGAACATCGTAACCCTCAAGACTGCCAGCTCTGCTCCGGTTTCCTCTCCTGGCTCGGTGACATCTCTGATCTCCTGCTTGCTTGTTTACTATAAAACCTGTGCTCACGGGTAGGTGAAGTAAGTTCCTGAGCGTGGGACCAGATGAAGGGCTTGTGAAAGGCTGGTTGTGACTTCACTGGAAGAATTGGTGCGGCTGCTCTTTGGAACACATCTGTTCCCTTGCAGCAGCCTGGATTGCAGTGCTTTGGCTTGTCCCTTGCCCCGGTTGTGTTGGGCTTTTCCCAGGTGAGCTTTGGGTAATGGCTAAAGGCTTACGGTTGGATTTGGGGGCTGGCAGCGTAAGTTTTTCACCTACATCGCTCTTGCCGTGTCTCACCTTGGCTACATGGGTACTCTTCCTACAATAACTTTTAAAAGCCCATGTGGCAGGAATGTGAGGACTCCACAGAGAAGACATAAGAGAATTTCACAGCCTTAAAATGTGGTGGTTTGGTTTAGTAGTTAGTGATGGAAGTGTCTTCGCCAGTTTGGAGCCAGATGTGGTGACTTGAGCTGTTGGTCCAGAGACCTGGTGCCATTCATGAGCTGAGAACTTGTGTGGGTGCCTGCTCTGCTCGTGGGCTCCCTTGCAGCAGCAGGCAGGATTGGGGTCGCTTTGTGAACCAGCAGGCAGTCTCTTCCACTGGAGGAGATGCCATTCTAGACCTGCTAGCTGCTGCTGCACTGCGCTCCCTCCCGTTCTGACTTCTTTTGACACTTTTCCTCCTTTGTGATTGAACTGGAGACCTGTTTTCTTTGAGGGTCTTGGCAGTACGGGTTTGGGTGGCTGTTACGGAGCAGGAGCCCAGGGAGGTAGGCGCAGATACCTGAGCTCTGGGACCTGTGTCGCTGCCTGCAGTGTTACTGGAGCAACCAGCGGGCTCTGCCTTGGTTACCCAGCCTGTAAGAGAGCGTTGGCCCTGGAACCCTTCAGGAGATCTGTACCAGCTCCTCAGGGTCTGTTGTTGTTGCTCAGATACCTAAATGCCCAGCTTACCTTACAGCTCAGCTGAATCCTGCCAGGAGGTTTTGCCAACAGAAAATTCTGGCATAATGCTCTGTTTGGATTTACATTGCTTGTTTGCGATCAGCCTCTTTGTTTTGGTGTTGAGGGAACAGGACCTGGTGTCTGTGTATTCTCCGTGGACGTTCAGCTCTCAGGGGATGCAGAGCAGGGCGAAGGGGAAGGCAGAAACCCTTCAGGTGCTGTAGTTGCTGTGCTTCAGCTCTGGATGGAGTTGTGGAGGAGCCAGAGCGTAAGTACAGCTCTAAGGGTAGAGATTTGCATCTGTGTCTGAGCCCTCCTTCGGGTGGCTCTGGGAAGCATTAGGTCACTTCCCTTTCCTCTGGTGCTCGGTGGGTTGGATTTGTCAAAGCCACAGGTGGCTCTGGCTCAGCGGAGCTGCTCCGTCCTCTGTGGGTTTTGCCTCTGAAATGTGAAACAACGCAATGTGCTCCTCTGTTCTCCTTGTTTCTTGCTGCAGAAGAAAGGCCTCCAGAAAGTCACGGCTTCAGAACCTGGGGACATATGTTGATAGGGTCATTGGGGTCGGTTTGTGCTAGGGTTGATCTCATCTAACAGCGTTCTGGCCTGGCTGAGAGGGTGAAGAGCGTGGTGCTGGCAGGCCGTGCTTCCAGGCTGCTCCGTGTCAGGGAACTTGCTGCATCCCTGCAGTAATCAATTCCTGATTCCGGGAGGTATGAAAGCCCTGCAGTGCTGCTGCTTGGGTTGAACATGCAGTTATTTTTTCCTGACAAGCTGGCACCAAGGGGTCAGTTCCTTTATTACAGCATGATGAGTGAAAAAAACTTGGGTTTTCTGCTGCTTGAGAAGGAGGGGGAGTTTCAGGAGCAGAGGAGCTCGTAAGCACTCTGCGGGCTGCAGGCCAGCATTCTGGCTGGATTTTTTCCCCCCCTGTTCTCTGTGCTGTAGTCCTGCATGCTCAGGATGAAATGTGTCTTATCTTTGTCTGTTTGCTCAATTACTGGAGGTCAGGGGCCCTCTTCGGGGTGGGGCATTGTCTGTCCAGAGCTCGTTAATGTTTTTGTGTAAATACAGTTGAGCTCTTCTCCAGCCTCCAGGCTGCATTATCTGTTTCACAGTGTTACGAATCCATCCTTTCTGGCTTCCTTCCTCTGCTCCTGGCCTTCCCAGCGCTGGGAAAGCTGTTTAGCAGAGAGGTGAGGCGTCTGAAATTCACAGGCCAAACCTGAGGCACGGAGGTCTCTTTTCTCTCGAGCTGCCCAGTGGCCCAGCAGCAGCAATTCCCAGCCCGTGGGTGCGTTTGTTACGTTCCCAAGTGAGGCAGCAGGTAAGCGTGGTGAAGACAGCTCAGAAAACGAGAGCAGGTCATCTTCTAGGGCATGCCCTCTTGGTTCCCCCGTCAGGCCTTATCTTGGCGTGCACAGCTCCACGCTGCAGGGTGAGGGCTGTGCTGCCCAGACGCCTCGACCTCTCCCTGGTGGTGCTGTGCACGTCTGGGTCACGGTGCCTTGGCTTCCTGACGCCTGCTGCCTCCAGCCGTGTCACTCGGCTGGCAGCATACTTCTGTGATAAATCACAGGAGATGTGATCCCGGTCTCCCGTCCCCTGTCGCTACAAAGAGAGCAGATTGACAGGAGATGCAGGGAGCAGCTGGAATGGCGAATACAGGAATCCCTGCTGCCCCGGGTGCCTGCTCAGCTATGCAAGGAGGGTCCCCTGGTGAGCCACGAGCCACCTTTGCTGAGGGGCATCCATCTCTTTGTGCTGCTGATGCTGACTTGCTTCTCTGCTCTGGCAGGATTTGGTCCCATGTTCGGCATCTCATCAGGCCCTGACAGGTGCATGAACAAATCCAAGCAGCTTCCCCTGGGCTGTGCGACAGGCTGAGAGCCTGGCTTCTTGTGGGCTAGGCTCTTGCAGCTCTTCTGCGTTCATCCTGTTGACTTCATAGTTGGGTGCTGGCACTCTCCTGGTGCTCCCCTGTTTATTAAGCACTCCCTCCTGGGACCTGCATGCTCACCTTGTCCCTTCCTCTCCAGGCTGGTGATCCCTGCCTGGCCCCACAGAACTTGTAGGGGATATGAGTGAATGTGGCACCAGGCCCCGAGGGCAGCTAGTCCAGATGCTTCACCAGAGCTCTCCCAAGGGCAGCCAGTGGCACCTCTCACTGCTGAGGCAGGTGGTGACCGTTTCCCAAATAGGTGCTTTGTGGTGGGAGGTGTTCCAGGAGAAGCAGTGGTGAGTTCCTGTTGACAGATAAACACGGAGCTCTGAGGGCTGCTACTGAAAAGCAGCCGGGTGTATTTAAGGAAGAGCAAACACCACTGATCTGTAAAACTGTGCCTTGTTCTTTTATAAGGCTTCACGTTACCAGTAACATTAGGAACAACAATAGATTTCAGCTTAGCACCAGCTCTAAACGCTTTCTCTTCCCTGGAAGTACAGTTCAGCTTTTGCAACCTGGGCGTTTCTTAGCAATTCATGTAAAATTTCAGGTCAAGAATCTTCCTGCTCTGGAGAAAAGCCTTTTCCGTGTTAATCTCCATCCTGTTGCTTTGTTTTGTGTTTGTGACTGCTGCCATTAAAAGATCAAGGAGTGAAGGTCTGCAGCAAAGAGCCTGCAGTGGCCCAGGTTTTGCCCAGGCGATCGTGCGCGGCGGTGTGTGAGTATCTGAAGCGATTCCTTCTGGTGTGCGTGCTACCTTTGATCAATCTGTTTGCCCTGCTCAATTAAGGCTGGCTAACTTCCAGGCATTCAAGCTCCATTGAAGTCTTGTGAATAAAACACCAGCAGCCCTGCCTCCTTCCTACACAGCTTCGCAGAGAGCTTTGTAGACGATCCCGTTCGTCAGGACTCTCCTCCCTTTGGCTGTTTCCAGCTCAGGGGTTTCCAGCTGTTGACCACTGCCAGCAGCTCGAGCTCTTCACGTGGCTCCTTTTGCAGGAAGGGCTCCCAGCGCTTGGTAGATCCCTGCTGCAGCTCCAAGGAGGAGAAATTCCCCTTTAATAGGGGGTTAGGTGGGGTAGTGCCCACACATCAAGCGCAGGGCAGCACAGTGAGGGCACGAAGACTCCTGGCAGCAGAGCTCTGCCCAGGACATAATTTTGGTGCAGTTATTTGTACCCTGGGGCCTCTAACGTAACTGGTCACACTGCAGTGTTTTCTGAGTCCTCCGAGATGCTCAGCATTTTGCACTCTGCTGTCTGTGGACATTGCAGGAGACCTTGCTAGTCCTAAGAACAGAAAGAGCTGAGCTGTGTGCTAAAGCTGATAGGGAACCTTCCCCCAAAGACCTGTCTAAACCCGGAGAGGAAGCTTGCAGAAATGCAGGCGATTGATTTTGTTGGTTGCTCGTTCCTCTGTAACAGGGAATTATGCTTTCCTCAGGGTCAGCGATCGGTCAGGGGACCAGGAGCACAGGTCAGAGGCTGTCGGTTTCCACGTGGCAGCATCGGCAGGTGCCTCCTGGTTCTGATTCTCGTAACAAAAAGCGTGCAGGCTGGCAGTTTAACTCTCAGTTAAGTTGATTTGTAGCAGAAATGGCTTCTCTCTGCAAGACGAGAAAGCTTTGGCAATGCCTGCCTGGATTTGCTGCGTGAGGGGAACACCAGGGCCGGTGTCACACAGCCTGTGGAGGCTCCACGGAGCTCCACATCGCTGCAGCCTCCTTGTATGCAGGCCTGCTTGGAGTCACCTTAGCTCCCCGTGGATTTGTGCTCCCCCTTGGAGCTCATGCCAGTACGTAGTGCACAAACAAAACTGCAGTTTGTCTTCTCAGCTTCAGAGCTCTGAGGGAACACAAAGCACGTCTGAATTTCCCTCAGCCAGACGGCAGTTGTGGCTGCCCCAGAAAGTTGGACGAGGAGCTCATTCCCAGCGTGTCCCCGGCTCCTCTGCTCTGAAGTGGTTGTTTATTCCTCCCGCATCCTTTTAATGATAGAAGATGTAATCAGGAGGCAGCTGAGACCCGCTTACATAACTGGTTGTCAGGGTTTCTCTTTGGCAGCGTTACCCGCGTGCTGTTTGCATGCTGACTTTGAGAAACTTGGGGCTTTGCTGTTAACTGGCTAATTCCTGAGCCCGATGTGATGGTTGGTTTTACTCGAATGCCTAATAATTTGGTCTGCTTCGAGGTTTTCTAAACCTCAGAATGGACTTTGCTGCTCAGGATTGTGTGAGGCTGATACGGGATCAAAGAGGTCTGGGCAGGCTCCATCCCCAGGGCTCCGTGCCCCTGTAAGAGGGGTGGCCGTGCTCCTGCCAGGGCAGCTGAGGGCTGCTGTGCTGCTCCCTCTGCCACTCGTGCTGGTCCAAGGCTCCCCACAGCCCTGCTGGTTCCAACAGGACATGGTTCAGCCCAGCGTCTGCCCTCCTGCCAGGCCTGTGCTAATCACAGCGTCCTCCCTTTCTCTTTTATGTCTGTCCTACTAAGAAAGTATGGTGGAAATGGGGAAGGGAGGGAGGAGCTGTTTTCTTTGGCACGTGGTGACCATCTGAGGATGGAACCAGCCTGGAGCCAGAGATCTGTTTGCTGCTCTGCAGGAAAAGGTGTCTGAAGGATGCTGGCCAGCCCTGCTGCCTCTGCAGGCCTCTGCTGCAGCTGCGTGGAACTTTTGATGGTGTTCCTGAGCACCCCGAGGGCTGGGACTGAGTGACAGAAACCACTTTTCATCTTTTGTCCCCTGTCCTGCCCCTTGCTGCCTTGCACGCCGAGCCCACAGCCTCTTGCTCGTGCCAGGCCTGATGGAAATCCTGCACCGTGGGGTGTTTGCTGCGGGGTGCCAGGTTTGGTGGTCAGAAACTTGCTCCCTGGCAGCAGCCTTGGCTTGGCTCTCTGCAGGTTTGCAGTACGCTCTCAAACTGGCTGTGTCCAATCTGGTTGTGCTCCGTGCTTGCTCTGTGTATAATGTAATGGACTAATCCTCTTACCCAGGAATCGGGTCTGATAAGGCATTGCTAGGGGAAGCTGTACCTCTGGTCAGCGACTCTCTCTTTCAGAGTGCTGAGTGGTTCTGGCTGCGTTGGAAGCATGCTGTCAGCTGGAGGAGTTTCAGAAAGGCTGAAAGGTGGAAAGGTCTGATACGTATTTATATATATATATAGCTTTTTGTTACTCCCAACGCAGAGCTGCAACCATGAGATAGGACCTAGCAGATGGTATAATAAAGCTGTCAGCAGTTATGGGCTTGAAGTGGAGATTTTGCAACAAGAAATCTGGAAATCTAAATTACGCGTGAAAAGGTTAGATTAAGCTCCGAGATCTGTGGAAAAGTGAGAACAATGAATTATTCCTTAAAAACGCAAAAGAAACATCCACTGAGAGTAAGCAAGGTTTCTTTTCTGAGATAAATACTTGTCATCAGTGTTGGCGTTCCCTGTGTTTCAGCTTTGTCCTAGGCTCTCGGAGCCAGGCAGAGAAAGCAGAGGGACTGCCTGAGTAGAGGGCATTAAGTGCAGTATGTTGTGCCAGCCGAGATCAGAGTGAAAAATTAGCAAACCACATCTACTGTGGAAAGTGGATTTATAGCTAAAAACAGTGTTTGAGGCGACAGAGAAAATAGTCTTTTTTATAAAATGTTTTTGGGATTTGTAGTTGAACTGCTGCACCCATGGTTTCAAGGGTCTGAACCTGTTTCATTTGCGCTGGTTTTTGGAATCCTTCACTCTCTTATGGCCAGCAGATAGGGAAAAGGAATTTGGAAAAATTACTGTTATGTTCAGGTGATGCCTTCAAAGCATTAATTGCTGGTCCAAGTCATTAACTGTCACCAGCGTGAAACCATTATCGTAAATGTAACGAGCTCAGCTAGCAGTGCACTTCAGTGGGAAATCAGATGATAAATTCCAGTGTTGGACGAGCCGTAGTACTTTTCCTTCATTTGTATTTAGGAATCCTTGTGTTAGCTGCTTACGTTAGATTTATTTTAAAGTAAGGACTAAGCAGACCACGCTCTTTTGTTCCTCATACTTAAAGAAGTTCACCTCTTGGCACCAGAGTGGCAGGAAAAATATGTTGCAGTGTGTTCCTGCACTTATTTTAATGTAGGTTATGAATCAGGAGTCCCCAAAGCAACTAAAGGGGAGGGGAGTAAAACCTTGTAACCTACAGTGTCTGCTCAGTGAATCTGTCAGCAGTTGTGCCTGGTTTACTGTTTACTGATCTCTGGCTAAACAATCTGATGGCATTTCCCTGGTTCTCTCATTAAAAGGCAGATCGGGAGCGGCGCAGAGAAATTTCCTTACTAGATGACATTTCATCGCAATGTCCGATCGTTTGGGGCAAATAACCAAGGGAAAGGATGGGAAAAGCAAGTACTCAACTCTCAGCCTGTTTGATAAGTATAAAGGAAAGTCAATAGAAGCTATCAGAACTACAGGTAAGGAATACCTTCAGCAAGCTCCCTTTGGGGTCTTCTAAATCCTGTTGCAGAGCAAATTCAAGTTATTGGCCCTGTAACTGGGATGCCTAACGGGAAGGGGCTGGGTTGCAGAGCTATTAGTACTGGTATCTATGCATGTGTGTAGGCTTTGAGAGAAATGGTGGTGATTCTTTGTGCTGCTGAGCTGCTGTTATCGTAGAGCCATGGAGGAATTCTGGCAAAGCAGCTGGGAGACCGTTGGCCTTTCAGTTTAGCTTTTCATTTGGCAGAGAGGACCCTCATGGTGTTCAACAAAGGCAAGTGCAGGCTCCTGCCCCTAGGGAGAAATAACCCCATGCACCAGCACAGGTTGGGGATTGGCCTGTTGGAAAGCAGCTCTGCAGAGAAGGACGTGGGAGTCCTGGTGGACAACAAGGTGGCCATGAGCCAGCCGTGGGCCCTAGCAGCCAGGAAGGGCGATGGCTGTTTCCCCAAGCTGTGAAAGGGAGATGCTGTTTCTCTGCTGTGAAATGAAAGAGGAGTGTCTGTGCTGGAAGCTAAAAGACTGGGCATTTGCTATTAGGGACAATTATCTCTCCCTCCCCTCTGTTGTAGGACGCTGCCTATTATCTGTCTGCTACAACAGACAGTTGCTTTGTGATGGTCCTGCAGGAAATGATCTTAGGTTGGCTGTCAGTGTCACAAATAGCAGCAGTGGTGCTGCTCATCCTACAGTTCTGTTGGGATGCTAATTGAGGTTACTGAGCTGGCAGGGCCTAGCCACCTTATAACCTGCTTGTGTTCCTTTCTCACTAGTTATTCCTAGACATGGCTTACAGAGTCTTGGGAAAGTTGCTGCTGCCCGGCGCATGCCACCTCCTGCAAACTTGCCTAGCTTGAAGTCTGAGAACAGAGGAAACGACCCCAACATCATTATAGTACCCAAAGACGGTACAGGATGGGCAAACAAGCAGGATCAGCCAGACCAAAAGAGGTAGGTCGAACTGCTCATTGCTCAGTTTTGTCAGGCAAGCAGCAGCAGCAGTTCTGCACTGCTGTGCTGTGCGTTGGACCTTGCAGAGATCACTTCTCTGTTGTCCAAGCCAGCATGGACTCAAAATTAGCATGATATTTTAGCAGTTGCAGAGTTGCCAGAGTGTGTCATCTTGCCTTCCCCTTTGATCTCACCTCTGCTGTCTCTTTCCCCAGTTCCAGTGCGACGGCTGCACAGCTGCAGGAGTCGCTGCCGCAGCAGGGTTTGCAGAAATCTGTCTCCAATTTACAGAAGCAGACACAGTCAATCACTCAGGAGGTAGGCGCAAGCGGTCTCCATGCCACCCTGCTTCCCCTCTTCCCAGTCAGCTAGAGAGTTTCCTTTAATTGTCTCTGTTACCTTGCACAAGTAAGAATTGGTGGACTGTAATTTAAGGAACAGCTGCTGTGTAATCAATTCCTGTACAATTGACTCTTGACTCCAAGTCGCTGTGCCCCAGGAATGCTGTGCTGCGGTTACAGTGTAATTTTGTGCATGTTACCTCTGTACCTTTCAAGTGTGTGGGGAAAGTCAAGCTTCAATCTAGAAAGAATGGCTGGAATGCGGGATGGCTGGTTAGCACTTGTAAACTCCATTACTTTGGGTCTAATTCAAGTGTCGCTTGGTGACAGCAGATCCAGCTCTTGCTCCCAGCCTGATGAGACTTGATAAGAAGAGATCTGGTCATGTGGGAGAAGTAGCCAGTGTCAGGACCTGAAAAAACTACTGGCAAGTAAGAAAGCTTCCCCAGACAGTGCAAGGACCTGGCCCCTCTGTGCTGCAGGTTTTATGCTTCTAGTTTAAAAATAAAAATGAAAAATACCAGCCCTTGAGGTTCAGGAAAATCAGGACAGGAGTTGTGTTTTGAGGAGGAGACTGGATAATGCTTGAGAAAGCAGGATAGCCTTCAAGCTGAGGGATAGCATGGAACAAATCTGGAAGATTAAGAAGACCAGTTTGGGAAAATATAACAGAACAAATGGAAAGCTTTATTAGAGGGATGAAAGGAAGAAGAATGGTTTGAGGAAATAGTTGGTGAAGTTGAGAGGAGACAAAGGGCAGGACGCAGAAGAATATTTTCGCTGTAGCATCATAGTGCTTTGCAGTGGGGAGCAGCTGACTTCAGACCCAACAAGAAACTGGGGAGACCTGTGGTAGCCAGTGACATCCGGGTGATTTGGAGGTCTGACCTCTGGCAAATGCCACCCAGGAAATGAGGAGCAGTTCACTGACCCGTGGGCGTTTTTCTTTGTTCGTTTTTTGTTTTGGTTTTGTTTTCAGAGTACAAATTCAGTGCCAGGTGGACCAAAGTCATGGGCACAGCTGAATGGAAAGCCAGCAGGACAAGAAGGTGGTGAGTATGGTAAACAAAGGGGGCTGGGTGCCTGCCTGCTCCTCAGGCAGGAGCTGGGGCAGACTCCATTTCTTCCTGTCCTCCCTGTCTAGACTGGTGCCTAATGGGACACAGCTGTGTTGGGTACAGTGCACTGAGGCCATACGAATCTTGTTTTGAATCTGTGTAATGTGTTGGCTGGAATGATGCAACTGCATCTGTTTGGGTCCGTCAGTGCAAGAGCCAGCTCGGACAGCGTGTCCCAGCACCACGCTGAACTGCAGTGGCTCGTGCACTTGCCTTGGGAAGCAGCAGGAGTTCTGGGAGGTGAGGATTTGGAAGGAGAAGGGAAACATTTGCCCTCTCATGCTTATCTTTCTCGGCCCATTGTAGTGTGTGGAAAGATGCAGAAAACAGAATGGAAGAGGGGGTTGGCTTAGGAGAAGAGAGCACGTCAGAGCCTGGAAGGCATTTCCATGGCTGGGAGCATGGGGAGCCTGGCTTAATGAGGTGGTCAGAAGTGAGGCTGTGATGATAATGTTCAGGAAGTCTGTACACATTGTCCTCGGGCGAAGGGTATTACAGTGTCAGTGGGTGGAAATGGCATTGAAGCTGCTACAGGATGCACTTGCTTGCACCTTGGCTGATGCCCCTCTATTAAGTCTCCCCGAGTAGCTGTGCTGCTAATTGCTTCTGCTTGACTGGGGATTCTGCAGCAGTGTTAACATAAATTGGGAGTTGAGTTGTCTTCAGATGCGTCCATTTCCACACAGGAGGTGATTTCCAGTACTGGGATTAAAACTGTGGTGAGAATAACAGCTTAGTGCCACAGTTTAATGCGAACAGACTGGGAACCCCTGGGTCATCAAGTGAAATTGCAGAGATTTGAAAGAATACGGACAGCTGCGGATTGCAGAAACAAAGGGGACAAGCTTATCCTAAATGGAATGAGTCCCTTAGTGAGAGGGTGTTTCTCAGAGGCTAAATGGTAAAGCAGAAGCTTGTGCTTGTCGGAGGTTGGTAGCCAGTGCAAAGGCTGTCTATTGTTTTGTTAATTAGTACATTTTTGAGGCTGTTGCTTTATGGGCCTCTTATGCAGACATTTTGAAATCTGATCCTCTAACAATGTTCTTAAAGATTTTCTGAAAACTCATTCTAGGTCACACTCTTATCAGTGTAGAGTTCTCAGGCCAAGAAAAGAGTTACATATGTGGCTAAAGAGCAGCTTAACTGGAAGGTAATTGAACCACGGGAGCATCAGAATTCTGGCTGAAAGGATTTATCAGCCCACCCCATCCCTGCATCAGTTCTCCGGTGGCATTGAGCAATTGCGTTTCCTTCCAAGCTAACACAACAGTTTCTAGTAATATTGACAAAGAGGGAAGTCTTTTGCTTTTGGCTCTCTTAGGTGTTGTTGCTGTTATTTCAGGATAGGCCCTCCCAGAAAGATTTAATGTGGCCTCGTGAATTAAAGATGAGCTGTACCATGCCTGTTTCTTCCATATAAGGGGCAGTTTGAGGGAAAAGAGGGGAGGGCAGGGGGAACAGAAAAACCCCAAAAGACCCAAACTTTTCTCCGTATAATACTGCCTAGGGTTAGAGTGTAAATTGTTAATGACTACGCATTAACAGTCGTTGTATTGTGCAGCCTTACCTACAGGGAAAACATAATATTTACAAGGGATTGGGGTGGGGGCGTGTCTCCTGGAAGACACCTCAATGTTATTAATGTTCTCAAGATTCTAGTTCAGGGGAATAATGCAGTAGAAATCTGAACTCTTAACACATCTCAGCTATTTTGTGGTCCATTTGAGAAACATTTTTCTTGTGTATTCTCATTTGTCCAAAATATTTGAGGATGCTACATGCAGTAGTTGCAGTGTTTTCTCTGGAAATCTTCAGGAAGGTCCTGAAGATTCACTTTCTGTCCAAGTTCCAGAAAGTGAAGATATGTTAATGAAGGCAGTCCTTCTTGACTCTTTAGGGCAAGGAGGTAAAAAGATGGATGAGACTCTTTTGTCAGGTCTTCAGTAATCACTGCTGATACTTCTAACATGATAATTCTGAAGGAGGATTAGCCAAGTAACACAAAGAACTGATTCTGGAAAAAAAGTAGTGCAAAAATGCCGACAATTTCTTTTTATTCAGTGTTATCTTGCCAACAATTTGAGGAGAATTGTTGTTTTGTTTTCCAGTCACCATCAGATCTTTGTAACAGCGAGAAAGTGAGGGTATTCTAGGGTAGCTGGTGACTCAGCAAGACAATCTGTCAATGACAGGAAATAAAGCTGGCCTGATCTGGCCAGCAATCTGCATCTTAAATGTGCTGCAGCAGGGAGGAGAGTGGGGTATAGCATATAGCACTTGGTTCTTATCTCTGGTCTTCCACCATGCGTATTGCCAGAAATCTTCACAATAGAATTCCCTAGTGGAGTGAGTGGAGATCTGAGCAGTAGTAGTCTGAAAAGAAATGTCAAATACTTGATAACAGGCTATCATTTATGAGTAATCTTTCACAATTTGTATCCCTGCCTCAATCTGAGTCTTGTGCTACACAAAAATAATTGGAAGCTAAGAAGGTTCGCCCTGACTTTGTTGAATGTAAGAATTTAAATGACAATCCCAAGTTAAGAGCGAGCGTGGCAGTATTTGGTAAGGACATCTGTTGTCAAGTTGGTGGTGATGTCTGAGGGTGTTTTGGATGTGAGCTGAGGTGCAGGTACAGTAGTAACTTGTGTTTAAATATACTGGAGGCCCAGATTCTCAGGAAACATGCTTCCGGGCTGATCTGATGAGGAAATTGAAAGATTGGCAAGGCATTCTCTAAGTCCTGTAACTATTTGTCTGACAGGTTCAAGGGCCTCAAGCCGACTGTTATCCTTCTCTCCCGAGGAATTTCCGACGCTGAAAGCAGCTGGCGAGCAGGACAAGGTTGGCAAAGAAAAGGGCGCCTTAGATCCGTCGTATGGGCCAGGACCAAGCCTCCGCCCCCAGAGTAAGCGAATGTGGCTTTCTGCCTTGCCCCAGCTCAGAATCCCTTAGCTTGTGCTTCGGGCAGGGGCTGCCCTTTCACAGCATTGTTAGATATTCCATCCCTACGTTGGTTTTTAAACAGTTATGAGCTCACGTATGTCACGTTGCCTAGTAAATAACCACAGATCCTTTGCTTGAGTTCTGTCTTCAAGACAGCCAATATGGATTGTAATCTACTGCATCGTTTCATTAAAAACTGCTGTGTGCAGGAGCAGAGAGGGTTTATGTTGTTCAGTGTCTTGTAACATAGTGATGCTGCAAAACAGGGACATTCCCGTGGGCTAGGGGAGAGTTTTAAGTGAAGCGAGTGTGTAGTGTAGTGCAGCTTCTCTTTGAGTGTTTCTTCATGACCTTTAATTCTGTGGGATGAGCGCTGTGGTGATGTGTGTCAGAATTTTTGTTGAAACTTAAAGTTATTGACAAACGAGGACACCACTGGTGCAGTAATTACCTAGTAACAGCTGATGCTGCTGGTCTCTTGGGAAAATAAATGCATCTGGAAGTTTTCCTCAGTCCCTGATGTTTTCCTACATTCTCTGCGTAATTAGGACTTGACCAGAGCATTTTAGTTTTGAGACTTTCTGGCGAAGTGACTGTCTGCAGTTACAGATGTTAACATAATTATTACCTCTTGTCCAGATGTCACCAGTTGGAGGGAGGGCGGTGGGAGGAACATCACCTCTGCCACATCTCTGACCGCCTCCCCTGCTGAGCTGGGCAGCAAGACCTCGACCACCGGAGACGGAGCCCCCTCCTCAGTGAGTGCCAGCGATCCGAAGGAGCCGTCTCTCCGCCCAGCTCAGCCTCTCCGTAAAGGGGCTTCGCAGTTCATGGGAAATGTCTACCAACCACCTACGTACCATGACATGCTACCTGCTTTTGTAAGTTGCCCTTTTCATACAGCTTTGTAATGTCCTTGCTTCTCATAACATGGTGTGAGGGTTGAGGAACTCAGCTAAGATAGCATTTTTCTAGACTCTCCTCTGAGTCGGCTCCTAGGAGTTGCTCAGAGTTCCTTCCATTTATCTATTTTTAGTTTTCCCTGTTGTGCCTTTACCCTTTGATGCTGGAATAGTGTAGCAATAATGTGCTCTGAGGAGAAATGAAACAGATGCAGCCTTGCTTAGCCCAAGGAAAAGTTGCTGCTTTTCCTCTGGAGCTGGAGAAGTAACATGTCTGTTAGCCAGCAAGACATGAAATGTTTGTTTTCCTTTTGTGTAGTCGCAGCTACCATGCTGCATGTGTTGTAACCTAATCTGGGTAAGCCTTGTGGCAGTGTGAATAAGCAGGCTGTTGTTTGCTTTGTTCCAGATGTGTCCACAACAGCCACCTGAGACCCCTGCATCGCTGGACCGAGGGTCTTTCCCCCTTCCTCAAGTTCGGCTTGAGCCTCGTGTCCCTTTCAGACAATACCAGATGAATGACCAGGATGGGTAAGGCTCCTGTGACTGTTCCACTTGAGAGCCTGGTTTGGGTTGTGAATGGGACTTGGGCTGTGCAAGAATTTGGACCGAGGATGCAGTTGTGAGGTTATAGACGGCTGCAGAGGAGGCCTGATGTTTACTCAAAGGATCAGTGCTTTGCTCCAGCAGCAGCAGCAGAAACATTGCAAGGTTTTGAGTACTGTGTGTCAGGAGCAGGTGGATGTGTAAAGCTGGGGTGTGTGGTTGCGGACTGGCAGGCGTGCAGTTCTGATCTATAAGCCCCAGGAACTTGGTACCAGGTTGGTAGGGAAGAGAAGCTTTGTTGGACAGAGAGGTACTTGG
Source organism: Anas acuta (assembly GCF_963932015.1). Lineage (NCBI taxonomy): Eukaryota > Metazoa > Chordata > Aves > Anseriformes > Anatidae > Anas > Anas acuta. Next base: position 7,483,133 of record NC_088998.1, on the reverse strand, counting down.
AGTCTTTTTATATAAGCATATGGTAGTAAAGGACTGATTGGCTGTTACAAACTCAATTGCATGTTCCTTTCTTTACTATTTCTAACTTTTTTTTTTTTTTTTTTTGCATTTCCCCATAGAAAAGAGAACAGGCTTGGCCTGTCCCGCCCAACACGTCCAATGCGGCAGGGAGAGCGAGCACCTCGGCCCACCATTATCAACGCAGAGAACCTGAAGGGGCTGGATGAACTAGACAATGATGCAGATGATGGGTGGGCAGGTAAAGTACCTCCATCCTCTAGCTTCAGTCAGTGATTTAGAAGGAAAGCATAGCATTTTTCCTCCGTGCAACATGAAATAGAGCCATTAGAATATTCTGGCTATTTCACTGCCATGAGCTGGATGAGGGAGGAAGGAAGGGGTGGTTTGTGCAGCTGTGAAATTGCTGTTGGTGTAAATGATGACACAATGGATCCTTCTGATCCTTCCATCACACAGTACTCATGGAACTGGATCTGAAGACGTCTAAAAACTGAAAACACCACACAGCAGCAGGATAGCAGTATGACTGCTGGGAAGAAGAGTTAGCCCCATCTTTTCAGTCATAGCATTCAGCATGCAGTTGCACACAGTCTAGTTTGGTAGCTGCGTCTTCATTTGCAGCTTCCCTTCCCAGACTGCTTGCTGCACAGCTTTTGGGACCAACCCAGCTTGGTCAGTAGTGTGGGTCTGTCCTAGTCATATCACTTCCAGGACCTCTGCTGGACGCTGTTTTCCCAGTAGCATCTGATTTAGTGCCAGTGAAGGCATAAGCTTTATCAGGACAAGGCAGGCAGGCCCTGTTTGTTTTCTCTCACACGTCCCTTCTCCAATTCTGCTGTCTCAGGTATTCATGATGAAGTGGATTACTCTGAGAAACTCAAGTTTAGTGAAGATGAGGAAGAGGAAGAAGTTGTTAAAGATGGACGACAGAAGTGGTAAGAACTGGCTGTGTTCCCACCTATAGTTGTTTCAATACGGTTAAACAGTACTGGGATCATGTTAAAACTTGTTTCATACATAGAGGCTTGATATTTTTTTTAGCCCCACCCCCCTGGCTTTTTTGATTCCATCTGTTGGCTTCTTAGTGGGCCTCAAGGGTGTGTGTGGGTCATGGAACTGAGTCCCTTTTGTGTCTCACCTGCACAATAATGGTGTTAATTCTTAAGTGCCATAGGAAAAGCCCATTGCTTGGGCTTGTGTTTGTTTGTTTTGGATCCTTTGTTTCTGTTACAATCAACTGCTTTTGCCACTTGATGAGTAAGGCTGTGAGTGCTTTTTAAGGCACATTGCAATTGTAATAGCAAATCTGTTTTTATGACAGGAACAGCTGGGATCCCAGAAGGCAGCGACAGTTGTCCCTGAGCTCTGCAGATGGTGCAGATGTCAAACACACCTCCGAGGAAGGAAAGAACTGGGGCGAGTCAGTTGGCTTGTCCCGGACAGTCAGGAAAGTGCAGGATTCACAGCCACCTCCAAGGAAGATGAATGGTTGGAGCTCTTCATCTGAATACCAGGTAGGTTGAACTCTTGTGAATGGGCTCGTTGTGCTGGGCTGGTGGATGAAACACATTGCTGTCATTAAGAGACCTGCGTGACGCTTTATTGAAAACAGGATGCTGATAAATTTCTCAGTTCTTTGCTTATATCTGGCTAGAGAGAAACCCATCTGCACAGCACTGCCACTAAAGAGAGGAAGTGGAATTTGGTCTAGAGCAGTAGGTTTGTCAGACAGTTAGAAAAAGGAGTAACTGAATCAGACAGCAATAACTCCTCATGAGAAGTGGGGATGTGTGTGCATGAGGATGGAGGCAGATGGGAGGAGATTTTCTGAGCACGGGCTGCAAAGTTCAAGGCAGAGGATACGTTCGGGTCATGCTCACTGAGGAATGTTTTTCCTTTGGCAGAAACCCTCCATGGGAAGCGTTCTCAGGCAGCAGTCCCTCGAGGATAAAGAAGAAAAAGTGCCACTGAGACAGAAGTTTGTGCACTCTGAGATCTCAGAGGCAGTTGAGCGAGCCAGGAGGCGACGGGAGGAGGAAGAGCGGCGAGCCAGGGAGGAACGTCTGGCAGCCTGTGCTGCAAAGCTGAAACAACTTGATCAGAAGTGCAAACTGGCTCAGAAGAACGGGGAGACCCAGAAACACACAGAGAATGAAGACCTACGACCCCCAAGCACAGAAAAAAGTGCCGTGCAAGAGAATGGACACACTTTCCGTAGAGGTACAGAAGCATTTACTTGCCTTGTAAAAACAAGTGTGTTTTGTTTTTTTTTTTTTATATGGTGCTGTCTTTTACCTGAATTGTGTGTGGAGTGGGAACTTGGGGAGTATTTGAGTTGCTCTTAAGAGCTTAAGAGCTCGTCTGCTTCATGTATCCTACAGAGTATTATGGATTGGTGATGAAGGTTCATTTTATTAAAAAAAAAAAAAAAAGCATCCTATTGAAACAAGCACAGACTTCTGTGGTTGTCTTATGCATGCTCAATCAGCTGTACTAGTTAGAGACCTTGTTGGAACGGGCCTCTTGTTCTTCTTGTGGTTGGATGATCCTATTAAGAAAGTGCTCATGGGCCATGGGTTACAAAATCAGTTTATTAGTAAGTGCTGGCAGATAGGAGGAATAACAGGGGAAACGGGCTTTCTCCCACAGTGCTGCAGCAGAAGGCTGACAGCAGAGGGGGATCTTGAAATCTCTTGCTAAAACAGGAGTGACAAAGCCCCTTAGAACTGTCAGGGCAAATCAGGTTGTGTATGAGGTGCTATGTATGACTGTAATAAAGTTCAACCACATTAACAGCCAGGATGTGCCCACGCTTGTGCATGTTGTGCTGTGGTGGTGTGCACAAGCCATGTCACAGCAGGACTCACCAAGGCTTATTTTCTTCTCTCCAGCAACCCCTGAGTTTCACGCACAGGATGTCTCTGTTGGATATCTGGAAGAGGAGACTGCTGCCCCAGCAGCAGCCGCCCAAAGCAGCAGTGAGGAGGAGCTCAGAGAAGCTCCCTCCCCAGCACAGGAATTCAACAAATACCAGAAGTCTCTTCCCCCACGATTCCAAAGACAACAGCAGCAACAGCAGCAGGTAATAAATAGGTGGGACGCTCCCTCCCCTCTTCTTTGGACTCCCACATTAGCATTTTTCTGTCTACTTCTTACCACTGTAAGCACCAAATAACCGACTCTCCTTGTTATGGGAGATGACAAAAGAGAGTTCTCCCCCAGCCTTTTTTACTGTCTTGATCACAGATCTCTACTGTGTAATGTGGCTAAAAGGGCTCTGTAGATTATGTGAATTGTGTGCTTTCCTATGCTGGAGCTGTTGTGCTTTCAGTAGCTGGGGAGAGGTGTGGGGAGGCCAGATTTGTCACTTGTCTGAGAGAAAAGTAGACACCGTTGTCAGAAATGTTGCCTTGTCTGGCGCTGCTGCCTCAGTATCTCCTGATAATGTGACATCTTGGGGCTGGGGTGTGTAGCAGAGCAAATGTGTGCACATAAAAGAAGCCAGGGACTTTTCACCTTCCCATGTCCAAAGTCAAAAAAAGCAGCACTGGGTACTCTGGTGCTTACTGTTGGCCTGATCCAGCAAAGTGTCTGAGCACCTTTGGCTGGCAGCGAACCTGGTGAGCATCTGGGCTTGTTCCCTGGCACGGGATGGAAGCTTCTGTTCTTCAGCACAGCTGCAGGGACAGGGTGCTGAATATACAGGCCAAGGGAAAGGAGGCTGCTGAGCTGAATCCCTTTGGGGATCAGCTGCTTCTGTTTGATTTTAGCCTCACTGTGTCCTTACCCCGTTGGGTATGGCAGCTATTTGCAAACTGTGGTCAGGGTGGCAGGTGGTTGGACTCTGCTTCGAGGCTGGATGTGAGCGGTATAAAGCAGCACGCTTTGAGCTCCACTTCCTGCCTTTGCAGAGGGAGGTTATTCTTTTATCTGCTCTCCTTTTCTACCTAACCTTTTTTTCCTATGAGTTGCTTGTAGATCATCATTTTCTTTGCCCCGTAAATATGCGTTTGTTTCTATTTGTTTCATTTTTGGTTCACTGAAAACTCTCTTGGGGCTCTCAGAGACCAGCCTGAGCTACCTCTCTCATACATCTTGCATCTTTCCCAGCTTTATGGTACTTCATATTTCATACGTGCTTTCCAGCTCTCTCAGCTGCAGTGAGTCTCCTAGAGCAGCAGAATCGAGCCAAGGGGCAGAATATTCAGGCTTGTGATAATGCAGAGTTAATTGTCATTCTTCATAGAATGACCACTTGAAATGTGATATAATCAACCCTGCTGCAAACTTTAGTGAAGAGCCAACGTTTGGCTTTTGCTTGGAGGCTTAGTAATTACTCTTTCGTGGCTGTTCTCCTGTGCTTGTTATTGGGCAGTTGGCATTTTCATGAATCAAACGTACAGCAGCAAATGTTGCTAATGTTACTCTTTGAGAGAGATGATCTGAAACTAAAAATAATCTGAGACTCAAAATAATTGGATGTCTTTAACCTGAGGTGGTATTAGCATGACAACATTGTTACTGGAAGAACATTAAATTTTCATTTTATTGCTCTTACCATTTGTATTGTTAGTAAGTATAAAGCAGTTTGTATTTTGGGTGCTTTGTGTTGCTGCTTTTGTAGCAGTGGCTACATGAAAAGAAGAAAATAAAAAATAGGCTGGTGGCATTAAGGAAGCATTTTCTCCAAGATCCTGGAGTGCTAAGTAATCAGAATCTGTGCGTTAATCTGTTTTTTCTCTCTTGACATAATGACACACCAGATTTAAGGGTTCCCCTCTTGCTCTGCAGTAGGGGATTGCCTTTTTTGTAAACAGTTGCAGCATCTGACACTGCTGTAAGCTTAGTAAGAAGAACGTGGTGGCAAGCTTGACAGGTAAATAGGGGTATTTCATGTTAATTGGAGTTGTTTACATTTTGAAAGCTTTCTGCAGTACACAAAGCTCCCTTCAAATACAGGTTCTTCTTGGACTCTAGGCAAAAGTTAAATGTTAAGTCAAATTAGCTGAGGACTGTTAGGATGTTAAAGGAAGGTGTGCTGGCCTTGGGGGAGATGGGAAACAACCCAGCAGTGTCAGTCCGTCTCTGTAGGACGTACAGGAAACACTATACAATATTAATAGCTCTCTTAATTGAATTTAGGATGTTCTTATCTAATCTGTTTGCTTAACAAGAACAGAAGTATTATGCATACACACTAAACTTATAATTGCATTTTCTTCAAAGAGCAACATCTTCTGAAGTATTTAATTCCAATTAGGAAATGATGTTTGACAGGAAGCTGTCCTATATTTCATAGAAGTGCTGGGAAAAATCTGAACTCATGTCTTGAAAGTGATCCTTTGCATTTGGCAGTATGCCGTGGCCCATAGTGGTGGCTTAATCTCACGTCTGCATTTACTGTGTCTTGGGGATTTAAAGAATAGCAATTGCTGCATTCCCAGTTTGTAACGAATTTCCCTGAACTGCTCTACCCTCTGCTCTGATTTGTTTTTGAGCCTCAAATGCGTTGAATGTGTTTTCCTTGGGCTGGCTGGGTTGCAAGTGTGATTCCTGGCACTGTAACAGTTGGTGTCAAACAGCCCATCCTTCGTCCCTGCAGGAGCAGCTGTATAAGATGCATCACTGGCAGCAGCCACAAGTCTATCCTCCCCCGTCCCATTCCCACCCCCAGCGGACATTCTACCCACCACACCCCCAGATGCTTGGCTTTGATCCTCGCTGGATGATGATGCCCTCCTACATGGACCCTCGTATGGCCCAGAGTCGCACCCCTGTGGATTTCTACCCTTCAGCCCTTCACCCTTCAGGTAAGGTATTTCCAGTATTTCCCTTTATCGTGGCAGTTAACTTTCCAGATACCAGACAAGTTACTGCAGATGTTTCTCAGACCTAAGACTGGAAGTTGGTTTTCTGGATTGTAGAACGCAAGGAATGCGTTACAGTCCTAGAGCTTCCGTGAGAGCCCAGGTGCCTGATGTCCTCAGGACTGGGCTTTCTGGTCTGTGTGTGTTGGGGGGAGCATTTGAGCTGTTGAGATAGTTACAGCTGTTCTAACTTGCTGTGCTTCATCCACCTGCCCTCTGCCCAGATTTCTTAGCCTGATTGGCTGTGTTTGGCCTTCTCTAGGGATGGGAAATTTAGGCACAGTGAGGGCTAAAGAGAAAGCAGAGGAGGTTGGGAGGGAGGACACCTGCCTGCCCATCCCCTGCACTGCACTGGGAGATCTTAGCAGCTGTGGAGCCAGAGCAGTTGTAAAGGCAGACCTTGCCTGTTCCAGGAGAATGTTTGGGAGTGACTGTAATTGTTTGAAATCTTGATAGGCCTTCAAGAAATGTGACAGAAAAATTTTGTAGTTCCCGAGCTGTGTGCTTTTAGCACCTTTTTACCTTCTAACTGATCTTCGCAGATGTGAATATAAACATTGGGATGTATAAATCGTTCCCTTGAGTTTGCAGCTTGTTTTATATACCTGTTCATTTTCAAGTTAGTGATGGTGTGTGGTGTGTAAGCTGGTCTCTGAAAGCCGTGTCACCTTCTGTATCATTCCCAGTACATTTCCCAGCTGTGTGTTTCCCAAACACAGGCTCCTTTCTTACAGAAAGGTTTCCATGGCTGCAGTCACCCGCAGCCCTGGATGGAAGGGGAGTCAGGCTAGCAGTAGTAGACTGTTAATTCCTTTTGGCAGTGAGATCCTAGCGTTAATGGTGTGAACTCTGTCTTGACCAGGAATTATGAAGCCCATGATCCAGCAGGACTCCATCGGTGGGAGCAGCTGTCGGTCTGAAGATCAGAACTGTCAGGCAGGGCAGGCAGAAAGGAAAGCTGCTCCCATGGACCCTGTGCCGGTGTGGGGCCAGGAGAGCTACACATCTCTGCAGAGCAAAGGGTACTCCCTGTCACATCAGAAACAGGCTGACAACATCACCATGGAGGGGCTGCATGCCAGGTGAGTGCACAATTCCTGTCCTCACACGTGCTGTGATGGGAGGCAGGCTGTGGCAGGAGGCCGTGCTGCCATTACAGGTCATCTCCTACTGAAAAGCGGGCTTAGAGTTGACCCCAAAAATGTCTCTGAGCAGGCCAAGATACTGATCTGGTAGCAGCCTTACACTGTTGAGTTCCTCTGTTGTGAAGGTGCTTATGGACTGAGTTAACTGAGTTTTTCTGTCTGAGGCCAGTCCGTGCTCACCAGCCTGGAGCTTTGCAGGGCTGTTCAGTAGGAGCTATGAGTCAGAAATTCTCACAGGTTCTAGTTTGTCTCCTTGTTCTTTGATATTTCCTGAATCCAACTACTTGTTCTCAGATCTCTATGTATGGTGGAGACTGAATCTTCCTTTATTTCTGAAGTTTGCTGCCCATCATAGGAACTGCTTTAGCATCCATTGATTTGACAAGCCAGGCGATACGGCTTGGAGCCACAGCATTCGTGTATTTATAGGCCTGTTGTCTCCTGATGTAGAACAAAGCCTGCTTTATTTTTTTTCCACCTCTTGCAGTCAGCTTGGGCCCCTGGCCGCATGCTGTGCTTTGCATTAGCTGACTGTTTTCTGTTTGTTGTTTATCTCCTCCTCAGGAACGACAGCTCTTACTCTGCCTCTCCTGGAAGGCCAGAGAGTCTGAGCACGCAGCGAGATCTCTTTGAGGAGAGAGGGGAGGAGTACTTGAATGCTTTTGACAAGAAGGCCCAAGCAGACTTTGACAGCTGCCTGTCTTCGCAGAGGCTAGGCCAAGATCTCTTGTTTCAGCACCAGGAGAACGTGCAGGAAACCTGCCCTGGCAGCCGGCATGCAAACCTGAGGTGTTCACCTCTCGAGCCTGATTTTATCCAAGCAGAGAAGAAGCCTGAGTATAACGGCTGGGATATCAGCCACCATCAGAAACCCTCAGAAACTACAGCGGAAGTTGCTGAAGAAGCTCCCAGGGAGGAGCAGTCGTTCAGTGCTGACCCGTGGAAGAAAGAAGGAGCTAATACCAAACAGCCTGCTGAGGAGACGACGGAGTGGACCCCTGAAATCCGAAACACAAGTGGTCAACAGCAGGAGCAAACTGGGAGGACACGACGATCAGGCCCGATTAAAAAGCCAGTCCTGAAAGCCCTCAAGGTGGAGGAGAAGGAGAAGGAGATGGAGAAGGTTAAACTGGAGGGAGAGGACACCTCACGCTCACTGAAGGAGAAGGCAGCTGTTCAGAAGGTGGAAAATGAATCAGACGATGCTGCAACCTTGCTGAGCTCCACGCGTTACCTGCTGGATGACAAAGGTTCTTCCCAAGCCAGCCTTGCTCGAGAGGCTGAGAAGTCACAAGAGGAAGAGGAGGAGGAAGAGGAGGAAGAGAAACCAGAAAGATCCTGGGAGAACAAGCTGTCTAGAGAGTCCAATGATCTCCCTCCCACGAAAAGAAACAACTGGATCTTCATTGATGAGGAGCAAGCCTTCGGTGGGAGAGGTCAAGGGCGGGGGCGAGGGAGAGGCTTCAGGGAGTTCAGTTTCAGAGGCCGCGGCACTGTTGTGAGCACTCGGGGGGTCTACAACAACCAGCGGAGCAGCCGAGGGCGAGGGCTTCGGGAGTTCAACCAGCCCGAAGATTTCCCCAGAGGCAAGCCAAGGCGCCGCATTGCAAGCGAGACCCATAGCGAAGGGTCGGAGTACGAGGAGCTCCCGAAACGGCGCCGACAGAGGGGCTCAGAAAACAGCAACGAAGGCTCCGTGCTGGACAGGGAAGACAGCGATTTGAAGAAGGGAGACTTCAAAGAGTCGTGGAGGTCCAACAAAATCTATTCAGATGATCACACTAGTCTGGACCCTAAGATGAGGGCCCCGAGAGCTTTCGGGAGGTCACTGCCACCAAGACTGAGCAATTCCGGCTACGGGCGAAGGGGTTTCATGGGTAAGGAGCCCACCCAGTGGCAAGGCAGGAGCGGGGGAGCGGGGTGGCAGGAGTACAGCCACACCTCTCCATCGGACGCTTTTGGGAGCAGGCAGCAGTCGGACAGGGACTACATCCAGGATTCTTACAAGCACGTGGATTCCTTCTCCAGCCGGGTTTTTGAGGAGAGTCATCTGGATGACAAGAGGCACTTTTTCCAGGAGGATTACTCGGCGGATCAGGAGAACATAGAGAACAGGCCCTTCCGCAGGCGGCGTCCCCCCCGCCAGGACAAACCTCCGCGATTCAGGCGCCTGAGGCAGGAGCGGGAATCGGTCGGGCAGTGGAACCCCGAGGAGGGAACCCCCAACCTGCTGCCCAGCCAGTGGCCAGGAAGACCCAAGCTGCCCACGGCGGAGAAGAGCAGCATCTCGGGCAGGCGGTCTCCTGAGCTGTCCTACCAGAACTCCTCAGACCACGCCAACGAGGAGTGGGAGACAGCTTCTGAGAGCAGTGACTTCAGCGAGCGGCGGGAGAGGCGAGACGGAGTTTCGGAGGGTGAAGGGCAGCTTGAGGGCGGCCTCGGGAGCGGTAGCTTGGGAGAGAAGAGAGAGCTGGCGAAGAGGAGCTTCTCCAGCCAGCGGCCGCTCGTGGACAGACAGAGCCGCAAGGCTGAGCCGGCAGGCTACGTGGAGCAGTCAGTCAGGAGTGGTGTAGGAGCAGCCTCTCGATACGAGAGCCAGCAGAACGGGACGCTGATCAAAAGCAAAAGGTAGGGTTGCGTCCTGACGTGCCGATAGATGCCTGTCATTGGGTGTGCAGATGTCAGGGCAGTGGGGAAGGGATGGGTTGTGAGGGGGGAGCCGTTGCCTGTTTCTCTCAGTCTAGTGCAGGTGATTCCCAGCACCTCTTATCCAACCTCAAGATAAAGGATTTTGTCAGAACCAGTTGATTCCTTTACTACCACACTGGAAATCCAGTCGTGTGGAAGTTCACAACAGTGTAGGCATGACAGACCTCTGAGTTCCTGCCCTTCTTTGTCCTAGTTTCCTGCCAAGACAGCTCTGCACCCTCTGGTCTGCCTCTCACTAGAGGCTTGGAAGATAATGGAGGAAATCCTGATCTGTAACTCCAAACCTCTCCTGCTGTGGGTCCCTCAGGGAGTGTGCCAGAGAATAAAGCAAGGGTTGGGTTTACCCGGCATGGGTTGCTGTGGCTTGTGCAGGTTGAGCATCTCTAACCTGGCTTCCCAGGAGTGTGGTTGTGGCCTGAGAGCCACGTGTCATTGCCACTCCTAGCCATGTCTGAGCAAGGATTCTCTCAGTCCTTAGTGGAGGCTGGTGATGAATGGTAAGTGGTGCTGTGTGTTCCTAACCTGCTGGGAGGAGCTCCTCCCGTGAGTACTAAGGATTAAGTATTTCATTGCAAGCGTCTAGTGAAGAATCTGATGCCACCAACATCAGAGACAGGATGCTGGGTTAGCTGTGCCTTGGTCCTGGCCAATTTGGTAGCTACCTTATTACTTTCCACTCCTAGGAACAGGAGATAAAGGTCCTTGTGCAGCTTCATCGTATTGGGTTTAAAGCGCTGACAAATAAGCAACTTGTTCCTTGCTTGGCACCCAGCTCCCCCAACCCCAGGAGGGCAGTAGCTAATCGTAGCTTACATGGAAGTGAGGGAGAGGAAAGCTGATGTCAGGAAAGATGCATGCTGGTAGATAGAGAAAGTAAGGGAAGGGGAAAGTGCTCCCTGCCCCTGCTGCCTTTAATCATGCCTCTTTTTTGAGTTGAACCCTTGGGGAAAGGATGTGTGGATGATGGTCAAAGGGGCAAAAAATTCTGGGAGAAACAAAAAGGGGAAAATGACTTTTTTGGTTCAGTGTTGCCAGTTTCTCTCCATCTTCCTTCCCTTCAGCTTATGCCTGCCGGGAAGTGTGTGCCAATTGCAAAGATAAGCAGGGGAACGATTGGGCCAGTGTCACAGGAGGTCAGGAGACACTGGTTCAGAAGCACAGAGCCCTCCCATGGGGACAGGCTAGGTTATCAGCTCTGTTGGGGAGCAACGTGTTGGTTGACTCATGAGCACAGGTTCTATTTCCATCCCATTTCCTCTTCTAATGAGTTATGTGCTCAGAATTAATATCTACCTTCAGTTGCGCAAAGGCTGAAGAAGAATGAGATGTGATTAGAAACCTGGCAAGGAAAATGCATCCCATGGGGTTTTGTTTGTTTTCTTGCTGCTACTTTTCATCTTGTAACAAATCTAATTCCTTTCTCTTCTTTCCTTGTAGATCTCCAGAAGAAGGAGGAGGCCTTGGGAACACCAGTGGTGGAAGCAACCACTCCATTTACAGCCTGGATAGGGCCTCCCATGCTAACTCAGAGAGTGCTGAAGGGCCGGGTAAAAAGCCAGAGAAGGAGCCCAAATCCACTGCACAGAGAGCAAGCGAGAAGGGAGAGGTGTTGTCACAGTTCGAACTGAATTATGGAAGTGAGTGTCTTACTTCTTTTCTACGGGATAACGTGCTGTGACCGACTTCAAGCAAGGCAAATTCAAACCAGTGTAACTTAATAAATACGTGTCTAGATTATTTTCTGTTTACTTACACAGGAAGATTCCAGTGCGTCTAAATAGGGACGACATGGAAGGCAATTGGGTTTTAAATTTAAAACCCAAACTTTCAGCCAGATCTGACAGAAATAAAATCTATCTTCCATGGAAAGTTTGGTTTTAGTAAGCTGTTAAATTTCAAGCCCAAAATACATTACATAGTGAGAAGGAAATTGAAAGAACATCTAAAGTGGGCCTCAGGTTCCTTCCTGCTGATAACACATCTGAAGTTACTTGAGCTAACACATGTTCCCAAGCTCTCCCAGCTGGAGCATGCTCACCTTGAGGCAGAGGACAGCAAAGCAGTGGTGGACAATGTGACACTAGATGTCTGTTCTGTGCCTTAGTTTTCAAAGCTTAGCTGCAGTGCTGCTGCCTAAACTTGTTTGCTTGTGTATGGATTCTATTTGGAACACACTCTTTAAATGAGTGCAGTTATAAAGCTTTATATGGATACACACATGCACAACTTTTATTTTTTTTTTTTTCCCATGTGCACTTTGTTTAGGTACCATCATTGATAATCGGGTGTCGAGCACAGCAGAAGAGAATGAAGTAGGTTCAATGGCAGGTGAAGGCTTCATTGAAGTTCTTACCAAAAAGCAGCGCCGTTTGCTGGAAGAGGAACGGAGAAAGAAGGAACAGGCTGCTCAGGTAAGGAGTAGAAGGCAGAAGAAACTTGAACTCTTACGCTGTTTTGACAGTAGTCAGAGGTACAAGGCTGCCAAAAGTGTTTGGATAAGCAGAAAAATGCAGTTGGCGAAAGTAGGATTGACCTTGTATCAGGCCTGGGAAATGTATTTTGGCTCTGATGGCAGGGGCTGTTGGTCTGAAAAGGATAGTTTGAAGATTTCTGATTGTTCTCATCTAGCAGAATCATTAATTGTGAGTCAAGGAGGGTTTTTTAAAGTGAGACTTACTCAAAGCAACTTGGCTTACTGAGCGTGTTGGTGGGATACTGGGCAGCAGTGAGCAGTGGAGGACCTCTGCACCCTCTGGCCACATCAACGTGTTACTGTTAGAACAGGATGTGGTAGCGTCTTTGCCAGGCTTACCAGCTTTGTGTCTGGCCACCTTACCAGAAAGAAAAACAAACTGGAACTCTCACAGTTTTATGTTCAGAATAGGGTAATGGAGTTGATTTACAATAAAAGATTTAAGACTGTAATGTGGAGAGCTTAGTTAAGTAACATCTAGGAGGGAGGAATTTGTCTGCATGTACTAGGAGAAAAGAATATTTTAACGTGAAAGGAGATTTAATAAAATGTGGAGGATGAAATGCAAGTAAAAAGCATCACTGGGAAATGCTTTCTGGCAGAGGAGGCTCGTGGTGGGTGGAGTAAATCTTCCAAGCAAAGCTATAAAAGCCTGGTTGCTTGGTTTTTAAAATTAGCTGAGGACAACGTGTGAATGGGCAACAGGAATGGTCTTGAAGTTTTAAAGGGATGTGTTTCTCCCTCTGTTCTAAGCTTGGTACTGTGAAAGAGCCATCTCTGTATGGTGAAATTATGACTTGATCTTGCTTTGTCTGGAGCGAAGAAGAGGAATTAAGCAGAACAAGTCTGATGTACGAGTGATACCACTTTGCTTTGTGCTGCGAACACTCCCTAGCCCCCTGAAAAAAAAAAAAACAACATGCTGCTGAAGACAGCATTTTTTCACGATCTTGTGAAACACAGTTCTGTTGCATGGGTTAGAGGCTCTTGACATTGCAGTGTTTAGAAACCCAGGGATCAGACTTGCCTGGAACAGGCTTTGTTAGCCCCAGTTCAGAGACAGGTCCTACAGCCTGTGTCTTTTTCTCTGTCAGGCACCAGCTAAGGCCCGCGTCCTTCAGTCTCGCATTCCTCCTCGATTTGCTAAGAAGCAGAACAGCTTGTGCTTGGAGCAAAGTGATGTAACAGTGTCTGGAAACAGCCTGGGCACGGAGATCTGGGAGAGCAACAGCCCAGGTAAGTTTGTATGTTTGGTTTAGAGTATTTCATGAAAGTGGGGAATCCTCAGGTGTGTGTAGGAAGGACAGGGTGTCCGTGCTTATGAGGAGACAACTTCCTATTTTCTGATGCTGGAGGTGGGAAGGGAGCTAGCAGACATCTGTTCAAAACTGTACTGTTTAACCATCCTTCTCTTGTTGACCATGTCAGTCTCCTAATCTGGTTCCTGGGCCTTCTTGTAAGATCAAGGTCCTGCGCAATGTTTTTCTAGGCTTGTTGGGTTGGATCTACTTCAGCTGCTTTCTTATTGTGCCTTCCTCTTTTCTCATCCTCCATCACTGAATATCTAGAGCCTTCCTTGGTTCTGTCTCTGCTTCTTCTTTCTCCTATCGTTCTCGTGTTCCCAAAGAAATCTCTTGTCCCTGTTCTCTACCTCCCTCTCTGCAGCCTGTCTACTCTGTGCTGTCATGTCTCAGCTAACTGGGGAGCAATGGCTTTTTGTGGTGGTGAAAATATCCTTTCTCATGTCCAGAAACGGGATGTTAATCGTGCAGCATGCGTGGTGTACAAGATGTGCCCACAGTTTCGTGTTAAGCAGCTGAACTCTGCCCTCCCTTTTCTTCCAGCTCTTTCCGTTCAGTCTCCTGGAAGTGATTCCTGGAGCAAGCCTGTAAATACCTTTAATGGTACTGAATCTAGCTCCGCTGAGGTAAGTGGCACCTAATGTGCCATTCAGGTATCTCGTGTACAATGTACTGAAGTAGGTGGCTTATGCTTCTCCATGCTCCATCTGTGCTTAGTGACTGTCAGCTCTGCTTGTGCAATTTTAAACTGTCTCTCTGCAGCTCTGATTTGAGCTTCATGCTGCTCTAACCTAGAGGGCCAAGTGATGCGTAGCGCTACACATGGGTGTAAATCTGTAGTAACTCTCTGGTAGGGGTATTCCAGGGTTATGCTCCTAACTGGAGGCAGTGCGTTGTCCAGGATGGTGGAAGCCCATAGCTAATTTTTGTTTCATTCCATGAGCAGTGTGTAGCTATAGCCTAAACGCAGGGACGGCAGAGGAAGTTCCAGAATGCTTCACCTCTGGAGACCAGAGCCCAAATCTGGTTTGGGTTACAAGTGTCATGAGTTTGGCAGTCTCTGCCTTGTTGCCACGTGCGACACCTTTGCCTTTATTCTAAAGCCAGAGTCGGGTTAATGCTTTGGTTAGCCCAGCTCAGAGTTGTGTGGAGGTGAAGCAGTAGCCAAGGGATGCTGCAGGTCAAGACCAACTCCTTGCAGTTAACCAAGAATGTGATTTGAAAAGGGGACGTGGTCTTGCTGTTTTCTGGGATTTTTTTCCTCTTTTGTGGAGCTGGGTCGGAGTCCGGGGCTTTAACACATTTCGTGCTTTGCATAGCAGGGTTTTAAAGGCAGCCAGGGGGATAGTGGCATTGACTTGAGCGCGGAGTCTCGGGAATCCTCCGCGACCTCCTCTCAGCGCAGTTCTCCATATGGCACCCTCAAACCAGAGGAGATGAATGGGGCTGGCCTGGTGGATCCAAAGCCTGACTGCCAGAAGGAGCAAGTGCAGAAGCAATCTGATAAAAAGGTAATCTGGATTTGCAGCCAAGCCAGAGCACGTAGTGAGAGACCTTGTGAAGTGGTTCTGTTGTTCTTGATAGCATTTTTAAGGCTTGAGATTGGGTTATTTGGTCTTTGTGTCTCAGCCTCTCTGCTTTCCTGTTAAGGATTCAGATCAAGGCTCAGGACAGAACAAGGAACACAAGCCTGGACCAATCGGCAACGAACGCTCCCTGAAAAACAGAAAGGGTTCGGAGGGAACGGAACGGCTGGAAGGGAATATTCCCCCTGTTAACGGGGTGGAAATTCACGTGGATTCTGTACTTCCTGTGCCACCCATTGAATTTGGAGTAAATCCTAAAGTGAGGATTGAATTTAATTTTATCTTCTTGGTGGTTTGAGCTTGTCGAGATGTGGACGGTGGTTTGAGGCAGCAGGATTATTTAGAGGAAGCTTCCAGCATGTATGCTGTAGCTTTGCCTTAGATTTCATTATTGACACAAACCAGGTGCTCAAGATGTCTTGGCAAATGCATAATGTCCTTTTAGAAATAGTGTCCCAAGGACCAGTTGGGGTGGTGACAGAGGTGATGGACAAGATCATGGCCTTCTAAAGCTTTATGTGCCTCTGGGGGTTGTCTGCTACTGAGTGCTGAGAAGTGTCTCCATGTTCTCTTTCAGCAAGGCTTACTGGAGGACAGTCTTTAGTTTCTAGTGTCATGATTCAGGCTAAATTCATTAACCATGAGAAGCAGGTGGGTGGCCCTCAGGCCTCGATTTGAATTTTGTGTGTTCTGCTTTTTCAGGACTCTGACTTCAGCTTGCCACCTGGTTCTGCTTCTGGCACTGCAGCTAACCCTGTCACCAAATTGCAGGATGCCTTGGCCAGTAATGTAAGTATTTCTTTTTTTCTTTTGGCCTTGATTCATCTGAGCCTCTCCTTGGTTAAATCTCAGACACTTCCAAACAGAGCAAGCGTATTTATTTGCAGTTGACTTAACACTTGATGCTTGGGCATCACATATGACTAAAATCCATAATGGATATCTGTGCCCCCGAGGTACCTTGATGAAATGAGCATGGCTAGCTCAGGAGTGATACAGAGAGCAACTCCATTGTCATTCAGTGACCTGTGTAAAGCAAGAGGTTTAGCAGATCTCTGAGGTCTCCAGTTTCCTGCCCTGAGACACAGAAGAGAGCTGATAATGGACGTGATGTGGATAGTGGCATTCTTAGGCCTGGGCTGCTAGCTTCTTCAGAACACCTCATCTGCCACAGCAAGGCACAGAGCTGTATCTTGTTAGCCAGGCCCTCTGAGAGATTTTCTAGCTTGTTCTAGCCATCTGTGTATTTCATTATTTTGTATGAAAGAGTGAGCACAGCGAAAGCTCAGCTTGTGACTCAGCTGTGGACAGCAATGTGAAAAACTCACAAAGCTGCTTTTGAGATGCCTTCAAGTTTGTAGGCTGTTAGATTTAGGAGGTTTGTCTTAAAGGGTCTTTCTTTTCAGAAGTGCTCTTTCAGAAACAGATTCTGTCAGAAATTCAGGTACATTCCAAGTACGGTGGGGGGAGCACTTCTGCAGAATGAAGTTACTGGGTCAAATTGATGTTTAAATGGAAGCTGGTGTAATTCTACATAAAGGGAGTCCTTGCACACTGCCAAAGCTTAATTTATTCCATCAGCAGAGTGGATAACAGTTGAATGCAGCACTTAACTCCTGCAGTACCACTGAGGATTCAGTCCTTTGAGGTGTAGTTACTATAGCTGCCAGCTGAGGCTCTGGTGCCTCTTGAAATTCTCAATGGAGTTACAGAGTATTCACCATTTACCAATCTCCCCTCAGGCAGGGTTAACGCAGTCCATTCCCATTCTGCGAAGAGATCATCACCTCCAACGGTGCATTGGCCTGAACCCAATGTCCTTCCCCACTGCAGACCTTACTCTTAAGGTAGGTAAGCTGGCAGGTGTGCTCGTCCTAGGCCCGGCTGCCTTGTCTTCTTGACCAGGGTAGTGAGGGTGGAGAGATCTCTCCCAGAGTGTTTTGTCAGGCACTGCTGAATCTTTAATTAGCTCCTGTAAAAGTTATGCGTATGTTCTATTCAGCATGGGAGGACAGGGGTGGGTTCCAACAGTCCTGGATGCTGAAGTCCTTATTGTAAAGTAAAAAAAAAAAAAATGTCCAGCAAAGCTTTCCTGTTAGTGACTGTCTCAGTAGCTGGATAAGATAACTAACCAGTAATCCTAGACACCTACTGGTTTAAAAAAGAAAAAACGCAACATGAAAAACCACTTTACCCTGCACCCTCTCCCCCCCCAAAACAGTTCTGCAAATACCACAAGCGATGAATGTTTTTGATGGATGCTTGCCCATTGGGAATGGTTCTGAAGCCCCTTGACCTAAGCCGTGCTAGCTTTCCATTAAGCTTAGACTGGATTGAATTTGAAGTAAGAGTTTACAGATGAGCAGCTCTAGGCCTCAGTGTTCCCCTCCACACGTGAATTGTCTGCAGTTACTGCCCTTCATTTCCGTAGATGGAGTCTGCCCGTAAAGCTTGGGAGAACTCTCCTAGTTTACCAGAACAGAACTCTCCAGGAGGTGCAGGCTCGGGCATCCAGCCTCCTTCCAGTGTTGGAGCTTCCAATGGTGTCAGCTACAGCTCTTTTGGTGGAGTTTCTATGCCTCCTATGCCTGTGGCGTCCGTAGCACCTTCTGCATCTATTCCAGGTATTTGCAAACTGCAGCAGTAGTACTTGCACTGTTTGGTTGGATTCTAGTAGAGAGAGCACGGTGAGAAGAGCTTCCATGTAAATTAACAGACCGGTTGGTATTTAATGGATCCATAAGGAGAATCAGGCAAGATGGAAAAAGGGACTGTTTTCCCACATTAGAGAAGGTTACTTGAGTATTACCTACCCATCACTGTGTACTCAATAGAGTGGAAAGAAAGAGAAGAAACCTATGGCTGAGACACTTAACAATCCCGTTATCAAGCATTCTGGTACTCACTTTACTATGTAAAACTTTCTGTGTGTCACAAGTTCAGAGTACATTTTGCTCCGTGTACATAACAAAATACCTTACAGTTTGCATAACTCTGGGAGGTGAGAAGGTGTTGCTGTCCTTGAATTACAGAGGGAAAAGTTAAACACCATTTAACTTGACTGTGTTTATAATTAGGGAGAGTGTTAGGAAAAGAAAGAAGAAATGTACCTGGACTCTGATTCTTGGGTCCCAGAAGACCTCTCATGAATGCCTTTCTTACTTCTCAATTCAGGAAGGGAGTGGAATGTGCTGGGCAGAAGTGATAATGGGGCCACTGTAGGGAATATATTTGGAAAACAGATCAGTTCCAAGCATGGTGATTTCTTCTCTCCTCCACCCCGCCAAATTCTTCCCCCTTTTTGCTTGAAAATCCCTTGGTTCGAATATGTAAACAAAGGAGTGGCACACCACTTTCTTTTTGGTGCCACCCTTTGGTAAAAAATGACTTTAGATTGCTTGTGTGAAGGTCTCACACGCCATGTTTGCCCTTTCCATCCCTCGTAGTTGCAAAGGTAAAATGACTGTGGAGTCGGTTTCTGGCAGATAGGAAAAGTTTGGAGCGCAGGTGGCCAATTCCTGAACTGTTAGTCTTGATGGACCCGCAGGTCTCTGCAGCGTACCCTGCCTGTACAGTTACAGCCTGTCTTCTCTGATGTTCAGGTAACCATATTCCACCCCTGTATCTGGATGGCCATGTGTTTGCAAGTCAGCCCCGCCTGGTTCCTCAGACAATACCTCAGCAGCAAAGCTACCAACAGGTAAGGGAGAAATCAAACTAGCTAATGGTTTCTCAGGAAGTCTTTCAGGGTCAGAAACAAGAAGTCATTTATTTCTGTGGCAGCCCAAAGGGGCTCAGGTGTGGCTCCCTTTAGCTTCCTTGAATGCTGCTTCCCAGTAGGTGTTACAGGTTAGTGAAATGAAAGGGAGGGAATTGCTTTTTTCTTTGTACCAGTGCCTTTGTATCAATACTCCTGTTCCGTGGAAGAAGGAGGGGCTGGGTAAAGCTGCAGTGTAGGTAATTGTCACGGCACATTGACTCACTGAGGAAAATGATGGCTTTTTAAGAGCCTGGGAGAGCTTCTGGCTGCTCTCATACCTCTCAGTCATCTTAATTTCTCCTGCAGGCCGCTGCTGCTCAACAGATTCCCATTTCCCTCCACACATCCTTACAGGCCCAAGCTCAGCTTGGCCTGAGGGGTGGTCTGCCTGTTTCCCAGTCCCAGGAGATGTACAGCTCCATACAGCCCTTCAGGTAACTGCTTCCAGTTTTTCATTTCCTTGTGACCTTAACTCTTCTGTTGCTTATGGGGAAGTAGATTGGTCAGATACTCTGTACTCCTCTCCTCTTCCTCCTTTGACATCTTGTTTCTATTTCATAGTAACAGTGCTGGGAAGCATTGGGGTGGAGAACAAGGATATCAGGGTACATAAGGGCTCTTTGTAGCATGTTTCTTTGTAAGACAGTGGCAAAGAAAAATTGTATTTAGTTGTAATGCCTCAAAGGGGGAGGCAAATCCTGAGAAAGATGCAGAAAGAGGAGGTTTGTGGGTTGGAATACAATTTTTTTAATGAGAAATTCAGAGCCTGCTGCTTACTGGATTTGGTTTATGACTGTGCTAAGAGATGGCTTGATCAGAGCTGAGTACCTGCATAAGGGCATTACATAACATTTTTTATTAGATAAAAACTGCAAGACGAGAACAGAATGAATGTTTGCTCTTTGGGGAAAAAATAGTAAGATTCAAATTAGAAATCAAACTAATGTAAGAAACATCGAGAGTACTTGGCCAAAAGAACTGCTTACTAGAAGTGAAGGAATGAGACGTCCTCTTCAGAGTTGGGCTGGCTGTGAGAATCATTCTGCCTAAGATGAGAGCAAGTGGTCAGAGTGGTACTTTGAGGCCTCAAAACTAGACGTGGAGATTTAAAAAAATAAATTGCTAGAGCTGGCTGAATCTTTAATTTCTGATTTCTACTTTGCAAAACTGCTACAGACTTCTGCTAACTTGGATCCTCTCCTTACTGCTAATCCAGAGCATATTGTGCAGAACATTAGTATATAAATTTTGGATGGGACATGCTGTCATTCTGTTGAATGTTCCTGCAACACAAGGACGTGGTTGTAAGGGCTTAAAAGTGGAAGTAAAAGAAAAATCCTGTATGTAAAAGAGACTGCATCTTAGTTCTAAGCTATCAGTTCGGTAGATACTCTGAGATCTACTTGCAAGCCACATCTATCTGGGTAGTGATATGTTTGTACAGTCTCCAAAGGTTTTCTGCCTAGTGACTTAAGCATGTTTTTCTTCCCCAGGTCTCAGGTGTACATGCACCCCAGTCTGTCTCAGCCCAGCACGATGGTCCTGACAGGAGGCACTGCTCTGAAGGCTCCGTATTCCGCCTTCCCAGGCATGCAGCCCTTGGAGGTGGTGAAAACCCAGTCCGGGTCCCCCTATCAGCCCATGAACGGAAGCCAGGCACTGGTTTATGAAGGCCAGATAAACCAGGCAGCTGGGATGGGAGCCTCCCAGATGATGGACTCTCAGCTTACACAGGTTAGGAGCAGGACTTTTCAAGCCACTCGGTTGTGCAGGGTTCCATGTGTTTCTGGGACTGGATTGGATATTTGTGCTTAGCCATGTGTTTCTGTGGGCTAAGCTCTCTGTAGGGACAAAAGGCTTCCCCAAGAGACTCTTCTGTGAGTCATTGAGCCATTGTTTCAAACATGTAGCACCTTTATTTAATGTGATTCTTGCTGATTACTCAGTCTGTCCCTGCTGAGATGCCCATTTGTTTTTTCTGACTTGGATGTCTTTGGCCGCAAGATGAACATTTCATGCAGAATCAAACCTTACAGTACTTCCCGGGTAGGAGGTCATGATGTGATAGTTGTCCTAAAAGTACCACTTTCAAGAGCCAAATTCCCATCTCTTTCAGATTTAACATAGCTTCCAGAGTAATTAATGTTTTAATTAAAGCTCATGTATTTTCTCAGTTCATTTGGAATCCAGGTGGTCTTAATTTCTGTTGATCTGTTTGGCAGCATCTTAACAAGAATTTTACTGTGTGCCTTGGTGTAGGGTACAAAGCTTTTGTAAAGCACCATTCAGAAAAAGACATTGAATCCCTTTTGTGAGCATAGCTGTGTTCGTGGATAAATGTGTTCTGATTCTCTGTAGAGGTTTGGTACTTTCATTAAATTCAGCTTGCGTGTGTTTTGTGCAACATGTTAAGGTTTATGGGGACCATTGATTTTTTACTTAAACAGGGTTTTCTATGTTGTGACTGACTTAAAAACAGTTAATTCTGAAAGTAATTTAGCTGAGGAAAATACAGAGAACACTGCCAAATTAAATATTTGAGTAAATGCTTTATCCATAATAACCTAATAACCTGATCTCTTATGCTTGGATCACTGGGTAAATCTAGCCTTAAATTTTATTATTTTTGTCACAAAGTGGTGTCATAGAACCTCCCAAATCCAACAGTTGTGAGGAATAAAGGAAAAAAATAGAGAGGAAGGAGGCTGTTGAATCATGAGCTGCTTCTTGTAAATTAGGATTAATTGTTGCCATAATCGGTTTGAAATTCATTGCAGAACATAGAGAGGTAACCGTTACTTGCTCTAGAGTTCCACTCCCCAAAACATTTTGGCATGAAAGTAGAACACAATTCCTGATTTAGGTACTAAAGCTGCAAACGGTGTCTGACACTGACTGAGCTGTCTGACGCTGCTGTGGGATCAAGAGAAAAATCACCCATGCAGAGACCATGAGTAAGCCGGAAGAACGGGATGTAGGTTCTAGGCAAGGAGAAGAGCCCTGTGGCTGAGCACAGTTATGTTAAATCAATGCTATGTTAAAAACCCAGCTGGTAGGGTGTTGGCAACACTACCCGCACATGCATTTCAGCGTGAAATTTGCTCTGTTACATTAATTTGCATTTACTCTGTGCCAGACTGCACCGTTAGTGAGATTGCTTTTAGCAGTACTGTGCTTTCAGGGTATTGGGAGAGGGTGTGTCAAACCCAACACCGCTGCTGCTGCTAAGTAACTACATGTCCTTATCACACAGTTAACAATGCCTGTGCCTGGCTCCCAGCTTCCTCTGCCCCGCTATGGCTCTGGCCAGCAGCCCCTGATTCTACCGCAGTCCATCCAGCTTCCTCAGGGGCAAAACCTGCCTGTAGGAGCTCCCCGAAGAATTCTCCCTCCTGGATCGCAGCCTTCAGTTCTTGCTACCAGCAGGGAGGTAAGGATTAACTCCTGCATGCTCATCTTGGCGTTCATTAACCCCTTTTGCACTGAAGTTTTGCTCTTTGATCTTGCTTGTTAAAGGGGATCTTTAAATATTAAAGCCAAGGCTTGATGTAAAAACGGAGCCATTTCCTTCTCATCTCAAAAGCACAGGTCAGCAGCCTCCCAGGTTTTGCTGCTGGCCATCGTTCTGTTTCCAGGGAGCCCCATCCTGCCTTGATCCAGTTTGGAGTCTCCAGTTTTATTACATGTTTACACAGGTTTCCCCAGAGTGCTTGAGGGGTGGTGAGCTCCAGACACAGTTGGAATACTGCCCAGATATTTCACACTGTTGTGAAGCTTGTCCATTTGAGTAGGTATATTAATGTCATGTCTGGTTTGATGGATTTGTATCATAAGTTTTTCTACTCCAGGGGAAAGAAAGCACAGCAGTTAACTTCCAGGTTCAGTGTTTGCTTGTGCTCCTGGCTTGTTGATTTAATACAAGCGGATCATTTCACTTACAAGCCTCATTTACTTCACCTGAAAAATGTTTCTTTTAATGGGCATGATGGGTAGAAGGGCAAAAACTTGGTTTATATGTTCATATGAAGTCATATCCATTACTGTGAATGCAAAGATGATGTGCTCTCACTCATTTTCCTCTGTAGTCCTCCCAAATGGAAATGAAAGGGTTTCATTTTTCCGACGGTAAACAGAACATGTCCTCCGGAGGGTCTGTACCATCACCACATGCATACAGGTAAATGCTGACAGAATTTAGCCTCTGTAGTCAGAATGGGGAAGTAGTAGTGTTCCCCATTTGCAGAGACGTGGTGCATACATCAGTGCTCTTTAAGATCTACTTGGATTTTCATGTGTAGAATGTGCTTATTGTAGTCCAAACATTTGTATTAAGTTGTATGGTCATGGCTTTCAGTTTTGAGTAGAGCCCAAGATGTCTCTGACTTGGTCATTTGTGCTTGTGGGAAGTGCATAAAGCTGTTTTCCATGTCTTAAAGGCAAATTGGAATTGTGTTTTTTTTTTTGTCTGTTGTTAAGACAGAAAATTGGGGAACACTGCCTAAATGTTTTAGTTCCAGCATGGTCTCATCTTCTCAAGATGTGAGATGCTAATGCATAGACATTCCAAACCTTCAGGTCACTGAGAATTTGGGGACTTGCAGTTACTTTATTTATTTTTTTAACCTCTAACCAATCCATGTGTTGTCTTTTGGGCTGGGGAGCTCGTTGATCTGCACAGTACAGACTCATGCCCTGTCTACTGCTGCTTTCTACAGTCCTGTTTTCTTTCACACATGAATAAGGTTCTCGTTCCATTGTAGAATTTACTCCATGAATATTGTCGACTCTTCGATTTCCAGGCCTAGCTCTGCCAGCCCAAATGGGAAGCCGTCTGGACCAGCAGTTAGTATGGGCTCGGTGCAAGGACACTATGTACAACAGGTAGCGTATGTCAGCACTGTGACCCCACAGCGTCTGTGCTTCTAGTGTTACGCTGGGGCCTTGTTCTCCAGAGGGGTGGCAGTGTAGTAAAGCTCTACGTGGAAGTTGTTTTTCCTGCAGGGAGGGCAAGAGAGTGGATGATGGGTGGGTGGGGACTGTACCGAGCCCGTGAGTAACGCTGTGTGTTCAGAGATCAGGAGTAGGGGATCACCTGTCTTATGGTGCTTACGTTTTTTGCTGTTGAGTTTTTATGGGCTCTTCAAGATCCTTATGTATAAGGTGTTTTAGGGAAAACAGAGTAACAGAACAGAGATAATACCTGAATTTTGGAGCAAATTTGATGACTTGCACGATTGATGGTCACGGTTGGTTTTTGTATCTGCGTACAAGTATCTGTGCTCTCTAATGCCTCCTTTCTGTGTATTAAAAGGCAAAGCAGCGGGTGGATGAAAATAAAGCCAATCTGGGAGCAGTAAAGCTGCAAGAAACAGCATCCACAAACCAGATGAAGCCAGTGCGCACAGGAGCGATCAAACCTCAGGCAGTAAAAGTGGAGGAAAGCAAGGCCTAGGAGCACCTCTGACACCCAGCTGGTCCTGAGAGGCACTGCAGCTAAGACTGGACCCCACTGGATCTCCTGAAAACTTCACCAGACCTACTCCCCACCCCACACTGACTGACTACAGCGACATCATCCGAGTCCCTCTTCCAACAAAGCAGTTTGAAACAGTGGATATGACATTGACCTGCTTGCTTTAAAACAAACCAACCGTGTGACTTTTAAGTGGCTCAAGCCTTTTCTTTTTTTTTTTTTTTTTTTCCCCATGCACAGGTAGCTGTGATAGCTCACTTGGCAAAGCCCATCCTTCTCCTTCCCTACTTCTGTCTAAGCAGAGTGGCAACTGGGGGAGAGGGGTTAGTTTGAGGTTTTTCATTTTAAAGGCAGCTGAGGTTTTTACAGAGAAAAAAAGAAGCTATATCCTTGTTTATAGCAGAACTTTTATATGTTCTATCACTTTTTCCCCCCCTTCTTTCTGCTTTCCCCATTCCTTCCAGAAAATAAGTCCGTTTAACTAAAATTATGTTCTGACAGAACCCTCCCTAGTTTTTATACATGGTTCTGTGCTATGCTTAGAATCAAGACTCCTAAACTGAGTTGGCTTAAGTGTTTTTTTCCCAGATGATCTAGCCTTTCAGATTAAGTGGAAAAACAAAAGAAAAAAAAAAGAAAACAACACAGGACAGTTATGGCATTCATTAATTTTTCAGTATTTTTGTTTTAAGCTAGAAGCAGTGCTTGCATTAGAAATCTGTACTGAAGGTATATAGTAAGTCAGTACATTCATCTTGAAACTTGCACCACTTCAACTGTAGCTTTGGGGTGCCTTGTGCACAACAAAATGTGGCATTTTCGTTTTAAGGAAAAGCACCAAAATTTCTGTTGCAAGCTCCTCTGGATCTGTTTTTTTGTTTCAGATTTTATTTTAGTGACTGCCAAACACGCAGTGAAATGTAAATCATGGATTTACAAAATGTAAAATCTTCTAAGCGAAATCTCCTCATCGCACATGGGTCAGAAGAGTTGGCTAGCACCAACGGGTTTGTTTGGACTACTTTTTGTAGTTGTGATGCTCTCTTATGCTCCCTACCTTGGCCGCTCTAATTCTTAGTGTCTCCTGAGACTTGTTCTATATTGAGCTCATCCCTTGGGGCTGCTCTCCTAAGCTTTGTTCTTCTCCCTCTTCCCTTAGTCGGTCTTTCTGTTCCTGTCATGGCCTCTTGTAAAATTTGCATAGAAACGCATTAGTAAGGGAGCCCCTCTGCAAGCCAGCCTTTTTAGCACACTTGGAACCTCCTTTTTTCGGTTGGAAGCGCATGGTTACAGAGCCAGTTTGGAATCATCCTTTTGATCTCCTTCCCCAGGTGAACAGCAAAGGGTTCTTTAGTTTTGATGTAATTGCATATAGCACATACACGGTGTCACAACCTTACACTTCCTCACCAGTATTTGATGGTATATGAAAGGAGGGTCCCGGTGGGAGTGGGTTGGGTTTTTATTTCTTCGGTTATTTGGTTTTCGGTTTGTGTGCTGCGTGTGTGTGCGCGTGTGTATGTAGATTTTAGGATGGACTTGCAAGTTCCTGAAGGTGCTTGGAGTCCTTCAGCTGATCGTAGTCTTAAGTATCAGCTACTTTCAGCTAACCTGGTTTGTGTTGTTTAGCTCTTTCAAAATGTGAAGTAGGCTGGTCACTCTGAAATGATGGAAAGAAAACTTCATTTCCACAGTAGGTGATAGCTTGCTAACTGGTTGTGCCGTCAGCATCTGCTAGATGGCAGCAAGTCATTTGTTGGTGGTTCCAAAGAAGATATTTTGAACAAAGAATGTATTTGGGAAGGGACCTGAAAGGTGTTCTTGTTTCTTTTCTTGTTGCTTTTTTCCCCCTTTCTTGGAAAGATCCTTCATAACTTTCTAGGGATGCATTTGAAGTTTTAAGCTAGGTATAAATAAGAATTTTATACAGTAGCTTTAAAAAGAGCTTAGAAACCTAAACTAACTTAGAAATAGTATGTTCCCTCTCCACAGGTGTCCCCGTTGACTGTGGCAGAGAACCTGAAGGGAAAGGGATAGGATGGTACTTTTAAGGAAAAGTAAGAGCTCTTTTTTTGTTCCTCATGTTTTATGGATTTTTAACTTCAGAGCAGTGTGTGCCAGAGTACCTCCCTAGAGTACAGGGTTTGAGATTAAGCGACAAATATTTCCTTAGCTTTCAAACATCTCCCAGACCTGCTTCCTCATCTGCTAGTCCTGCTCCCGACATTTTCCAAAGATTGCTCCACTAGTAAGTCATCCCACCCCCCTTTTTTATTTTCTTCCTTGGAATATCATGAACAACAGAATTGTCTTTAATTCTTTTTTTTATTATCCTCCTGCCCAGCTGGCCCTAGCTAATATCAGCTCAGAATCTAACTGTAATGGCTAAAGAGACTTATCCAGGCTCCCTTCTTCTCATCTCTTTCCTACCCTAAACACACTACTTAAGCTTTACAAAGACACTAACCTCTTTCCTCCCACCTATATGACTTTAAAATGGTCAAATGTGTTGGAGAAACTGGGTTATTGATAGATGCAAGATATTGCAGTCCCTCTGGTGTAAATGCCATCAGAACTACGATACTTCCTGTTGAAAAAGGTCACCCTTCTTTCTAACTCCCCCCATCCTTCCCCCAACAGAATAAAACACTAGAATTTATTTATACGTATTTGATGTTGTAGGTCTAGGTGAAAAAGTAATTGTTTCACTGCTCTATTTATATATTATGTCTGAATTATTCTGTGCAGGAAAGGCCAAGAAATGCATGTGAGCTTCATTCCATTCCTCTCCTTTGCGTGACTGTCAGCTGCAGTTGGCAAGACGCTCTTTCACTTAATGGAGTTTTGTGTGTTGGAAAGCAGTTTTAGAGCCCAAATTTCTAAGGTGCAATATCCTTCTCTGGCATGTGTTTTTGTTTAAAGCTAGCTTGAGGTTACTGCATTTTGCAGTGCTCTCAAGTCGCAAGGAAGGTCTCTGATCCTCAGCGTGCAGAAATGCCAGGGGTGCTGGTGCACTGATTAAAAGGTCAGCTTGGGGAAGAGGAGAATGGAGATGTACTGAATGTTGAGATGGTTTATAGGGGGATACTTCTGCTTGCCGTCTATATTGCTGAAGGGTAGGGTCCTGATGATTTATTCCTTTGCGAGTTGCTTTTGCTTTTACTGGAAATCTGGTACTAAATTGCAGGCTCCTGCTGGAAGGGTGCAGTGTGCAGTGGGAGGGAGAGGTAGGATCCATATTTTCAGCAAAAATGGGTGAGGCAGAAATATTCAGAGACTGACTTTACTGCTTTTTGTGCAGATGAAGGCCTGAAGCACGTGCGTAACCAGCTCTGTATGCAGTGATTCACGGCTTAGCAGCTGCGCTCAGTGCTGCTTTCCTCTCAGCTCAGCCTGCTTTTGGCTCTTGAGAGAGGGAAAAAAAAAAAAGGTTAGGGGAAAAAAGCAAGTGACAGGTGGAAGCAGCACAGTCACCAGTGAAACAGGTATTGTTGATCTCTCATAATTCACTCCTGGCTCTGCCAGGTGACAGCTCTACAGTCAGTAGTCAGTCCCTCTGAATGTGTTTGCAGCCCATTGAACTCCACATGTGTTCGTGCTCATGCAGAGAGGCACTCCATTTAACAGTTTCCTTGCAAGAATGCTGCAAAGCTACAAGCTGCCCTGTGGTTCCTGTGTATTTATAGATATATATGAAAAAACGAGCTTAGCATTTTTGCTATGTCTCACCTTCTGGCAGGCTACTATATTCACTTTGAAGCGAGCACCACTGCATGCGAAGGTCTTGTTCTGTTGCGTTTTGTTAACCTTCTGTTTTGCTTCTGGCTAGTTAAGCACAGGTTAATTCCTTGTAGCGTGGGTTATTTTCGATGTACAGCAGCCTGGTTTCCTTACAAGAGAGATGCACTTGTAAGAATTACCTTACAACAGGCATCGGGATACTTGGTTGTGGCCCGGCAGTAGGAAACGAGAATTTTGCTGAAGCAGACTGCTGCCTGTGATGTGACAGCAGCGATCCACCTGCGTTTATTTGTTTTATTGTTGTTTTGATCCAAAGACCACCACATTTTCCTAGCGGCTGCAGGCACCCACTTGTGTTTGCTGTGTCCCCGCCAGCTCAGGAGGGCTGCGGCCGCCCCCGTGACCCTGGAATCACAGCAGCAGCAGCGAGGCGCTCCCCCCTTAGCATGTCTCAAGGCGTCGTCCTTAGCTGGAATCCTTCCTCTGGTTCTGTATAAATTGCATTTGTTGTTTCTCAAGGGGATATTGTACTCCTTACAGCTTTTAACCTCATGACCTGTATAGTAAATCTTTTTTGGCCTTTCCTCTCTTTGTCTTTTCATGTAGACCAGATATTTGAAAGGGCAGACGATGGATAATTGTGTAACGTGCAACCTGTTTATATTTTTTGGAAACTTTTACTTGGACCGGAACTCGAATCACGGCATCACCAGGCCAGTTGCGGCACACTCTTTATTGCCCTTTTTCCTCGTTTCAGTACCTATTGTTTCTCCTTTCAAATATGTGATTGTATTAGCTCTTTCCATATGAAAGAATTCTCCTTATTTAAATAAAAAAATTAAAAAAAAATAAAGCAGGTTATGCTTTTCTCAAATTCTTAAGGCCTTCCTCTCGTTCTTTTAGTTAAAGGTTTTAAGGCAAACGGGGTTATTTTTAAGATTTTTTAAAGAAAACTACATAGCCCTGCCAGGACCCAGCGCCGTGTCCCGGCGTGCTTGTACCCTGCCAGGACCCAGCGAAGAGCCGCCATGACAGTGTGGTCCCTTCCCCGTGGGCAGGCGTTGCCATGGCAACGCGCCCGGCCGCCTTCCTGCTGCGTCTGACGTCACATCCGGCGGCGCGGCACCGCCCCTTAGGTGTGGAGGAGGGGCCGGGAGAGGGGGGTTCCGTCTCCTCGGGCCCGGCTCCCGGTGCCGCCGCCGCCTTCCCCTTGGGGCCGGGGGCCGGGCTCCCGCCGCCCCCACAGCTCCGTAAGGCTCGGGGGGGCTGGGGGCGAGGCCTGGTGGGGACAGTGGCCCCGCTCCCCACGGCTCGAGGCTGGGTCCCGTTGGCCCCATAGAGCTCAAGGGCTGCGTGTGGGGTCAGGGGTCCCGTTCACTCAAGGGGGGAGGGGGGCGAGGCCTGGGGCCCGCTGCCCACTCAGTCACAGGGCAGCGGGAGGTGCAGGGGCCTGCTGGGGACGGTGCTGTGCTCCTGCGGGGAGCAGGGAACTGGCCCAGAGCGGGGGCGTCCCCATCAGGGGGTCTTTGGGGTGCCAGGGCCTGCCCTTGTCCAGGGGTGGGCAGGGGGCTTCTCGCCGCTCCCCAGGGCGAAGCAGAGCTGACCAGCGCTTGTGTTTTGTAGGCAGCGAGGAACCAGGACAGTGGCACCGCATCTGGTGGTGGTGATGTGCTCACGTCCTGCTTTGTTGGCCCCCCCACCAAAGCCATGCAGGATTCGTTCCAGTAACGTGCGGTGACGGTGAGGTGAGGAGGTGCAGCACTGATTCCTTACAGTTCCTGACAGCACACCTCACTTCCAGCAGTTCTGCCCATACAACAGTTCCCTCCTGCGCCCTGCAGGGCTCCCCCACTAGGCTGTGCTACACTCCTGCAGCACCCTCAGGTAGCCTGCTTTTTTAGCTAGAGGATGTTTGTGGGCTCATCTCACCACCCACCAAACAAATACACTCAATTTGTAAAGAAGTAACCATTTATTTTCTTTTTAAAGCTACCTGAGCAGTCTGGTGTCTGAGCACGTGGCTTGCCTCTCAGTAACATCAGTGGGCATGAAGTTTTGCCTAGCACAAACAGCAGAGTATAGGTTTGAGTTAATCTCTTGTGTTTCTGCAGAAGCAATGTAGGAATATGCAAAATTTCCAGCTTGCTGTTGATGACAGAAAACTATACGAATGGAGAAGTAGGGCAAGTGAAAAGTTAGGTGTGTGTGGGCAGACAGTAGTTTAGTAACTTTGTTTTCAGAGTTACTACTGTAGATATAACAGAAAACACATAATTGTGAAAAAAAGAACTTCAGAAGATCAGTTGCCATGAGCTGCTAGGAGCAGAGTCGTGCATGCTGGTTGTCAACCAGGTTTTGAGTGAAATGGTGACTGCTGTGCTTCTCTGCTCGTGCTTGAAGGTTTGGACAGACCTTTGCCAGGATGTTGGGATTTCTGAAGAACCCAGTTGTGGTTACTGCGGAGATAAATGTGAACCTTGTGGTGCTGACTGTGATGGGGTTAATAAGCCGTCTCTGGGGGCTTTCCTATCCCCGTGCTGTGGTGTGAGTAAAACAGTCTGCTTCCTACTTGACCAACGCAACTTTTTTAAGTATTTGTGAGTAAGAATGCTGCAGTGGCAGAGCAGAGCTGATCTGTCAGTCTCTGTGTGTAAAGTGATAATGTCTCCCTAATAGAAACCCCTGGGGGGAAGGTAAGGGGGCCAAAGCTATGGTGCTTCCTTATATTCTTAGCCTTCTGCCAGTGGATCAGTGTTTCCTTCCCTAATCCCTCTGTAGCCAGCAGGATACTTCTAGTTGGACTTAATGTGTTTCTGTCTCTTGTGTTTCAGTTTTGATGAAGTTTATTATGGCCAATTTGTTTCCCTCTACATGAAGAGAATCTTCTTTGTCGATGACAGCGGCCCACCTTTTGGCCATATGCTGCTGGCTTTGGGAGGTAGGGCGCCTCCTGAAACTGAGAACTCTCTAGTGCCTGCTGCTCTGGAAGGGAGAAGTGCTGGTTAGAAATGAGTTATCAGATCCTCTCACTGGGGAAAAAAGCACAGGGCAGCTGAGAGATCTTGAAGCAGAGAGAATTAGGATTTCCCTTATTTAGTATTGTCACAGGGCTATTGCATGAGGACTAGGGAAGTGATGGAGCCATGTATCCATTACCTCACTGCTATCCAGTCCTTCGGATAAAGAGGAAAGTAAGATGAGAATTGCTAGTGACCAGAAAGAGTAGAAAACAAGCAGAGTTTCAGGGCCTGAGTTCCTTTCTGTAGCTGAGATGTGCACAACATAAGAGTGTCTGCATGGGAAGGAGGGATTAAATATAAATATATCACTGTGTCATTGAGAATTTGTTGTTCCCAGTTTATGTTCTTCATGCTATTCTTCATCAAGCTCTGCTGCAGGCAAAACAGTAGAAAAGAGGATCCTTTTCGATCTTCTTTTGGGGCTTTCATGACTGGTGTTTAAGAAATGGTTCCAGAACTAGTTTAGCACTCATTTTTATACTTGTTTTGACACTGGAAATTCTGAATTGTTGCTTATGTTGCAGGTTACCTAGGAGGATTTGATGGAAACTTCTTATGGAACAGGATTGGAGCTGGTAAGAACTGATCTTCACCGTCTCATTCTTTTGGGGAAGAAAGCAGTATTTCAGCGGCTGGCAGACTACTTTTGCCTTACTAGTGGAAATAATAATTTATGTGATTCCTTCAGTTCCTCTTAAAGTAGTGTTATGCTGGTCTCTAACAGAAGTTTAAGCCATTATGATTCTATAGCACACACTTTTAAAATCAGTTTAAATAGTTTAAGCAGTACAAGCCTGTCAATAACGTACTAAAAGTAGAAATTAAATTCAACTTGTTTAGTGTAGTTATAGTCGTAAGGAGTTCTGTACTGATCAGGCTTTTCTGCAATTAATATCTTCCAAATCTGTGTGTGTAACTGCTATCTCTGATTTCAGAATATAGCATGAACGTTCCCGTTTGGTCCTTGCGACTCCTGCCGGCGCTGGCTGGTGCTCTCTGTATCCCTTTAGCATACCAGATCTTGGTAGAACTGCAGTTCTCCCACTGTGCCGCGCTTGGAGGTGCTCTGCTGATTCTCTTGGGTAAGTTTATTCCCTGGAACCCTGCTCTTCATACAGGGGGAGAATGGTCCTGACCTGTGTCAGTCCCTGCTGTGCCTCTCTCATCCTTAGAGCTCTGTGGCTGCCGTTCTGGGCTGAGACTTTCTACAAGATACTGTTAGTTCCCTTCATATTTGAGCAAAGTGTGCAGCCTTAACAGCCTCGCAGAACCCACATTTCTTGCATCCAAGGAGTCCTGTACTCTGATCCTTAGAGGTTTACTGGTTTATAACAGCAGGATGACCTCACTTACAGTTGGAGCTCATCAAATTTCTTCATCTCCAAACTGCTTGTGGCCTTTGCACCGTCATTTGACACTGTTCTGGTGTGTGTGCATCTTGGTTGTTGTTGTTTTTTTTCTGAGATTTTGCTGGAAGATGCCTGAAAGGGAAGGAGCCTTTCATCAGCCCTTTAGTGCTCTGGAGGAACTAGGAGAGACTTCTAGCTAACTGCTGCTCTGGTTCTGGTTTGGGGAATCCTGCACAAAGCAGTTCCTTGCAGCTCCTTTTCTTAAAGATTTGTCATCATGCCTGCTTGGGTCGCTGCCTCTACTCTTGCTGCCATGAGAAGCACATGTCTGGATCTCCCAGCATTGATTTTCTTTGCCTTTGTAGGCAAGCACAGCAGCTTTATCTGCCTCTTGACGGACTCTGCTACTTGTCCATTACTTTGTCTTTGGAGACAGTTATTGGCCACGTACTTTGCTCCTGCTGGAAGGTTTTTATTCTTTTAACCCAACACCTCCCTGTTATAGCCAGTAGAATTGCATATAAATTGGCTGTCCTTGAAGGGGCAGGTCCAAGCATAATGATGTTATTGTCTGACCTGGCGCTTGCCTACAGATAAGTTTCTCTAATTTTGTCTGTTTCTTTTCCAACAGAGAACTCTTTGATCACTCAGTCAAGGTTCATGCTCCTGGAATCCATACTGATTTTTTTTATCCTACTTGCGGTTTTGTCCTACCTGAAGTTCTACAATTTGCAAAGGCACAGGTAAAGCTGGATTGCCTCCCATCATTCTGGGTAACCCTGTGATGACTCTTTGTTACAGACTGTGACAGTTTTAACTGGTAGCAAGGTTGTCATTTTGTTATAAAAAATAAAATCCCCTGGGAGCACTCCTTTGCCTACCCAGATCTTATATTGTAAAGTTTCCTTCTACCCACAGAAACATTGAGGATAATAGGTTATTTATGCTCCTTTTGTTACCAATTACAGGCACTGAATCTAGAGATCCTTGTCTCTTTTTGTGATTTCACACATTCTCTGATCCTTGCAGAGGTTAAACTAAAGTAATCTTTAGTGAAATAAAACCTTCTGTAAGCAGAGGCCAGCAAGTGACTTAATGCATTTCTTCTATTTTTAGTATCAGAAGGCAGGTAGTGTTCAGTGTTGCTTTTCAAAATACAGAGAGGTACATTTGAAAACATCCTGTAGGGCAGTGCTGAGAGTTTGTGGCTTGGGAGGTTCAGAATGAGATACCTCAGAGTAAGGAATAGAGGAGCTTTTTTCAAGTCAAATTACCTAAATTCAGGATCTTAAGAATGTGCCCAGATACTGCCTTAACAATTGTTTTCTTTGTTCTTTTATTTAAGTTCCTTCTCTGCAAGTTGGTGGGTTTGGCTTCTGTTGACTGGAGTGGCTTGTTCTTGTGCAGTTGGGTAAGTGACGGCATGTCTGTCTGTCCTGCCTGCTTTCCTGCCTCCTATCTGAGGTATTGGTGGGGCTTCAGATTTTCCAGATTCTTTCTTGGTGCTTTTCTGAGTGGACCTCTTTATGACTTTTTACGAGTTAGACTGTTTCTATAGAGAGGATGTCAATTCACAGTGAGAAATACCGGGCATAAGAAGGTTCAGGAAAGAGCAAAACATGTTTCTTGGAGATAGCTTTATGTTTCAAGTTACCATCAGCATTTCACCTCTCCCTCATCGTTACCTGAAGCTTCAGTAAGTCAGAATTTATAGACCTTGTGCTTTGTGATCTGCCACCTTGTTATCAAGAGGTTTCTCTGTCACTGCAGTTATTTAATGCAATGAGCAAATAAATGACATCATCTGGTGTTAAAGTCTTGAAGCTTATTTATGTTGTTGTACCACACTTATCTTGAATCTAAGCCTTTGGACTTAAATGCATCCGTTCCAAGAGAAAGTTTGAATGTTTACATCATGCGTTAAGTAATAGTAGTAAATCTGTGTAGTTTTTAACCCTGTTCAGTTTTTATGCGCTCTCGTTTCAGAGTGAAATATATGGGCCTGTTTACCTATATGCTGCTCTTGGCCATCGCAGGACTCCACTTCTGGCACATGTTAGGAAACCAGAACTTGTCAAACGTAGGTGGTGCAACATGCAAAATATATTGTGTGTAACTTTTCAGAACAGGAGCCAGCTGGATGCCCTGCAAGCCCTCAGATAACGATGCTCTCTGTAGCTGTTTTTTGCGCTAACGTTCTTTGTCGTGGCCTGCAAACCCTCATGCCATAAAACAGTTCTCCAGCTCAGTTGCTGGGGAAGATGGAGTTAAGTTTAAGAAAAACGTGTATATATGGCTGGCTTTTCTGCTTTTATCCACCTCTTGGTGATTTTTCGCTCAAAACCTGTAGTGTTTCACAGACCTCCTGCTGGCTCCAGTTCAAATCCTCAGCTGAAGTTATCCAGCTGTCCTCAGAGTTACAGCTGAAGGAGGGTGGTTAGGGAAACTTAAAAAAAGGCAAACAAAACAAACCAAATGCACTGGCATTTTTAGGATTTTTAATATGTGGAGCATGAAACTAGTGAGTTCTCTGTGTTCTTTTTAGGTTTCCTTACTGTGCCATTTTCTAGCTAGGGGACTGGCCCTCATCATCATCCCCATGGCAATGTACCTGTCCTTCTTCTATGTTCACTTGACTTTGCTGTATCGCTCTGGGCCTCATGACCAGATTATGACAAGTGCTTTCCAAGCCAGCTTAGAGGTAAATGAACCGTGGTTGTGAAATTAATTTTTAGGGGAGATGAGAGGATGGTCTGTCTTGTGTTCACATTTAGAAGAAAGGTCTGCATTCTCGTTCCTGTAATCCTGCACATTTATTCCTTTTATGTCATTTTCCTGCTGCTCTAGTACTTGCTTTAAGTTGAAGCAATGAGGACTGAAATCCTAATAGCAGATGAAAGCTTTTCCCAGTGAACCAAGAGCAATATGTCCAGTCTTCTGCTGTAGGTTTGTCCTTTCCTACAGGAAACTCCACAGAAGTAGATACAGTGCTGAACTCTTAAGTGATGACTTTATAAACTAAAGGAGGATTGTATGATTTTGAGTAGAATAGTGTTTAGTCTGTCTCTTAAAATAGTATGGCTTTAGGGATATTTCCAAAGACCCTGTAGGGGTTACTTGCTTTGATGTGTTTGCTTTCTGGTGAGTAGGGTGCTTCAAGAATTGATTTTCCTAGATAACACCAGATGAGAAGGCATTATACTAAGATACAACTATGTTAAAGTAAAAAGTGACTCTTAATAGAATTTATGCAGCCTCTGGGTTGTTGCTGCTTCTTTCCACTTACCCTTTCATTATGCTTCTCAGGGTGGGCTGGCTCGAATCACTCAGGGTCAGCCCTTAGAGGTGGCCTATGGCTCTCAGATCACTCTCCGGAATGTGTTGGGCAAGCCCATGCAGTGTTGGCTCCATTCTCACACGAATACTTACCCCATCAGGTGAGAAATGTGGTTGATTCTGTACTGTTAGGGTGAAAGTATGGTTCTTCATCTGACAGTGCAGGTATCTCAGTTTGGGTCCTGCAAATGGCTTCCTTAAACCTTCAGAGAACACTGGAAATGCACAGATTCTCTGTGCTGTGTAGGAATGGAACCAGTGATCTGGTGGTGGTTTGTGTTGCAGTGACTGTTGAGCACAGAAACGTACTGCTACACACATGTGTTTTTTTTTTAAATCTTCTGTAAAGGTATGAGAATGGCCGAGGCAGTTCCCATCAACAGCAGGTGACCTGCTATCCCTTCAAGGATGTGAACAACTGGTGGATTGTCAAAGATCCTGGAATGTGAGTATGCAAAATATTTAAATGCCAAGCTGCTGTAAGCATAGCTTCAATGCACTTCCAAAACCTAAATAGGGCACAGGTTGGACTGGACATTAGTATTCTCTGCGTATGAATTTACAGGCCATTTGTGATCATGAACAAGTAATTTCAGCTGCAGAGTTGGTAAGGGTGCCTATTTGCACAGTTCTCAATACATTAGAAGCATTATTGAGGACTCAGAAATTCTGTCTGAACTGCATCTGCCAGAACATGGGCTGTGCTGTGCACAAGGGGAACTTTAAAGAGTCATGAGGATGATGGAACTCTTTAGGTGCTTTGCATGAAAGTGAAGTTCGGCTTTTTGAAGTGTGGGAGCCATGGCAGTAGAGTGTTTTGATGAATTTCATCAAACTTGAATGGGTCTCAGAAGACAAGAGAAATCACTTTTGCAGATTCAGTATTTCTTTGTAGTGAAAGTGTGAGGTAAGCTGTAGAGTCTGCCACATCAGGACAGATTCCAAGTGGGTGTCTGTGCCTGAGAGGGCTTGGTTTGTGCTAAAGTGTTTTGGCATTGTCACTGTCAGCGAGGAGCAGGACTCTTTGTTCTTGCGGTTCTGCCAGTAAAAGCCTTTGTGTGATATCATTTTATACTGATGAAAAAGTTGCTTCTGTAGGTTTCTTATGGGAAACTGTATAAACAGTCCCACCAAAAGGCCTGTGTGCCATTATAAATCATACCCACACTGGGGAAGTTTGTCCATAGTGCAAACCTTTCATGTGAGGACTCTACCAGACTCCTTGTGAGATCCACAGAAACCCAGTATCTTCTTAGCTTCAAACTCTGGACTCCCATGAACCTTGGAGGATGCGAAGTTCTTCTATAGAACAACAAAGTGTAGGCAGCAGTTAGGTGAACTGCAGTGTTCCCCCTGGACAAAACATGCACTAGCCCTGTCCAGAAGCAAGATGAGAGCTTAGTCTCCGTGGTGGAAATGGCAGTCATTGATCTGTCTTGTGATCCTGCCAAAAGTGCCGTCAGCTGTAGTAAGAACACCTGTCAGACCTCACTGAGGCCACCAAACAGCTGTTGGGTGGGAATAATCTGAAGTTGCTCCTGACTGACCTAGATTCAGACCACTGACAGAATGGCTGGGGTGTCGGTATCCCAGCACTGATCCCTTGAGTCATTCTGCCCTTAACTTGCCTTTGCCACGATGAGCTTTTCTTTCCATTCTGGTACAATCTACAAATTGTCTGGATTTCCCATCTTGCTGCCTGAATGTCAGTCCCTATCTGCAGCACCTTGACCTAATGGTTTGTTCATGACAAGGTTGCATTATTTAGAAGAACGTGACCACTTCTTCTTGTGTGTCACTCCACCAGGCAGCAGCTGGTGGTGAGTAACCCACCCCGTCCTGTCCGGCACGGACACATCGTGCAGCTGGTCCACGGCATCACGACTCGGTACCTCAACACGTGAGTCCTTCCCTTATCCCTTGCTCTTCCAAAACCTGTGGCTTGTTCTGCTTTGTTTTGTCTCAGAATAACTGCTCAGGGGTGAAGTGCAGTGACCCTTGCATTTAGATACCCTGCACACACCCTTGTTATTTGTGGATTCTGAAAATGGTGGGGCTAGGAAGGTCCTCACATGGTTAGTTAGACAGGCAGTCCCTGGGCCCCAGGGAAACGATGCCCTGTGCTTTATTTATTTATTTTTCTGCAGTTAATTTGACAATTGGATTGTCAAGTCAATTGTGTGTGTCACTGAACACACCCTGTTCAGCGCCTGCTTGCTGTTTCTGGTCTTCTGTACTGGTGGCCTTTAGAAGGGCTAATGGTGGATTCAGCCTCATTGACAATTTGTGATAATTCTCAGGTTTCTAAATACAGAGTGCCCTTGGGGAGCCATCATCCCTCCTCCTTCACTGCCTCCTCTCCAAAATACTCAGGCAGTGTTTTGGGTGACTGTTAACACAAAGTCATGTAATGGCTCCACTGACTTTGGTGGCATCCACCTGCACATAGGGTGCACTCTGAAAGTCAGGAGGATGTGTATGTGCAGGAATTCATTGTGCTGTGGCTCATTGGCACAGATTCTTGGCTGTTTTGCAGAGGCTGCAGCATGAAATGGTGCCCTGACTGCTGCCCAGAGGGAGTCAGCCTGTACTTGAATATCATGCACACCAGGAAGGGGGGCATCCTGAGCTTGGGCTTTTGCTATGCCCCTTCCAAACCTAGTCTGTTCATTTTTGGAAACCCAAGTGAACAGCATCTCTGTTTGTCACAATCGGTGCTTGTTCTTCAGCCCAGGATGGCAGTTGTCTGCATTGGCTTCCTCTGTGCCTGCTGCTGGCAGCTCTCAGCAGCAGGGAGTGTTCTCCTTCCGCGTAAATAGTGCAGTCTGTGTGAATGGCTCACTTGGGTTATTTGCTTTACTACTGAATCTGCTCTAAGCCAATCCACTACCTTTATGGGTCAATTTATTTTTAACAGGTTTGGAAAATAGTGCTGGAGGATCTGTGAATGCTGATTTTTCTTGTCTTACAGGCATGATGTTGCTGCCCCTCTTAGCCCCCACGCCCAAGAAGTTTCCTGCTATATTGATTATAACGTCTCCATGCCAGCACAGAACCTCTGGAGAGTGGTGAGTAGTCAAAGGGAAGGGAGGAGCTCATCGTTCTCCAGCAGAAACAGCTGAGACAAAATACTAATCAGAAGTCATCTCATTGTTGTAGGAAATTGTAAATCGGGAGTCTGACACAGATGTGTGGAAGACAATTCTGTCAGAAGTGAGGTTTGTTCATGTGAACACCTCTGCAGTGCTAAAGGTAAGTGGATTTATATTTATTTGCCTACAGCTTTTCCTCCATGCAATTCCTAATCTCATAAACTACTGATCTCACTCCTCCAAAATGCCTAAACCACATAAAACAAATAAAGAAAACAATAAACTTGCTCAGTATGGTAAAAGGGCAGCATGTGTTTCAGGTGAGTGTACTCATGGCTTCATTCTTTCACAGCATGCAGAGCTGTCCTGCTTCTGAGAAGGCTGTGACCATTGTATACAACTGAGCCTTAAATATTGCCTCAGAAATTGGGGCTGAGTCCGTGTAGTACGTGACAGCAGATGGAACAGTGAAGAATCTCTTCTCAAAGCTTGCCAGAATCACTGACTTTATGGCTGTAGCATTTGTTCAAACGGTATTGCATGGTGACTCTTCACATATTTCCTAGCTGTGATCAGCTGCTCAGTCAGGGCCTAGGAACTTCCAGCCTGAGGTTCAGATTGGCAGGACTGTAAGTTTAAAATCATCTTTCACTTTCAGCTCAGTGGAGCATCTTTACCTGAGTGGGGATACCGGCAGCTAGAGGTGGTTGGAGAGAAGCTGTCCAAAGGCTACCACCAGAGCATGGTGTGGAATGTGGAAGAGCACAGATATGGGAAAAGTACGTCTCAGCTGTGTTCTCTAAGCTAATTTCTGTGACTAAGGCTAGGGCTTCCTGCAGTGGGGCGTTGGTGGAAGGGCTCAGTCTGGTGGGATTACCTTGGAGACAGAGCGGGGATGTTCCCAGGATCACTGACATGGGGATGTCCACACTCAGACACAGTAGTGGGTCTAGACAGCCCTTCAGTGGGCTTTGATTATACCCCGATGTCAGAATCCTTACAAGTCTCTTCAGAGAGCTCCCCCAGATGCAGTGCTGAAATCCTGGAGTGTGAGGAGCTAAGGGTATAACACATGGGTGTTCCCCTTTCTCGGTTTCTAGCTGTTATGTTATTTCTGAGACATAGTGTTTTCTTCCAGGCCAAGAGCAAAAAGAGAGGGAAGTGGAACTCCACTCTCCCACGCAGATGGACATAAGTAAAAACCTCAGCTTCATGGCAAAGTTCACAGAATTACAGGTGAACTTCCTATTCCCTTCATCCTTTCTTCTGCTGCAGTAATCAGAGCATTTTTGCAGACTCTGAACCTGAGAATTCCTTGGTTCTGCCTTGCTGATAGAGTAGTTTGGCTTCCTCACCGAAAAAAAAAATAAATTATGAATGCACTTGGGCATTAGATGACAGCACAACTGTCATTACTGTTAGAACTGTGTAAAAAAAAAAAGAAAAAAAAGAAAGGGGAGGAGGAGCAGTTGGGCATGCTAAGTTCTCTGCAGCTGAACTGCAGCATTGTGTTGTGTAAGGTCAGTAGTCTCAATGCCCCTTACTAACATTTCAGAAATTCACTAAGAAAAGTTCATTATATAAGAACAAATAAAACAGCTTTATGAATAAATATCCAGTTAGAAATATGAAAAATAATTCTCCAATCTCAGGTTAGGAACTTACCATCTTAAATCTGAAGTTGTTCATCTATGCCTGCTGTCTAGGTCATCGTTCTAATTCCGAAAGCCTTCTGTTTACTTTTTGCTAGTGGAAGATACTCACACTGAAAAATGAAGACACGGAGCATAAGTACAGCTCCTCTGCTCTTGACTGGATCACGATGGATACAAATATTGCCTACTGGCTACACCCGACCTCTGGTGTAAGTACAAGAGGTGGGAGAAAATGTGAACCTGGTGAAGGAAGCAGACCTCAGTTCATGTGTGAGTGCGAGCAGGGTTGCAGTTCCAGCCAAGGAGGTGGTACTGTGCCAAGAATTTTTAACGTTTCAAAGCAAACATTCTTTTTCTGAGGGGTGGGAACGTGCTTTTTGTTTGTTTGTCTTGTGATACAACTATGACCGTGATTTATTTTAAGTAAATCATGCCATTTTGCACTTTTTTAAAAAAGGAAAACTGCACTTTAATAGTTTTCATTACTAATTCCATTTAGAAGACGATTTCATCTCCAATAGTATATTTTAACTGCTGTACTTCACAAAAGAGTCTTAAAGCAGCAAAGTTTATCTGCTTGCTTCATTCCAGGAAAGATCAGACTACTAGCCAGGCACAAGCTGAAGTTTAATTTAGCAACTATGTGTAGGTAATATCTGAACTTACCTAAAAGAACTGCAGCATATTCCTTCTTCTGGCTTAGACCATCTTCTATCCAACAGGCCCAGATCCATCTCCTTGGGAACGTTCTCACCTGGGCTTCAGCTAACGTTGCTGCTGTGATCTATGTGTGTCTGTCCCTGTGGTACTTGGTACGACGAAGGAGAAAAATTTATGACATTCCTGAAGGTCTGACTCCACTGGGGGTGGCTTTTGATCTATTAAACTTTAACAGACCCAAAACCACTTTTTTTTTTTTTCAACTATGTGCTTGGCAATTACCTTTTCCTGCCCTTTAACTCTGACATTTTTATTTGGGACACACAAAAGTATAAAGCATCCCCTTTTTCCCCCTACAGCCAGCATAGCATTTGAGTCATTCCCTGGATGTAAAAGAGCTCCAGGCACCAGATTTACTTTCTACTGAGATCTTTTGTGCCAGATATAAAAAATAATAGAAATAAATATTTGCTGTATGGGGAGGGATTTATTTTAGATACGGTATTTCCAACAGAGGTTCCATCTCCTCCATGTGGCCAGGCAGTTTTATGCTGACCTTTCTGGCAGTATATTCTGTTGACATGCTGTGATTCTGCTTCATGTTGGCGTACTCTGTCTTGATGGGTATGTCATAAAGGGACGGAAAAAGAATTGTAACCATTCCCTTCAGTTTAAGTGTGGTAAAGTTAAAAGTCATACTACCACAAACTAGTAAAAAAAAAAACAAGGCAAAAGAAAACACACTGTAAATGGATGGCCTTTTAGAAACTTTAATTTCCAGGGCCTGTGCTTTGAGATGATCCAAGTCAGAGATGTTCTCCTGTCTCCCACAGATGCATGGCAGCTGTGGGTATCGGCTGGGGAAATCTGTGTTGGAGGCTGGGCTGTGAATTACCTGCCCTTCTTTCTGATGGAGAAGACACTTTTCCTGTACCACTACTTGCCTGCCCTCACGTTCCAGATTCTCCTGATTCCCATTGTATTACAGCATCTCAGCGATTATCTCTGCAGGTATTTTATTTGTACAGATAGACAAGTGACATGTCTTTTCTCCAGGGTTGGCACCTTGGCAAGCTGCTGCAGGAAAGCAGTGAGTTTTTGTGTTTTTGTGTGTGTTTTTTTCCCCTTTAATCTTCCTTTAGAAAAGATAAGCCATATTTACGCTTTCCTTTTGGACGGAGCATTCAGCTAGCATTGGTGTAACTTCACTGCTCTTTCCTTCTCTCGTCCCAGATCGCTGCTTCCCAAGACCATGTTCAGAGCACTGATCGTAGCCTGGTTCTCGTCAGTGTACCTCGTCTACAGCACATTCAGCCCTGTGACCTACGGGGAGCCCTCGCTGTCTGTTGCTGAACTTAAGGACTTGCGCTGGAAGGACAGCTGGAACATCCTTATCCGAAAACAGTAACACTCCCAGTCTTGTTACAGGCACAAGGAAACACACCTTTTATGCAAAGCCAAGAATTTGCTGTTAGTATTGCAGTCTTTTTTAAAGGCTGATCAAATAATTGCTAGTAATCTGCATCTAATTAGGAAAAAAATCTTTTATTAAAGAATACTCTTACAGATAGTAAGAGTAGCTCCCTCTTTCCCCCATCCCTCTGGGTCTGAAGGGTGTGGATTTCAGTCAACAGCAAGTTATCAGTATCCCAGATCCTTTGCTGGGCAAAGTACATTGTAAGGGGTTTTCCTCTTTTCTGGGAGTATGGTGATGGTTTCGTGCTCTGTGTTGCACTTGGGGCCATTTTGTGTGTTTCCCACCACCTATACACTTTGGTCTGCAATTCGTTGTTGCAACAGAAGTCCCTACAAACAGCCACTCCTCATCATACTGGGTACTTTCCTATTCTCTTTGTTACTCCCGGGTTTTTGCCAGCTCCAAAGTTCACATTTTTAATCATCAGTAATAGGTGCTACATTCTTCAGCACCATACCGTGCCTGTATTCCTCTACAGCGTATTCTGTGCCCCCACTTTCAGTGCCTTTGCTCTCAGCTGCATGATGATACATTTCTCTACTCTAAGAACTAAGGTAAGATTATTTTGCAGGTCATTTTGCAGAGAACGTGTTAATTTTCTCTATGTATAATCATGTGGCATAACCATAATTTTTATACTGTTAAGCAAAAGTAAGATAAATTGGGCATTAGAAAATTGCTGTGAAAGCTAAACAAGCTAAAACAAGGTTCCAGGGCAAGCCACAAAGTCAGACAAAGCCAAATACATCCAGAGGCCTTGCAGCCCTTTTATTAATGCCTATGGCCTGCTATTAATTAGCAGCAGGGTATTAGTTCTGAGCTACAGGGTTACACCTCAGATCTCACAGGGAGAACTCTGAGCAAGGTAAACTACTAATCATGCAGGAAACCTGCTCTAACGTGTACACATGTTCAGGGTGAAACGGTGCAGGTAACTCAGCCCACGCCCTAACTTGCAGCAGCAGGGGAATTCATAACGGAGCAGAAGGTGCAAATTAAGGACTGGGGAGGCTTTTTATGGGGGATATGTAATAGCACTGGACATGCATTCACTGATAGACAGTACTGTTGCCACAGTTGTTGTTTTTTTTTTTTTTGGCTGCAGCAGCAGGCTCTTGCACTCGAGATCAAAGCTGACCAAGAACATCAGCCCTAGACAGACCAGGGTGCTTTTTACTGTAGAGTTACTGCCGTAACAACTGCTGTTCAAGGCTGCCTTGATCTTATCCCTGTGAAGAAGTTATGAGCAAACACCTGTCATTGGAAGTAAGATTTAGTGACTACTTAAAGCTGTACTAATCACTAGTGCTTCAGTGCAGTATCTCATGCTCTAACTGTCACTTTGACCTAAACAGCACCCAGTAGCCATTAGGAAATAGCCTTCTCTTGAGCATTACATTTTTATAATGCTGAAGTGTGGTGCTCACTAGCTAACCAGCCTTTACTGACATCCAGCATTGACACCAGGACATGCTGACAGCAGTTTTTTTTTTTTTTTTCTCTAAAGCTTCAGCCAATACTGAACTACAACAATCCTGAGTCAATGTGAGAAAGAACTGTTGAGTCTAAGAGGTGTTCCAGAGGTATTCCTTTTTATACCTGTCTGCTGGTGTAGTAGATGTAGCACAATAACACTTTTATATAGAATGGTCACTTCTGTTCACTGTTGATTCATTTCTTTATTAGCCAAAGTAACACATCCACAAAC
This sequence comes from Anas acuta, assembly GCF_963932015.1. NCBI lineage: Eukaryota > Metazoa > Chordata > Aves > Anseriformes > Anatidae > Anas > Anas acuta. Next base: position 7,438,760 of record NC_088998.1, on the reverse strand, counting down.
AAGACAGCCAGACTCTGGTTTAGAAAAAACTATAATCAAATATGAAAAAATTAGTTTTCCTAACATTTTCCCCTCAACCCATTCTTAAAATTACTCTACGTACAGATTTGAGAAGGATACAACAAGGACATTTTCAATGGCCCGCCTTCATTTCAGATTTTTTTTTTCCAGAAACTTTATATTGCTGCAGTATCACTTACTTGGGGTAAACTTCAGAAACTTGGCTGTCAGTGTTTACACTACCAGCTTCTTGTCTGGTTTATGTTGGTGGTGGTGGTGGTGGTTTTTTTTTTTGTTGTTTTGTTAGAAAACCAGAACATTTGTGAGTTTAGTCACCGTGATGGTAGAAACGTGTCCAGCCAGCTGTTTGTGCCATCAGAAGGAGGGTCTTGCAATTCACAGCTTTCCCCCTTGCCAATTTTACCACCCAGCTCTGGAAGCGGACGGATTCCGCCCAGCAGAATCTGCAACCAGCACTACAGAAATGCCCCAAACGACACTAATACTGACAAGGCCGTTTCTGTTTCCATGAGCAACTCAATCCAGTTGGAGCTCATACATTCACTGACATTCAAGGGTACAAAAATTGAAACCTCTGCATACAGCGCAGCAAGGCTCAGGAGCTTTTCCTGAAGGTATCACTTAGGAATGAGAATCACACCACTTCTCGGGCCTGTCCTCTCAGTGAGCTGTAAGTCTCCCTTTGTCCCAGACTGGCTCGGTTTTATCCTGGGAGAGAGATTACCCTACAGGTGACTTCCTGCCCCCACATGTTACAAAGGAGGTTGGCCAGCAGGAGAGCAGTGCCAGAACTCAAGGTCCCAAGCAAGGTGGAGAAGAGTAAGGACTGCACCTGCTTGTTTGGATTAAGAGGGTGTGATCTAGTCTGGGAAAAAGAGACTGTTTAGGCAGCTGATCTCCCTGCTAAGAACCAGCAGCATCAGGGAATGGGGTATCTTGCTAAATACCTGGTAGCATTCACCTTTCACGTGAGGCTTCAGCAACAGATTCCATTTTGAAAATTAAAAAGTAACAAGGCAGGCAGAACCGCCTTCAGCCAGTTCACTGAGTAACAGAACAGATCAGACATCTCGGGGAGACAGGGGAGGGACTTGTGAGGGGAGAGGGGCAGTAGTCCAACTCCTTCCTCTTCTCTCCGCAAGAAGTTTTGCACCAGCAGCCCCCCTGCTGCTGTGACAATTTAAAGGGCACTTTACCAACCGCTTTGTTGAAGTCTTTCCCAAAGTTGTCTTCAGTGCTGGTGTGGACCAGAGGCAAATCCTTCGGGCTGACTGGTTAGTGCGGGCGGCTGCTGGACTCCAGGTGGGACCGCTTGCCAGCTGCCAGCACGCTGCTGCTCTCTGCTTGCTCAGGGAACGGGCGCTTGTAGGTCCGACCGTGGCCGTTCATTGCCCCGCGCTGCCACTTGCAGATGTCTCCATTTAGGATGTCTTGAATGTGCTGCACGATGAGGTTTATGGCAACTGCAGAGAGGAATGGGAAATACAGGACAGGCGTAGGCTTTTTTGGCTGAACTATCTAGAAAATGTGGAGCATCCAGCCCCGTCCAACTCAAGTTTTAACAACCAGCCCTTAACTGAAGGCATGCCAACCCTCTGCAGTGAGGTCAGAGCTCAGCAGGGACCAGCAATTCCAGCATCAGCTTTAGAACTGGTGTCCTGTTTTGCATCCCCAATTCCTTATCACTTGGTTCTAGCCCTCCATAGCCTGAGCAGCTGGTAATCCAGGTCAGGCTCTGAGCAGCTCTCTCCCCACCAGCAAAACACTGCATGCTTAAAAGCATGAAAACAAGGCAGGGGTGTGCCCTGTGCTCTCCCCAGCCCCATACGTGGTCTCCCCAGAGAAATCAGGCAGAGAACTGGACTCCTTACCCATGTTGTCAACTCCTCGGGGGATGATCACATCTGCATACTTCTTTGTCTGCAAAACAGCAAGGGTGATGGAGACGTTACTGGGGAAAGGCAGTTTTATTCTAAGAAGAAATTGCTAAAACCAGAAATTGAGTGCAGAGATGGAGGTTTTATGCTCTGGTGTTGTAAGTTAAAGTTCTCTGTCAGTAATTTAGAAGTTATGCTGGGTACCATACAGCAGATTTAAGGCAGGGGCTTGATCTTTGTAGTTATTAACCATGAAGAAGCAGTAGGCCAAGCGTGGAGGGTACTTGCTTTTACACTTCAGAAGAGTGTGCTGTCACATAAAGGCTGAAGTCTGTAAAGAGTTGGATCTAATCAGCATTTCACAAGCCATTGCTAAATCTCTGCTGCGAGCCAAAGGTACCCAGTGCACGTGTGAAATTCCTTCCTGCCTCTGATGGCATTTCATTGATTTTTACCATCCACGTGGCCCCTGCTTTGCAATTTTTTTCCTACTTACAAAAAGGCTGCATTCCTAATGAGTACTTCTACAAACCCCTGAGCTACTCTTTCCCATCTTACTTTATCCACATACAGGATTTTGTCCTCAAAGGGTTTTTACAAATCAATTTGGTTCTGTGAGCACCTAAATCGGTTTCCAGCAGACTCTCAACAGGGAACAGTGGAGAAAATCAGAGGCGGACCATTATAGAGTTATAAAGTCTGCCTGTTACACCACACAATGCAAGACCCACCTCTTCTTTCTTTCTGCAAGACTTAAGAATAAACGCAGAGAGGGAGTTTTCCCAGTCGAAGGGCCCTATGCTACACTAGCTGTTGCGACAAGCAGTAATAAAACACGCATAGGTGCCGGAGATTTCTGTGGTGCTTACAAGAAGGGACATAGATGAGGCAAAGGGCAAAGCATAGAAATCATTCATGAAATGCAAATATCAAAAGCTGTTGCAACAGCTGCTGCATCTACAGTGCAGCCAATCCACAGGCGACCCAGAAATCACAAATCACAGAAATCACAGACAGGTTAGTGAGACATTCAGTACCGGTAAACAGAACTCCTCGAAGGCAGGTTTGACGAACGTGGTGTACTGGGTGAGGATCTGCTCAAGGTCCCTCCCCCGTTTCATATCTCGCAGAACTACAGCAGGAAAATTAAAAAAAAAACAAAAAAAAAACACACGAGTTTTGCCACATGCACACGGAGGGATGAGGAACACCAGCAGAACACTGACAGCAGTGCAGTACCTCTGCGGGACAGCCTGACGTCGGAATCGGTGTCCACAAAGAGCCGGAGATGGAACATGTCCCGAATGTCTTGGTTGTAGAAAACCAGGATCCCCTCAAAGAGAACGACGTCAGCAGGATAAACCACAGTCGTCTCCGCCAGCCTGCCGTGAAAGAAATACCCAGAGCACGCTGTTACGTGGGGCCTGCACCACACGGAGCAGTCTGTCCCCGCTGTGCCTGGGGATACCAACACCAGCCAGAGTACACAGAACTGGCACCTACCTAGAATGGGTCACGAAGTCGTAGGTGGGTACCTCGACTGTCTTCCCCTCCACAATATTTTTCAGGGTTGTGTGCATCAAATCATTATCAAAAGCGTCTGCAAGAGGAAGATTTGAAAGAGGAAGAAGTTCAGATGTGGCTATATCAAGTGCTCTGCTCAGATTCCCTAGTCCTGTAGGAAAAGCACGCTGTGCAGTCACACTAGGAAAAAAGGAACTCACGGCTTATTCTGCCCTACCAGCAGCAGGCTGACACCCCCACCCAAATTACAATCGTTATATTTGGTTTCAGAAAAGAGGAAGAGAGAATTTTCTGTTCTTAAGGAACAACAATACAATTAGTTTAAAAATCCAAATGTAAAGTTGCTAATTGTGCAATTTTACTCGGTAATTGCATGATTTTGTGCACCCCTGTTAGCTGAAAATTGTTTACAAAACCTCAGACATTTGTAACTCTTTTCCAGCGTTATCCACCCTCTTTCTAGCAGGCACTAAACTTCAGCCAAGGGCAGATCATCGTTTCACTTGCAATTAGCAGTGTGCCCCAGAGCAAGGAGAGCAGTTCTTTATGTGGACGAGAAATACCAGGAAAGAATTTGGGAGTCGCTGTGGTTTATTACAGAGCCTTTCCACAGCCACAGACGAGGCGATGAGAGCACCGAGCAGGCCTGGGTGCTCTCCACCTCCCTGACATCGCTCCGGGCATGGGGCAGGCACTGCCTGCAGCAACCTCCAAGGTTTCATGAGACTGGCAGGGACACTGGAAAAACAACCCCATGTTTTGGGGAGAGAAAAGCCCTTTCTGTGCCCTCCCACCCCTCCAGCGCTCCTCACTGACCCCCAACCACCCCACTCCCTTTGGGAACCGATGCTCAGGGGCAGGGAGGAGGCGGCGGGGCTGCGCTTACAACACAACCCCGACCCCAAAACCCCCCTGACCCACCCCAAACCCCCACCCGGACCCCACAACAGAGCTCACCGGGGTGGTCGAAGTTGTACTGCCCCTTCAGCGCCTTGGCCTTCTGCTCGGCGCTCAGCGCCTTGTAGAAGCGGTCCTGGCTGAGGATCACCACCTGGCGCTGCCGCTGCTCCACCTCGTTCTGCCCCAGCAGCTCCATGATCTTCTCGCACACTGTGGACTGAGACGGGCGGCTTGAGGCTGGGGGGGGGACACTGAGGGGAGCCTCCATAACCCCCCCCCCCCAACCTCCCCCCGGCTCTCACCTTGCCGCTGGCGGTGCCGCCGCTGACGCCGATGAGGAACGGCCTCGGCTGCGGCCGCTCCGGCTCCGCGCTGCCACCACAGGGCCCAGAGCCGGGGCCGCCACCGGCGGACGCCATCACGGGGAGGGGGGGGGGACAAGGAGGGAAGGGGGGGGGACACGGGGCGTGGGGCACGCCGGGAGATGTAGTCCGCGGAGGGTGTGGGGGGGGGGAACTGGGGGGGGGGGAGGCGCGTGCACGGCATTGGGGGCGCGGGCACGGCCCCAAAGGGAGCAGCAAGAGGGGGGCGCGGGGCAGCCCGCGGGGGGGGGGCGGCCCCGCTGCCAGCCCCGTGCTCGCTCCCAGCCCGGTCAATGATTAACGCCGGCGGGGCCCCATCGCGGGGCGGGCCCCGGCTGCCTCCAGGTGCGGGCCCGGGGCCGCCCGCGGTGCCCCCTCAGCGCCCCCCGCATGGAGGCGGCCGGGGCCGGGGTCCCTGAGGGAGCGGAGCGGGGCCCGCGGGTGGTGGCTGTGGCGGTGCTCGGTGCTGGTGGTGGTCCCCTGGAGGGGGAGCCGCCGCCCTACTCGCCGCCCGACCCCCGCAGCGCCCACCTGCTCTGCCCGCCCTTCGCCCCGCCGCCCTCCAGCGCCTTCCAGCCCTGCCCGCAGCCCGGCGCTCCCCCGCCCTTCAGCCCCGTACGTGGGTCCCGGCACCCACCCCCCTCACCGAGGGGGGTCTGAGCCCGGTGGGTGCCCCCCCACCCTCCCTTGACGCCCCCCGTTTTGCCTTCCAGTTCGAGCTGTGCCCCGGCCCCGTGCCTCCTGCTTCCAGCCAGCGGCCGCCCAAGGACTACCTGGTGGAGTCGGTGCTGGTGACCGTCTTCTGCTGCCTCCTGACCGGCGTCGTGGCGCTCGTCTACTCCCACGAGGTAAGGGTGGCGTGGGGTGGCTCACCCCAAACCCGTCCTTCATCCCCACCAGGGCTCCGCTGACCTCTCGCTTCCTTCTCCCCCCTGTGCCAGACCCGCGCCGCGCTGAGCCGCGGGGACCTGGCCCAGGCCAAGGCGGCGTCCAAGAAGGCGCAGTCGCTGGTGCTCTTCAGCCTGCTCTTCGGCCTCTTCGCCTCCTTCAGCTGGGTCATCTACGTCCTGGTGGCCCTCTACCTATGACAAGGCCCCGAGCCCCAGCGGCACAGAGCGTGCGGGGGGCTCCTTGCAGCCTGGGGGGCTCCGGGTGGGCAGAGCGGCCGCGGTGCCCGTGTGGCATTGCCGGGGCTGCTGCGGGAGAAGGGTGAGCACCGGGAGGAAGGTGAGAACCTGGCACCATCAGGAATCGCCCTGCCGAGGTAGTGCAGGTGCTCGCTGGCTGCCCAGGAGCCACAGCCCAGGCAGGACGGACGCGGAGCAAAGCGATGCTGGCGCCGAGCCCTGCCTGAGCTGGCAAGGAGCTGCTCTGGCCCCGCTGCACCGCAGAATCGGGCTCTGCAGCAGGTATTTAGTCCAGCTGCTGGGAATGTCCCTTGGAGGAGCAAAATACCCGGCAGCGGAGCTCAGGGACGCAGCAGGAGGCACGCTGGCTGCTTGGCAGGGGGAGCACCTCGCAGGTTTGGGGCTGGAAATGGAGTAAATGGTCAAGAAGTTAACGAAAGGCCAAAGCGTGCGACTGCTCCGCACAGGCAGCTGCTGCTCTGGGCGTCCAAGTGCACCCTCCCCCGCCCAGTAATTAATAATGTGAGAAAATATAAAAATGGGTATTTTAGCTTTAATGATCATTCTGCACACGTAACTATGCTGTTTCCTTTTTGCTGCTTCCAGTTTTAAATAAAATACAGGCACAGCCAGAGCTTCTGTTTTCTGCGCACACCATGGACCCTTGACCGTGGCTTTTGTCCACAAAATTTAGCACAAACCCTCCTGTGAGCGCCAAAACTGGGATTTCCCCCAGAAGCAGCCACTCCCTGGACCAGGCAGGGGGGAGGCTGTCGGGAGCTGCTCAGAGCAGGAGCCCCCGGACCACCACCACCGTTCCTGGGGGACCACCTGGGCTGGGAGCGAGCGCCAGCAGCTCCCAAGCTGCTGCTAATCACAAAACTGGAGAATTTGGGGTCACGGCGTGATGCTGCTGGGAATGGGGACCCCAAAACCTGGCCGGGGGCACGCAGCCTGCAGCCCCCACAGGTGCAGCTGAGACCGCTGTGAGGAGCCGGCGTTGCGGGCTCGCTCGGTGTCTGGGCATCCTCCTCCCAAGCCAGCGGATGCCGATTATTTCCAGAGGAATTTTGAACCCCGTCCAGGTCTGAAATAGTGCGGGAGCGTGTGTGGGGGCCGCCCAGGCAGCCGCAGGGATTATTTATAGCCATGGGCAGTCAGCGCGAGGCCGCTGTGCTGGTGGGGCTGTGCCATGCTTTGTGGGGAAAGGAGCCCCCTGGCCCCGACGGTGGGCACACCGGTGCCCAGAGGGAGCCAGACGTCCCCCCTGAGGTCCCTGGTTTCTGTCAGGGGCTTTTGCTGGGGTGACAGCAGCTTGCTGGGAGGTAAGGAAGTGATCGACAGGGGAAACTTAAAAGCAAAAAGGGCCAACAGCAGGGGAAAACCTGGGGGGGACATGAGAAAACATGAGGCCACACCAGCTCGAGAAGCGGATTTGATTGTCACTTTAATCCACAGACTGCTGCATGCACTGTAAACAGGATCGTTAGGCGGGTTCGTTACTGGTGTTTATTTGTCTTTAATATAAAAGTTACAGGTTTGAAATGTCTGCGGGAAGATGCCACCATCAGGACCGGGTTAGTGGGAAATCTATAATACAGCCCAACAGCTGGGGGTGGGGGGAGAGGCTGGGGGCAGCGCGGGGCGCTGGGCACCGCTTCTCCCTCTCCCTGCCCAGCGAGGAGCCCGAGACCCCCGTTGCCCCCCGAGGGAGGCGAGGGGCTCGCAGCTGCACCAGCCGTGGCCTCGCTCGGCACTTTTCGCTGGCCAAGCAGCTGCGGCCGTGCCCGTCTCGTGCCTCCCGGCCCCACGCCGTGAGCCGAGCCCCTGCTGCCGGGGGCTGGCTGGGAGCGGGGGGCTCTGGGCTCCGCACGCAGGGGGAGAACTGAAAGCAGCTCACACACGGCCAGGGGAAGGGGAGCAGCCCCCTCAGCAGCAGGGGCATCGAGCCCACGCCACGCTGCGCCTCCCCACGCAGCCCAGCACGCGGGGAACTGAACCGATGGGGTGTGTTTTAGTGCTATCACCACACACGATACTCCTAGGAACAGCCTATGCTACAGCACACAGCGGTGGTAGTGACGTGTTCAGAGCCAGCAGAGCCCTGTGCCAGCCAGAGATCGGATTTTGCCTTTTCACAGTCTCGTCAGGTTGTTTTTTTTTAAAATCTTATTTACAAAGCAAAACCAAAGTACTACTTCCTGCTTCCAAGGCTGCGAAGCCTTCAGGGGTTGCAAAGCCTTGACCAGACGTGGCGTGCAGCTCCAGGGCTGGTAGTGCCATAAAACAAAATAAAAAAGCTTTTGAAGTGTTCTGACTCAGGTGTCGTGTTTGGCACAGCGAGAGCCCTGCTCCTCCTGCTCTGGGGACTGCGAGGGCACGAAGGGGAGGGCGGGGGAAACGCTCGAGAATTTTGCTTTGCTCTCAAAACCAGGCTGCAAAGCCGATGCGGACGCACGAACTGGACGTGGTGCTTCACCGCGCCGTGTCTTGCTCTCACGGGGCTGCCGCTGTCGATGCAGGTGTCTCACTTTGGATCCCACCATGGGCGTCTTGGAGGCCACTGCAGCAGCTTGGGCAGCGTGGGGCAAGGTGCTGGGAGCCCGCTGCCTGCAGCTTCAGGGGCGTGATCGAGCTGGACACAGGCCTGAGGATGGGGTAACGCCGCCGGCGCGCCCTGCTGCAGGCTGGCAGCTGGAGCCAGCACGTCCAGGGAGCCGCAAAGGCTTTGCAATCTGTAGAAGGAAGTGCTCGCACCTCTGATTCACCCAGAATAAACAGAGGCTTAGCAAACATTGACCTGCTATTGAGAAACAAATCAAGGATGCTCTGCAAAACATCCTGTACGAGCCACTGCTCTAAAACTGCAGGATTTTGTGGGACGAAGGCTTAAAAACCTGTGACCACGTGCCATAGGTCTGAAAAAGGCCTTGCAAGGCTGATAAAATCTACAGCATATGCTCAAAACCACGACCCACCCTGTAAACAACTGAATGAGGACAGAAAGGAGGGAGGGGAAAGGGCCCAGCTGGGGCTGCACTGGCAAGGACACCCTGGGAGAGGGGACGGAGGGGACAGGAGGGGACAGGGAAGGGCTCAATAAGGCACACCGGACAGACGGACAGACAGACGGGTCACGCTGGGCGGGCAGTGCTCACCCCTCTCCTGTGCCGGGCAGGGCTGGGGACAGGGCCTGGCTGGGGCTGCTTCCAGAGCATGGGGCAGGGAGCTCAGCACCGGGGCTATCCGGGAGGGGAAACCCCCAAGAAAAAAAATTGGCAACGACAGGAGAGGAGAGGAGAGGAGCGAGGCGGTGGGGCCAGCGGGCCGGGCTCCGTCCCTGCTGGCTGTCATCACCCCAGAGGGGACCCCAACTCCTCCAGCCCCACAGCCGGCCCCGAGCCTCCTTCCTTCCAGTACTTGAACGCCGATGTCATGGGGGTGAGAGTTTTATACATAATGTTTTGCACTTTTTCTTGCCTTTTCCTATAAACCCACGGGTTTTTCGGACATGCATCAAAAAAAAAAAAATTCCTCACTGGATTCTACACACTAATATTTACAGTCGTATACTACAGAACTTACTGTGCAAAAGCTAGTACCGTCACTAACTGATACGGGTCCACGGACGGGGGGACCGCAGTACCTCGGGAAGTCTCTGGTTCAGGGTTTGGAGGGATGACCGTTTAAATAACGAGATCTAAGAGGAGGAGGGGGGGGGTACGATGACTGGAGACGGCGGGTCCCTGCCCACGTTTTCAGTGCCTCTTCTGTATCTACAACCGGTGCCTTCCTCCCAGAAAGGAGGCGAGAGAGATCTGGGGTAAACCAAAGACCCCTGTAAACAAAAGCAAGCTCTCCGAAAGCAGAGCTCCCCTGGCAGACAGCGGAGGCTCTTCCATCCTCGGCTCCTAGGGACAAACACGTTGTGAGGTGGCGGCGTGGGCGAGACTCAAAAACCTCTCCTGCCACGGCTGCTTGCGCTGCTGCGACCGGCCCGTGGGCGCCGAGCTCTCGCCGATTCCTCCACGGACGAAACCAAAAGCCCGGCTCTCTCCCAACACCACCTGTAACACGCTTTGCCTGGGACCCTCCTTCCACGGAGCTCTCTCCTCGGGGTTAAAGCTGCTTGATGGCACAGAGGGACGGGAGGAGGAGGAAGGCGAGTGCAGCGAGCGCTGGCTGATCTCTGCCCTCAGCGGCCCGACGCTCGCACGCCCAGCGATCGCTGCCAGCCGGGAGGGAGGGTGCGTCACCCAGTAACAGGTACAAATACTGAACTCCAGTCTCATAGCTGCCCTCTGCGCATCTGCCGAGCAATTCTCCTCGCTCGCACAGCTCCCCCTCCTCCTAGGTTTTCTCCTCCCGGTCCGTTTTCCGCCTCGTGATGTTCCGAGGTTTGATTTTGAGGGACAGTTCCCACAGGGCCTCTTCCGCCAGGTGGTCGCTGAAGTCGTTGAAGAAGGACACGATGTCGTCGTTCCTTTTGATGTCGTAATGTCTGTGGGACACGGAGAGAGGCTGCAGTCAACCACGGGGCTGCCGGGGACCTCCCCAGCCCAGAGCCACCCCCACCCGGCTCCAGCACAGACCCAGCACCGCGCTCTGCATGGCCTGAGCCCACTGAGAAGGGAAAAACCATCACGCTCGCTGCTGAAGTGGGGATAAAGACCCCTAGCACTGAAGCTGGCAGTTGGATCTGCTGTGAGATGCCCTGTAGGAAAACCCTTCACAACCCGGAGAAGAACCAGCCACGGCACAGCCTGGAGCAGGAATTGTCGTGTGAAAAGGGAGAGCAGGAACTATGCTGCTACGCCAAGAAAAATGCCACCACACCTTTGTAGCCTTATCTAACCCGGAGATGGAAGGAGACCACGACCAGAGCTGTGTCACTGCTGGTCTCCCTTCTCTATCACGATGCCTCCACCCCCAGCAGTGCCCCCAGCTCCCCCCCGCTGCACTTACACTTGCTGGAAGCACCTCATGCTGTCCAGGATGTTAAACTGCTGCCAGCGCTTAGAGAAGTTGACTTTGCTGTCAATGTAATCTGGGTTTCCCAGATGAACAAAGGTCAGGTCCTGCAGAATCAGGCCTCTGAAAGAGAGAAAGGGGCAGCGGGCCAGGGATTAGGCAAACAAGTCGAGGTGTTTGTCACACACGGGCAGGAGAGCTGGCCAAAGGCAGCGCCACATCTGACTACCTCCTCCTGCTGCAGCCGGCAGCGCTGCAATTCTAAACTAGAGGGAAAAGTCTTCCCAGCAGCAGACATGAAGATGTTCAGGTGCTAAGAACCTTTCATCACATGCAGAGCTGAGAGCGAGAGGGTTTGTGCTCCCTCCTCCCTCTGCATCCCTCCTGTGGTCCCCAGACAGAGAGAAGCTGTGTATGTGCACAGCATCTTCCTACAGGACTTTTATGATGGAAGAAAGCAAGACTAGAAATTTTACTGGCATAAACACGGAGCAAATCTGAGCTCTAGATCACAGGGCCCTTACGGAGAAGGGCAAGGGCTTCAAGCCTTCATCTAGAAACACGACGAAGCAGTCTGTGTTTGACAAGGAAGCTTCCTATTTTATCAGCTCTTAAGCCATCAGAATCAGAGCTGTTGCAGAGGAACACGAAGCAGCTTGAAGCTGTGGGATCCATTTCTCCTCACTGGAATATTTATTTCACAGTGCACAAGCCCCAAGAACTATAGTTGAAAGGCATCACCTAAAGATCCGACCACTCGGTCTTCCCTTTGCCACAGCCAAATCACCTTTACAAAAAGAAAGCTGAGACACGGAGTGAAGCATCTGAAACAGCAGCAGGTGGTCTGAGCTTTGACTGATGGTTACAAAAGGGAATGAGACGTTTGGTGGTGACTGGCTGGAGAAATCCAGCCATCCTGTACCAGGAACGCAGTGTCAGGGGGTGGAGGAGGAGGAGGAGCCGTGCCAAGGGATGTCCCTGCTAGGGGACACATTGCTCAGGGGGTCTGATGTGCACACTGATGGGTTGTTTTACGTGTAGGGCAACAGAGGAGTGCTGAGCTGAGCAGAAGCTGCTGAGAAATTGTTGAAGGAACCACTTGAGTGTGCAGAAGAGCAGAGGAAAGGAACGACCAACTCACAGGTAAGGTATGCAGGGAGGCTCCACATCAGCCAGAGCTGCTCGGTAGGCTCGGAAGGACGAGGAGCTGTCGATCAGCGTGCAGTACTCAGCCAGGCCCTAGCAGAACACAAAGCCCCGGTCACTGCCGCAAACCCATCCTTGTAACCTCTCCCCCAGGGCGTTAACACCTCGGGTGGATCTGCTCAGCCTGCCCCTTGCAGTGCACACACACAACTGCGTTGCCTGCAGCTTCACCAAGCCTTCCTTCCATTTGCAGGGAGGAAGCACTCGAATTTGTGTTCTCGCAGCCTGTGACAGAGCTGGCACTTTGGCAGCTGTCAGGAAGCCCAGCAGCACTACAGGCTGCCAGCACAGAATATTTGGGTTATGTGACAATTTCCTAGTCTCTTCCCACTGGAGAGCATTCATCCACTGTCTCTCCATCCTGGGATGTCCCTGAGCTCATAAAACCCACCCAGCTGTTTCATACTGCGACCACAGTTAAGCTGTTTTCCCCCAAAGAAGAGAGCCCGTGCTGCTCCTCACCTCTGAGGTTTGTTTCTGCCACTCCAGCCTTCGGATGGGTGCAGAATCCAGTGCAGACAGAATTGCCAGATAGGAATTAAAATTATTCAGCTTTCGTAAGTGCTGTGAAGAAGGAGAACATACCAGTTACTCCAGAAATCTGGAAAGGCTTGGAGCATCAAACAGCTCTACCAACTGTCATGTCCCACTCTCCAGTTCCTTTAATGAACAGCGTGTGTGATGCATAGCAAGAAACAAGCTGGTACCTTCATAATCTTTATAAATTTAAGGAGCAGCCTCTCTCGGTCTTGGGCTTTCTCTTGTAACATTATTATTGAACGGACCCTGGAAAATCAGACAGAAAAAAAAAAAAACAAACAGAAAGATAAACCTATTTCAGCAGATCTCAGATTTCTTGCTGTTTCATTTACAAAACCAGTAGCTAATGAGGAAGGACCAACAATATTAAAAAGGTCATGGTATCTCCAACTTAAATGGAGCACTCTAATTCACAACAAAGACAGAATAATTCCAAGGATGAGAACAATAACCCTTCACAGACTGCATTCATTTGCAAGGGGAAAGTTTGTTTGAAGAGCTCAATACTATCAGTAATTCCTTCAAGTTACAGGGCCTTCCAAAACCCTCATGATCTTGTTTCTCTTGTGCTCTGGGGTCTCCGAGAGCCTGGCATCTAGTTCCTGGCCAAAAACATGTACATGTATACTCAAGGGAACCCAACTCTGCAAGCATTGTCTTGAACTCTAGGACACCAGACGCTAAGCACAGTTCATGCCTTGGTTGCCCTGAACTCCTTACCAGTAGGACATGTTATTAAAGTGCTCTGTGAACTGTGTCAGGTTTGGGCTCTTCTCTTCATTTTGCTCTTTCGCCCAAAGCAAAACTTCTGGTATCTGCCAAGGAAGAAGAAGAGAGGGGTGGGAGAATACCACGCATTAGCACGGGATTTCTGCCTTAAGATTCCCAGTCACAGCCTCCGCTCGCAGTCTTTTCCTGACACGAGTTCAGCTGTCTCCTACAATGCAGCAGGTGTGCTGGGAATACCAGAGATTGCAGAGATTGTGTTCAAATCCCTCCCTCTGCCCTCACCCCATCCTTATCTCCGTACCTCGATTTTATAGAAGAGTTCAGCGTCGAGCAGGGTCAGCTGCTCAGCTATCTCGTGACTGTGGAAATCATGCAGGGTCCCCGGCCTGTAGGAGAGAAGGATGAAAAATAAAAGATAAGAAAATGTGACCTGATTTCTTCCCTTTCTTATGTTTTGGACTGAGAATAAACGTTGTGTCCACAACGAAGGGACACCTCGTCTCTCAGACAGAACCAAAATATGGTTATGTGCACGCTTCCTCACCTGGCTGCTACCCCACGGGCTGCAAGAGGTTTGGTGGAATTGGCAAACCTTAGCATTTTCTTCTGATCTACTTTATCGAGGATATTTTTGCGTAACACTCTGGCAAGGCTCAGCTCCCCGTTGCAGACCAGCCGGAACACCAGGTCCATCAGCAGCTTGAGAATTTCCTCTGTCAGCTCCACCAAGCTGAAAGATGGAAAACCAATGGAAGGCATCAGTGCTACAGCTCCGAGCTAGAGAATTTGTGTCTGTGCAGAGTCTCCTTGTTTCTTCCCACAAGCAGAACTGAGTGACCGAAATTCCTCCCCTTCCCAGCTCTTCCTTTCTTGGAGATTCCCCTTTCAAGGGTTATTTTAAAATCCTTGACCCAGACAGGACACATCCAACAAGAGGGTTCCCTGGGTATGCTATGGGTATCTTGTTGGTCAGGGTAGGGGATTTCAGCTGTCATCATCTATAGGGTTTAAAACACACACATACACACAGAGATATTTTTTTAACTGGTAGGCTTCTATCTGGCTACTGACCATCCATTTCCCACCCCAAAACAAAGAAGGCAACTCACCACAGCTCATCCACCACTCTCACCAGCACGAAGAAGGTGTTCTTACTGACTCGCTTCTTGAACGTGTCTGGGAAGTGGCAGAACTTCTCATATGTGGGTTGCAAATTAAAGAATCAACTTACGGCAGTCAGAGCACAATGAACAGCCTTGAGGAACATCAGAACAGAAATTGTTCGGTTTTGACCGAAATTGGTGTTCAGTTTCTAGGAGATAAGGGCCACCAATCTGGCTCTAATTAGCACGGTATTAATCTGCCCCCAGCTGCAGGTAGCAGGGATGTGAGGAGGTACTGAGGCCTTGCAGGATTGATGCTGGCAGAGCAGGTGTACACTCAGGCTCTAATCTCTAAGGTGGAATTTAATGAGCAGCACTGCTACGCTGTCATCTCCCACTGGGATGAGACATCTGGTCTGATAACAGCTCTCAGATGTCTCCTCTGCCTCTCTCATCGCCCAGTTTTCTGCGAGGGGAAGAGCCGCGAGGGAGACGGCAGAGGTTGGAAGAGCTTCCACCAGGTGCACAAAGGCAGAGAGAAACAGGGTGCCAGTAAGTCAAATACCAAGAAGGGCCTGCAGGAATGACCCAGCCAATATTTTCACTGACACCTGCTCTCCAGTCAGATTTTGCTGCGTCCTTGGCAGGATCCACCGATCCCAGCAGGAGCCAGGGGAGCATTGGCTCTGCTGCAGATGGCAGTGATGAGCCGTGCCTTAGGACAGGCTGACGTCAGGCTCCCTTTGACCTGGGCGTACAGGAGCAAAGCCCACGAGGTCTTTGCACTGCCTGTACCGAGCCACTGAGCCACGCAGCTGACGGCAAAGGGAGCCACGAGGACAGAGCCGAGGGGAAGGAACCACAGGCAGGGGGCTCAGCAAGAAGCCTTCCCCATGCCCTGCCAGAAACATGAAATGTTCACGCTGCCACGTACGAGCCCCGGCCTCGTCAGCACTTACAAGCTCAGCTCTGAGCTGGGGTGCTAAGAGGACAGTATCTCCTATGCTGCATTTCTTGTAGGAAGAGGGAAAAATTGTTAACCTACAGCTGCCCCACTGCCTGTCACCAGCTCCCTCCATGATGCTCATGCTGCTCAGCCACGGTCCCTGGGGCAAGCTGCCCTTCATGCAAAAGGATATCTGTACTGCAGCTTCTTGATGAGCTCCTCAGGGGTAATGAATGTCCTGTACGTAGTCAGAAAGGCTTCACAGTACAGCACCAGATCTGCGGAGAGAGACAAGGAAGCCTCAGTCAAACGTGCTTTCAGAAAAGTAAGCTTCATATGAGGTTGAATCCAGCCTTGCAGAAAGAGGACACAGACACGGGCACATTTTGAGCAGAATTCACTTCACATAGAAGCTGTGCTGTTGTTTCCTACCAGCAGATGGACCCTACGGCACAAGAGCAGAAGTGACACTGCCCCGTTCCCCCTGGCCTGGCTCCCATCTGCAGCGCTCCCATTTGCTTCCTAGCTTGTGTGACCATCAAAGGGGCTGGTGGAAAACACCTGCTCGTGGGACAGGAGCTTTTAATAACAGGGCAAATTAAAATGTGCTGACAATGCTGGGGATAATTTAAAGATGAGAGGCGGGTGCCCTTATTGCTCAGGCAGCAGAGAGCCCTGCAAATGAATGTGGTCGTTTCCCTCGTGATCAGATTTTTTTATGTTTTGATATGTTACATGTTTTGATATGATGATATGGTGCTGCAGATCCTCTGTGTTCCAGGAAACCTGCCCCAGGAGAGTGTAAATATAAATTATTTTCAGCCAAAAGAATAAATTGCACTGCAAAAACTGACCATGACCTGCCATGGCACAAACACTGACACAGTGCACGCTGCCGACTTCTGTTTATTGATCTGCAGCAGTGCTACAGGCCCCAGAACCACAAAGCTTTGGCTGCCGGTACAGAGGACGGCATCTGAAAAAGCAGGAACTCCAAACGGGAAAGATTTCAGGCCAGGACTGCAGCACGCTCGCAGCCTAGGCAAGGCTTGGCCACCGTGGGCAGCAGTGGTCAAACTGGGAGTTTTATAGCCCCAATATTAAACCTCTCGGTGCTGCAGTCAGCATCTGCAGCAGGATGGCACGCTGCCCTTGCCTGGCCCGCTGCAACTGCTGGCAGAGGCTCGTTAGCACCGAGGGGAGAAAAAGCTCCTGCTGTGCCTGCTCGGGCCTGGCCCTACACGCAGAGCTGGCTGCGGGCAGGACGAGGAGAGCCCCACACCCTGTGCCGTAACACCAGCCCTTTGTGCGGGGAGGGTGGGAAGCAGCAGGGATCGGTGTGAGAGCCGTGCCTCTCCTCTACCTGCGGTGTTTCTCTTGGCAGCAGCCTCGTGGAGACGCTTCTTCCTCCTGCTCCTAAATCACAGAGCACTGCTGGCTCCTGGCTAAGGACAGCTCTAAAGGCTGGGTGGTCACGTCGGGGTGAGCCCCAGGCTGTGTCCGGCTGTAATCCTGCGCTGGCAGTAAGTGCACGCGGCTGCGAGCACTTAACTGACCGTGGGTTTTGCTCGTAAAGATCCCAAGTTCTCCTTTTATTCCTTATTCCATTTAGCTCCTTTAGAGAAGTCAGAAGGACAAGAAGCATCATGCAGCAGGGCGTGGAGTTACGTTTATTCTGGGTTCCCATCTGCCCAAAAGGCGATGTGAGGTAATACAGCTGGTCTGCTCTGGCACTCGAAGCTGCCAAGAAATTCATCTTTAAAGGAAAGCCTCTTAACTATACCCCTCTGTGCCGTTTGGCTGATTGATTTACAAGCCCTGAATTCTTCTCATTGTAAGCTTAATTCATTAACCCTCGCAGTCACCCAAACACTGGGTTAGCATAGCACAAATTCCTCCGTGCTCCATTCAGAGCAGCGGCTTGGCAGAGGGTGTCAGGCTAAGCTCTGTGACTATTCTGAGACACGCAGCGCGCAGATCCCCCTCCGCCCATCCGCTCTCCCTGGCCGTGCTGCTGTGTATTTAAAATCCTGCTCTGGTTTTCCCCAGTCTTGAGAGGTTCTCCAGAGCTTTCGCCTCACTGCTTGCAGCCTGCTGTGAGCTCCCCGTTCGTGAGCCGGTGCTCTAACACACACCCCTTTATCCAGTGGCTGTCTTTAAGAGGGAAATTCTTCCAGTATGATGCTTGTTTTGGAGAATAGCAAGAGTAAATCAGAGATTCTCTATTTCAGTTTCAGCTTTTCCAGAAGGGATATTTCCACCATCTCATTTCAACATATATTTTTTTATATATACACACCTAACCACAGTGCAATGGGCTGCCTGCTTTTCTCTAATATGCTCCTATCTTTGGTCCTTTGTGCCTGGATTTGCTGCCTGACGTAAACACGGACATATATCTGCCAGGGGAAGGATTTTCTCGCCAGCTGAATGGTGCTGGTAAGTAATTGAAAACACCTTATGCTACAGTAAAAAGGCAGCCATTTAAAAATGCACATGAAAGATATTTCCCCTTTGACTATCAAACCTCTAAAATATGAGAGCTGAGTGGCTCAGTGGGTTAGTGCATTCTGCCTTGCATCCCAGGAGACGAGGAGATCAATTCTGGTTAAGGCCATCAGCACAAATGCATTTGGCAGGTTCAGAATCACTCTCTGGAAATGCTGCAAGGGCTGTCTTTGTCACCGCGCTCGGGAAGGAGCTGCTTCGTGTGGGCGGTGTCTGGGTTTGGAGAGATAGCGGGGTTTTAACAAATATATAGCTAGGGGTTGCCACCCTCTGCTTCCCTCCCCCACGTCTCACTTCAAGTACTGTGGATTCCCTCCCTGAATGGGTCTGGGTGGCCACCAGCAGGCAAGCAGTGCAGAGCTGCACCAGGCAGTGAGGCAGCAGGGAAATGAGGGGTGTCAGTAGCACCTGGATAGCCTGCCCGATCCCACGGGCACTGCTTCAGACCCAAACCATCTCGCACTTTGATGCAGCACTGTCACCAACTCCACCGCTGCGCCTCGCCTCCCAGATCTGGGCAAGGCTGTGAGGATTTAACACCAGCCTGCTGTGAAATGGAAGGAGCAGGCGCTCATCCAGCTTACCTCCGTTCCACCACAGCTAAGCACGACCCCCCCAAAACTTGGGGGATCATCACTGCAGTCCGCCCCAGCCTGGCCCAGCCGTGGCAGTCACATCAGCACTGCTCACACTGCAGGGACTTGGAAGAACGACAGCAGCAGGAGCCCACACCAGGCTGAACTCCTCAGCTTTGCTCTGGTGCATCCACTGTACCTTTCCTGTCGGTCTCTGTCGCGTGCACTAACAAAATATCTCCAGATCCACCACGGACGTCTGGGCCGTCATCTCCCTGCAATGAGAGCGGAGAGGCGTTACGCGTGGTCCAAGCTCCCTTCGGCCTGGTTCACCACCTCGGGGGTTCAAACTTTGTGCTGACTGGCAGAGCACGCAATGTTCCTGGCACCGCTCGCAGCGCAAGCCGGGACACGGTCTTAAAAGCGCTGGGCTAATCCGGGAATTTTAGGAAAACATTTGGTGTCCCAGATGAGGATCTGGGCTGATCTGCGCTCAGGGTCTCTGACTTTGTGAAACCAGGCTGGGAAGCGCAGCGAATGCTGAACCTTCTGCCCACAGAAGAATGAACCCAAATGTCCCAGACTCCCAAACGCTCCCAGAAGACCATTAATGGAGCAGTAGCTCTGTGTGAACTGTCTCAAAGTGCAGGATCACGGACCACAGCTGCTGTGGGGTGAGAGGTTGTGCGTTCAACTCGCATGTTCCTGGAACATCATAACCTAGCGAGTTCACTCCCTGATCTGGAACTGCTTGGCTGGAGGTCACCTGAAGCAATCCGACGAGCAGGAGCAGAAAACAGCTCTGCTAATACTTGACCCCTGCCTTACCACTTTCTGACAACATCTTTCTTTTCGCTACTGCTGTTCACAACTGAAAATATGCAAAACTGATCTGTCACTCGGCCAGGGGTTCCCACACTGCAGGGGATGGTGCACAGGAGCGGCTCTGTGTTGTTTTCAATGCGTAGACCATAAAGCAAAAAGTTACGGGCTAAGTTAATGGAGATATTCCTGCAGGGAAAACTGGAGTCATGCCAGGCTTTCTTTATAAAGGTCTGTCATTTCAATATGCAAAACACTGAAAAAAAACACGGATTTACAGTCATGGAGCAGCTATTTCTAAAATGTGAATTTTTCAGGTGACCCTCTGGCAAGATTCAGGAACTACTACTTACAGACTGACTAATGGCTTCTCGCTTTCTCCCCTGCATCTTCGCTCACCAAAGACCACTCCTAAAGTGCCAGTAAATGATAAATTCTTTCTGTTTTTCAAGCTAGCCCCCTGACAGGCTGAAAGGTTCAAAAACTTGCATATTCCCTCAAGCCGCACGTCAAAGGCAGCTTGGTTCAAAAGCACAGTGAGCAAAGCTGTCTGGGAGCACACCCAAGGCTCGAAACAAAGCTGTTTCTCCAGCACATAGCACTGCTTTGGCTGCTCCTGCATGTCCGTAATATAATGTCCTGCTCAGGAAATCTGCTGAACGTGCCTCCGGACCGAAAGGGCAGTGCCACAAACCTGCACCTGGATTACTTGTGCTTCATTTCGGACTGGAACAGGCTGACGACGTGGGAAGGAGCAGGCTGGGGAAAGGGCACAGGGCAAACTGGTTCTTAGAGAGCATCTCACGCTTTCACAACACTCTGCACAAAGCTGCACACCACTTGTGCTGCAACCTAGTTTTGCTATCAAATAAAAGCCGATACCTTGCTTGTGCACACAGAGAACCAGATCTCAGCGGAATATAAACCAAGGGGTATGGAAGCACACCCTGCAGGAACCTACCTCTTGCTTCAGCGTTAACCTAGCCATAATTTCACTGTGGTCAATAAGGGAGAGCTCATCTACTTCTTCCTCCAACTGTGACGATTCCAAAGCATCCGGTGACTGCTGCTGCCTGTAAAAACCACAGGCAACAACCATCAGTGCCATCGCCAACCAAGAGAAGAGATGCTGGGCAGCTCTCAGTACACAGACCCTGGTTAACAGCAGTAAGTACACAGAAAGCCTGGAGGTAAATCTTTTGCAAACAAGCCCAAACGTCTAGCTTTAATTCTGTTGCTTTGCTCACCTCTTGAAAAGCAGAAGACGAACCTTTAGGACCTGAACACTCGCGTGCCTGGATTTCTGGCAGAAAGGATTTTACTGTGCCTTGCATGAGTGCACACTTCCACGTCTCCTTAATTCACCACATTTTTCGTGCACACAAACCTAAGCCCTTCCTCAAATGCAGAGAGCCTGAACATCCTCTGCCTGTGTACACCTTTCAGGCAGCTCACAGTCCATTGTGCTGCTGCAAGGGGAATTGGCAGGCTCTCTCTGCAGGAAGCTTTAGCACTCTGACCCCTTTTTTGGTGTACATTCACAATCCTAGTACTCTTACCCCAAAGGCAGGTACTCTTACACCTGGACATGTGCTCTTTGTGCTTGGATTCCTAAAAAAAATTAAAAAAAGTGCCTGTCCTGAACAGTTTTCCCCAGGCACAGGTCAGAATCCAGCGCACCCGTCTGTGCTCTCCCCTGACACGGGGCTTTGCAGAGCACTGCTGCATTGTCTCCTTCACTGCAGGGATTAAAACCCTGAGACCAACTGCAGGAAAATGGGGGAGGGAAGTTGACTATCACGCACAAAACAATGCTGTTCTCTATTTTTGCTTTAGAAATGCAATTGAAGAGCAATCTCAAGCAGCAGGGAAGCACTCGCTCCACTCCTCCTGAAGCCCATCTGTTACAGCCTGCACCTCTTCATTTACATAGACAAATGATAGCTAAGAGCATTAGAAGGGATATAAAGCCTCCTGCTCTGGGGCCTCAGCCAGCCTCTAACTAGCAGCGTTAGGAAGAAATTCCCTTCTGGAAGACGATTTCCCAGCAGCAATACAGACTTTTTTTGCACGTTTCCCTGGAAGCAGGAGGGAGCAGCCAGCCTCTATGACAGGACTGCCAATTAGATGGACTTGCGATGATGACCACAGGCTGCATTAACCCCTGCAGGCTCGCTGAGTTAAGTACTGATACCTCGCCTGGATCCTGATATCCTGCCTCCTCCTGCAGTAGCATCCTACCGCTCAGCCATTGTAGGAAAAAAAAAAAAAAAAAAAAGGCTTAAAATCTGGAGGGCTTTGGGATGGTTGAGGGCAGGAGAGGCAGCCACAAGGACTGAATGCCAGGGGGTGGACAGAAAGGATGATGCTCTGTACACCCCGAGGTTGGGAAGCGTGTGCTCTGTGGGATTTGGGCTTACCTTTCAGCACCATCTTTGCCTTCCTTCCCCATGGCACTGCTGTTTGAACCGGAGTCTTTGGAGTGGCCTTCTTTGACGGAGGGAGATTCCTGCGAAGAGAACGAGTTTCTCATTATTGCCTGGGGTCCTACACCACTGCTAGGCTTGCATTTACAGTCTTACTGCCTCTAAACGGCCCTTTACTGTAAATTCCTACGGAGCGGTTAAAGATTGATGCAAGTTAATGCCAAATGCCAGGAAAACACAGAAGTTAATTAGACAGGAAATTTGGGACCATCTCTGGAGACTAGTGTAATTAGTATTGTTTGCTTTTAACATTGTGAAATGATGCTGAAAGTTACAACACAAGTCAGCTGTTGTCTTGGATTTTAACCCTCTCGCCACTTTTTTTTCAGCCCTTATTGTTGGATACACTCGTCCTTGCCTTCAATCAGAAGGGGCACAGCCAGCTCCAGGCTCCTGTTTCAGTTCCCCTCTCAGATCCAACCCCCAAAAGACCAGACCATAAGGGGGTGAGTGCAGACTGCCCTTCCTGCTCCCCTCGTGCCCATCAGAAGAGCTGCCACAGCAACAAAACGTTCCCACTTCACAACTCCCAGCTGGGAAACAAGGCTAACGCAAGAAGCAGAGCCATCCAAACCCAGCCTGGGAGAGCAAATAACGTGGCATTTCAAATTAGCCACTTAAAGAGGAAAAGAGCCATGAATGGCAAATGGGAACATTGATCTCATGGTGCTGGAGGTCAGAGTCATTTAACACCACGCAGAGTGGAACCTGAAGACTCAACCTGCTGAACACACGGGACTGATGCCACCTGCACGCAGATCCAGCCTGCAAAACGCAGCAGCGAGGTAAGGTGTGTCAGTGGCTGCAGATTTGTCCTGGACTGTTTCACAGTTCAGGACCAAACAGCGACTGCCCGAAGCGCCGGGCCTGCCTCGTTGTGTCTCCTAAGGGAAGTGATGGGAGCCCTATCTCTTTGGCCATGTAACGCCAGCACAGATAAAGGTCTCGGAGACATCCTGCAGGAGCAGTGCCTTCCTAGGCGAGGGTGGGCACGGGACCAGCACAGACCTCTGCTGTCGTTCGCTCTGACACAACAGGAAGATGGCACCTCCCTGGCGTGGAGCACACCCTGCCCCCTCTAGGAAATTCCTAAGATAGGAGGCGTGAAGAAAGGAAGAAACAGCCCTAAATCAGTCCAGCACTTCGTACCCAGATGGGGAAGTAAAAGATTAACAAAAAAAAAAAGAAGAGTAGAAGGCTTTATTTATTGACACAGGAAAGCCAAAGCGGTTACAGGAGTGAGCCCGGACACAGGACCGTGCTGGTGAGAGTGCAGCTTTCTGAAGGGGAACCTCACGCAAGCAGCTCCAAACAAGCAGCGAAGCGCAGGTGAGAGAGGGAGGAAGGAGAAGCCACACTTCCATCCTGCCAGCCTGCTCTCCACCCGAACCAGGAGGCCACCAAAGCCAGCAAGCCAGGAGAGGGCAAGCAAAGGGACAGCCGGCGAGGGGACAGGGCACCCCGGGGTGCGCGGGGCCGGTACCAAGCGCGAGCTCAGCATGCACCAGGCAGCCCCTTCCCGGTGCGTGGCCCTCTCCAGGTTACTTACTCCTGCAGGGTGAGGGACCTCCCCGTTGCTCTGGCCAGAGGAATACAGATTGACGTATTCACCCTCACCAGCCTCCTCGCTGGCGTTTTCGCTCTAGGGGAGACAGGACGAAAGGAGATAGGTGACGGTGCCCCTCGCCAGCAGGTAGCGAGCGCCCGTGCCCATGCCTGGGAGAAGCGGTGCCTTGAGGCCGCTGCCACCTAGCCAGAAGCCCTGCCTCTGGCTCAGCTGGTGTTTTCTGGGTCTCCAGGAGTATCCAGAGGGCCCCGAGCTGCAGCAGGCACTGCGTGGCAAGAGGGGACTGCGCAGGTGCCAAGCGCGCACGAGGGCTGAAGGCTGCAGCTGCTGAGCGGTCAGAGCTTGGAGCACACGCACCCGCCCTGCTGACACCCTGCTGCTAGGTGCGGAGCAGCCCCAAAGAGCCAAAAGTGTCCTAAAACTGCTTCACAGCACAGCCTACAGCCATCACGCCAGGCTGAGCCAAGCTCAAGGGCGACTGGGCTGCAGCAAGGACCCAAAGCAAGGAAGATGCAACAGCGAGGTCAGGTCCAAAGGGTGAAAAATGCTCAGTGTCTCTGCTGTCTGTGTCCCTCTTCCAAGCCTTGTGAAGAGGCACCATCACCATGCACACCATGCTCAGGCTCTAATCCCGTCACCTCTGGGTTTTGCAGCGAAGAGGAGAGATGCTGCCCTGTACACGAGGTGCTCAACGAAGCAACCTGCCCGCTGCCTGCAAAAACAGCCTGGGACTTGGAGCTCACGGCAGCGCCCGGCAGCCAGGGAACTGCTTTAGTCCCACTCGACCGACAGCGATGCTTTGCACCCACCACGTGCACAGCCGGTGCTGCTGGAAGAGCAGGAGCCTGGAGCAAGCTGCAGGAGAGCAGGAGCTGAACCAAACCCACAGCCCCAGGGGCTCCCCAGGGGGAAGGGAGCAGGACAGCACTCACCAATTCCTGCAGCTGCAGGACAGAACCACGGCTGGGAGCCTGTGTTCAGAAACTACCAACCTCACACCACCCCTTTACCTTCCTCTGGCTTGTATCACAATTGCAGGAAGCTAGAGCAACTTCTCTTCCTCTCCCCTTCACCAGCATTTGACATTTTATGTTTCCAACACAGGCATTAACATTTTCTCAAACCCATGAGGTTGTTCAGGTTTTTTTTTTGTAGCAATCTCTGTATGAAATTACCTCTCTGCATTCCCACACGAGTTTGGAAGCCAGGCCAGATCACATTGAGCTTAAGCACGTATTAATACAAGCGACATTTCTTTCAAACAAAAACAACCCCCAGCCTTGCATTAAGGTGCATTACAATCCCTTTGGATAGTCTCACCGAAGCCGTCTGGAGAGAATCAGTGAAAGAGGTTTCAGAAGGAAGGCAGACAGGAGCATTCCCGTTAAAGCTGCTCTCCTGCGAAGAGGAGTTTGGCACATCCCCAGCGCTGGGAGACTGGCTGGCCGTGGCTGGCACCGCTAGGTCAGAGCTCTGAGACGGGTGGACGGGGGGGAAAGGCGGGGTGGAGCAGGACGAGGAGGTAGAAGACAGGAAAGGAGGGATGGAGACTTGGTTGTGAGGCACAAAGTCCTGGGAGTAGGACCTAAACACGGACTTGTACTACAGGACGCGGAGATGGACGACACACAAACAAGGAGGATGGGAAAAGGAAGGAGACAGACAAAAGAAAAAGAAATTAGATCAGCAGCAGCTCAGCAGTGACAGCACAAGGCAATTCCAACAACGGGCGAGAGGCGAACCCCAGAAGAGGGAGCGTTAATTTATCATCCCCCCATTCCTGCAGAACCTGCTGCCTGGGCTGGCAGGCGGCTTTTTCACAGCGAGGAGAGTCCTGACACCAGCAGCAGCCGGGCAGGGGAGGTGGGCAGTGGTGTTTGTCTGCAGGAACCCAGCTTCTGCTGGGCAGCGGGGAAAGCCTGGGTTTAGCACTTAGTGACACCGTGCACCTGGAAGGCGCTTGGGTGGCTGAAAGGATGTGAAGCCATACAGAAACCAGGACTGCGAGCACACTGGAAGCGTCTCAACAGAGAGAAGTACGCAGGGGATGGTTGCTTTTCTGGGATTTTCCACAGGATCCAAAATTAAGATGCCGCTTGCTCCAGCCCTGTAATTTAACAGCTCCTGTGTCAAGTCTGTTCCAGAACACACAGCTCCCAGGGAGAGGTGACTGGATCCCGTCTTCTAAGCTACGCTGAAGGATAAAGGAGATTACAACAGGAGATGCTTTTACTCCTTCCCATCTGAGAAACATTGGGAGCAAAACCGATAATTGCCCTCCGGAGCAATGAATTCCTCATCAAACCAATCCTTTAATGCAGTGGCTCTAAAAGTCAGTTGAAGAGATGAAAAGAGATCATCTACAGAAAGCTTTATTCCACTATCTCTCCTAATCATCAGATTACTGTTCAGATAATATTAAGCAGGGTGCAGTGGGAGTACGTTGTGCCAAGAAAAACACGAGCAATCCTCTGTCTTTTAACATCTGGTGCTAGTAAGATTCACCACCAGGGCATCTCCAAAACAAGAAGAGAGCAAAGCCGACACCCACCAGAGAGAGAGAGAGAAAAAAAAAAGGAAAGAAAAAAAAGGCACCAATGCTAAACCTGCTGGAGAGGAGCTTTAGGAAGCATCACGTCACCCAAAAACACCATGCTGAAACAAAGCTGAGGTGGTTGCCTGCTCAAGCAACCTGCTGCAGGACAGCGCGCTGCAGAGCTCTCAGGAAGCACTCGCACACACTGCTGTGATGGTAAAAGGAAAAAAAAAGGAAACAAAGGCATGAGTTGGAAAATTCAGGCTACGTTTTTTCAGGGGAATTAAGCAAGTGATGAAATCAAAGCCCCATCCATCACCTGAGTACACCTCAGTGGTGTTTGTTGGTTTCCTTTTCCTACCCCTGAAATAGGTAATAGCTTAAAAATCTGAACGGAGAACTGCCTCAGGCTCGAAGCCCGGGCAAAGAAGTTTTTCCACTACAAGCTGGAAAGGAAACAAAGGTCCACGGCTAGAATTTACCTTCCACCACCCCAATCCTCCAGCGGCTGCCCTCCACCGTACTTCGAGTCCGGCTGTGCTCTGGGTGCTGTCTAGGGGCCCCAAACGAATTGCGGGCCATAATACAGAGGAGCAGAGGGAGATGCTTTGGAAAGAGAGCTTAAAAGACTACCAAAGAATAATCAAAATGCAAATCCCTACCACATGCCCGTGGCTGAAAGGAGCCCAGCTCTAGGACAGGCTCCTCTCCCTTCCTGCTCGTCTCTTTACGGGTGAGCAGCCCCGGCTCCAGGGCCACCGTCCGCTCGTGGTGCTGCCTCGTAACAATGCCAAGTCTAATCTCTCTGTTTGCTTTCTGCCCGGATAAATGCTCTACATTTATTCATTTTCACTTGCATGGCACAAAACGCTAAATCCCTCGTAAGACTCCAGGCTCATGACATCACCTTGGCTCAGCAGATTCATTGTGCCTGCCCCGTCCCCCCGCTATTCCATGATCTCACCGCTGCTAACGCGCCAACTAATGCCCCGAGTCCCGGGCCAGTCCCCACAGAGAGAATTGGAGCAGAGCACAAAGAACATGGACCTCCCACCACTCCTGTGATGGCTCGAGAAGGCAAACTGCTGCCCCAGCGGTGAGATGCAACACTGCCATAAGGGAAATGATCTTCTCCAACACGGGTTGCGTCCCAGTGCCTCCGCTGCTGGGCTTGCTGCACCCTAGCAGGCACCCTGCTGTCCTTTACTTTGCAGCTGACGGGCATCTTCCACCGAGGTTCCCCCAAAAGTTACCGTCTCCAACTTGCTGAACCTGAAGAAAAAGTCAAGGTTTTGCAGGGAAGCAGCGGAGCTCCTTCAGGCCATGAGCAAGGGGAACTCCTGGCCTCAACTGCATCGCCTGGGGACAGGCAGGCGCCCTTGAAGGGCTCACGCCGTGCCAGGGCAGCAGCAGGGTTAGTTCAGGCCAAACAGGGGCCGGAGGCTCAGCAGCTGGTGGGCTGCGTGGTGTGCAGCCTGCAGGCTCAGCTCGCAGCTCAGGGAGATGAATTACTGCTGCTAGGGAAGGAAAATCTGCACAGCTTCTGACTTGCAGAATTTCGGAGACATTAATGCCAATTCGAAGGCAATTTAGGCCTAAATATAGCACGGCTTTGCATCAATTTTAAAACTCTGAACGTGGATACGTTACTAGTGGCAATCTGTACACATTCATCTCCCCTTGGCCTCGCCAGTGCGCCTTTCAAAACAATTTCTTGGCACGAGGTGCGTAGAAAGTACCAGCTTAAGGCCCAGGTAGCCGGGAAAACGCATTCATCTTCATGATGGGACCCGTGATCCATCACTTCACGGCGCAGACACGCTCTCAGCATGCTGTTAACAAAGGGAACAGCCCAGGGAAGCCTTTGGTGAGCTGGCATTCATTAACCAGGCTGCTCTCAGCTCCTGGTCCTGTACGGCTGCAGCTCGGAGCAGGCAGCCAGGAAGAGCTCTCTTTCCTCCCCTCCTTCCTCCCCTCCTTCCTCCCCGGCAAGCAGCTCGGGAATTCCAGCTATGCAGCCATGCTGGGACAAGAGCCAAGAATGCAGCATACTTTGAAAGTGGAAAAACACCCTGCGGTGGAGATGATGTCCATATGGCACCCATTCCTGCTGCGCCCCTTGGCCAGCCCGGCCCAGCCCAGCCGGCAGCTGCAGCAGGAATTGCTGCGATGGTTTCCGCAGGGTTTGGGCGGTGTTCGGCTCTGGGAAGCCGTCACCCTGTAAAATCCACGCTTATTTTGGGAGGGGTGAGGCCATTCAAGACAACTGTCATAAGCAAATTCGTCCTCCCCTGGCCCCACAAAATCACAGGCAGCGGTTTATCTTGGAAACTTATCAGTGCTGTTTTTTTTTTTTCATTCTGCTTCTTGGTGAGGCTTTGCTTTAGGTGAAATAATTTGAAATATTTTTGGGGAAGCTAGAAAGCAACCAGATCCTTTGAGAACCTATATTTTCCTCTTTCCAAACGCAGAGCATGCTGCCGGGCTCCCAGCAAGGGACCAGAGGACGGTCTCCCGCTGCGGGGGATTCTGACCTGTGACAGCAAATGGAGAAAAGAAAGAGAGATCCTTCTCCCCTTACCAGTAAAGTATATTTATAAAAAGCTCTCTGTCACTTGGGAAGCATTCCCACGAAGCAATCTCCTGCGAGCACCGGGAGCCGACTTGCCCAGACCTGACAGTTTACACACACTGACACCAGCGCGGCACACGGGGCTGCCAGGGATGGCACCTTTCAACATCCCCAAGTTGCTGCCTTTGATTTGTAGTTTTAGAACAGCTTTCCATCGTTAACAGGGGCGTCACAGGATGTCCCAAAGGTCAGTGACATTAGAGACGTTTATTTGGATTAGCTGGCAGGAGATAAACACTAACAGAAAACTTCTTATTTCAAGAGTGATGCTTCTCAACACCCCCTAGGCACGGCTGACCAAGTAACAGGGAGGAAGGGTGTTTATGGCAGTCACTGACTGCCAGCAACAGCAATCTCCATCCTAAATTCGGAGCTGAATTCAATTAAATGGCTGTCAGAGCATCTGCAGCATCAGCAGCCCCCGTCTTTACCTTTTAAGCAAAGCCTTCTCAGTCGCCCTACCGACTTCTGCCAAATTAATCTGCAATCTTGCCAGACACTCCCAGATCAGATAGAGCATCGGAATTCCAAAACACGCCGCTATCAGAGGAAAGGATCAATCTTTTAGATCTCCTCTGCTAAGGCTATTAAGAGAGAAACGTGGGCACCGCGCCAGAACTGGATGCCCAGATTCTAACAGCAGAGAGCTGTGTTCGCAAAACCCTGGGCGTTGCACAAAGCCGAAAAATATAATTACACAGACAACTATTGGAAAACACTTCCTATCTCATGACACAATGCTGGACTTCCAGGTACTTTTGCTAATGAGGAAGGAAATGCTCCTACAATGAATGGCTGGAAACACAGGCTGCCAACAGACCGGCTTCAAGCACTGCCGCAGGAAAGGCAGGAACCCCTCGTGCCTGAATGTTTCGTGGCGAAGCCTCTGACCCGGCTGCACGGCTGACCTCGCTATTTTTAAGTAGTGGTCAGCACAGCAGATGGATGGACGGGGTTTCGGTTCCCTTGGGAAAGGGTCTCCTGGCTTCTGCATCAAAAGCACAACATCCGAACCCTCCTTAAGGGAGAATTTCTTAAGGGAAGGTTTCTTGTACAACCTTGCAGTGAGAATGGCTGGGGGGATGAGAAGGTTTGCAAGGCTCAGTAACCACGCTATCGTGTATCTCTCTTGAAACTATCAGGAGAACTCAATCTGATCACAAATACAGCATCAGCTCCTGGCTGTCCTGTGAACAATACCACCACATCTGGCAGACAGATCTTGCAAAGGCAGAGCGTGGAGATGGAGACTCCCAAAGCCAGCCACATAAAAACGTGGCATGTGGCCTGTGAAAGCAGCAGGCTGACTGTTCAGAGACCTATGCAGAGACAGAGAGTGCAAGATGAATGTAAGCAACCGGAGGAAGTGCCTTTCTGAAGCAGGATTCAGCGATGCTGGCACACAACAGCACTCTTAATACTGCCATGCAGGCTTGCTGCGGGCAGTGGAAATGAACAGAAATGCAAAAGGAACATGAAACAGGAAAGGCAAAACAATACTTAGCACTCAACAGCTGCTTAAATGGACGCAAACCTTGTTTCCCCTTTCCCTCTGCTCCAAACTAAGGAGCCAAATCCTGCTTAGGACAGAAAGGAACTAACACAGGGATCTCACGGTCCTGGTTTCGTAGTGGCTCCCACCATCAGAGCACCATATGCATCCAAAAAACTCAGTCTCTGCCAAGGATCGGAGCTGAAGTCTGGGTTGCAGACTGGAACTGAGCTACACAAATAGGAGCAAGGTGGGGAAAACATGCAAAGCACATGTCGGCATTGCGTGCGCCTTTAAACGCTTATCTGACCCTCCTTTTCCTGAACATACATTAACACGCACACAAGAAAGAGAAACAGTTGCTGTGAATTTTCTGAGCATTTTCTCAATTTGCAAAAGAACTGCGGGAACAAGTGAAAACAGAAGCGCTGAACGAGAGTTTTCATAAGGAAATCACTTATGCTTTCTGGTGGAAGCAGGCGGCCAATTTGGTTCCTTGGCAGTTACTGGAAATGGTTTTTAATTAAAAAGAGAACACAAGGCAAAACAGCATTTAGAGAAAGGTAAGACATTTCTCCATAGTGGAGAACACAGCCAAATTTCCACTAGTGCTATTTGCAGGACTCAGAGAAAACAACTGCATCCCTTGTTTCAACAAAGAAAACTTCCTAGCTGTGAGTGAATGCAAGTCTCTCTGCGGTCTTTGGTGGAAAATCTGTAGACAGAGAGCAGTGTATCTTGTCTCCTCAATGATTTCTTCTATCAGTGCAGAGTTCCCCCCACTGCCAGGAAGCCGTGAGATTTGATTCCTGCCATTTGGAAACCTGCTCACCCATTTCCAGTCAACAGCACAACGAGATGGAAAAGGCAGCATCTCTGTCTCACGATGGGAAGGGAGGGAGGAGACCTGCTGGGGAAAAACTTCTGCAAACCAAGTCTAGGATAGGAAGGAGGATGCATTCTTACTGCATACCTCCTTCCCCACTGTCTAGCAACAGAGAGTTGCTTTCAAAAGAGAGGGGAATCCCTAAAATGACTCTTGACATTATGATCCAGTTGTCCCGGCAATGTGAGATTTCACGGCGTAACAGCGGGGACGGTGATGCTGTGTTTCCTTGCAGCATCGGCCCACGCTACAAACATGACCCTTGCTGGCACAGAGGCTAGACACGAATCAGACTCGGTGAAAAACAGACCCAACTTGCCAAACCTATGAGGTTTGATCCAGTTGCTTAAGATCTGCCTCTATCCAGTAAAAGCTATTACTTCTGACACAATTTCCTGCAAAGAAGGGAAAAGTGCGATTAGTGGGTTCGCAGAGCGCTGGTGGCTTCTGGACTGCAGCAGCGTCTGCAGCTCTGAGGGGAAAGAAAAAAAGAGTCAGGATTCTGGAAAAGAAATTCACGAATCACAAATTAAGAGAGTAAAGATGGTCTGAACTACTTCACTTTTTTTTTTTTTCTCCTTTCTTCAAAGCACCATCTGAAAAGAACTTTTTGAAGCCCTATAAATTAGTAGTAAGGATGTAGTCCTTACTCCTTTGTGCACAGGCATAGGAAGCTCCATGCAAAACATGGTATAGGCTTGGCTTTCCTGCTGCCTTCACATGAACAGATTGGTACGGGGCTAGGTGTTCTCCTGGGACTGACTCTTGTCCATCCCAGGCCAGTCTCATGGGAAAAAAAAAAAGCACGGGGCACTTTCTGGCACTTGGCTATGCTTGGAAATCTGCAGAGCACTGCTCACGTTGTGGTAATGCACAGCCATTTGGTTTATTAGCTCCGACTTCCTGGTATTGACCTAAGGAGGGTTTTGCTTCTTGTACAGAAGGGATAAAGATTAACGCAGGAGACGTATCGTTTTGATGATCTCCACTGATTCTTTGGGTACGTAGGAGGCCAACCCCTCAGCTGGCTGGTGCACGAAAGGTGTGCTCTTCCTCGCATTAACTCCCCTGCTGGGCCCGGTGGATTGCTAATGCTTAGCTCTTAACAGGTTTATTGCTCACCACAGTGCTCATCTGAGTGAAAGAGTGGAGAAAATGAGGACATGAGAATGACAGGAGAGCAGAGCAATGCACACGAAGTGCTCCTGGTGCAGCTTGGAGCATCCCCCACGTGAAAGGCAGTTTTGCCAGGCAATGCTCAGGAGCAGACTGCAAGAAGGGCTCCGAGGTCCTTCTGAGTGCTGGAATGCAGGGTGTCACCCTGGGAGCCATCCAAACCTTGACAGCTGTTTCACTTCTCTGTCTCATTAGGGAGAGGGAAAATGGGATAAACCGTGGCTGTGATATTATATGGGTCAGCTCCGAAGCATGTAAGGACATTGGTATTTTGCAGCTCAGAGACAAAGAGTCACTGTCAGAGGTGAAAATCTCATTTTTGCCTGTGAAGAAATAAACCAGCTAGAGTCATGAGCGACCACGAGATTACCATAAATTAAAGGCATTAATGGAAAAGTCACCACTTTTAATTCAGTTATTTCCTTTGCGCATTTGACAGTGCATTGCCCAACTGTTCTCATTGTTCCTCATGCTTCATTCATTTTCCCTTTACCAAATCCTTGCAAAAACGAGTGAGGATTTTTTAATGAAGTTTTAACATTTCATAAAATAATCTATTCAGAATAACGTAGTCCAAAGCAAGATTAGAACAGGTCAAAATAATTAAGTATGCAGTAGCCATTTACATCTAACCAGGACACTTTTTAAAGTGACCGTGCCCACACATTTTTAGAATGCTATAGCATCATATTTATAGGCTCTCAATTACATCAAAAATAGTGAAGTGCTTTTACCTGGTCTTACAGTTCTGTTATATTTTCAAGGACTGCTATCAAACAGAAAGCTGTGCAATTCAGAACTTTTGCATTATTTCAAATTTTAGAACTGTTTTCCACGGACTCATGCAAGCAGTAACCTTACCAGACCTCAGCCTTTAGCTATGCAGCCAAATGATGATACTGCTCTCTCTCCTACAAGTGGAAGCTGAAAGTTTTAGTTTATGGCTTGTGAAGTTAACTCTACTTGAATACTTTCTTCTTCAGACCCAGCTAATAACATCATTGCCATTCATTTTTAGAGAACGAGCAAGCGTTGAAATGCAGAGACGGCAGTGACAGTGTGAGGACACGGCTTTCAAACAGTTAGCATTAAACTAATTGAGACACTCTTGGATTTTCTTAACTCTTGCCTGATAATTTCTCCAGAATAAATCTAATTTACTAAACATCCAAGTTACTGTTAAAAAATAATCCATTCTCAGTTGTCATGAGGCAGACAATCAGCACATAACCACACAGCCCTACGTGCAAGCGCTCCTCACGCTGTTGAGCTGCTGGAATCCCATGGTTCGATTTAATTTCATTACATTAACACTTTGTTATTGCTACCATTTAATTTAAGCAGCTGATCACAGATTTAAGCGGTACTTTCAGATTATTATTTCAATTTCAGTCATTTTCAGCTCCTCCTGTGGTTCTCTTTTCAGACCAGAGCTGTAGGAGAAGAAACCCTGCTCGTTCGCCAGCAAACCATCCAAGCTTACTGGGATTGTTTGGGACCAGGGGATGTGAAGGGAAGCGGACAAGCAAATACGAGATGAAAGATGTGGGAGAGGCCATCTAGAGAAAAAAAAAATTAAGGAGCTGCAGCCACTGTTCCATGCATTTGCCTAAATCCGTGTACTTCAGGGATGGCAGCTCATTATTTCTCCAAGGGCCAGATTCACACAGCAGCATTTAATCGACTCATCCACATCGCTGCCGTTCTGCAGCAGAACAAAAAGACTTGGCAGTTTCAGCGTGCAGCCTGGGGAACATGTAGGTCATGGGAGTGTGCCTTTGCACACAGGCCTGATCTCCTCTGCCAGGCCCTCTCCACAGATGTCACTCCAGATGTGGATGGACAGCAATGAAAGCTGCATCTGCCCCACATTTAATTTAACGAGATTTACACACCAGTTTTATCACCTGGCTGCTTGCTACTGAGTCCCGTAGCCCCCCAAGAGCTTTTCTCTTTACCCAGAACATCAGCACAGGTTGGCACACGAGCATTTAACCACAGGCACAAATACACACGCATTAGAGAAGTGCAGAAAGCAACTCACCGAGTGCACAGGAAAGGAGCTGTGCCGGTTGAGAAAGGAGTTAGAGACTGACATAGTGAGGCCCTGAGTGGCACCGGTGTCCTCGGGGGTGAAGGGCACTTTAGTTTGCTGGACACAGTAGGAGACAGAAGGGAAAGAAGAGGCAGCATAGGAGGCCTGCTGAAGAGGGGGAAGAAAGCGAGAGACAGAAGAAACAAAGAAAGAAAGCACAGAAAAAGCGATGAATAAAGGCTAAGAAATTGCTAACTGTAAAACAATGCATACAACGGCCTGCTGAGCAAACAGCTATTCGTACAGCTCATCAGCACCAGACACACCACCTCCCCCTCCCAGTTCACCTGTGGGCAGCTGCTGGCAGTCAGGCTGCTCCACGCGCCCTTTTCTCCCCATAACGCTGGGGACAGATGCCCAAAGGAGCATTTATGGGCACGAGCTGCTGCCCAGCAGGGACCTGGCTCTTCCTCCTGGCTGTTAAGCAGCCATCCCTTGCAGACTACTAGTTTTTTTGGCAATCTGTGGGCTGGAAACTCAGCACTCTCCGGTGGTCTACGGGCCTTCACGGATGCTGCAGGGATACTGGATAAAAATAATGCCCACTGAGTTTTCAGTCCAGCCCATATTATACATTGTTTGCACAAGAGGGAGATATTACGCAGTAAATAATAAATACTATCAGGAATTTCACCTGAATTCACTGCTGTAAGGGGCTGGGGGAGGCTCAGCTGGACCTAGGCTTTCTCAGCCCTGCCTTGTCAAATATAACATGCAAATATTTCATATACAAGATATGAAACTTGCAAGAAAGGACTTCCTAATTATTATTTTAGGGAGAAGTCCGTCCAGCAAACCTTCCCTGCTGTTGGAGCAGCTGATGTCCACATGATCTGCTGTTTCAGGATCTCCCTGGGCAGCAGGACCAGAGGAACAATGGAATCTGATGGCTTTTACAGGGATTGCTGAATGAGCCATTGTCTGCTCACACCACTTTCCCAGCTGAGATATGAAGGCAGGGGCACAAGGTTGCATTTTAAGAAACTTCTGCTTCAGGCAGAGCATCACCTTGATCATATCAAGCCTGCAAGACTACAAGAATGCCTGCAAGGCAAAACAGTGACATTTTGGCTGCCCAGGTAATGATTAAAGGGCAGCACAGAAATGCTTTGCTTCAGCTGACACACTCTAAAAAGGAGCTGGATTTCCCTTCTGCACAATAATGAGCACAGTAATAAACAATTATTAGGACCCAGCTTGAAATCTGTGCGTTGCTACTTACCCTACAGGACCATGCAGAGACCATGCCATCATTAGGAACTGTCACTAGGGCATGGTCACCTCTAAGAGGAGGTAGGGCGAGGGACTACCAGGGACTGTGCAAGGATCTCTCTGACAAGGGGACCAGAGCCCCTGGGGAAGTGCCTGATCCTTCAGAGAGGAGTCCTGAAGAGCCTTCTGTATTCCTAAAAATTGGATGGGTCGGGACGTTTAAGGTCTCACCCCCACAAAATAATAATGCGTAATACTCAGTTTACTTAACATTTGGCCAGGAATGTTCATTTTTTAGGACTCCTATCTGTGTCAGAGGAATGTAGTTATGTGAATTCCCGCACTAGGACTCTGTGTAGCTTTTCCCAATTCGTTAAAAAGTAGCTCTCTGGGACAGTCCAACTTTAGCACAGATAAGGGCAGCACATATTGCAACAGTTGCCCTGATGATGGTAAGAGCATGGCTCTGTTCCAGCATCTCCTCCTGTTTTATTAAAGCCATGGCCAATGTCAGTCAGATAGCATCGACAAAAACGATGCAT
Source organism: Anas acuta (assembly GCF_963932015.1). Taxonomy (NCBI): domain Eukaryota; kingdom Metazoa; phylum Chordata; class Aves; order Anseriformes; family Anatidae; genus Anas; species Anas acuta. Next base: position 7,402,925 of record NC_088998.1, on the reverse strand, counting down.
TTTAAAAACATTTTAGCTGTTCTTTAAAAAAGGTAATATAAAGAAAAATATAAACAAGCCCTCTGAGGTTGGAGTCAAAAATGAGAAAGGAAAAAAAGGTCCTTAAAAAGAAATAGGACAAAATCTGTTTTATTTCAGCCACTGAGGCTGGAAATAAAGCTGCTGCTGCTGCCATCGCTGAGGCCAGGACTTCATCCCCCATGTGGAAAGTGGGGCTCACGCAGTGTTCAACTCCATGCACATACACTTGTGGACGTGCCTTTATGTGCCAGTAGGCTGAAATGGCCAAAAGATCACTGTGAAATTCCATTTTTCAGAAGGCAATTAACATTCTCGTTAAATGCCAATAAATGAAACAATTTCACCAAACAAGCCAAACCAAACCAAGCTAAAAAAGCACCACCAAAGCCCTGGGGCACACAAAGGCAGGGGTGCCACTGGCTCCTACGGCCACAGAACTGCAGAAAACAGGTAAAATCCTGAATCTCAGAAGGGGGCTGATGTGGGGAAAACAAGCACGAGTTAAATAATGGCTGGACCAATGTTCTGTGGCTCTGGCAAAGTTTGAGCCATAAAAGCAGTGATTATGTTTAAATGGTTATTATTAGTGGCATCCTTGACAACAAATTCAAAACAACATTGGGAACAACAGTGCAGCAATCTCTCGAAAATTGTGTTGCCCAGCGTGTCAAAATCTTCAAAGCACTCATCATTAAAAAAGCCTCCAGTCTGGCACAGATTCAGCCGTGCCATGTGGAAGGCTAACATCTCATTTTCAGGGCATTTCAGGACTTTGAGAGCTGACGGGGAATAGTCTGAACGCGGGGTTAAGAAAGGAGCACAGGAGCTCAAAGCAGATGATGCAAAACGCCTGAAAACGTGTTAACAAGATGGCAAGGAACACGGGGTGGGTAACACCAATGAGACATCCATCCTCCCACGACCACAGCCTGTCAGGAGGAGGAGCAGCAAACCCAGAGCTGCTCCCACCAGGCTGCTGCGCCCTGCTGGGGAGGGCACCGTGGGTGTCACTCACCAGCTGCCGCTGCTTCGGGGGGAGAGCGGGTGGAGGTGCCAGGTCTTGAGAGGGTTCTAAGCTGATGAAGGAGTCGTTGATGCCATAGACTTCCCTGAGGTGCTTGTTCTTCTGCTGGTAGATGTGCTCGTTCTGCGGGGTCTGGTAGAACATGGATGGCTGCGGCTCCGAGTAGTCTTCCACGAACTGCATGTAGGCCAGCACTGCAACACAAAAAGGTCACGCTCACTGCTTCTGGTCTGCGTGCTGCAGCCTGTCCTGCCCCAAGCAGGCACGGTGCCCACCCTGGGAATAAACAGGAGTGATGCCACGCTGCTCTTGCAGCTGGGCATTGCTTCAGGGCGGCAGCAGCAAGGCATCTGCGGTGCCTCGCACAGCAGGTCGCCGATCACCTTGGAGGAAAGAATCTGTGAGCTTCCCATCCTGCAAGCCAGCACACAATGAAAATTGTCGCAGGCCACAAACAAATTTGGCACCGGTTTTGCTTAAACCAGTGATGTCTCCAAATAGCTACCTGAGGAGTTCAACTCACCAAGTCTCAGACTGAACCCCTTCCTCGTGTAACCTGGGGAATATTCCTCAACAACTGATGCCCCAGGTCACCAAAAGAAAGAGAACGACTTCAGGCTGCTTTGTAGGAGACACAAATCACCTCGCACAGATGCAACCTTGCCAGTAAAGCTGTAATAATTCCTGTGCCTGTAATAATTTTCCTATCTGTAGTTAGCATGACTTCTAGAATGAGAGGGCTCGCAGTGCTTCCCCAACCTAGCAGCTGATCGAACTTACTGGAAAACACCTGCCTGCAAGACCTGTCCCTCAGCTGTTCATGTGCCACTGCTGGCACAAGAGCTTAGCCTTTTAGAAGTGCCACTGACCTCGCCTTCCTCCTCCAGGAGCTCAAATCCAACATCCTTCGCTCCCATCCCTCTCTGAAGCATCCTCGCATCTCTAAATTTGCAACTGAATCCGGCTGATTCTAAAGCATTTCTGAGATGCTGTTTGATGGAAGTTTTAAATAGGATCAGATCTCATTCGGGGCACATTTGCATCTGTAAAATATCCTTCAAAAATCTGTGAAAAAGCACACAGGTCTGCCTGCATAGCTCTGACAAAAGATTAGCTCCTGCTGCAATATTTTAGTGTGGAAGAGGGAGAAAGACACCCAGGAGCACAGGAAGACTACTGCAAAACCCCAGAATTATCATGTACATAATAAATGGAAATCAAGTAACTTTAATCTACGTACCTGCAAACTGGAGCAACAGTTGTAGTTAAGTGTCACAGGAAGAACTAACTAGGGCCTTCTTGCAAATATGCTGTCAAGCACAACACCCTCTGATCATTCATCCCCACCCCGATAACTGTGCACTTGTCATTTTCTGTAAGTTTGGTCATTAGGAGGCAATCATTCAGCTTCTGCTAGCATTTTCCTTGTACAGCTGAACTGCACGGATGGCTTCAGTGGGAGCTATAAATGCAGTGATCCCAGCGCAGTATTTGCACATCACGAAGCTGGTTCCCATGCTAGCTCCAAGGCAAACCCCCTGTTCACCTGTAAATGCAGAGACACAGACCAGCCTGCTTCAAACAGGATGCAGCCGTGCGAATGTGTCGGCAGGAAGGAGTCGCTTTGCACCTGTCTTTTGCTCCTTTTTTCAGATTTCCTCCAGTATTTTAAATTTTGCTTAGAAATGGAGCTGACGCAGCTGCCCCTTCCCACAGAATGACATCCCTCCTCCAGAAAATAGAATAAAGAAGAAAAAAAAAAACAAACCAACAGAGTGCAGGAAAGCTCAGCTGGTACATTTCAATCCCAACCGGCAACACCTGCTGTCCCTGTCCTGTGACCCCACACGGGGCTGCCAGCAGACAACCTGTCCGTGTCCCACAGCTCCGCCAGCTCCCGCAGAGCTCTGCCAAGGCTGCTGCAATCCTGACCTTCGGCACCCCTGCTGTGTGCTCCTTGCTCCTCTTCCTCCCCCGGCCACCTTCCTGGCTTCCCAGCACTGCACCAAGATGACAGTCACCATCCTTGCTGGTTTAAACCATTCCTCTTGGAATGGGGTCTTGGTACAGAAAATACAGAATTGCTGAAATAATAAGTGTTTTGGAGTACCTGCAATTCTGTTGACTCGGGTATTCCCATTAATACCTGCACCCCAAAAATGCATTTAGATATTTCAACAACTTCAGAGGGTAAGTTCCGAGATATTTCTATAGCAGCAAAAGTGAACTAAGGATCCAGACTCCTTGGAGAAGGGTGGAGGACAAGAGCTTCAGGGAAAAGGCCACATTCTGAGAGCTCATCAACTGATTAGGACAAAAGCCAAGAACTTGGGCTTGGCAGTCCTGGTACAATGCAGCTGAAATTGCTCAATTGAGACCAAGCCTTCATGCAGTTACCTACAAAACCAGCGCTACACTTGGTGCTCAGATCCGAAGACCGGGATCAAGAGCTGAGTTCCTGGGCTCAGCAGCCTGTTTGGCAGTAGGGACTTGGGAAGTGTTGGTGAAAAGGGTAACACATTAGATACTTGCGTAAAATTGAATTACTGTAATTCAAGGTAGGAAGCCTGAATGCTGCTGAGAGCCTTAACTCAATCTGTAAGGGAATAATGAAGAGCTCTTTTATCTCGGCTCTTTATTAGGCTAATGCATCCCATTGCCAGGGCAGCTCCCGTGCCCTGCTTGTTACTACTCGTCTGAGGCAGGCGAGCATGTCTCTGCCTCTGCTTTGTCTTCATCTCCGTTTTTAGGTGAAGCAAAAAACAGTTGGGATGGTGAAATACAAACCTGGCTCAGAAGTAGGGACTGCAGAGCATAAATGAAAATAGGCATCATTAAACCGCTGCCCATCTTCAGCAGGGTACTACGGCAGCAGGACCACTCCTGAGGCTGCTGTTTGCCAAGGGTCTTCTCTCTCCCCTCCCCTCCCTGGTGTGGTTTTTAACAAGGCAGAAATTTAAAAAGCAGATGGGAAATTACATCACCGGCTCAGATCGGCCGCACGCCCTGCAGCGGCTCTGTGAAGAGGGAGGGGATGGGGGCTGCAACCTCACCCCTCAGCAGCCGGGTGGAGTGACACGGTCTGAAAGCAGCACCCGGGAGAGAAGGGAGGAGTGAGACACAGAGAACCTCTCCCACCACAGCACCATGCCCAGCTTATGTCAGTTCTGAACCAAGGCAGAAACTATTCGAAAGGGGAGAAAGAAAAAAAATAATAAAAACAACCAACGACTGACTGTGGCTACTGCGGCTAGGAACACCTTCCCTGCAGTGCCTCGGCTGTTGTTTCTGGAGGAGCTAAAGCTGCTCGGGGATCGGTGGTGTACACCAGCTCTGCCCACATGGTTAAAACTCACGGGTACTGCTCATGCTGTGCCAGGTGGCTGCTAACGGTGCTGGGGGAGCTCCGCAGCCGGCAGGAGCAGCTGCTGGTCCAGGAAGCAGGGAGAAAATAGGCAGCAAACCATTTGGTGTCACGAGAACACCCGTGGACCTGTGGTTCCTGGGGTCTGCAAGGAATTCCTAGAAGATTGTGAGCAATAAGGTGCATCTGCAATAGAGATAAGGCACAGCAGTGTCTGATGAAAAGAACCCCCCAGGGTTGTGGTGCTGTCAGCAGGCTGCGCTACAACCAGCCCCGCGCAGCAGCGACAGAGCCACGTGCATAGGCAAGAGCCAAAATAATGGAAATTTTAAAGTTACATCACACGTCAGTGCAGAAGTCAAGGTCAAAGAAGCCAGTCTTTGTCACCTCTGGGAGGAGAGCTGTTTTTCAGAGCTCCCATTACACGCTGGCTCAGCCCAGAATGCCCCCAGCACGGCTCCTGCAGTTAAGTACCAGCTGCTTGCGGGGCACCAGGCTGCATTTTGTTCCCAGTGACAGGGAAGGAAACATGAATAAGTGCCTCGCCACCAGTCTGCAAGCTGGCTGGGGGGAGGATCTTGCTATTTCTGACTCCAGGCTCTTCGAGGCAGAAGCTGTTCCCTGTCTGTGCCTTGTACAGCAGGAGCGCGAGAAGTGCTCAAGCAGAAGGCTGGAGTCATTTGCCCTTAGCACAGTAGCATGTACAGCACAGTAAAAGCACAATTCATGCCAGTCTAAAAGGCTTACCACTCCCCTGTTTAAATTATAGAGAAGTCAACTCTTGGAGGTCCCTCTGAGCATAGCTCCCAGCAGTACACATGGTGGACTCGAGCTGGATTTGCTGTTCATTATTAATAGACCATCAAAGTCTCTGCTGCAACATTTCCTGCCAACCACCAAAGGATGACCCACAACAAAGGGACTAAAACCAAGTCGCATTTGTGACAGCTCTAGATCTTTAATAAATTCATGCATCTCTTCAGGATTCCAGGAGTTTGTTGGGGCTGTGGAAGCAGCACCGCCTCATCTGTGTGATTACACAAATCTACAGAAATCAGCCTCTGGGCCCCCAACCCTGGGTGCTACTATACGGCCTGAGTAATGTTTCCTCGCCCTTTTTATGTTGAAAATAAAAGTAAAACTAACAACCACAGATCTGTGGTGTGATAATCGGCGAAGGAAAGGCAATGTAAAACAAGTTTAGTGTCACATGAATGCAGCTAAAAACCTGCAGCAGGCAGGTATCACCCAGGCACCACTACAAGCTCTGCACCAAGGAGGCTTTATCAGGCCAGCAGAGCTGTCAACACATTAGATAACAGCTTCTGCTTTTCCTAACAATGCAATCTGATCAATCCCCCGAGCTCCTGATAGTGCCAGATGACAGTTAGCTCTGTTCTAACATCAAAGAAAATTCACGTACGAGGCCTTGCTATTGAGGTTAAAAGTGTGCGCGGGCAATAAAGGAGAAGAGAGCTTTTAAAATCGGTTTTAAAGTAACCCCTTGACATCTTATATGATAAGAGAAAACAAAGACATGGGGCTTAGAGAGAAAAGCAAACAGCCCAGGTCTCTCTTTCAACTGTCAAACTGCCTTTTAGCCACGGCCCATCCCGGCGCCTCTCCCCACTAAAGCTGTCTACGTGTACAGAGGCGCGTGGCCCTGCGTCCATCCCTGCCTGCCTGATGTCAAACCATCCTGGTCTTGTTATTCATATGCAGAGCCCGCACAGCCTGACCCTACGGCGAGGAGGTTCTGTACCCATCCCCTTGCAGCTGATGCCGCATGCAAGTATTTAGAGCAGCAGGAACCGTAACAAGCAGCCCTGGCTGTGCACCGTGCCAGCATTTATTTCCTTTCTGTCGTTTGCAAACCAGCATCTCTGCTCCTTTTTACTTGCTTTGTGTATCTTTTAACTGTTTGCTTACCAGAGAGAGACAGAAGAGCTTCTCTGTATATGGGGACACTCAACTACAACCAGACTACTACAACCTGACCATCGCTTTCAGGTGGATCGGGCCTTGTGATCTGATTAAGATCCCAGGTTTGTACATGGAGCAGTCACTTAAACATCCTGTAGATGCTTTAAGACAATGCACTTTTTCATTTCTTTTTTATTTTTTCTTTTAAAAAAGTGCCTCTCACAGTAAACTACAAAGGAATGGACAAACCACGGATGCTGTAGCACAGCACAGCAATCTCGCTTCCACCTTATTCCCAGTGAAAACGCTATTAACTGCAGAAATGAGCCAGAAGGCGAGTTCAGCGCTTTTCCATCAGCTCTTCACTTGGGCTGCAAACCATACAGCTTAACACTGCTGATCCAGAAGTTGCACACCCAACCTTCTGATGCAGTGTACAACTGCACAGCTAGCCACTGACCAGTAAAATAACATCCACTGGATCTCCCTGTATAGTCCACCGCTTCCTTGTCAGATCAGTATGGCTGCTTTTCTGGCAAGAGGTTTCACATTTTTGCAGCCATGAACTAACAAAATTAGAATAAGGTCACGAGCTTGAGCTGCAGTCGGCACTGGTGTGCCAGGAGCCTGGCTGGGGATGGCAAGTCTTTGCGTTTAGAGGCTGCTCATTTTAATGATGTGGGAAACTCTTAGGCGTCCAAAGGAAATGAAATCCTGTAGCAGAACAGCAGTGTTGGACACGAGGTTAACAGGGTTGTCTTGCACAGCTATGTGGGTGACTATGTTCTTATTGCCAAATAACTGCACTGGCAGTGCTCAGTTTTGGACAGAAAAGCAGCCCTTTCTCTGAGCTCTTGGAGGGTACCCAATTCTTTTCTGCACTGGGAAAACATTTATAAAATGGGGGAAGGAATGGACATAAAAAGGGAAGACAAACCAGGAAGATTTGGAAGACAGAGTGTCTCAGAGCTTCACACATAAGTAATGAAGACAATCTTCATTACTTCAAAGCAGAAGTAATGAAGATGCTGTGTGTTGCCATCTCCTCTGGGCCTGGACCATTCCAGGCTCAGTCATTCCCTGTCCACCAAAGACTGGCACTTCCCTGCCATGCCTGTGACACTGACCACGAGCGATTTTGACACTTATCCTCATGTAAGCAAGGGCTTGGGGTCACCATTACTTAGTGGTCATCAGAAATATGGCAACTGCAAGAAAAGGGAAAGGTAAAAATAAAAGTAATACCCAAACACAAGGACTTGCTTACTGTGTTTGTTTTTCTTCTCCGGCAGAGGTGGTGGCTTCTCTGGGTCACTGTTAGAAAAGTCAGCCATTAATTCGACCGGTGCTGAAGAGTTTCCTTGCTGGAAGGGCAAAACAGCAGCAAGTGGTGTGAAGGGTATTGATGCGACAGACCCTGCGTTCTGCATGTCGTCCTCTGAGATGTTATCATATTGTGAAGGGTGTCTTTCATACGAGATCCTGCAGCCTGAGTTATCTGAAGTCTGAGAGGCTGCGCTCCTCCTCTTCTTTTCTGGTAAAGCTGGAGGAGTCTCTGTTGGCTGCGCAGCTCCCGAGAGGCTGTAAAATTCCAGCGGAGGAGAGCTGCCCTGTGGGAGCTGGAAAGTATGTCCATGGAAAGGGGAGCCAGACTCGCCCAGGGACTCTGGCAAGGGGCTGAGGATACCTGGCACCTGCTGAGGTATCTGATCAGCATTCGAGAGGTCCTGCTGCAGGAATTCATAGTCCGGGTCATAGTGATCGGATTGATCTGGTTAAACAGGGAGGAAAGGAGAATCATCCATTAGTTTCTCTCTGTTACCGTTCAGCCCATCCCATTCCATCAGTTAATTAAGCTGTTCACTTAATCAGAGCGCACTATTCACTTCATCTCCTTGCAACGGGGACAGCTTCAGTAAAGTCCAGACTAAATAAAATTCTTACCTTATTTCTTCATGCTAGCAAACAAACAACATGAATTCAATAGGTAGGTCACTGCAGACATTACTATATTTCATATTTACATTTTTGTTTTATTTCCTAGAAGTCTAGCAGGGCTGCTACTTCCTCCTGATGTCTGCAGGCAAGGTTGAAATCAACCAAACATTCCCCTTGAGAGCTGAATTGAGTTTGAACACAATCATCTATAGCTAGGGAACACATTCCCCTGGGCTTTTTCCTATCCAACGGGATGTAATTCTGCATAGAACCGCCTGCAGTAACTGCAGGCTGACAGTTACAAGCACAATCTATTTACTGCGTCATGGCTATGACAGCTCCCAAACGGGAGTGATGGGGGCTCCTTCGGCAGCCCTGGCCATGTCCCTGCTTACCTAACGTTTCACAGCTTGTGTTGCGAGAGCACTGACCGCTGTCACGGTCCAGAGAGGAGAGCTGCTCGTCTGACTTGCTGAGTTTGCCGATGCTGCTGCACGGTGAGAGGCGAGGAGATTCCCCCCCGTAGGAGTGGCTGCCACCTGACAACCTTCTCTGGGCATAGCAGTCAACATCAAAATCCTGAGGCAGAGCAAAAAAAAACCAAAACAACAAATCATCAGCATTCCTGGCGGCTTGCTAGGTTAAGGACCAACCCAAGGAACAAACACCTGACAGAAAACCAGGGTGGGAGAGGATCAGTGCTGCTCGCCCTCCCTCGTTAGACACCAGAACCCCAGAAAAACTCTGATTGAAGGGCACGTGGCAGAGCAAGCCTGTGTAGGGAGCTCTGTGTGCATTTGTAGGGTGTGCTGTGATCCACAGAGGACATCACCAGCTGCTGAGGTGAGTGAGTTCCTCACCACCACACACAGCTGACGGCTGTTCATCAAGGCACCGATACGAGGTAACTGGATGGCAAGAATTCTCATTAAATAACGAGATTCATCAAATATTTGGTTAGTTTTTGTGTATGCAAAGGGTAAATAAGAGATAGTGGGATGCAGCTAATGTCAGCTCTCTGTGCCTGTGACTACATTTCTATTTCAGAAATTACCTCAGGCCAGCCTCTCAGGTATTCCCACCCCTGCAAACCAGTGTAAGTGTGATCGTACCAGTAACTGAGGCACTGCCACGGCTTTAGCTGGGTCAGCCAGCTGGCAGCAGAGGCTCCCTCCCTAAGCCAGAGCTGAGGAGGACAAGATTTGATTTTGCTGCACTTTTAACATGATTCAAGCCCTCACTGCTGAGTCAATCAGTTTCTGAAGGTGTGAAGCAAAATGATTCATTTACAATCCTGTAAACCCCACATTAGCATAAGCGACAGGCTATGACTAACACACACAGCCCCAAGTTTTCCATGCTTCTACCAGAAAATTTGCAAATCTCCCCAAAGCACCTGTAGCCGTCAGAGCAGATGCTTACACTACTGCTTAGGTTAAAAGATGTCTTAAATTGAGACTGGATGGATACAGACCTCTGATGTCAATCTGCTACAGGATCCCTAGCCTGTAAGTAAGCCTTGGTAATATCTTTACAAGATATTGTAAAGATATCAGGTTGGTTCAGCCAACCGCCCTACACTCTGGTCTATTTGACAGAGCACCACTCTACCTTTCTGATTTTCACATTCTGCTACACCTCAAGGCAACGAAGTTTGTAGAAATTCATTATTCAAGTACATCAGCAATGTAAAAAAAAAACTCAGCTCCTTCCCATGATTTCCTACATCGACGTTCCTGCCACTAAAGCTCCCGTTGCAGCACTCCTCAGTATGGGGCTGCCTGGGACGAGCAGGGGCGTGTTGGGAACCGCACGGCTGCAGGACCCAGCATTTCTCTGAGCTTCTGCTCCGCTCCGCAGCACGTCCCCCTTGGCTTTCACAAAGGGGTGATGCCTTTACCTGTCTGTTGATTCCAACGGGTAAACTGGACCCACTGGTGGCTCGACTCATGGGGGCCACAACTGCCACTCTGGTTGGGGAAGGTGCTGATTGCCGCTTTTTAGGGGGCAAGGCTGGAGGAGGGCTGCAAGACACAAGAGGCATTGATGCTTCCATTACTCAACCATCAGAAAGACTTTCAGAGGCTTCAGGAGCTGGCTTTGCAGAAAGCCTTTGCCTTGCTAGGCTCAAACCTCACAGTTTCTTGTCCAAAGCTGGCCAGAAGCTATTCAACGAAGTGGTGACAAACACCGATTTAAGAACACTCTCACAGGGAAGGTCCTGTGCAGTGATTTATTTTTTTAAGCTTGGAAAAGAGTTAGCATTTCAAAAACAAAAATAATTGCCGTTTGAAAAATTATTTTTAATGAAGCTAATTAGCACAGCAATTATTTTTAAATGAAAGCGGTGGAAGTCCAAATGAAATGTTTTGGTTGACCTGAACAAGCTTTCATTTCACACAAGTCTCTTCTTCCTCCTCCTCAAACCTTCCAGGTTTGAAAGGGGTTCAAAGTTGCAAAAATTTACAGGTCAGGAAAATTCCCTGTCTGCCTTTTTCCACTCCTGGTGAACTTGAGGCAACAGGTCAGTCAGTACTGCCATGCATATATGCGGCATGTGCCCACGTTTTGGCATTAATCGGTGTGGATACACACATTATTAAACACCCACTAGTAGTAACCAGTGAGATTTCAACCACTGTACATTTAGGTTTTGCTTCTAATGACAAATAATTCTGGCAGTTAGCAAACCTATGAGGTTCCCAAGAGCACACATATTCTGTTCCTGGATCATAACGGGAAATTTTTATAATATAACCCATGAGAATTCATAACGCATTGAAATGGGATTTTTTTTTTTCTGCTAACCACAGCCCTCAATGCTGCATTTTCAAATTAGCACACAACATGCATTTTCACACCATCCATTAGCACCAGTACTAGAGAAGAAAAACATCATACACACACACACCAAAAAGCTGTAAATTGGGGGTTTTCTTTTCCGTCCCAAAATAGAACGTAGAAACTTTCATGTGGTTACTCGCAGAACAGGGTAAGAACAGCAGAGTAAAAGATTTTTTTCACACAGTAGTGACTCCTTTCACTCTTAGGCTGATAACCAACGCAGAACCCCCTGGATGTGCAGGACAGGCTGGTAATTTCCAGCCGAGGTTAAGAGAACATTTCCCACTGGATATAAAAGCACACACCACAACTAAAACTGCACAGGAAACTGCTGCGCAGTGCTGTGCAGAACACGGTGTGTATTTACATGGCTTTAAATAAAAGATTTGATGCATTTAGGCAATGCCTCTCATCTGAGAGGCTCAAGCATTACTATCCTCACATAAAAAAAAAAAAAGGAAAGAAAGCAAGGAAAACACAATGAAGGGTACTGCTCAAAACAAGACAAAGAACATAAAGTCATGAACAGACTGCAGGAGCTGGGAAGAATTACCATGGAGGACTGGAAATGCAGAGGCATTACTAACACTCACAATGACCTCTCATACACATTTTGACAAGAACCTTAAAAAAAAAACAAGAGGCTGGTAAGAGGTACTGCTAGTTGGCCAGCATTACCTGTTTTCTGCCACACGAATGCAAGGCAGAGGGGGTTTAGGAGGTGCAACCTCTTCATCCATGGAGTCAGTCAGTAGCTCATTTGACTGAGTCATATTGGTTGTTTTGTTTAGGATCTCCATTTCTCGGTCTGTAAGGGGAAGTTCTGATGGGCTGTAACAAGCAAAATACAGATTGTAGATCATAAAACACCGCTGGAATGCAGCATGCTGACAGATTAATACGTACTTTAAATCATATGCAATGAGAGAAACCTACAGCAGAAGGCAGAATTCGCATCTGCAAGTAGAATTAGATGTATGTACAGAATACAATGTGCACACCATGGCCAAGTTCATTGCCAGGTTTTGGTAACTTCCCTATTATGGCATATTGTTCTTTCAAGTTGTCCCACTGTAATGCATAAGACTATGTAAAAAGCACTATGCTATCCATTGTGAAAAATATTTGAGTGCTTTAATCCAATTATCAGTAGCCAGAAATAATCCCAGCTACTGCATTAGATTGCATGCATGAAACACGTTTGTCAGTGACCCACCTGTCAGATTTACATGCTGGTAAACTGGGTTTAACTGGGCTGGTGGGAGAGGGATGCTCCTGCTTTTCAATCGTGAGTCTGACCAGCTCCTGGTGGGTGGAGGGGAGAGAAGAAAAAGGCAAGAATTACTACACATGTAACGCTGCACTCAAACCTTCTAGGACAAAAAGGTGCCACTGCAATGCACTCTTGGTTACCCAGGTATGGATTAACATTGGCATGGACACCAAGAGAGCTGTGAGCTGGGTGTAAATCTGATACCACAAATGAGGTGGTGCAGGGAACAGCCTGCACCCAGCAGCAGTTTAGCCATATTTAAGCATTTTAGCCACAAATTGTGGCCTTTTGGGGATTCTGCACAAAGCCACATACGTGTCTTTTTGCTGTGCTTCCTCTTTCCTCTGTCATCACAAGCGTGTTTCCCACAATACTCTAGACAATGGCAAGCTGACTTTACATAAAGCACAGAAATACCTTCTGCAGTTAAATATTTCATTTACCCAGTTAAAGAGTTAACTAATTGCTTTATATTTTATAAACAAGTCTTTCATGCATTCATTAAAAAAAAAAAAAAAAAGGTTTTCTGTAAGATGCCCAACAACAAATTAAATAGTGAACACCTTTACTAAAAGGCCAGCTTCCCCCAAAGCCAACTTTTAACATGCTAGCAGTGGAAGTCTCAGTAATTCAGGGAACTATCACAGTGTATCTGCTATAGACAGATAAGGCTGCGGATAAAGAGATAAGGGCTGATAATCCTGAGCTACCGGTCTGTCAGCAGTCAAAACCACAATCACTCACAGCAGAAGGATGGAGAGAGCATTTTACAGGTGTCTGAGGCCAACAAAGAGATCTGCTGCTCACAGATACAAACACATGCCCTCTTACAGCTAGGCTGGGTAACTGGCAGCGCCTCCTGACAGTACTGGCTTCCCAGCATATTATGCAAAGGAAATTATATGGGGTGATTTTTTATTCTATATATTTTTTAAAGCAGCCTGAAGTACAGTGTCATCATTCCGTTATCATCGTCACATCCACGCCTGTTGAGATCAGAAACTGTCACTGCCTCTTCCTTCTGAGGAATGAGAATATTCTAGCCCACGTATTTCTGTTTAAGGCTCTATTTAAAGCTGAACAAGACAGCAGATGTACAACAACAGGAACAAAGCACTGCCCTGGATGTGCGAGGGATGGAAAACAGAGGCCATATCAAGTGTACACCCCAACTGATTTGGGTTTAGACATCACACTCACAATCTTGGTGGGAGCTTGGGGCACAGAAATAATTTACACCGTGTCCCCCCAGCACACAACAAAACGCTCAGCTGTAAAGAAGCTGTCTTGGAAAATCCCCCACACACTGGGGAGGAAGAGAGCACCCAAATGTCCGTTTGGGCTAAGGCTATGAAGCTGTTCCCGTCTGGGGCAGACAGAGAAGAGCCCTGGCCAGGAACAGCATTTTCTGAGAAGCCTCGATAAGAAAAAGCCCAGCACCAAGCTGACCACAGCCGAGCACCTCGCCAACACCACCTCCGAACTGGGCCACATCTGCCAACAGGTAAATACCATGCAAGAGGGTCGCAACACCATCAGGGCTTCTGATAACCTATAAATGTCCCTGTGGTAAGGTACCTCACACACTATATAGAAAAGAAAAGTCATTAAGGCTCTTTTATCACAGAAGAACCACACAAGCAAAGCGGACACTGAATGGACCTCAGATTCCTCTGATGAATGTCCCCAGGTCTCCAGCTCTCATAGGAGAAACTGATTTTTGAAGATGGACTTTCCACTGTTTCATTCTTTCTTTCAGAATGATCTTTAATCAAAAACTTGCTGTTCCTTTTAGACTTCCAAATTCCCCTATAAAGCTTACGGAGCATCACAGGAATGGGAGCCTACGATCCCCAAACAAGGCTTTTCTGTGAATTGTGCAATTTGGAAACCCGAGTGACACCGCTCGATGCCTCCGGCTCTGAGTCAGTGTCAGGAGTGAGCGGTGACCCAGGGGATTGCCACCTCCTGCCTTTGGGACAAACCCCCACTGCTGAAGAGGTTTCTGGAGACTTTCCTGGGCTCAAACCGACCCTGCAGGACCACCAGGTGCTCCCGAGCAAGAGCAGCCACACAGTGCGTGATAAGGGAAATAAAACACATGGGCGTTCAGACCTAAAGCCAAAACGCTCTGTAGATGTTCCTGGCCACAGAAAGGGCTATGGAAGGAAAAATGCCACCATCATTTGTCATCGTTACTGACACCCAGGGCCGAAGGGCTCGGGAAGCTTCCCGGTTACACCGGCTGCTGTGGCTGCACGCCTGCCTGCCACATGGGAGCGTGTGTTACAACGTGAAACAGGCACGTTTGGCTCTAAAGTGTCTGTAGAATTATCAGCACATGGCTGCTGTGGAGACGAACAAATAATAAAACCACACACCAGAGACACTGAGACAACAAATGACTGACAACACCTGAGGGGACCACTTCTTCCTCTAAACTCAGACAAATACCACCAGATTGCCCAGACCCCGGCTTTTTCTCCTCTCCCCTAGCCCCAGAAGAAGAACTGGTGTTTGGAAACCAAGCCAGGACCTTCAGCGTGCACACCGAGGTAATCAGCATGTGCCTGAACCAGATGCACGTTGCGCTGTTGGTTATCAGCAAGCAGAGATACCTGCAGCAGTAATTAGAGCTAATTAAAGCCTCTCCACAAACTTACGCTACTTCAGCAAACTGGAACTTCCAAATGAGGCGCTTTTTAAAGAAGTTATGTAATCAAAACAAGGATTTTTTTTTTTTCCTGTTATACACAGCTAGCAAGGCGCTAAGACCTGAGATGAAAACAGCAAATAACACAAGTGAAGCAGAGCCTCGTTCATGCTCAGTTCTGAAAGTAAAGGGGGAAGTAAGCACTGAAATGTGGAAGTGGAGCTGGTGTGAGCTGCCAGAAAAACAAGAAAAGCTCCCCACAGCAGAGAAGTGTCCAACTTCTCAGTTCTGCTTCCAGATACGAAGGCTGCCCTGGCCCTTCTAAAATAAGCCTCGCTCCTTGCTAGGCAGCAGGAGATGAGCTCGAGCCACTTCCAAACGCTGACCTGAGGATGGGCAGACACATCCACATCTGCCCAGACGGCCTCACATCTGCTCTAATCACGCTCCAAGCTGACCAGACACGAGCCAGCTCCAAGTGGACGGCCAAAATAACTTTCAGTCCAATGGCAAGAGGAGACTGCTACAGCCACGCTGCTCAGCAGGGCTTAACAGCTCAGGCGTAGCGGTGCACGGACCTCCCTGCATCACCTCCAGCAGACGCCCCAGAGCTTCCCCCTCCGACAGGCACGGTGCTTTGGCTGGGAAGCCACAGGAACCAGGTGCTTAAATCTTGCTTGAAGTGAAAGGACAGCCGGTGTCCGAGTCTGATGCAACGAGACCTCACCACTGTAGCCTGGATCCTGTGCTAACACGGGACCGTACAGGTTCATGAAGTGATAGCAGGGTGAATTGTCTCACTATGTACTGGGGTCCTGCAGTTCAGCTACCACGGTGCAGATTTTGACGTACTACAAATTGCTGCTGAATTCCAACGCTAACAGAAGCTGGGACGTGACGCTCAACTCTCCTTCTCCACCCTGCTGTGCAAATTTAATACTGGCTTTACCTTCCAAATCTGGAGCTTAAAGTTGAAGGGCATATTGTGCAAAATAATCCTGGAAAATCTGTCATCTTTTGGTGATGGAAATGTTTTGTTTGAAAGATGTTTGTTTTAATGGCTCAGCAAGTCATACTAGGGTTTAGTAGCTGTGCTTAAGTAACGTTACAGAGATACTCAGAGCACGCAAACAACACACCAAGACTCCTGAAAACACGACAGGCAAAGCCTGGGAGATCCATTTGATTTTTACATTTAACTCTGGGTAATAAAAACTAACCTGAGTTTGAGTCCAGTGAAAGATAATTGCTCCTGATATACCAATCCAAATGAAAAACCTGCTGCAGTTCTTAAAAATCTACCCCAAATGTCCTACTGTGCTTCCTTTAAACATTCCTCTTTCAATTCAGCCCTGCTTAACCTTCTCTACAGTTTTCAGAATAAGATTTCTAGGAGATATGATGGTCTCTCCACAGTGTCCTGAGCCCGTGTCAAGCAAACTTTTAACTGCAGTGCCAGGACAGCTGAACGCACAACTTCTGTGGCGATCAGCAGAGGGAAAACAGTAAGGAACAGTAAGAAATAATGGGTACCAAAAACTTACTGGGAGGTAGAAGGGAAGCCAACAGATTTTCCTGGGTAGGGCAGGGAGGGAATACTGTAAGCAGGTCTCACAAAGGATACAAAGGTTTCCGTTAAACGTTTCCATTAGTTATGCAAAATTAATCTCCAGAAAACTGAGCTTAGCTCATCACCGGTCCCACACCCTAATCCAACTGCTGAAAGCGGTGACGTATCACTGACAAATACCTTGAACCTTACGTTAAAAGATGAAGTTGGAATCTTTGATTCTCTGTAGGCACTGACAGGAAGCATTTCCGTTAAATTTTGTCTAGACATAAAATATACAAACTCTGACCTGTAATCTGCATGGGAGATGGGGAGAATGGCTTGCTGAAAAATTAATACAATGCTCAATAAAGAATTAGGGCTTCTTGCAAGCCATCCAAATGCCAGGGTAAACATTTTAGAAGTGCACACTAATGGTGAAACCATTTATGCTAGTCTTTAAACAGCACACCAAGCAGGATCATTTCACTTACTGAGCTGTTGATCTGAAGTAAGTTTACTGAAGCCAAGAGTAGATCTTACCTGCACTTAAAAACTTCAGATTTTCACCTAGATCTTTTCTAAAACACAGATACTGTATACTTTCTATAATGTACAGTACTTGTCTCACGTACCTTAACTCCATCCAGAACAGCTTTTATGACATCCTTAACTGTTGTCACCATCTCCTTGTCTTCCGAATTCACACCCTCCAGCATCACTTGATCAGACCAGCGAATGAGATTGGCCAGACTCTGGTACACACGGCTGTAGCAGGACGAGATGGCAGAACTGGACAGCATGGAAGGAAATAGACAAGAAAAATAAATAAAATGAAATTGTGGAGATAATACCAGAAGTTTCTACAAAGTGCTTGATTTAAAGTGTATTTCATACTGTTACAATTTTGATTGTGTCCTCTGTTGTTCTCTTTTTAACTCTGACATTCATCATTTGTGTTTAGCAGGTGACAAAGCCAGGGTTTCGACTCCGTTGCTGTTGCTCTCCTGTTCACCAGTACCAAATGGAACAACAGCATGAAAGTACAACCAACCCATTATCTGGGCTGCAAGTCAACACAGCAATGCTCAGAAAAATGCTCTTCCCCTTTTAATTTACACCTCCATCCTATGCCTTAACTTCAAAGGTAACTACTGTATCCTGTAGTTAAGCCTAATTGATATTATTTCAGCATTAACTATGCTTTTCTTCCTCCTTATTAACTCTCCCAAAAATGTCTTAGATAATTGAGAGATGACTATTCATTCTTTTACAAATCATTTTCTCACTGTTTATAACGCCTGAAAACATGTAATTAAAACTTGCTTCTTAACAGAAATTGAACTGAATGAATTTCAGGTCTGGAAGAGGAAGGGTGTTGCTTTGTTTTGCTTTTAATGAGAAACAGAACTGAAGCTATTGTTCTGAAGGAAAAAAAAAAAAAGAATTTTGGAAGGATGACAACTCCAAATAAAAGTTAACTGTAACAACAGTGCTTGCAGGCATTTTCCTGGCCATTCTGAAAACACTTACTTCATTGCTAAACAAGGTGTGCTAACAGGACTGCTGATGGCAATGCTTCAACAATTCTTTGTAAAGTTAAATCAATTTCAAACTGCATCAAAACCATAAAGAGATAAGAGAAGGTGCAATCTTGCCATCATTACTGATAAGAGTGTTCTGAACCTTCCCGTTTCTGTCTGGTATCCATTTTACACTGGCTTAACTCCAGTAATTTCATTATCTGTGAGAAGAGAATCAAGCCCACAAACTTCAATGAGATTATTGAGGTGAACCAGGTTTGCAGAACCAGGGATAAAACTATTGTCAAGTTACAACCAGAGGGATACAAACAATGGCAAGTGCTTTTCTGTTTGTTTGTTTTAAAAGCATGGTGCTTGCCAGTTGTTCTAATTTTAAACGGAATTATCTTCGTAGGAGATATTTCCCAAATAGGGCCCTCCCCCATCTCTTTCTATGGCTTTGATTTCTTTGCCATTAATCTTCAGCCTGCTTCCTCCTAAAGAGGCAGTAATTGAAAGCCCATTCTGTGCTAGATTTAATTACTTTTTTCCTTGATGCAAATGCTTCCCCTCAAGCAAAAAGAAGTCCAACAGTAATTGTAGGGCTTTCTTCCACACTGACACAAGCCTTGCTCGCTTTTCTTGAGGGGGATTTACCATCGAAACCACCCCTTTATGTCCTGCCACGACTCAAAATAAAGTGTACAGGTAGGCATGAAAGGACATGGCTTTTTGAGAATGTCAAATCCTCTTTTAATCTGTGAAGTCAAACAAGGCAGAACGTACACACAGGATCCGTGCTGTAATGCATGTCATTTCCAGAGAGTACAGACTGCTCCACTGACAACTAGCTACAAAAGTTTTGCTCATGGGCTAACTGAGGATATCCAACTGTCGAGGCTACACTACTAAGAGAGAGGTTGTAAGGGATTTGAAGAACAGAACCATCTGCAATATTGCTGCTGCTGCTGCTAAAGACCATGTAGTTGGTATTTATTTCCAAATATATTATTGGAAGAAAAGATCGCCCAGCAAACACCCAGAAGATACACAAATCAAAGCGAGTGACTACAAAGATGACATTTTCTATCTATCCTAAAAATATTTGCTGACATTTTACATGTTCTCCTGATGTAAGGGGAAAGTTTGTTCTTTTTTTTATTAAGTGAAAGCAGGTGCTTGTCAGAAATTTAATGACTGCGGGAAACCTGATAGCAAGGGAAGAAACTTCTGTGCCTGAACCCAGAAGCCTGGTGAATGCTCCAATTCTAACAGCTATTGCTCTTTGTACTTCTACAAACCTAACCTAAATTGCACATCTCCTGTCCCAGCCACAGCTCTTAGCCACCCATTGTGTCCTTCCATTTGTACTGTCACAGAAAACCAGGCCCTCTACATTAGGACCAAAAAGCACTAAGCATCTGTTTATGAAATATCAGCACCCTCCAGCTAGCTGTCTTAGCCATACCATAAACCCTTCCCGCATCAGAACTGAAATAAACATCTCGAACAAGAAATTTGGAGATGCTTACTGGGAAAACAAACGGGAACAGCGCAAAAACTGGCAGGATTCAGAAACCAAAAATCTGTGCATTTCTTGCTTAATTTTGTGCTTTTGTGTGCGTGTGCTAGTTCTGCTCATTCTTTATTATTCAGCGATGTTTGCTTGCTTTGTTTAAATCAATTGCTCCAGCATCTATGAACAGCAGCTGTATCTCCGTGGCTTGATGACTCCACAGATTCTTATAATGCACGCTGAGCTTTGTTTTGGCAAATTTCTACATCTTTTCTGGCTTCAAACTCATTGCCTAACTGGTTAAAACATAATACAGTAGGCATCAGAGCAAACCTATAAATAATCTGTTGAGAGCACACAGGAATGAACTTGAACTGGCTAATCTGCTGAAGTACATCTGTTTACTTCTGTTCTGTATCTGGTCCAGTAAATTCAAAACCAAAGCAGCAAACAGTACAGGCTGACTTCTCTAATATTGGGACGGATAAAGTGAACTCAGAAAGGGATTACCCTGAAGATAAGCTGTTTTTCAGGTAGAAGCTATTGGACTTTGCTAGCTTTTAGCATACTACATGGACTTCAGAAACCGTACAGAATTTAGAGGAGAATAAGATAGCTAGTAAGAATCAGTCTTTTCTCCTCTCTGAATCCATTCTAACTCGTTTTACCTTTCCATAGCATGGGCTTCTTCACAGCAGGGAGTTTGCTTTTAAATTGTGTTTGAAAACTACTGCATAATTAATAAAAATTGTAGTCAATTTATTAGCTACTACAGCATTTTTTCTGTCTCCTGTGTGATATAATTCTTCAGACTTAAGAAACAAAGAAGCTTGCAGATTTGTCATATTTCCAAAACCAAAGAAGGGAACTTACCTTTGTTGGATGCGTGGATCAGTCTGCACCAAGGGTAGGATGGCTTCCAGCACTTTGCTTGCTGAACCTGGCAGCATCTCTAGAACTTTCTTATCAATTGCCATTTTGTCCACAATAGTCTTAAAGTAGCGCAATGCACTGACAACCTCCTTCTCCTTTTCCTCTAGCCATGATACGTTCTAGAGAAGAAAGGCAGAGAAATAATAAAACCTCAGCATTTTGAAGGGCAAAGTTACTTTAACTTACCAGAGAAAACTCAAGAGAAATACTCTGCTTCAGAAGACTGGAGAAAACCCCTTCCACCACAAACACTTCCAATTTAATTCTTACTCTTTCAAGAAAATAGTAAGTGCAAAATTGAACCAACATTTTGACTTTCTGAATTACAAGATGCACGTTCCAAATTGAAGGCTAATCGAGATCAGTTTTTGGCTAAGATTCACACTACTGATGACTTCTAGGGCATTACTTTGAAACCAACGCACCGAACTGGGAGAGTGAAAGAAAAAACTATACTAAGTGCCGATAAGTAATGATAATGAAAGACAAGAGGCAGCGACTACCTGTTTTAATAAAGCTGTCCTCCTGAAAAGAACCTGTACAAATCTCAAACTCCAAAACAATCCCGACAAGATGCCTCCAACCCTGACAGTGACACGTATGGTGTTCACCTTTATCATCCTGAGTAGTTCAGCTGATTGCTATCTGCCTACTCGTTTGAAACAAGGCTACAGTCTTGTCTCTCCATTTCCAAATAAAAACCTCCTTTCCAATCTCCAGTCTAATTCATTTTGTGCTGCTGCTGTAACAAGGGAACTCGCACACTTTCCACAGGACAGACTGTGAAAGCCAAGTTTTGGCATCGGTGAGGGAATGCTAAAGAAGACAAAAATTCATTGGAATAAAGCTGAGCTGTGGTCACCAACCTCCGTGCCATTGCCAACACTAAAAAAAGAAATTCATAAATGATATATGATATCCTAATGGCAATCTGGACAGGGATATATATTTTAAAAGTTTAACAGAGTGTGCCTGGAGGACTTCTAGTGCCACAAGTAGTTCCTAAGTGAGATTTAAATTAACTACTGAACACTGCTAGGAAAGGAGCCGAGAGCTTAGCAGAGTCAGGTTTCATCCATTATCTCTTCAGTAAATTCAGCCTCAAGAATTAATGACTTATGGGCATTGTGTGCTCCCCATACTCTTGTCAGCTGTTAAAATGCTGCTTTTCTCCAAAATCAGGCCAGCAGCCTGAAAGGTTTAAGGAAGAACAATTTATAGGCAGCATTGGTCAGTAATTTGGGGCCAGTTCCATAAAAGCATTAATCGTTAAGTCCCATCTAGCTCTGATTTTAGAAGCCCAAGTCCAAATCCAAGACCTGCAAGCCACTCTGTCATGTTCCATCTCTTCTGGGAAGTGCCCAAACTCTGCTGATGCCTCAGCTTCTGATGATGATGCTCACCAGGCACCTCAATCCCTGCTCCAAGTCGCCTGAACTCCACTGCTGAGGAGCATCCTGGCAAGCTGCTGATGTCAAAAAGCCCATCTCCCATTCTTCAGGTGTGTGCCCTCACCACTGCACAGCCCATTCCAGGATATGGCGAGGCACTCCGTGTGAAATGACTGCAGACTTGAGGGATGGGAGAGCCTGTATGGTCCATGAGCTGCCTGACTGTGGGCCAGTGGTCAGAGCTCTCAACCAGAAGTGAAAAAATGGGGATTGCAGTTCCTGCTCTGATTAATGTTTATGCATTCATTCAACAACTGTTTCCTGCAGAAAGGCTTGCGACTTAATAGCTTAAACACTCTCCTAGAGCATAGCAGGGATGGGCCTGGCTCTTGATAGCTCATGGCTGCGAACGACAAGTGGAAACACAAAGCTTTCTGCTGAGCGCATCAAGGAGTGCAACTCCAGCCACCGGACGCTGCTCGGGGGACAGCCCATTTTTCATGACTTTCCTGCTAGCTTTTTTGTTAGCAAGCCTAGAGGAGTGCTTTTTATGAATCCCCTTCTGAGGTCCAAAGGCCTCATAGGTATGCGTGAATACACACACACATGTAATCATACAAAAAGCCGGCATACCCCACTCAGAACTGCAGCTTCTGTTCCAGAGCTCAGCAAAATCAACGTGTATTTATGTTTGAGGCTGAAGTTTCTGGTGTTCAGCGCTGTTCAGGCTCACCAAGGCCTGAGAATAACAGCAATAACCCTAGAAACGGGAACAGTAATCCAGCGGGATGGGAGTATCTCACAAGGGTAATGATACCAAGATCTTCCACCAAACATTGCAGTGTGCCCCTAAAGCCAAAGTAAACGTGGGAGGGAATCCTTCTGGGTCGGTGAGAAAACCCGGGATGATCTCTTGTTTAATTCCCCAGCAGAGATGAACTTGCCTCAGTAGCTAACTTATCGCCACGACAGAGCAGTAACTGTGGGAGCCATGTGGGATTCAGCAATGAGCCTTTGGGGAATTAAATGAGATAAATGTAATGTTCAGGCAAAGCAGCATCTCCTCCCCACTTCCCTGCCTGTTTGACACGGTTAGGTATTTCTGCCTGATTTTGAAAGGTTTCCCTTAAAAAAAACATTACAAATGCATCGGGGATGACATACAGAAGGGTTACAGTGAGCCGTATGGAATGCAACTGCTTATAAAAGCAGGAAAAGTCCATTTTTTTCCCTGCAGTTTGGCAGTGAAAATCCTATTATAACTTTGTATGTAGTGTTGAAGGACACTACTGTTCCTCCAGTATGCCCTCAGATAAGAATCAAAGACATGGCCCAAAAAAGGAGGGTCTGGAAAAAAATCCCTTTATTTTCCCCACGTAGAGGTACAAAGGGGAAGAGGAGAAGAGGTGTGTGCGCACTGAGCATAATCTTCAGGTTACACGTAGTGATTTTACATTAATTTTTAGTATTGCTATTTCTAGAGTGATTAGCTACTTCAGGAGTATAAAAATAGCACCTAGCACTCAAGAGGGAGGAAAGGATGATTATTTAGCGTACCAAGAGTGTCTTCTGACACAAAATCTCCTATTTATCAACCAATCTTTGTACACAAGTGAGAGACCCTGGTGACAATCCAGGCATATCCTCTTCCCTACTCCCTCCATACAAAGCTAATGAGCTGACTATTTCCAGCTAACTGATTAGCTGGACAGTGGCTATTAAAATAGATATGTAATAAGCCAGGAATCAACAATATTTCACAGTGCAAAGTGTATATAGCTTAAATAATTGTCTGCAATAATAAACATTATTTCAAGTGTTTTATTTTCCAATTAAAAAATCCCATTCTGTACATTAAAAAAAGGTTTTACATATTCAGCATGCTTTATTAGTCATCCATCTTACACTGTTTATTATAGGAAAGAAAGAAAAGCAAAAGCTTTGCTTTTAATTAACATGCCACTACATATTTGCTATAGAATCGCATTTTGAAAACAGCATTTAATTCAAATTTATTTCATTTTTGATCAAACATCAATTTAGAGGAAAAACACAATGCATCCTCTACATGCATTTCAGTGAATCAATCAATAAAAAGAACACTGGGAGAAAACTTCCCAGTAAAACCATACAACACGTTGGCAGAACAGAAATATGTTCTACATGGTATGCCTCTGAACTGATCTCAACATACTGTCCTGAAATATTGTTGGACTTAAAAGCCTTCGAACAGAACTCAGATTTTTTTTATGTTTCTTGGCAGGAGTTCAGTGGGGCAAAGCAAGGTGCTCGGCTCCCTGGAAAGCATATCTGTTGCCTCCTGGGGGACAAACTACAGCGTGGAAAATCAAAGCCTCATCATCTCCCCTAGGATGGCGCAGAATAGGGCTGGGAAGCCCTGCAGCCATTCCGCTGGGTGTTAAGCACATCGCACAGTGTAAGATAACTGTATCTCGCTGACTGCTCGCAACAGCACTACAACAATCCTCAGCAGAGATAAACTAGAAAAGTTTGCACGTCTGGCGCTGCACATTGGATGAGGCTTTCAACAACAACTGGGAAAGATCCTGAATTATCATAAATAACCTCAGCTGTTCTTAACTTTTGGCTTAGATTTATGCTTGAAGACTGACTGCAACAGTACTGTTACGGAGAGAGCCTCCAGTCTACGCAATCAGGTCACAATGGCAGAGGAGATAACGCTGATAGGTTTGTGCTGGGAAGGAGTGCTCAGCCCTCAGCTCCTACAGGGCGTGAAGTATGTTGGACGTGAGGACCAGCGTGCTGGAATCAGCTGCTCCTTCAATGCGCCTGGTTGACTCTCCCTGCTAACGTCATCAGAGATTGCGCACGTCTCTGGACGAGCTTCAAGGATTTGCTCACCTAGGTTTGGGGTTTTTTAAAGGATCACGCCCCAAAACCAGGCAGTCATTTGGAAGCTGTAAGAATAATCATAGGGTGTGCATGCTGGGAGGATGTCAGGCATTAAGCTGCATTCCATAAGGAGATGTTTCAATAATGATGGAAGGAGGTCTCGTCAGCATCTCAAAAAAGGAAAATACATCTCTTATTGCATAGTTTGTAACTAACTGTAAAGTAACCCTGAAGTTCCCTGACACATATGCGGAATTCTGCGTGGGACAGTCACACGCTGAAAGCAGGGCTGCAGATTTTGATAAACTGAGTACCAGCAAGCAAGAAACCAGCAAGGCTAACAGAACATGTCCTTCATCTGCTTACTTTGTTCGCTGACTTCTCTGGTGTTTTCACTGTCAGGTCAGCTTGCTTTCCTTTCTTTGAAGGGGTCCTCTTTATCTTTGGTGAATGAAACTTGCCCTTCAACTTCATAGTGAACGAGGAGAGATGGGAACGCTCAGAATCTAGAAAGACACAGAAATGCGTTACTGGATTAGGGTGAAGTTGCTGAAAACAGGGAAATTGTGCTACAGCATTATCTGGGAAACCAGCCTACGAAAAACATTGCAACCATGTAAATTTATTGAGTGGAACAGGATAAAAAAAATAATTGTGGCTCTTTATTATGTTTCCAACCACAATATCACCACCATTTCCTGCTTCCCCTCGGAGGCAGCAAGGCTGAAGTGCCAAGGCAGGAACAGCAGGCTTGCTATTGCTCTGCGCCTTGGAGAGAGAAGGAAAAACTCCTCTCTGAAAAGCACTTATCTCCAGCAGGTCCCAGAGTACTTCACAAAGGAGGTAATCACTGTCCTTTCGCAGATGAGGATGCTAAGTCAAGGGGATGAAGTGGCTTGTTGACACAGCAGGGGAAGAACCTGGGCTGCCTGAGCTCCTGCTCGCGGGGTCAGGAACCACCCCGGCCACACAGGCAGCTTCAGGAAAGGAAAGCACCGTCCGACCTCACACCCTTCCCAGGCTGCTGGTCCCTAGCTCCACCCGCTTGGTAGCACTGTTTGGTTGGGGCTCGATGAAATATCTGAGCAAAAACACCAGCCCCTGTCACTCATGGTGGATTTCGCACCAGAAGTACCAGCACAAACCACAAGAACAGAAGGAAGCACTTTGGCGCTGGTGCATCCCCGAAGAAGCTTAATTACAGAACTGCTCAAAGCTTCTGTAAATCGAATTTTCAAGGGTTTCTGATCATCTGAAAGCAGAAGTCTCAAAGGTTCGCAGTCATGCCACATGCAGGCTTACTGTTGCAATGTATTTTTATCTGTTCAGCCAGCAAGCTAAATAAAACCATGCTGCCTTGTACAGAGCAATTGCAAATGTATTTTAAGCAAACAGCACTTTAATAAATGAAGGTTTAAATTGCTCTCTAGTGACCCAGATAATTCAACAGAACTGAACTTATCTTTAACTACATTATCGAGAAAAGTAAGCAGTTTTGCTGCACGTTTCATTTTTCTTTTGCATTATTTGGGAATTGACTGTGCTGCCCGTACTGAGTCAAAGCAGCAGAGCCGCTGGACGCAGCACTGCACCACCTCGTTAGCATGCAGCCTGCAAGCAGAGAAGGCTGCTGAGTCAAACCTAGCACCCAGCAGCTAAATACCACACCAGCGCGAGCACCACTCCTAATACTCAGAATTTACCTAACCACAGCTTGAGGGAAGGAACCTGCGCTTGTCTCCCTTTAAACGTGTTTTCCCGATAGGGTGTTAAGACCCTACTATTAACACCTTCACTGCAGCCAAAACTCCAGCTAGTCGGCTCCTCTGCATCAAACTTTTTCAGCCGTGCTATTAATGGAAAGCTGCATCAGCACCATTTATAACCCAGCCTGGCTGCAGACCTGCTCTCCATTTACAGGGTTCTCCAAGTTTTCTTTGTACCATAAAGTCCCGTTTAATGCACCGGGGAGGGAGGCACTAAAAACCTTGGTCACTGCAGATAAACCCAGACGTATCAATTGGCCTCTGAAGAATCACGGGCAGCAGCTGGCACCCTAACTTAGCAACAATTTACGTCATTGCTTTACATCCTCAAGGGGATCTCCAAACCTTTAAAACCTCTCTGGCTCCACAGTGTTGAAGGTCACCACTGAAAACAGCCCCTGGCTGCTGCGATAATGCTCTCGTGCTCCACAAAAAAAACACAAAAGGATTTATTTGGTACGTCGTGTGAGAATTGCTATACACGTGCAGGTATGCGTGCTTGCCAAAAGAAGTCATGGCTCAGACTTTATTTTTAAAAGGACTGGCAATTACAATAATTAATCTACAGGGAAAAGACAACAAATTGTGTCTGGCTCCTCCACGGACAGCAGTGAGCTCCAAACTGTCTGAGTAAGACAATGCTCAGTACCTACAAAACCCTCGGTTGCTTACGGTGATGATTTAGCCTTGGGGAGACAAGAAATTAGGAAGGGAGGAAGATTTCAGAAGGCTGCAATTTCCATTTCTCTTTCCCACCAGACACCTCTCCCCAACTTTGGCAGCACACGAGCAGTTGAAGCAGTAAGAGTGCGTGGTGAGGCACCTCAAAAAGGCAACGTCCTGTCAGTGAAGAAAGTTTCTCTTCTGCTGACAGCAGCCTGACCACTGCCCTTAGCCCTCTTTACTTTTCTGCCACATCCAGTGCTGAATCATTTGCATGGCTGTGCTCCGAGGGGACACAGATCTAAACAGAGCAAGGACAGGAACAAGTGGCTGGGGCAGAATGGGAACTTCCTAAAATAGTCCTAATGAAGTAAAACAGCTGACGTTTGTGAAATAATAAAGGTTATTGTGTGAACAGCCCTATGAAGACCTGCTTCGACGATCACACGTTCACACAGCTTTTTACTACCGTCTTTCCATCTACAATAGGCATTTTCCAGATCTCATCTGCTCATAAGTTTCTGATGCACTTGTAGTTAAACAAATGAGTCACAACCAATATGCTCTTACACTCAATTGCACATAGCACTTAAAATAGCGCTCTCCGTGTTCCAAGCACATTGCAAGCGTATCTATTTCACCCTCAAACAGTTGGGTCTTAACCTTATTCTGCAGATGGGAAGCAGGCGCAAAGGTGAAGCAACTTGTCTAAACAGAGCACAGAGTGAGTCAGTGACTCTGGCGCAGAATCTCTCCATTTCCAAACATCAAAATCACGCCGCAGTCCCTGGTCCCTCTTCCGATATTCATGAGCCAAGCTGCGGAGCTCCTGTGATGATATTCACCGAATGCCAACAGACATTCAGCGTGATGGGCTTTAAGGCTTTCAAGCAGATACATCATTCAAGCACTATGAACAGAATTTGCATTTTAATGAAATTGGATGAAGCGGTATAAAAGAGAAGTCGCACTGAAATAAGAATGAATTCTAGATTAAAGGTGAAAGTGACCGAAGCTTTTACAGATGAAAAAAAGCAAAAAACACAGCTGTGCAAGACTTCTTAGACTGGTTACCATTGCACTGGTTTGCTCTGAGAAGCTCACTTTATGTGCACCACGTCCCATTTAAGTATGTAACATGTCCTACGTCTGCCCAGTGAAAAGTCCAAGCAGCACAGCCTGCCTTCACTGATCCAATAACGTGATAACGTACACAGAGAAGAAGAAGTCAGAGCTATAGCAGTGCTCAAAATGCTTGTCCTGTCCCTCTGCACATTGATGCCAGCCTGCAAGAAGCAGGCTGTCAATGCAGCCTTGAGGTTGCTCCTGAGCTCGGCAGCCTGCCCATCAAAAATCACTGTTGTACTACTCCCTTCTCCTGTTGATGGATACCCAGCAGCGTTTCACTGAATTCCAGCACCACCTTCTGAGCTCCTCCTTCTCCTTTCTGGGCTGCAGAAGTAGGGTACCTGTACTTCTACGAAAAGTCCAAACACTGGTAAGATGAATGGGAAGAGACAGGGTAATAAGCTGGATGTGGTGATTTCAACTGGAATAGGGGAAAAAGAAGAAAACGCTGTATCAAAGCCTTTCTGTCTCAAAGGAACCGCTGACTTCTCATCCCCTCGTATGTCATGTCTGGACGCTTTGCTGCCACACACCAGAGAATAAAAATCCCTTCAAAATCACTTTACTACGGATTTGAGTGTCTTATTTCTGACCGGGAGTTTTCATACGTCAGCCATTTCACGGCTAATTCCATCTCCCTGTTAATGAGGCTCCTGCTCCGCTGGGTTTGAACGCACTCCAGCTGTTGAGTCACGGCCTCGCTGGGCTCAAAGCTCGTGTCCCCGAGGTGGGCACACACACCAGACACGAGAAGCCTTGCTCCATGCCTCAACTCGACGTGGCCTTCCCACCAAGTGAAGGCAGGGATGTGCAGCTCCATCCGCCACAATGCAGCCCTGCTGCCTGTTGGTTTGCTGAGAGCTTGGCCTGAGGATGAATAACCAGAGATTTCAAGCAGTATGGGGTTAAGGGGCACGAGGGAAGGGGGATGAACCAGCTTACGTGTGAAGAAACCGGAGTGCTTAGGGGAAGGCTGGCAGGTCAAAGCCCAACGGCTACACCACCGTGGCCATGGCAAAGTGGTTGTTTCCCACTTGGGTTTGAAAGAACACCAAAATGAAGACAAAAACACTCATGGTGAATTCCACCAGCCTGGCCTGGCAGGGTATTACTTACTTTGAAGTCAAAGTGAAAGTTCAGCGCCGTGCAGAGCTCAGGCACTGCAGACTTTCCCGGCCACCTCCTGCCCGAGCTGCGAGCGCTGCCCCATCTGATGGGAGCTTGCAGAGGTGGACGAGCGAAGCCCCTCGTCTGCTTCTGGGCTTCTTGGTAAGGTTTGTGTTACTACGGCACTGCTCGATGACAGGCAGGCTGCAGCTGCATGGATGTGCCATTTAACAGCTCAACTTGGGTGGTGTTGGCATTGCATTGAATATACAGAAAATGCAGTGTTTTTCTTAAACTACAGAATACAGGATCATTGCTATCCCTC
The DNA here is from genome assembly GCF_963932015.1 of Anas acuta. Classification (NCBI taxonomy): domain Eukaryota; kingdom Metazoa; phylum Chordata; class Aves; order Anseriformes; family Anatidae; genus Anas; species Anas acuta. The sequence goes on along the minus strand of NC_088998.1, from coordinate 7,373,110 downwards.
ACCTGAAAAACAAAACCCTCCACCTTCTCTCTCTATTTGCTCACATACAGAAATCGTGAGGCTTTAGAGGACATAAAACCTTAAAAAAGGGTTAAAGTTCATTTCCCAGCTTGCACTGATTCTCCAGGCTCGTTGGAAAGAACGAAGTAGTCTAAAATCTTATCCCACAAATGGTTCCCTTCTAAAAGGCCATTTGGGTCTCTGCTGGATGCACATATTTAAAAGCTATCAGATTAAAAATAACAGAGAACATCTCTCCCAGTGTCGTAACGAAGCTATTGTGCACATTTTTAATCAAGCGCTCCTGCCATTTGTGCCACGAGTCCTTTGAACACAGAGGTGACTTACGTAATGAATTACACAACAATGCCCATTAAAATGGCATTTGTTCCCCTGGGCACAGCTCGATCATTTGTGGAAGACAAAAGGCAAGTTGCAAGGCTTCAACTAAACCTTCGCTGACAGGGACTTTAAGGGTTCAGAAGCAAAAGGGAAAAATAATGAGAGCGAGTTGAAAACGACCTTACTGCTGAGCCTGCCCACTTGGTGCTGCGGCGCTCCGAACGAGGCAGCAGCGATGGGAACGGGTTCCTGCCCCTCCGGACCCAATTTTGCTGCCAGGAAAACGAGAGGACAACCAGTTCACAACAGACAGATACGAGTTACTGACTGTAAATGCAAAATATACTGCAAAGCATGGATCTGTAAAGATCTTAGATGAGTATCACTGGATTTCCCAGCCACCTTCCTTCCACCTTCCCTCTAAGCAAAGGGCTTATCTAATGGGCACTTGTAAGTACACAGAGCTGTGGGGCCTTTGCCCTAACTGAAGGCTCTCCAGTAACGCAAACACTAAAATAAGAACAAATAAAGGAAACCCAAAGCCTCTGAGCTGTGCAGAAATGTTGCTCTAACCAGAAACTCCTCGAGCATCCTCCAGCAGCTGAGCCCCTCTGCAGAGGAACTGGCAGAAGGATGGACCCGAAGCTCATCGGCGTGCTGTGGGGACAAGGCAGGGCTACGGCAGGGGCCCTTTTCCAGTCCTTTTGTGGTGGAGGCATCTCTGTCTTTCTTGAGGCAAGAAGTCCCAGCCTGTCACCGTGTGTGTACAATGACGGAGAGGAAGCACGAGGCCTCCAAGGGTGAAAGGAGCAGAAAAGGAGGGGAACCCCAAGCACGCTCTTGGCTTTCGCACCTGCCCCGCACAGCTCAGTTCTCCATCAGCAGCTTTCTGCCTCATTTCACGCCCCCTTTCTCAGAAGTCCTAGGGATGGGTTAGAAGCCTAAAGATGCTGATACGCAGCACTTGCGTAATGCTGCGTGCTCTCAAAAGGATGAGCTGAGATCCTGAACACAGAGAAGACAGAAGAGAATTTCAATATTCTGTTAGAGAATTTATCCAGAGACAAAAAAAAGACGTGGTAATGGATTCAAAAAGAAAAAAAAGAAAAAAAAAAGGGAGGGTCCTGTGTCAATCAGGAAGCGTGCCCACCCTAACCTTTGTACCCTAGGTGGAGCTGGCCGTGAGCTGCTCCAAGGCCCCCTCCAGGGAATTTGTTTGCTAGGAGAGCAGCCAGGTTTTGGAGGAAAACGGCAGAGGAGGGGCAGCCTGAGAATCAAACAATGGCCCTCGAGTGCTGGAGAAACTTTTCCTTTAACATCACGTCACCTTTGAAGCAGCCAGCGTTTGGAAGCGGAAAGACCGACTGCCCTTTTTTCTTTTTTGGCAATATTACAGTGAATGAGCATAAACCAACGAGCATTAATGATGTGCAATGACAGCACACAAACTTCTATGGAAAAGGGAGGCTCAGTTCCCTCTCAGCTGGCCAGGCTCTGCTCAGTGACTCACAGCCTTCATTATTTTTTATGCCGCCCTCTGGGGCCTCCAGAGGAAGCAAAACATTTTTATTTGTCAGAGAGCACATTTTTATTTTGATTTTTTTTTTTTCTTTCTAAGCAACCATGAATGAGACATCTCCAGCTGCAGCAACCTCATGTGGAAAGAGCTCGCAGTGTTTGCAAGGGAATTGGGAGGCTCGCAGGGCAGCTTATCAATTCAGCCACGTTTCCCGACTGCAGCAGAAAGGATTGGATCAGTCAACGACAGGAATTTTATGGTGTGCTAGTGGTACGGCTCTTCTTCCTTCCAGCTGCATGTTTGGAGGCAAATCTTCAGTGAGGAAGAGAGGGTGCAAGACACTGAGCAGGGAGTTTGGAGCAGCTCGTGGGGTTACCTCCTCGTCCTCTTTTAGCTCTGTTAGTCTGAAATATTTCAGAGCAGAGGAATCACCTTGCATGCGGATGCACAAACTAGGAATCCGTCAGCTGCTGAAAATGTTGCAGCTACCCAACTGGTTTGCAGGAAAAAAAGAAAAGGAAAAAAAAGGACAAAGCGACGATGAATTGAACAAGGAAGGAATTTATGGGAACGGAACTTTGCTGCTCTAGTTCAGTTTCCTCCAGCACGCCAAAGCTTCAAGACTTCTTTCTGAAAGATGCTGTAATGCATTGATAAGCGGCAGTCGGGGCTTCTGCTCTGCTTTATCTGAAAGAGTCGCTGCAGCAGACGGGTTCCCTATCAGCTCACAAGCAGAAACGCTGCCGGTTACCGAATCACTAGCAAACCTTTGTGCAGCATCTGGCGAGTCGCTGGTAATTTCCCATTTAAGTACTGATTTTGCACAGCCCTGCGAGCCCGAGAGAGCTAATGGGATTACAGCACTGGTAACACGACTCGTGGCTCCCCTGTGCCAGCAACACTGAAACAACACCAGAGTCAAGCGGCCTCCAACATCAACAGGACCGCTGGGGTCCACGCTCACCCTGGTCTGTGCAGAAAAACCACTGAGGCTGCTAACTAAACATTTAAATTGGAAAAAAAAAAAAAAAAGAATCCAGCTACAGGGCATAGATTCTGCATTACTTCAGCAAGCAGCTCTGAACGCAGAAATCACAACGGTTGCAAGGGAGTCTGTGTTCACCAAACATGCCTTAATATGGGGGCCGTGGGCATCCCCACTCGTCTCACGGCTTTATGAGGCTGTAGTCATGACAGTGATTCAGCCAGCTAAAAATAAAGCCCTGCAGGCTCAAGTATGTGTGCAGTACCTGAGTCACTCCATGCTGCAGGGAGCGTGTGAGCCACAGCTACATCCTTCCATTCAGCTGCTGCCACGGCCCAGCAAAAAGCCCTGCAGCCCATCCCAGCTTCAACTCTGCCTCCCCTCTTCTTGTTTTATATTTAAGACTCTTCCCCACATTGAAAAAATCTTCGCTAGACTTGTGTTACAGCCGGGCGGCTGCTAGCTTTGAAACTCAGACCTGAAAAGCTGTAAGGCCGTGTTGCTGGAGCTGTTTATCCATCTCCAAGGTGACAAAATGTCGTCACCCGCGCTCTCCAGGACAGCGAGCACCACCGTGGTATTTTAGATGCTTTAGGGAAAAGCCTAATTGCTCACAACCTGCCCGCAGGTTCAAAAGCTGAAAAACAAGGTAGTAAATGAGTCCTGAGTTCGCATCGGTCCCACAGCACCAGTTTTGAATGGGAAACTACTCAGCCTTCTTTCATCCTTGGAGAGAAACCTCAGCTCCCATTCATTAGGCGATGGAAAAGAAAAGCTGGCTCGGATCTGCCTGACACAATTTCCAGTTGCTTTGGACACTGCTAATTATAGACATTTTATTTTTGACCTCTGATTACACACTCTTTACACATTCAGTCTGAACTGCAAAGCTAACCCTTGTTTTCTAGTAGGTTTGGGAGTAACCTTATCCACTGCCCAAAAGGCACTCCCCACGCTCCTCTGGGCTGCGCTCAAGAAGTAAGATCAAAACATGGAAAATATGTGCTTAAACACGCTCGATTTTATTTCCTTCTTTAGCGAGTGCCATAGATTAAGGGCAGCAGTCCAGGTGAGAATGTGATGTAAGCTCTTTTCCATGAACGCTAGGAGATGAGCTAACTCCTCATTTCTCCCTGTCCTGACTGGCGCCGTGTCCCCGGGGCTCAGATGCTGAAATAGACAAATTACTTTTATAACCGAGTACAGCAGAAATACATCAGGGGTTGTTGTCAAAAGTTAGGACTGCAATGTCTGAATGAGCACAGCTTTGCATACGCAGGCTGCCTTTTTGGCAAGTGAGGCTGAAACGCTCCTGAGAATCAACAACAGTTGCAAAGCCATTCTGCAAAACATTTACCTGTCTTATTTTCAGTGATGGAAAAAATAGCCTACAGGTGAAGAATCCAGAGTAAAGCAGATCCTTTTCATGATACTTTTGCTGTTTTGTTCTAGCTGATAGAGAGCCATGATAACCACAACATTTCTGCTCTGTTGTTCATAATGTGGTCATCGTTGTCTCTCGCACTGTTGCAGTGCTGCTGCCACAAAGGGTTAAGGAGCTGCAGGCCACAGCCTCGGTTCTGCACCTGATAGGATCTGCAAACAAACACGGCTTTTATTGCCTGCCTACAGGCAGTAGGAAATTTTAGTCTTCTATAAGCACAATTTGAAACATCAGCGCCTCCAGCAAAGGGAAACCGAGATGTTAATTGAACTGAGCAGCCCAGGAGGAAGAGGAAATACTAAACCCTCGTCTTTGTCAGCTGCAGGATTAGCACATACCTAGGCCGTGGTGGCAGGAAACATCAGGGAGCTTAAGCAGCCTAAGCAAGGTGTCCATCTTTCACACCACTGCACATAAACATTAAAAGGCTCTTCAGCAGTAAACAATTCTTGGTGGCAATTCCATTTCGTCCTACCTCCCCTGCCTGAATTAAACTGCCTGCTCACATCACTCCCACAGATAACAGGTTTCAAAGCGAAGGCTACAAATACCTGCAGCTCTCCTCAGTCTTCTCAGCAAATCCAGACTTTAAAACAAGAAAAATATATTTTTTTTAAAAGATAAGAGAACAACGAGCTTGTGCAGAGGCAAACCCTTACAGATCCGTACAAGTGCCAGCAGCAGCACTGCAGGAATCTGAAGAAATACATGCTGACTACCACGCAATCAAGCCTTTTGAAGCCTTGAGGCCTCACTAGCATGGAAACACTCGCTAGAATTTTACTTGTTAATTCAGTGCTGAAGAAAAAGCAGCTATTTCCCAGCTATTTCCGAGTATTACGTTGCCTAATGCGGTGATGAGTCTGAAAACCCACTTAAGAAGGGGACAGCTGAGCTTAACTCTTTGCTCCAGTGCAACCTTATTTCTTGTAATCACCCTGGCTGTATTTAAGCAGTTCCTGGAAATTACCAAAAGTGGGCCCTACTAAGAACCAGTTTCTAATTTTTAATGAGCTTCCAATTTACCGATACAGGAAGTCAGCTTGCATTTCGAGAAGAAACGCCTTTAATGCTAACATACAGCAAAGAGGGTGATAGGTAAAGGGAGCTAAAACAAGACCCGTATTTTATCAGAGACAAAGTTGAACCTTATCTCAGCATCTCTTCACACTCCATGCTGAAACAATTCATTTATCACTGAATAAATCTTGAATTCCCAGCTCGGCTATCACATCCCATGCAGAGCAGGGCATCACGTTTCAGAAGCGAGCTCCTGCCCGCGGGACGTACCTGTTGTGGGGACACAGGGCAAACACGTTCAAAGGCCACGATCCAGTGAAAAAGCACGTTTCAAAGCCCCCTGCCCACATTATGGGGCAGGGAGACTTTAGGAATCTATAAATAAGAAATAACTTTCTACGGTACTTAGATTTAATGTTGGTTTTGACAAAGCAGCAAAACCACAACTGCCAAAGCTATTTACGTCTCTGCAAAACAAACGGGCGATCGTCTGGCGATCCTGCTGACCAGAGCCGAAACGTGAATCGATACTGATTGCAGCTGGTGGCACAATAAGCAATATTTTGGGAGCTCACTCGGTCCATTTGGCAAGCGAGGAGCAGTCTGCCAGGAGAAACTTCAGCCCACGAGGCCTCAGGACGTGCGCAGGGTCTGGCAGCCCCGGGTCAGGCCAGGCTACGCTCCAGCGCGTCCAGAGAGCGTTTGCCTTTCCGTCGGGGTAAGCCTGGTGCTTTGTCAGAGCTTTAGCCTGATTAACTTCATGCTCTTTCGGTGTCAAACCCATTCAGTGACATACTGACTTCTGCAGCGGATTTAGCGTTTCGTGGCAGCTGGGCTCCAAAAGACACAAAGGCGTGTTTATAAAAACATCCCTGGTGCCGTTCTTACTGGGGTAAATACCTCCCAGAGCTTCTGCGTTTAACCTCACCATCTGATAACGCACGACCACCCCGCTCAAGCTGCAGCTCTGTCCCAAGGGAAGCTGTACTTCCCCTGTCAGAAACCAGCAGCCTTCGACTGGGTCCAGCCAACAAGCCAAAAAAAAAATAAGTATCAAAAATCATGCTGCAGCGTGGCAACAAGAAACCCTGTAAACCACACGCCAACCACCACCTGTAACGCTGCAAGAACTGACTTGGTAGGATCCACGTTAAATAATTCCATTTTGCAGTGTATGAAGCATCTAGAACTAAGCTTTGTGGCAGCCTCGCTAAATATTATAGCTTTATAATGGCTACCTAATATCAGATGAATTAAAAAGTACTTATGCCTGGGATAGTATCTCTCTAGGACACTGCAATAAGGGAAAAGGGGGGCGGGCAGTGCTAGCCCACAGACCTTGACATTTTCTCTGTTCTTATCTGACGATTCACGGTGTGTACATGAAGAGGAATAAAGGAGGAGGAAGAGGAGGAGATGGGGTGCTGCTCAGCAGTAGTCCTGTACCGTGGGAGAGGGGTGTAAGCAGCCAAACACTGCAACCAGCGACTATGGGGCCTCAGCAAACACCTGCACCCCGCAAGGAGCACTCTCCTGCTACGCCCTGCACGGACACACAGCAAGATTTCAGATCTGAGCTCAGACCTCATTTATTTTAGTATACATTTTGGGGAAGCTCCCCTTTCCTCTCTGCCCTGTTTAAGGACTTACCCTACAAAATCAACTTGTCTCCCTCCCCATTTAGGAGATAAGTGTCCCCCTGTCGCTCTCCGTGTACTCATTAACCTTGCTCTGATGCTCAGCAAGTAACGCTCAGCTGCATCCACTTCTGAACTGCCGATTCCTGTAGAAGAATGACAGATGGAAGGTATCTTTCCCACTCCATTTCTGGCAACTCTGCACTCAGGAAAGTCTTTGAAAGCACTCAATGTGCCATCATTCTTCATTAACCTGAAAACCAGCGATGTATCTTACGCAGCATTGCAAAACACGAAAATGCCTCAAAAAAAATCTGAAAGAAGCACATTGACTTGGGAAGACCTGCTTCATAAAAATACATCAGGAGCCCCGAGTTCCTCCAGAGAAGACTCCTCCAGCCTCTGTGAGTCTGAACAACACAGAGCATTTCCCCATCCATCCTGAGCATTGTATTATACACAAGCCATAGATCCAAAAAGCTCTCAACAAAACTGCCTGATTGCTATTTTATTTAAAAACCTAAACAAAACACTGTACATAGCAGTCACAACATTAAATTGTGAAGCTGAACCCATTCACACGGAAACCTTGAAAGAAGCCCCTCAAAGAAGATGTTTTCAACAGGGCTTCAATCACTTATAAAAGAGAATTAAAAATCTATAGAAAATGCTTCCTTGACTTCAATACTTCAAGCACAGTGAGGATAATTTGCTATTCGCTGGCAGAGAATGAAGCAGGAGAAGAGCTGAGCTGTTTTTCTGGCAGCTGTAAGAATCTATACTTTAAGGGAGATCACTTGAAACCATAATACACCAGTAATTTATCATGATAAAATGTAATAATGCTCAAAGCCACAAGAACCTCACAATTTAGACTTCCAAATAAAAGGGCTTTTCCACCCAGGTAAGTCGATTCAAATCGAGGTGAAGGTTGGGAACACAACCATCATATTCCCAATCAACTTCCTGTAAACACTGTACACTTGCAAAGTGGATTAAGCTAATTAGGATCCAAATTGGCAATAAAAGGAAATATTTGGGATAATTCTCACATTGATGGGAAGCTGTTTCTTAAAGATTAAAAGATAAAGTCCAGCTCTGCCGAACAAAAGTAGCTGAGAAACCTCCAAGGAGATTTTCTTGCAGGCACTCTCCCTAACACCCAGTGGCCCGTTCACAAAATTTTTGCACTGAAAATTTGCTCTCCCTTAAGAACCATGTCTAAATTTGCAAAACCATCCAACCAAGAAGCGCCAGCTCTCCTGAAATACTTTGCCCATTCACACACCCAGTGGAAGGCAAACCAACTGCAGAGCTAGCAGCAGAGCTCTAGGCTTTCATTAGGACTTCAGGCTGAACTAAGCCTAACCTGCCACCAAACAGGCACCTAGGAATTTACACAGGAATTTGCAGAATGTTTCTGTCACCCCTTTAATGTCAAATCCGCCACCTCTGTGCCTCTGAAATGACCGCGTGATGGTTTTTCATTTTAGGCGGCCATAAATTCATGGCATAAAAGGATAAGCTGTGGGTAGCCAGAGCAACTGACGCTTGCCATCAGTCACACGAAGAGCTAATGCAGAACAGATGTAAAAACATGTCGCTGTTGGTGGGAGACCTACCTGGAGGATGGCAGCTCCATTCCTGATGTCACCCTGACTGACAACAAAGGACAAAAGGACTAACCACGATCCCGAAGCAGCGTAATATTCCTATAATCTGCTGGAAGCGTGCACTGCCAGTCACCAGCAGCAGGTAGTAAACAGTTTGGCAAAGCTGGCCAAGCAATAATCAGGTTACTGGAAAGAAACAACCGATGCTCACAGCAAATGAGCCTGCACAATCAATCTCGCCATCCGTAACAAGCTCTCCAGATGTAACAGAATGAATGCTTACAGTCGTTTTCAACATTTTGAACCAAGAAACCATTCCCTTATAGTCTTAATTAGCTCCCACAGCAAGACGGATTGGGATTTGGTGTCTCCATAAATTCTTACTGGCAGAGGATAAAGAAACATTAGTTTTCCAACCTTACATTTACCAGGCTTATTTCATAAAATTAGTAGCCAAACCAGAGTGTAATAATGAGAGAGCTATCTGGAAACAGTATTTTGTCTGGAGAAAAAAAACACCATTTTCATTATAATACCCATAAATCACTTTATTTACAGATTACAGCTTGGGGACTCGGGGCCGGTCTGGTGATAGGATTTCTCTTCTATTTGCATCATATCAGCATCTGCTCTCTTCAAGTGAAAACAAAAAGCTTCCCAAGGACATCACAGCACTTTCACTGCACCACCCATATCCCCCAAAATCTGCCTGGTTTGGTTAGTTATAAATACAACACATTTTGCAGCACTTCCTATCGTTTTAGTATTGAAAATATTCAGCTGAATATCTTCAGCGCTGACTGGCGGAGCAGCTCTTGTTCAACACACGTAAAACCCTTCTTTATTGGAAAAGCTGAAGTCAAATGCTCCAGGATTTCCTTCAGAAGGTGATCACGAGGCAAAGTGATGGGCACGCAAGGTGAAGAGGAGCAAGTAGAGTCAAAGGCACACCTTCCTCCCGCTAGACTTGCTTCTTCTATTCAATCATACTGTGGCAGACATCATTAGTTAAAGGATTTGCACACACCTAAGGAGCTGAGTCTGGCAGTGATTTGTAACATAACCATTTTACTCCTATACACACAGTGCTTTTAAAGAGAAGATCTGCTTGTGCTGCGGTTCTGTATCATGAAACAATCACCTCCAAGATAAAAGGTAACAGCCAAGCATGAGAAAAATCACAACAGGAAGGAATTATGGTCCAGATATGAGAGGAAAGGGCAGTGCCTGCAGAGCATGCTAGGGGGTACACAGACCCCCCTTCCTGCAAACAAGATTTCAGATTGAATTTTGCAGGTCTAGTCAGAAATACAGAGAGTCACAATATTCCTGGGGGTAAGCAGCTCCAGAGAGCATCACTGGTTCAGGAGGAAGCGGCTTCCACCAAATCACCATCACCTTAATTCAATGTCTATTAAAACAACAATCTTTTATTATCAGTCTTCCCATTTTATCTCCATAGAAGCAAAACCCAGAAAGGGAATTCCAGAGTTCAAGCCCATGCTCCTGCTGCATCTTGAAAATCACAGCACAACCAGTATGCAAAAGATCACCCATTGAGACCCGATGAAAAACAAGGGAAAACAAAACAAGGAAACCAAAGAAGGAAACAAAACAGACGAGGAAAATCCTTAAGCAAACAGGGAGCATCTTTGAAATCCACTCAATCCGTCTACTTAAGTGCTGTTCATTCATGATAATCTCGATTTTCTATCTAGTTTTACATTTTCAACAAAGTAAGCATCATTTCGTTTAAAAAATGACCTACATTTGAATTTCTATGTAACAGCACAGATGTACACGACACTTTGCATGTTAAATACATGGCTTTATAGCCGCTTAAATTTCACACGTGCCCCCTTTTTCAATAGTAAATCTGTTCTGACATTGCTTATTGTTACAGGATCTAAAAACCACTGAGATACAGAGGGTGCCCGACATGAGAGTTTCGATAGCAAACAGGCTATCTACAGAGAAGCTCAACAGACAGGGGAGGAAAAAAAGGCCGCTCAGCTGTCACTCAGACTTTTTAATCAGGCTGAAACGCTTTGCTGCAGCCAGGGGGGCTCAATCTCTCCAGACCACATTGCCATCGCTCATGCTGCTTTCTTAATTAGCAGCGAGTGGACAACAGCTGTCAGTAGCCTGGAGGACAGAAAGTTATCAGCAAAAAGGGATGTGTGGTAAGGAGGGAGCCACGGAGCAGGCCTGTTAAACGTGTGAGTGGACAACATACCAAACAACTCTGGTCGCAGCCCCATAAAGCATCACCGAGAGGATTCTCTTCCTACTGGCTTTAGTCTGGTTTACTGGCTTTAGTCTGGTTGTTTTAACATATGACTAATTGCATTTTTCTTCTTTTTTCTTTTTTTTTGGTATTCCCATAACAGGAAAAGTTAAACTGAGAATAGGAGGAAATGGGAAGGCCATCCTAATGTCTCGATGGAAATATGTGGGGGTCACCGCAGAGGCACAGCATAATGAAGTCTTCAAGCCTGCTTCTGAGGTTTTGAGCACAAAAGTTTTAACTCTGGGGAGGGTTGAAAAGGGCAGGATTTCTAAATTAACAGAGAGAAATCTTAGCAGAAGACACAAATTTTATCAGAGTCAACTGGAAGCTATGACCTCAAATAGCATGAAACAGAAAACCTCTGCCTGGTCGTTATCATTTCTGTATCAGATTCCCATGAGCCTAAGTCACTGGTTACGACCTTCTTGTGACACATGTTACTCCAACGTGGATCAAAACCAGACTTCTGTCCTAAAGAGGAAATACTGTCTGGTCAAGCCTGCCATGTGGTTACCTGACAATTCCCTGTCTCGCTGGATGATCACAACGTTGGATGGTGGCCTGGCTTGGGCTAGGAGACCACACGAAGGAACACACGGTGGAAATCATCAAGTTACTGCACTGTAGAGTTACTGTTCCTGACTATATACAAGCTCCTCATCCCCAACTGCAAGGAAAATTAGCTCAGCCCACGCAGGAAAACCTCCCCACCGTATTCCAGCACCTGAAGTTCAGCAGGGCACGTGAGCAGAGTTTGAAGGGTGCCTTTCTGGGCTGCCGAAGCACTGCTCATGCTGCACATGAGGTACATCAAAGCTGGACCTGGACCACTCCTCCCAAACCTCCACCACCGCCCCTCATGCTGCAGGATCAGCACAAGCTACTGTCCCTTTCTGGCTTTCAGCAGTTCACTGACCACAGAAACCACTGCATGGGAGTCCCACAAAGAGCAGAGCTTACCAGCACAACACCATGAAACCTTTCCTCCGACGACGACAGCCCAGTTAGAGCAGCTGGCTCTGTGCTTCTGGCTCTCGGGGAAACTACCTCGCTAGTAGAGGCAAGATGCAGGCTCAGCTCACAAAGAACAGAGGACGGTAAACACGAACTAAAAAAGAAACGCGTTTTCATTTCAAAGAAATAAAATAATAGCTTCCCTCTTGGATGGAATGATTGCTGCAATTTGTGGAAATGGGGGAGCTCAGTGTAATTTGTAAGCAATCAGATGCATTATTAAAATTGCTCACTGCCCAGGCGTTAATGGAAATCTGCCATCTCCCTAACGATCACTTGAGCTTCTTCAAAGAAGGTGGACTTCTTTCAAATCTGGCTTTAACCCATCCAGAAAGCATGAATTTGGAGCAATTTTCTGAGGCCTGTCTGGTAGGCTGAAGTTCTGGCACTTCTAAATATACATCGGCTTTGTGAGCTTGAACCCACACGAGGGAAGCTGGGCTGCAGATGGAACCATTTCCCCAAGCTGCCAGCAGACCAGCAACACATTTAAAAAACCTCATCAAATTAAGTGCTTAATTACAACTCAGACTTTGAGACTTTGGAAATTAGGATAATCTTCTGGGAAATTTATTAGTCTCCTGCAAAAGAAATTGCAACATACAAGCCAAAAAAAGCACAGAGCTTAGAGAGCATTATCCCATCAGCTCACACCTTGTGCTAGATTCCTCACCCTAATTCCCAGAAAATATCTGAGGTGAGATCCTCCACTTAATTTCAGATTCTCGAGGCTCAGTGAAAGATGAGGATCAACGTAAGTAGAATGCTAAATCATCAACAGGAGCCTCAGGTAAAAAGTTGTGAAGCTTTTTTTTGAGGAGCTGATGGAAAGCTGGCTGTGGTCTCGAAGGTCTCGACACAGCCACTCTCACAGCCACCTACGTTTTGCCAGCAAAGCGTGGCTCTCTCCAGCCTTGCCAGCTCCATTCCTCTAGGTGGCATGCTCTGTGCACACCTGCACTTCCTACAAAGAAGCCGTGCCACCCCTACACAGCACCTTCTGCTGCTCTCCCTGCCTGGTGAGATCTGAAATGCGTTAAAACACGACTTACCAACCCGCTGGGAGGGCACACAGCTCTAGCGATGAACTGAACAGCCAGCAGAAGCTTACGGAGAAGTAGACATCGTCTGACCAGAGCAACAGCTTAAACCCTAGCAGTAAATGAGGCAGGGGCAGAAGCTGTACTTACTGTTCTCACCTCGCTACAGACAGCACGGGGTCAAAGGGACAGAATAAACGATTGCACGATGCTCTGAAAATATAAAGCTCTAAATAATCCTTAATGTTCATTACTCATTTCCCTTTTTGATTCATGAAATTATTACATCAAAGGAAACTGAAGCTTGTTTTCCAAATGAACCAGAACACCCCCTGTTACCACCCCCGTGAACCATCCCCTGACACATCACACTCAGCACCAAGAGCGGCCCTATTGCTTGTGCAAGATGTGTGTGTAGTGTCTGTGGCTGTGACACGTCCCGCTATTTGGGGCACATCCCTCTGCATCTCCAGGACAACCCTGCTGAACCAAAACTTCATGACCCAAGCTCTCTGCCAGGATGCAGTACAAAAAACAATACACGCGTCAAAAAATTACACACGGGGAGAAACTACAGGCGGGAAGAGGTGACAAAGAAGAAATCACATCCTGGTGTCACAGACAACGAGGAACAATACGAAATAAAAAGCAATCAAATGCAGAGTTCAAGTGTAGGATGAAGGAAGTAACCCAACCACGGGCTGGAAATCCCGCAGAAGCTGAGCTAGGAAGGCGTTACGTTGGGTCTGTTTGTGCACTAGGGTGGCTGCAGGCGGAAGGGTTTCCCACCAGCGCTGCATGCTCGGCCTCTGGAGGGTTCATCCCTGCAGCACAGCATTTCTTGCATGTTTTTTTTTTTCACAAGCTGAAGGTCAGGGGCGATGCTGCAGCCACCCGTACCCAGAGGGGGCCCACTGCTCACGGCTGGCACGGGGCAAAGATTTCAGACCAAAATCACAATTGTTTTCCTGAAAATGGTAGTTACAGAAATTATCCAAAATGTTCATTAATTCAAAACGGACTTGCTGGTGGAAAGCTGTCAGCATCAACCAAAGTCAGCTCCGTGATTAAGAACAGTGACAGGCCATACCAAAAAAACCCTAGCTTATTGATTAGGAAGCTCAGGACACAGAGGAAACTGCATTACAAGCACGTGCCCTGTCCTAACACAAGTCCTAATACAGAACTTGGCAGAAACCCAGTGTAAGTAACACCAGTGCTACGATGTTAGGAAATCCTAGAAGCCACAGAGCCAGGAGAGATACCCTTACGGAGACAGAAGCTGCTCCATCAACTCACCGTGGGTTAAATCAAATAAATTCATACCCTGGAGCAAGATACGGGGAGTGTCCAGGCAAGCCTTTACAACCATTAACGAGCCTGAAGTTAGAAACCTCCCTGTAAACTACCCTACAGACTTTGCCACCGTAAGAACCAGAAACTTTTTCCAATGTAAAATTCCAAGCAAGAGAAAATACGAAAGCAGCTACTGCCACGGCTCCTCCACACTCGAGTGGCGATCATTTAAGCTCGCGCTGCTTCCTACTGATATTGAGGCTTTCACAAGATTTTTCATATGGCTTACCCATAATGAACAGCTGCTGCAGCAACTGCTGGAGTCAGTGTGTACTTACTGCCCTGAGAAAAGCCATCGATACATCTCAGCACAGAAAATCGCGCTCTCTTTAAAACAATTCATGATAGGGTTTGCGTATCAACTGGCTCCGTGCCACCGACACTCCCTTAAACAATGGTTACACCCTGTATGCAGCTAAAAATGAAACGGCTGAAAGGGAAGACGTTTTATGCAAGTTCCCAGGGTAAAATGCATCTGAGAAGCACTGGTTTGGGACTGGCATTGTTCTCATGTGAGAATAAAGCTCGGAGTCCAAACTGTATTTCCTTCGCCACCACCCCGCATCTATTCACACCGAACAAAACCAATCTGAGCCTTCCTTTTACGCTTCTGCTGCTCTGTAACGCAGAAATCCCAGCGTTTCAGAAAACCATCCACCAAATCAGAAGCGCTGCAGATTGCGTTTCAACCTCTCATTAACGCTGCCTGTAGCACCAGGGAGGCCCCTTGCCAGCTATGGATCGGTCTGAAACTCTTTCACTGTTCATCTTCTGCTCAACACAAACGTTTCGTGCTCTGCTCGTACAGTCAGGCCCCGGTCACAGAGATCTCCTTGTCTGGCAACGCTGCCCACAATGCAGTCCCAGCGAGACTGGGTGGCAGCACAAACATTATTGTATTAATTGCATCTGTTGATTAAACCGGCTCAAGAACAGCCTTGTTTCAACCTTCGGCTTTATAATGCAGTACTGAAGTGCTACTACAAGTGCTGGATGGATGAGTCAACAGAAAAAATACAAAAGCGTTTGTAAAGAGAGTCTCACTGCTGGAATTTGATAGGCTGCACAGCTACACAAAACAATGGAATTTATAGACGATGCTTGCTCATACACTCCATAGCTTGCCTTTTTTAACCATTTCTTTTTTTTTTTCAAACTTCACAGTCAAAGCTGGCTAAACACACACACTGACACCTGTGCACAGCTTAAAGATGTGTGAAGATGCATAAGCAAGCTGAAAATAGTTTAAAAAGTCGTGTTAGATACCAACTCTTCTCACTTGGGGAGTTTACAATGGCTCTGCTTCCCATTTTGGAAGCTATCTTTGTCCTTGCAGAGCAAAAAACCTTTCAAATCAGGAGAACACAGTATCGGGTGGGGATCAGACCAACACGCTTACCACTGTGCTGTGCAGATCTTTTCTTCCTTTCTCCCTCAATTGAACTATTTTCCACTGTTTCACATCAGGTCAGCAGATTAAGGCTACTGAAAGAGTGGGATTTCGAAATTCATAGACTCACAGAATATCCCAAGTTGGAAAGGACTCACAAGGATCATCAAGTCCAAGTCCTTATCTCTCTCATTCGAATCAATCTGCAATGTATCCACTTAACGCTGAGATTGCTCATTCTGGGGGAAGCCCACGGAAATACCCGCTGGCCAGTTTTTATCTCCAAACTAGGTCCTCACACGCTTGCAGCTGATCAAGAGCTCAGCCTGGCAGCGATTTTGGTTCCCTCCGCTCCCGCTGCAGGCTGGGGTAACACAGCACAGCCTCGCACAGGAGAGGCTTTCAAACACTTCGGCAACTCCAGCGCAGAAGACAGCTCTGCACTACGGAAATTGGCACCCATTTACCTGCAAACACCTCATGTGGTCAAGGTACAAAGGCACACAGCAAGGTTTCCACTTATCAGCTTCCTTCACCAGGCTGCGCCTCAGCTCTGTCTGGGTCTTCTTGCACAGGGAACTGCTGTGCACGCTTTTTTCCCCCCCGTGTTTTGCAAAGTTGGATGAAAACAAAGCAAAACCAGGTGGCACACCAGGGAAAGGGGGCAAGGACTCCAGTACTTCCCCCAAAATGCACACACACACAGAAGGTGATCAGCACTAAATTTGGGCTCCCAAGTCCGCGTGTTCGCTAGCCCGGCTGCTCCTCTGTTAAACATTTGTCACAGTCAAGTGTGAGACTCGAGAGCAGCATGTGGAAAGTGAGTCAGTGCCCTCAGATCCTCGAGTCCACTCCCTCATCCTCCTGCTGCAGCTTTGCCCCGTGCCGGCAAGGTGCAGCGCAGCGACCACGTGCCTGCTGCAGAAAATGTCAGTGCCCTGTGCTCTCCCACACTACATACCAACACGAAAACCAGCTGCATTTCTGTATCTCGGAGCAGGTATCCCTCTTCTGGAGGGGTTTCGAAGTAAGACGTCCTTCGTTTCCAATCAGCATGCAAAAAAAAAGAGATCCAGGCAGATAAATTGCCTCCTACGTTTCGCCCAGAAGCCGAGACAATTATTGCAAAACCTGCAGCTTGCTTCAGTAGACAAAGCAATCATTGTGGTTTATTCCATTTTCAGTTTTATGGAATATGTAAGAAAAAATAATAATCTCAACTGGACTTCTCCTGACAAGCACAATGTCAAACCACTGGCCAGAAATCCCATTTTGCCCATTGCAAAAGAGAAACTGGCAGTTCTTCAGCTGGTCTGAATCAGGATAAAGGGCATTTACAGCTGTACGAGTTAGAATATTTTGGGAAAGAGAGATGTTTTCAATTCCTTCTGGTTCATTTACTAAAATCTAAACATCATTGCTTAAAATAATCCCGACAGACTAAGCAGGCCAGACCTTCCTATCCAGCACAGCACTACCATGCGCTGCACCAAGAACTGTCTGTATGGTCTCCCTCAGTAACAGAGATGGAGGGAGAAAAATAAACTGGAGCATTTACCCAGAAAAGCAGAAGCCTCTCTACCTAGACCCATTTGTTTCACTCCGCAAGTATTGACAGATGAGTAATGAAAACCCTGCTGCAGACACAGGCTTTTCTTCAAGGCAGCATCAGTTAATAAACCACAACCACAGCTGCAAAAATATTAAGGAATTTAACCAAATGACTCCTTCAAGGGCACAGGAGGACAGAAGGAGGAGCCAGTGTCTGTGCTTTGTTATCATCCCCAGACCCAAGATCTCAGTGTGCAGCAGCACCACAGGAGAGTTACAGCTCTGGGCACACCACCCAGCAACAACTTCCCCAAACGGGCGCTGCTGAGCCGTGATATTTCACCTGTGATTTTGTTTCCCCGTTGTGATAACACGTGAAACATTACACCGGGTTGCCAAAGCTTGTAGATGTGAAGCACCTCATCTGAGAAGAGTTAAAAGATAAAAACAAACGAAAATAATAATAAAAAACCCACAGCCTGTTAGCTCTCCCCACAGGGCAAGCCACAACGCCGGTAACCTCGCAGCGAATGCTGTTTTGCATAAGTCATCAACTTTGGATACCAGATTCAGATCCGGGCCTCAATCAACAGCCGTGTTCACACAACAATCGCGCTGAGAGCGATTTGGGGATCGGTTACGCTTTCGCTTGATGTGGGAATTCTTTGGCTATTGCCAGTAGACCGAGTGACCCACGGCAGCAAGCTTACACGTTATTATTTACAGCAGCCGTGAGTACGCAGAGAACTCGAGAGGTATCAAAACAATGACATCAGCGATCAACACCCTTCAGACGTGGCTGTGGTTGCTGCTAACACGATCCCACACCTTGCTGCCAGCGCCGTGCAGGCAAACCCACCTGCCCCGCTGCCAGGAATAATCCCTCGGATGCTCCCTCGGCTTCTCCTCCCGCATCACGTCACCTTCAGCCCGAACACGAGGTGTAAAACACCCTTTCAGGTGGGAAGTCTGGACACAGCCAACAAGGAGTGACTGCCAGGTCTGTGTTTTTATTCTTTACGTGGCTGCACATGGGAAAAACCCACAACCCAGACGGCCCCGGGCAATGACGCACGTTGCGCCAGCGCCTGGTCAGGGGGATGGTTTTGATCCCTTCCACCTTGGCACTTCCCAGGCTGCCGGCCAAGAGAAAGCTCAGGGAAAGTTTCACGTCTATCACTTGCGGTCTCCCTGATGTCTCCAAGGAGCCCTGGACGTATTGCAGTGAAATGTACACCAAAGATTTGAGGTCTCCCGAACAAGGCTGCAATTCAGGAGAGAACCTAGGAGTAAGAGCTGCCAATGCATATTGAAAGAATTTGTGTAAACGCTTTCACCTGAGACAGACAGGAGCAAAACCATCTTTGTTTGAAGTCTACATGGAAATACACAGGCAGTCACAAGACCTTAAGTCTCTCTGTTCTTGCCCTGCCATTTTTACTGTGATATTCAGCTTTGAACAGCAACCCAGTGTCCTTGATCGCCTCCTCCGACCCATCCCCAGAAGAGGCACACAGACACACGTTTCCTTTGTTCCAAAGGATTTTGCTTTTCCTTGGCATTCCCCACTCCAGGCCAACCAGTTCACAATTCGAGCAGTCTTTGTTCTAGCAGCAACAGAAACCATGTTTATCAGTGTTTTTACCTTTCAGCCTGATGCCAAATCATCTCAGCTGAAGGAACGTGATACTCCGCACCTCCCTAGGCTGAGCAGCACAAGGGAATCCAAAGAAATTTAAGGGTCTAGCATCTGTTTCACCTTCAGGAAGCTGCAGCAAATTAGATAAAAACTTCGCTAGCTCACAGATCTGCCACCAGCAGCAGGGGGAAGACTAAGGGAGCTCCTGCAGGCCTCCCCTTGTGGTGCACGGGTTTGCTCTTAGCTCTCTCAGTTTGCACAGGACAGGATTTTCTAGGGGCAAGGGGTCTTCTTGTCTTTGGGGGCAAGGTTTGGCAGCCTGGCCACACACGCAGCACACAGTTCGCCTTGCTTTGTGTAACTGTAGGACCAAGGAAGGTGCAGAACAACTTCCCAATGGGACAGAAGCCTGCCTGAGGATGGCACTCATCCCCCCCCAAAATGAGCTGGGAATGTTCAGCGTTATGGTCTGCAGTACTCACAGTCTCATGGGCTCTTCCTATAGCTTGTGGCAAAACAATGTAATCAGCATTAAAACGTTTTGACAATTGCAGGAATCCTTGAGGGACTAGAAGCTATGGGAACAAAAGTTATATTCAAAATAAATTATTTTAATAAATTAAATAATAAATAAATAAATAAATTAAATAAATAAATTATTTAATAAATTATTTTTTTAATGTTTTACACTTGATCTAAGCCAAACAGTATTTCAGCATTTCAGCATAGGTGTGACTTTAAGCCAGCTTCGCAAAAACTGCAATTCTGAATTCCTGAATCACCATAAATCTCTCTTTTATGATTTTATCAGACTTTCATACATTTAGAAGCAAAAGCTTACTCACTAACACAGGTGTGCTGGTACCAGAAGTCAGGAAAAAAGGAGAAGTTCCTACGCTGTAGAGAACCTATACCCTACCGTGCTCAGACCCTGCTTATAAACAAAGGCTGCATCAACTAACTCAGAGGTTAAACAGAGTAACTGCACAATTCCCTCATTTTCTGAGGACAGTCAGATCTGTCTTGTGCTTGTGAATTTTAAATGCAAGATCAACTGAGACGTGTTTAGATTGACAGAATGCCTGGGCAACCGAGCATAAAATCACAACCTTAGTTAAATCATCAAACAGCAAACTGCACCATCTAGGCCTTAAAAAAGACTTTTTTTTTTTTTAAATATGAGCAGCAAAGCTAGCAAACTGTCTATTCTTCTTCCAAGACAAGAAACCCAACTTCCTTGCATCTCCCTTAGCATTCCTCTGAACAAGCACCACATGGTAGCAATTCCGAAATGAGACGCTTGCCGACTGATGCTGGATGGCCAAACTGGCCATAGGACAGCTGCGTTTCCCCTTTTGCTGTAATAAAGGCACAATGATGGATGAGCAACCACATTTCCATAGGAAAAGAGGCTATCATTTAAGAAGGGTACACAGGTAAGAAGGAAGCTCACCTTTGAGCAGACTCAGCAAGTTCTGAGTCAAAACTCGGTGGTTCTTTAAAAGGACACAGTCCAGCTGAGTCTCACAACATTGGCCATGTTCAAGAGAGCCACCTCGTTGTAAACAACATACTCTAAACAGCATTTCGTAAATTAATTGAAGACATCTGAACAGGGAGCTTCCCCAACTTTCCTAAGTGTCTCTCCTGGAAACTGCAACAGACCAGGCTGACAGAGCAGGAGACTGAAGTGCCGCTGGTCTGAGGGGTGAAGAGCAAACAGCTATCCACAGAGCACACACAAAATCAAGCCAAAAACAGAGAAACCCCAATTCTGCCAGTTATGTTCTCTTAGGTATCGCTCACAAAGCTTGAAGAAGAGGTTTCAGTGTCAGAGGACTTTCAGACACACAGTGCTTTTTGGGTGCAGCAAGCTTCTCCCCTGTAGGAGCCTTGGAGGAGCAATCCCAAGCTGTAAGAGTCAACTCAAACCATCACCACAGCAGGTATGCTCCAGCAAAAAGCTGGCATCAAACCTAACATATAACATATGTGCTCTTTCCAAGAACATTTATATGGACAAGCCACCTCCTGCTCCAATGCTCCAGATTTTCTGTAGGTCCCTGTAAATTCACAGCTGAGCTTTAACCAAACCTGGTGGTAGGCCTTCCTAATTCCTCAAATCAACTACTCTTGTGTGTTCATAATTTAGTTTAAAGCATCTTCGAATTAGAAAAACAGAATCCACACACGAAAAAAGTCATTTAAGTGATAAAAACATATCCAAAAAGGAATATTTAATTTCCTTATTTATAGAGTTGCAGCACTCATTACTGCTGAAGTTGCATTGGAAGTTAAGCAAAGAGTGGCTGGGAACCACCTGCCCTTCCCCGTACTCAAATTGACCAACTTATGTTAATAAAGTTAGAACACAAATAAAAACATAATATATCACCCAGTGAAAGCTGTGTTTTAAGCAGTATTGCCTGCTTTCTGCCATCAGAAGGACTCACTGAACACAGCTATGTTGGAACGCACTACGCAACCAGAATTAAAATATTGATTTCCCTGGGTGCCCTTTATTACATGCCATTTGGTTCGTAAAGGAAACTTTCTAAATATGGAATTAATTCCTGCGGCTATTTTACCTCCTCTTGGGCTGTAAGGACAGGACAAGCTGGTAGACTGAGAAACACAATTAAAAAAAATAATATCAAAAGGTAGGGGATGGAACAACGCACGCTGTACACTGCGAACACATTCCTGTGCCACCAATTACAGCCTACCTGCAAACTCCGATTTAACAGCTCTAGAACTGTGTACTTGGTCTATTGGGAAAATTCTGTCAAGGTTTAATCATCCAACCAAGTTGCAGAACCTTTTTCCACCAACATTTACCAGCTGTCGGCAACTATTCCTTGACTTTAAACCTCTACTGTTTTTTTTTTTAATTCCTTTCTTTCCAGAAGCCTAAGAAGGAAAATCTCATCTGTTCTCTTTCAATACAGAATTACCCAATATTTTTGTACGTAAAAGGGATGAAATTAAAGCTCTTACTTATTCTAAGTGCGTATGTTAGGTACGCAACAAAGAGCACCCCCACATGAAGCTTTCAGAGAGCGAGAGCATCAGAGTAGAAGCAAGCTTTAACCTTTCACCATCCACAGAAAAATTATTAAATACTTAAGAGACACTGACAGCAACACCGCGATGTTAACTTGACTCACCAATTGCACAGTATTTTCATGACACCCAAAAAGCTCTATGCAAAGCAGCAGAGACCAGATAAAGTAGGATCATGGAAAACATCCATCTGCTTGACCCACAGAGCCTCAGCCCTGTCTTTAAGAAACCTCTTCAGGTGCCACCTGTGCTCAATCAATCCTTTGTGGTACGAGGGGGAACCGGTCAGTGTGGCACCCCCCCATGCAGTAAGTGGATGCTGTGACACAGGCCATCTTATGCTGCTGTGTGCATCCACCCCTGCCTTGCCCTCAGCACAAGAACATTACCTCACAAACTCCAGAGAAGATGAACTATAGCACCAGCCGTAACAGCAAACAGATTTGACATCAAGAGCGTGTTTCAAAGCTGAAGATCTTTCAGTGAAATATGCAACACAAACAGAAGTGGACCAAGAACCTTACCCAGCAACTTCCTTGGGATGCCTCAAGCCACATAAGCATCCCCAAGTATGTGGGGACCTGGTCTCTTTCTCACATAGATGAAATTGTTTCCTCTAGGAGCACCGGTGCCACCAGAAGAGCTCAGCAATGTGTTTTTAAGAATGGATGCTATGGGTCAGGTACTATAGCAGGAACTTTGTCATGCTGCAGGAACGGGAATAGCAGAAATGCAGCACGTTCCTGCAGCAGCACGTCCCAACCTGCAGGATTCCTGCAGCTTTTCCGGATGGCTGCAATTCATCTCCTGTCTCTGCCTTGGAACAAGGTGCCATGAAAGCCGCCAGTTGCCTCCTCCTTGCCAGCTCTCCCTTCCTGTCATCCCTCTGACTTTCCCTTTCTGCTCTGCTTAGCCCACCATCCCCTCCCTCTTCCAACATTTGGGGACTGGGTTTCCTCTCATTTCTTTTTTTGGGGTCTTTCCTACCCTTCCATCAGCAGCTCCACTTGTGATGCCCTTTTTTCCTTCTCTAGTCTCCTTTTATCGCAGCACAGAGTCCTAGGGCTGCAGATTACAACTTGCAAAGGTGAATAAACCTCGGTTTCCTCCAACCAGCTCTCCCTTTCCATCTAATCCCTATTAAAGCTCTGCGAATGACACTCTGTTCTCTCTTACCATCCTGCCAATCTAGTATCTTCTCCAGTATTTCTCAACTGTACAACATGAAATCCAAGCTTCAGTTACTTAGACAGAAGCAACAAACAAAGCTAATATTCCTGCAATAGCTGGGTGAATTTCACACCGCTTCCACGCTGCTATCACAATGGCTGAATGCTCCAATCTGCTAATGGTAATAAAGAAAAGAAGACAGGCGTCACACCAAAGTACAATCTCCCAAAGAAATACCCTGTTTCTTCCACTCATGCTGTGCAGAGCAACAACTGAAGCCATGCTGACAGATCACAGGTCCCTGACTAAAACAAAATATTCTCTGCAAGCGAAACGAGGACCCAGGCGAGGGACATTTGTGTGACGTTCTGGCTGAAGCAACCTTCCACTCATCTCTCTGCTCTTGCCAGGAGGTCAGCAAGAGCCAGTAAGAGTTACCACCGCAGAAAATCACACAAACAGATATATTTAGTCATTGCGGTTCAAGGAAAACGACTGCTTGCGCTGAAAATAAATTTAGCAATTGTTTCCAGTTTCTGCTTTTTCATTGACTAAGGCACAACCCAGCTGCTTTGCATTCCAGGAGCCTTCAGCTGTCTTTTTTTCCACACTGGTCGTCCACTTCCCTCTTAGAACTGCTACGACCCTCTCGGCCTTGCACCAGCCGTCCTGCAGGCGACATTTCTGAACACGCCAGCGCTGAAGCTGTGCAACACAACACAACACCTGTCAAGCCGTGATGACTTATCAAAACGTAAAATTACACTCTTTGTGCCATTTTCTTGGAAGCAGTAAGTAACGATCATCTTGCACTGGCCTCTACACAAAACTACACAGCATTATTGATGCTTTTGAAACAAGTTACAGGAAAATTCAGCTGTGATGCCACTGTCTGAGGGGCCTGTAATAGGAAATGCAGTAGATGATAAAAGCGTGTAAAGCATTTCACAGAAAACTATTACTTGGTTTAAAAAACCTCGGTAGAAAAACCACTTATACCGGTCAGCTGCAACACTTCTAAGTGACTGACGTGAACGCCTTCACTTAAGCACATGGTGTAGAGGTATGGCCACAGCTGAACCAAGAGAGCCGTGCCTGCTAACTCACCTGTACTTAAGTTGGAAAAAGAGAAACTGCACAGGTGTAAAAAAAATAAAAATTAAAAAAAAAAAAAAAAAGAGAAGACTACAGTTCAAATATATACGTTTTCCAGAAAGAAGAACCCAGCAAACTTCATCTCAGAACAAAAACACAGACCGATGCACAGTTCAGAGTGATGTAAATCAGCACGGAGGACTCTGGACACACAATAAAGTTCCTCTCAACACAGGAACGATCTGGCGCCCGGAACTGTTCTGTTTTGCCATGTGCTTTAAGAACAGAGGTCTCTCTCCTAGGATTACCACTCCACGCTGATATCACCAATACTAAAGGAGGAAACTTCAGAGATGAATTTGCTTATCAGGCAAATGCTTATCAGAAAAAGGTGAAGACAACAGCATTTTCAGTCTGCGGGGAATAAACACCTCCAGTTGAGTCCTGAGCTGAACAGAGATAACTGACTGCGCTCCATGCAGCTAAACTCTCGAAACAGTGCTCTCCAACAACCTTCAGCAGACAGCTATTGAAAAGGCAAGCTTACAAGGGATATGAAAACCCTGCAGGAAAGTACAAGATTAAGACTGAAAACTTCAAGTGGAATAAACCTTCAAAGTACACCATCCATACGTTCCTTGGCTTTAATAAAGGGCATTATTGAATGGACCTTCCTCACCGAAAAGCTTGTATTTTTAGACCTGATGGTGTCTTACTGCTCCCTTATTCTCCCTGAATGATGCAGAATAGTTCAACTCCCTGGAGCGTGTAATCCATCAGGTAAATAAATACAGGAATTCATGTATTGCCAAGGTAACAGGAAAACCAAGCAGAATCTGCGGCCTTCTCTGCTTTCCTGGCATCCCTGCTTTGGATTTTATATCAAAACTACATAACTAAGCAGGGTGAGAGCGAGTATCTTCTGTGAGTAGAGACAAGAAGTACAAACACATCACTTCTAGAGTAAAGAAAAACCAAGGCTGGGTGCTGTTCTTGCTCCTCAAGTCAAAGGGGGATCTGCTTTCAGAAAACACTCGGAGCTCTTCCTGGCTGGAGCCTAAAGAAACGGGGATTCTACAAGAAGTAAAAACGAAATGTCCCGTCCTGCTTGACATTACCAGATGGCTCCCCTTCGCTCCAAAGCAGCGCTGTGAATCACTCTACAGTAGCCCTTCTGGTGATTAAATAGCAGTACCGAGAGGCTCCAGAGGGAGCCTCGTCCTCCCTTCCTTGGTGGACAAGATGGTAGCTATTATCTACTAGCATTTATTTATTTTTTTCTATTATTAAGTGTTGACAATGTGTTTTGTTTTAAAGAACCAGGGAGTAGAGATACATGTAAGATCTCTAGGGATCTCACCCCTAAAACATGCTTTCTAATCCCACAGCCTGCCCCGATGAACATTTTCTCCTTCATGCAGAGTCAAACCAAAGCCCAAAACAATTTTGAAGCTATTCACGATAACTCATTATCAGGCAACTTTCTATTCTATTTACAACATAATGAGCCTTGCATGCATTTCCGTTCCCATAAGGAAAAAACAAATACAAATGTACACAAATAGGCAGACCTTAGACCTCGCAGCATTGGTTTCATGACTCTGTATCCTTTGTTCTGCTACTGTATACATTTCAACAAATATTATTCCAGTATTGCTGCAGTATTACAGACTCTGTTTATTCGGTGACGTTATTATCTGAACTGTTTGTGTCAATCACAAGTTCAAACACTCAGGAACAGTGATCAAGAGCATCCTGTACAGAAACAGCTGGCTTCCAGCCCTCCTTCCCTCCCCTTCCCCGTCTCTTCTCCTCCAGTTTATGTTTGGACTGGATTTTTTTTTTTTTTAAATAACACCCATCTTAAAGAAATTAAAGCAGCTCGAAGAGGACAGTTTCCCAAATTTACAGTTTCTCTCATTCAGCAAATCATCACCACGATACACACCCACTAGAAAGAACGCCTCCGCATCAAGCCTTCACCCATTGCATCTTCAAACTGTACATTTACAGCACTGACCTGGGGACGGATCCTGCATGATGTCTTGAGTTCTTCAATGGGAGTTCAGTGTGTTGCAAGGTCGGGTCTCTAGGTTGCGCAGCGTATGATTTTTGTATGGTATTTTTGGCCTTTCTGTTCTATTGTTTATGGAACCGCGCTGCATTTGTGTGTGTCTACAGAGTCATCTTCCCGTGTTTGAACTCTTCACGCTGCTTCGCTGGTGTGGAGTTATATTTACTATTCTCACAGGGTTATTTACTGCACGCGAATAAACAAAACGTGATCACTTATTTATACATCTGCAATTACTGTCTATAGCGCTATCAGCATTTACTAAAACCCCAAGCCAAATTCGCCTCTAACGTTAACAGGTGGCAATTGTTTTAGAGCTGGCCCCGGGTCTCTAAAGGCCGCTAGCCCCTTCCTTAAGCAGTTACCTGCTTCCAGGAGAAAAAGCGGCAGCGATATACCAGTAAGCATCGGAAAGAGAGAGCCAGAACCCCAAAGCAAAGCATGACATTGCGATACTGCGTCAAGGCTGGTGCATCGGATTAACCTGTGATATTTCTGGAGTAACATTTGTCCCGTGATGCGATGCACACTTGTGAGACAGAGACTTAGTGCTGAGGGCTGGAAACGTGCCTATGTGCTGCGCTTCAAAGCCGGCTGCCAGGCAGCCAGTCTGCTCAGCCCTTGAGGCTGCTCCAGAACCGTAGCACAAGAGAACGTATTCTCGTAGAGCGCAGCACGGAAGCCAGAACAAACCGGGATCGAATGATCAAAACCAGAGAAGGGCTGCTCCCAACTCTACTCCTTTGAAATAGGAATCTTCCTAAATCAGCGGCTGCTGTCCTGGGAAGCCTGAACGCTGTACTTCACACATCCTGACTCACGCTGCTACCGCGCGGTCCCCAGTAGGAAAGTGTCTAGCTGTTCCTTACAATAAAAAAAAATAAATACAAAACAGCATTGTTTTTTTTCTTCTCCACTAATTAAATGCAATGTAATTAGACTAAATAACCTCAGCGCTTGGTTTGCGAAACGCTAATTGAATCTTTAAGCGTCCTGCTCCCGCTACACGGAAGAAACAGGGGCTTTCAGCCACCCCAAGTGCCAGCTGAGAACCAGACACGACTCCAGAAGCACAGCGGGACAACACGGCCAGGCTCAGCGCTCCCTGGGCCAGCAGGAGAGAGCTCAGCAGCCTCCCCCCGGCCCCCGCTGGAAGGCAAGCGCCCCAGGCTGAGGGAGAGCCTTGCAAGAAAAGAGGAAAAAATGAGCAAGTTGCCTCTGCCCTCTGCCCACGGACTCGTCCTTTTCTGATCTCGCACAAACCCCCAGAAGAGGAAAAGTTGGAGAAGTTGCGATGAATCGCTGCGGGTAGGCCCCAAAGCGTTGCAGCGCCCCGGCTTTGCTGATGCTTTGCTACATTGAAAGGACGGTAGGGGAAGAAAGAAGAAGGAGGAGAGAAAAAATAAAAATTTAAAAAAAAAAAAAAAAAGAGGACAGAAATACAAAGGGAAAAGGGAAACAAAAAGGACAAAAACGGACCAGAAGAAGACACAAAGCCTGACAAAAACCAGCGTGCGAGCCGGGCAGCGCGGCGGGGGGCTGAGGGCGGCAGCGGGGGCAGCGCATCCCCGCCGCTCCCCCGGCCCCGGCCGCCGTGACAGGAGCCTCGGGGCGGCCCGGGGAGCCGCAGGGTGCCGGGCCCTGCCCGCTTTCCCCCCCCTCCGGGCCGAGCCGGGCCTCGCCAGGCCCTTGGCGAGCGGCTCCTCCGGGCCGCACCGTGAGGAGAGGCCGGCGAGCGCCGCCTCCCCGCCGGGCTCCCCCCCGGGAGCCTCCCCGGCCGCCTCACCTGCTTTCTCCAGCTTGCCGGACATGTCGCAGCCGGGCTCCGGCGCTCAGGCCCGGCCGTGCAGGAGGAGCCACCTCCTCCTCCTCCTTCTCCTCCTTCTCCTCCTCCTGCTGCTGCTTGCTGCCGGCTGCGATCCGGGAGAGAGGCGCTGCTGCTGCGGCGGCGGAGCAGGGCAGCGCTGCCCGCCCGCCCGCACCGCCCAGCCTGCCTTACCCCCCCCCCACCCCCCACCTACCCACCCTCTTCCCCGTTAAGCCCAGCTCCGCCGGGCCGCTGAGGGGAAGAGGCGGCCCGGGGGCTCCCGCCGCACACGCACACACACGCGCCGGGGCCGAGCCGGGCCGGGCCGGGCCGCAGCTCCGCCTGCCGGCACCGCCGGGGAAGCGCCGGCACCGGGCGGGGCCGGGCCCGGCCTGGCGGGAGGCGCCTCAGGGAGGGCCCCTCAGGGGCTGGGCTGCAATGGGGGGGGGGAGCCTCGGGGGGCTGGGGGTTGGGGGAGGTGGGTGTGGGGGGGCCCCGAGGGGGTCTTCTTGGGTGTGGGGGGGCCCCGAGGGGTCTTCTTGGGGTGTCAGTGGGGCCGGGGAGGTGTGGGGATCTGAGGAGGGCTGTGGGGGCACCGGGGGATGGTGGAGTGTGGAGATGTGCCTCAGGGTCCTGGGGCTCTCCGGGAGCTTCGTCTTGAACACAGTCTTAGAATCGTAACACAATCGCAGAATCATAAAGGCATTAGGATTGGAAGAAGCCACCACAATACCTAATCCAACCATCACCCAGCAATGTCAGCCACTAAGCCATGTCCCTAAGCACCATGTCCCCAAGCACCACGTCCAACCACGAATCCTGAAGTCCTTCAAAAGCTCAGTGGGCCTACCAAGCGCTCTGCCTTTTTCACAAATTGGGGCAGAATCTTGCTTTTAGAGGTGTTGGCAGCGAAGTTAATGAACAGGGAGCGAGGGTGAGATTTGCACAAACCTCACCCTAGTTTTTAGCCAGTTGGACACCAGTGCTCAGCATCCTCGTGGCATCACACAGGCACCTCGACTTCTACACACGCAGCTCACTGCAAACAAACCCAGGGGCACTCATCACCACCACCAGCAGCCCCACAGAGGCTGTAGACAGCAACATGCTCCAGCTCTCGGCTTCCATAAACCCCATAGCTCCGTGTTTGCTGTCCTCACATCTGCGCTGGCTGCAAATTGTGCTCAGGAAGCACTGAGAGCTCTTGGTGGCAGGACACGAGCGTGGCGATGTGCAGGAGAGAAGTGGGTTCTGCCTAGTGGAAAACGACAGCAGTTGGTGGCGATGGCCCTAGGCCACAATAAAAGGATTATGGGCCTATTTGAAAATGAACTCGTTTCTATGACTTAATTAGGGATAAACATCACAGCAGTACCTTGACTTGCAGGTGGTGTGCTGTGCTACAGGCCAATAAATCTCCGGTGCTTGTTGAGGCAGCAGAGGCTGTTTACTTCCCCCTCTATCAAAATAATCATTCACGAGGCTGGTATTTTCATAAGCTTTACACATGATGTTTGAAGTGACTTCATCAGCTTTTTTTAAACATCTCACACACGTGGGGCTGGCACAGGCTATAGGAGAACACCTCTGGGAAGGAGAGCGCACATTCTTCACCCATTAATTTTTTTGAGACTTGTGCCTGCTCCAACACAACTCCATTCCTGAGCAGAGTTCCTGACTGCGCCTTTTTTTTTTTTTTTAAACAGACTTGAAGAAAAATAGATTAAGGACAGATTCTTCTCTCACTTACACGGGTGTAAGAGGCAGCTGGCGTGGCTGTGCTGAGCTGTTTTGACTCGCTTGTGCCAGTGAGAGAAAGTAGGAGCCGTGGCAGGTGATGCTAATGTGAGCAGAGCCGAGCGCGAGCACACACAGGAAACAGCCAGATGAAGTAAGAAGCTGCTATTCTTACACGCTCTGTTGTCAGACTTGTGCAAGGAAGAAGGCGAGCGTGTGCGATAACGTGTGATACAAACAGAACAGCTACTGAATTGGAAGGGCTTTTCATAGCCGCTGATATAAAAAGCCCTGCTCCTCCTGTGTTGTATTGCCGGTGGGGGAAGCTGAAGCTTCCCTTGCCTTCTGCATTAAGATGCAACTTGCAATGCTGGGAGAACCCCATGCTTCTAAATATCCCAGTGAGCAGGCTGGGGAAAAACACCCTGGATTTGATTGTGTGGGTGTGAATGTGCTGGTGTGGGCAGAGCTGGGCTGGGGCAGCGGGAGGAGGGCTGGGAGGCAAGGCGAGGCTTTTCACAGCGGTACAGAGTGGTGCAAGCTCCTGTGAGGATGTTTCTTGATGAAGGCTCAGGAGAGAGGAAAGGGGATGATGGCTTCTGGTCGCCTTTAAGAGAAAGCAACACTGAGGTGTCCTGCAAAGAACCAATTTTTCAGGTGCCACTGCCACGTCAGGCAGAAGGTATCAGGCCTTGGTACTGGTACTGATGCTCACCCAGCAGCACGAGGCATGCAAGGGGAGCTACCAACCTCAGTCTCCTTTCCGTGACTTTTCTTTGCTGAGGGAAATTACCCGGCAGCAGAAGTGCCAGCAGCACTTGGGCGGGCAGTTGGCCTCGGAGCCCAAACCTCTCCGAGGCATTCTGCTTCTGCCCTGGCCCGCAGGCAGACTGCACCCCACAGGGTCACTGGAGGCCCTGAACTTTGCAGCTGACCCACTGAGCAGGGGAAGTTGAGCAAGAAGTGCCAACACCATTGCTGCAATTAGAGAAGAGCACTCCTGCCCTCTAGTGCCATTCCCTTCTCCCGAGCTGCTTCCTCCCACCCCAATCCCTCACCTGGGTCTGCTCCTCTCCACTTGCAGGGTTAGGGTTGGGCTGATGCAGGGTCTTTCCCTCAGAAATGCCAGGAGATAGCAGCTGGTCACCCCCAAACCCTGCTAAATGGGCCTCAGTAGCAGGAATAACTGGGAATGCGCAGGGAAAAGCAGTTCAGCCAACAGCTGTCTTGCACGGTGCTTCTGGACCAGCGCTGGCCTTGCTAAATAATTTGGGTGGGACATGAGCAGCTCCCTGTAAAGGCCTTATTCAATATACGTGATGAACCCCAAGTGACAGACACACCACTGTGACCCCAGAGCCTGATGCACTGGAGCAAGACACGAGCTGCTGGTGGAAAGCTGGTGGCCAGGGCTGGGCGAGGAGTAGGTTCCCCAGCTGGGAGCTTGTGGATCTCATCCTGCACCCGCTGGGACTTCTCTCTGGCCCAGGCAGATGTGCCCCATCCTGCCCCATCACTGACAGGACTTGCTTTTCCTGCCGGCTTTTTTTTTAGAAAAATAAAAAAATAAATTTTAAAAAAATGCCATTAGGGTGCGGGCTCTAGAGGGCGGCAGATGCCGGCGGATGGGCAGCGCAGCCCCTGGGAGCACAGAGCCGGGGGCCGGGGCATTGGGCTCGTCCCTGCCTGTCCCCCACCCAAAAAAAAAAAAAATCTCCCAAAGGAATGAGCCACCAGAACCGCAGGGGAAGGCTGAGAAAAACTCTATGCCCCAGGATTCTTAAAAAGAAAAACCAAAAAAGAAGGAGATTACAAATTTTTGTCAGCTCTCTTGTATATTTAAAGTAATTAGGAAGGTGAGGGGGGAAAGGGAGAGGCTATAAAGGTTCTTTGGATTAACCTTAGCCCTCTGCTGGGGTTTATACTTCCTGGTGGAAGGAAGCATGTGAATCACCACGAACCACAGGTAAATTGGGTAAGAGCAAAGGGAAAGGCCAACACGCTGCCCGACCCTATGGGGTGCTGCTGGGTGCTACCTTAGTCCCTGCCTGGCAGGACTGAGTTTTTCCTTCTGAAGCATCGTTATGGGGCGCTGCTGGAGATGGGAGGGACACAAGGAAGCTGGACACGACTCCATGGCAAACCCTTTCAGCCAGGAGCTGGTTTGGAGAAGCGATGGGTCCGAATGACAACGCTGGTGCTGCTGTGCATGGAGATGGGGCACTCCACGTCCAGCTCTACTCCGTTGTTCTAAGATTCATGATCGCCTCATGAAGGAGCTCCTGGAGGGGGAGACGAGTGGCTGGGTGGCCTGGGGGACTCAGGGAGATTCAGGGGGCTCAGCAGCTCTCCGGGGAGTGCGTGGAGGGGCCTGATGCAGGGCCTCAGACACAAACACAGCCCTAGGTCCCATGACTGCTCCATACGCAAGCGCTCTCAAAACCCTGGCTTTTCTGCCAGGCTGTTTCCCTTGGACAAATGACCCCACCTGCCTCTGGCTACAGAAGCTGAAGGTGACCCAAATCCCTCCCTGCAGGAAAGAGTGAAACCAAAACGAATCAAAAAAAAGGAAATCAAAATCAATATTCCAAAGTCAAATAATAAAAATCGCGTTATGGAAGCAGAGGTCACCCAGAGAGAAACGTAATCGGAGGTGACAGCCCAGCTTCTGCCTCCCTCTCTCTGCCAGCCCCGGGTGGGCAGACCTTGCTCCCAAGCCCTGGTGTCCCCTGCCTGGTGGCAGCAGCACCACGAGGTTCCTGCACCGACAGCAGACACACGGGGATGGGGGAGAGGGACTGGGGGAGATGCGGAGGGTCATGGTGTGAGGTAACGGAGGTCTCGCAGGGCAGGAGCAAGCGAGATCAGCAAACCTGCCTGGGACCGAACAGAAGGGGCTGTGGCAGGTGACGGGGAGATGTGCTGAGCCCTGCAGGCAGCCAGGGGAAGAAGGTTCAGAGCTCAGGAAATGCAGCTCTCTGGGGTGAGAGGCACTGGGGCGAGCAGAGGAGCCAGGAACCGCGCTTGTTTCTGGAGGAGCAACACTGGAAGTGCAAGCAGCCTCGCCGTGCCTCAGTTTCCCCGTTTGTAAAAGGGCTCTGTCACCTCCACAGCTAGAAGAGAAAGGCACAGACTCCCTTGGACCTCAGTTATGAGAAAGCAGCCGCTGGGCAGCCAACACCACGCTTATCCAACGAGCCTCCCCCAGCCCCTCTGAGGTCCTCACAGCAATGCACGGGATAGTGAGCTGAAATGGCTCGAGCCAGTCTCGATTTTGGTTGTCCTGTCCCCAAAGCAGGGACTGGCCAGCCCCCACGCTGGTGCAGTGACACCACAAATCCCAGCTTGCATACATTTCAGACAGCATTGCAAATGTGGGGCACGTAGCCCTGATAATGATGCGAACTTCAAACCATTATTTCTCAGCCCAGAGCGCTTCTCTTTGTCGTCAAGCCAGCACCAAGGGTTTGTTTAGTGTCACTTCCCCTCCTCCTTTTCATTTTTTTTTAAACTTGACCTCTGATTCTGTCTGAGACTTTATGTTGGAATATTCTTCTTCTTATTATTATTTTTTTTTTTTTTGCATGAAGTTAGAAGCAGAGAAAGAAACTTTCTGTTAAGTCCACTTAAAGACAAAGCTTTATTTAGCAGACAGACAGCGGACAAGCAAAAACAATGCTCTGGCTGGATGCAGCGCTTGCAGCCCCCCAGTGACCATGCTGGCTGCTTTCTGTCCCCTGGCCGGGGGTGACCCTCAGCTCCACCAAGAGCTGCTTTCCTTGCCCAAGGTGTGTCAAAGAGCCCCCCTGCAGGATCTGGAGCATCTCAGCACCCACCTCTCCAGTTGTGTTACTGTCTTTGTTCTCATATTTTTCTTCTTCTGGTCCTCAGTGCTTCAGCCTGCATGGGGAGATGGGACCAGACGCAGCACTTTGGGTGGACATCGAGGCTCAGCTCCTTGCAGCTGGCACAGGAGGAAAACAAAACTTCTCAGCAGCTCTTCCAGCAGGCTGGAAAGGTGGCACAAGCCAAACCCCACCCTAACGGAGACCCAGGGGGTAAATCAGGGCATCACAGACCTCCCTGTACCAAGAAAATTAACTGATTTAACTAACGAAGCACCCAGGTGAGCACGAAGAGCAGGGACACCCCACAAGCATGACGAACAGGCAGGTGGCACCATCTGCAAGGGCCCCAGATGAGCTGGGTGTGAATTTGGCCACCTCCTGGCCGAGCTGGTGCCTGTGTGCTGCCTGCCACCCCCTGCCCAGGGGACGCTGCCTCAGCACCCAAGCCAGCCCAAACCCAGCCCCACCGTGACCGCGGATATCACCTAACTCCAATACAAGCACCCAGGGAATAAAACCGAGCTCCTGCTGCTCATGGATGGGGTCTAAGCTCGCAGCAAGCTCGCAGGGAAGAGTTTGGGATCGCTGCCGATGGGTTCAGGGACACAACACAACAAGCAGAAACTGCCCCTTCCCCAAAGCCAGCGGGATTTGGCAGTGAGGAAGAGGCAGCAAAGCTGAAAATGCCGCCGTGACTCTGTGACTCTGTCAACTTCACCTTCAGCAGGAGTCAGCTCTCATCACCCTGCCTCAGCACAGCTACAGCAGGAATGGAAAAGATCCAAAGGAGTGCAACAAATAGTATCAATAATCCATGAGAAGAGATTAAAAAGATTTAGGACTATTTAGTTTAAGAGGGGATGGGATGGAGGTGACGATAAGGAGGGCACGGCAGAGGCATACAAAGCAACGGCTGGTGTGGAGAGGGGAGCAGCTGTGCCCTTGTGGCACCGAGACGAGAGATGTCAACGTGGTGAGGGGACAACACCTCCCAAACCGGGAACAGGGAACCCCAACGGGCAGAGCCACAGGACTTGTGGCCACGAGGCCATATAGCTTTAGGAGGGCCTGCACTGCTGGGACTTAAATCAGAGCAACACTGGCATCCGCTGAGGGGGTACAGGCTGTCCTGCCCAGGAGCGTGTACCTTTGTTGGGGTTTCTGAGGTGGGCTCTGCTGGAAATGGGACATCAAGGCAGGGAAACAAACCTCCGGGGGAAATTCCTGCAGCTCCCAGCCAGCGGGTTAGGATGTCGGGGCTGGATTTCAGCATCTGCCTGGAACAGATCCCTCGGCGTCCTTGAGGGACTCGGCTGTGAGATGAGAGAAAGGCACCCGAGAAGCCGTAAAAAAAGCAGCAGTGAATAAAAATAGTTGGCACCAGCATCGTGCCCTTCAGCTCTGGCCCTCACCGAGAGTGCCCGTGGCTGTCTCCATGTGTGCCCTGAGAAACTGAGGCACGGTGAAGGGCGCTGCTTTCCTGGTGGCGAGCTCTGGAAAGAGGAGCCCGAGTGAAAAGGGAGCCAGGCCACCAACTCAGGGCGAGGCGACGCAGGGATGCTGGCATGGGGACGGTGGAACAGGTGGGAGGAGGGACGCGGGTTGTTTGGAGGGTTTTGCTGTAAGAGGCTGAAGAAAAGGATTATAGAGGAGCCTGTCAGGAGGCCAGTGACATTTATAAAGTATTAATCCCTGCAGTGTGTCGCTCGCCAGCATGCTCGATAGCTGCTGCTTGCTGGCTCCTGGGGTCTCTTGCCTCTCTGGCACTCAGCAGTGGTTCTGACTCACTTTGGGGACTTGCTGGCTATTTTTTCCCCTACTCTCTTTTCCTAGAAGGAATTCAGCCCCTATCCCATGACCAGCCTCCCCTGTGGGCTTCCTTTGATCCTCTGCTCCCCCCGCTCCAGGCACCCCAAATTCTCCCCAAACACAATCCCGAGTGCCATCTCCACCAGCTCAGCCCCCTTGCATCTTTAAATGAGGCTTAAAAGGCTCTTTGTGGGGCTGAGGAAGGAGGGAGCAACAACCACCCTGCCTCACATCCCCATCAATCCCAGCCTGCAGGCTGGGAGCATCGCTGGGCAGAGCCGTGCCGGGAGGACTTCTGCAGCTCGTCCACCCTCGGGGTAGAGAAAACGAGCAACTGTAGCTTTAAAACAAAGATTAGATGCATTTTTTTTCCCTCTCTCCCTCCCTTTCTCTCTCCTTTTTTTAAAGGGAACTTGTCAAGGTTTCCATCAATAATAGATAATGGTGCATCACTCTGGCAGGTTACACCCTCCGGCTGTTTTGATATTTTCCAGAGAATTTGTCAGCAATCTCACTGCAAAGGAGGGCTGGGGGAAGGGGCGGGAGGGGGGGAGAGGCCTCATTAATTTTTTGTCATTTGCATTCCCGCTGTTAAATAATGTATTGATTGCTCTTTCTCTCTCCCTCTTTTAATTCTCTCCCTTCCGCGGCATCTCGCAGCCGCTGGCCCTGCTCCGTGACGGATGAGTTGTCAGAGGCAGCAGACAGCTCCCGCTGCCCGCTGCGGGGCTGGGAGGGCTCAATGTGACCCCGGCACGAGTGACAGCTCCGGGGCTGGTGGCACCAGGTCCTCACGTGGGGACGGGGTGGCCACGGGACACCCGGGAATGTCCAGCAGGGAGAGGGGTTCCTGCCAAACGTCAGCCAGGAACGGTGCTGGGATGGGATCCCACCACCCAAAAGGTGCAGCCCACCTGAGCGGTGGCTGGCTGGGTGCTGAGGTCTCCCTTTGGACGTTTGCTTGGGTGCTGAGCTCTCCCCTGGGCCATTTTCTAAGACGTCGCAGTCCCTGATGTAAAGATTCACCTCCTGGGGTTCAGGGTGCCAAAGCCTGCAGGGCGCTGGCCCCAGCGGTCTTGGATCACAAAACCACCCAGGCTGGAAAAGACCTTCAGGATCACCAAGTGCCATCACTAAGCCACGTCCCTTAGTGCCACGTCCACACCGTTCTTAAATACCTTCAGGAATGGGCTCCACCAACCACCCTGGGCAGCCCGTTCCAACGTCTGACCACCCTCTCCACAAAATTTCTTCCAAATATTTAATCTGTTCATCCCCCGGTGCAATATACAATGATTGAATCATCCAGGTTGGGAAAGACCTTCAGGAGATGGCACAAAATAAGTAGGAACCGTCCCCAGCAGAGCCTGTGAGGCCAAGCACCGGAGCTGACAGCCCTGTCCCTTCTTGCTGCCCCACCGCTGAGCAGGGATGGTGTGCTGCTGGACACCCCAAATGGCAAAAAATGGGGCCGTTAAGGGGATTTTTCCCCTTCTACGTTCACTGGGAATCTGCTTCCCAGTCCCAAGGTCTCAGGGAGCCAGGTCGAGGTCTGGGTCCCAGCTCTGCTGAACGGGCAGCTGAGCTAAACAAGAATTTGCTCATGATTAGGGCTGTGCTCAGCTTAATTCGGCTGGCTTCCTTTTTAATTAATAAATACTTAATTACATAGTTAATATTTTAATATTTCCTTTTAAAATGCCTGATTTAATGGAGTTACTGCCAGCTATTTGTTTTGTGTGACTTTTATGTTTATCTTCCTCTTTCATTTCTCGTTTCCCCCTCCACCCACCGCTCTAATCCCCGAAGCTCCCGGTTGATCTTTGCAACTGGAAATGAGCAGTCGGGCTTGCAGCCGAAATTGAATCCAGCCCTCGGCGCTGACGTCCATCAGCCAAAGGTGCTAATGGGAGTTATTAGTGCTCAGGTTCTTCACCACAACTATACCAGCCCCTGGGGACCACGCGAGGATGGAGCGGAGCAGCCCATGGAGGGGAGGTGGTGGAGGAGCCGGTCCAGGGCTGCCACCAAGGTCACCTTGAAGGTGGGAGAGCCACGAAGCTGGGCTTGCCTTCCAGCCAAACCTCACCTACGCCTTGTCTGGGCAGCAAAGGGGTGTCCAGCAGCACACGTGCCCAGGGGAGGCTGGAGGAGAGCCCCAGCAGCGAGGACAGAGGGGATGGATGTGACCTCCTGCAGCGGTGCCGGCTCCACACCTCCTCTCCTAAGCGCTTGGCTCCTTGCACACGGGCAGGAGGACGCATCGAGAGGGATGCCAGACAAAAGCAGTCACAATTTCCCCCCACACACACATCCCCAGCTGCCTCCCCCCTGCCTGCAGAGCATCAGGGCACCCAGCTGGACCCCACACACCACAGCCTGCACCTCTCCTGGGGTGGGATCCCTGCCCCAGCCTCTCCGGAGGGGCTCATGGTGGGGACAGCGGGTGTCTTCGCAGAAACCTCCAGGAGCAGCCTGTTAGGATAATAAAACAAGTAAACAGAAGAGTTATAGCCGAGGCACTTGGGGCACCGTAAAACAGGCTAAAAGCAAATACAGCATCGTTAATCCATCATAAAATAACAGCCTCTTACGATCCTGAATGCATCAAAATGAATGGGAGACCAGCGGGGTCACCATGTAAATAGGGAATGCTGACTGTGAAGCAGGGCTGGGGGAGGTGGGGAGGCAACAAACCCACACCCGTGAGGCGGGCGAGAAGCAGGAGAGGGCCCCGGGAACGCCAGGCTGGGGGGGCTTCACGGAGACATCTCCCTGTGCACGGAGCTGGCTCTCAACCAGTACCACCAGTGCAGGCCAGTGGGAGAGACGTGATGCAAACACTGTCGTGTTGCCTTGGGGCCAAACGTCTTGGGGTCCCCGAGACCCCTCTGCAGTGCTTGGGGGGGGATGCTGGGTCCCAAATCCCCACAATCACAGCAGGGCTCTGCGTGCTGTGCTGGTGGCACTGGAGGTGGCAGGGCAGTGAGTCGGGAAGGACGACGAAACGCGTGGGGACGGCGCCCAAATGGGGCTCCTGAGCGTGCCACGCTCCCTGCTAATGAGGTTGGTGCATGCGAGAGGGCGAGAGCAGAAAACCCGCGGCGCGCTCATCAAGCCCCGTGCCTCCGCTGACTGGAGGCGCCGGAGCTAATGAAGTCACCAGAGAGTTGGGATTCCTTCGGCAGGTTTGACATTGCTCCATGTAGCCCTTATTTTAATGCCGTCTGAGGAAACAACAATAGGAACACAAAAGCGGCGTGCTGGTGCAAGCTGCCCCGGCGGCAGCCGATTTCCCCGCTCTGCCCAGTGGCTACAGCACTGGGAGGGTCAGGAAATGGGGGCGAAAAGGGGTCTGGATGCTTGGTTCAGCTTCAGAGACAGCCGGTCCCAGAGCAACACCGTGCCCAGGGCTGGCAGGGGAGGGAGAGCAAAGGCACGGCGGGGACAGGGACAGGCAGACGGACACTGCCACCTCTGAATCCAAAGCGCCCCAAAAACCCCATGTGCAGGCTCCGTGAGGCTGGCAGAAAGCTGCCGTCGGAGGAAAGAGCTGGTGGTGACTTCACAGGCTGGTGGCTGTTTGTGAACTCAATGGCTTTACAAGTATGTTTAGCCCCCCACAAGCCCCAGAAGCACAGAGATGTGTCTCTCCCCAAAAAGCTCCAGCACCAAGAGCGCTGCCACCAGCAGAGGCTGTGTTTGGAGACCTCACCATTGCCACCAGGCACCTCTCCCTCACTCGCTCTCGGAGCCGCGGTGCTCACACCATGTGCGCTCACTGACGGGGCCGGCTGGTCTCGTGGCCACCTCTGCAGACAGCATGCCTCGGGGTCGCGTGGTGCTGCTTCTTAATTAGAGCCTCTTCGTTAAGTCTTATGTGCCCTTCTGTGGTCCCCCGTTTAATCCAGGGAGATTATTTTCTGGTGTCTTTAAAAAAAAAAAAAAAAAGCCAACCCCCCCAGACCCTCCAGTCTTCTTTCAATTCTTTTCATTTCACCTCATTTAATTCCTCGCCGGC